>NC_054750.1:13915737-15123033 GCF_018143015.1 Lytechinus variegatus
TTATCATTATCATCATCATCATCATCACCTTCATCGTCATCATCATCACCATCACCATGACTACATTCATTATCATCATCATCATCGTCACCACTACCAGACCCACCATAACTGCCTCCAGCATGACCAACATTGTCATTGTCATCATCAACACACCACCACTTCCACCACTGAAGTAAAATGATCAGTATTCCTTTATTCCCTGTTTTTTCTCAGGTAGGCAGCTTTCTCTTTGTTCTTCATTTTGTTAGTAAATTCTGTATTATTGTGATAATAATTATATCATTATCTTTGCCATCAGGTTTGACTGCGGCCAGGGTGCTGCCGTGATCACCAGTGAAAACAGTGTTAGCCTCTACAAGTGGCACACACTCAAGATCGGGAGAGACCATCGAAAAGGTTGGCTTCAACTCGACGATGCTCAAATTGTCCGGGGAAGCACACCGGTAAGTTCTCTCACTTACTCGATAACATTTACAACAAAAGCGTTCTCAGATCAACAAGAAATAAAAAGATTTGTTTTTTACGGGTGTCTTTCTATTGATAACTGCGCCATCCTACATTGATATATAAGGGGGCTTTTACAATTGCTCGTGGGATCAATTGGTCACAATATATGTGGCACACAATCACAGCGATTGTAAGCAATCGCACCACCAAATGTGAAAGGGGCTTAACATACACCAAGAATCCTTCTGCTGCAACCATATAGGGAATAAAATAATTTCATACCCACGCAATATTGTGATTTTTTTTTATTGACATGAGTTTTGAACTACCCCTTAAGATGTTTATCTCGGCTGAAGCTGCCTTAAGAAATTAAGCAAGTCTTAAAATGTTATACAACAAATATAGTGAATATTCTTATTTTTGTGATGGTACCAAAATGTTGCATTCGGTGAAGCACGAAGGTTAAAATCATTCCTTTCTCTCATGAAATTTTTTATCATTGCACTTGCCTGCCACTTGTACATAGAGATATTGACTTCTATGAAAGTACAAAGGAAAATTAAAATTCACAGTTTTCCTGTTTTTATAGACTGGGTAGGAGATAGATAAACACTTGACTATTTCCTATTTCAGGTCATTGCTACTCTATATGAGTCACTGTTATAAGAACATAAGATATTGTTGTAAGAATTAGATAAAAAGTACAATTTATCTTGTACATTGTATTCTTATACCTCGGCATAGACACCGATCTCATCACGCTTTCTATAACTAGTTTACTGGAAACCGATTCAGGACACCAGTTTGGAAAATTGCTTTGCTAGCGTTCCCACTTGATCACACGAAAGTGGTTTTCAAAATCATTTCACGTAAAGCGATCTTGTTGCTATGGAAACGCTCTCAGTGGGGTGAAACTTTTCTTGCAAAATTTGAAACTGCAGCGTAGGCATTTTACACCTGTCATGTGTAGTAGAGGGCTCAAAATGTGCAAAGATTGCTTCCCAGGGAATGGTTGTGTCCTCACTTATGCTAAAACCAGTTTAACAAGGCAAAGCAATCTTGAAAACTACATCGCAAGGTGGTTTTCTGAACCGGTTTGGAAGATTGCTAAACTAGTATCCACAAAACTATAATTTCTGGTAAACTAGTTTTAGGAAAGTAGTGAGAAGTGTGTGTAAGATTTAATATTAGAAGTTTTGAGTAAAATATTACAATGAGACACAGGATGGTTAAGCATATAGGGTGCATTTATACTTCATTTGGAGAGGCAGAATGAACGTCAGCATTCATCGTAAACGCTTATCGGAAATGCACTTCCAAAGATTACTGTTAATGCTTGTTTATAATTTTACAAGTAGATAGCATTTCTTTTTACTCTTTCTCAGACATTTTGGGTGAGTTTATGATTGGTGTTAATATACACAAGGTGTAACGAAAACCTTAATATAGTAATATTTATTAGGTAACATTTTCTTCAATTGTCTTGTGGTCTTCAAAGAAATTTTTTGCACAGATTTTTTAAAACTATTGTTTATGAGGATCATCAAGGACCTTTGTCATCCCCCCCTTTGATGCCATCATATTTTTATATATTCTTGCTAAATGAATAATGGCATCATGCAATGTGTACGGAGAAACGTTTGACAAACTGCAATGTCTCTTTCACCAATGTTTTCAGTTAGAGCAAATTGAATTGGCAGTTAATCCGTTTAGCTACATGAGTATACTCTTTCTCATGCGCCAAGAGAGGGGCCAGCTAGGAACTCATTTTTTGCTTTGGATCAACATACACGTTGCGGTTTTTGTTCCCGCTTTTTTTTTCTTTCCAATTTTATTCAAAATGGGTAAGATGTGAGAAAAAGGCAAGTAGCATCTAAATCAGGTATTGAAACACATTTCAGTTACAATATATCTTTCATTCCATCTTGAATAGGGTGTATACTCCAAGGTCACACTTAGGGGAGACCTCTTTGTTGGAGGCTACAACGTGAGTGCAGAGATACGGGATGGTCTGAGGGTCAAGCACATGTTTGAAGGATTTCGAGGATGTATCGAGAGCATCGACATTGCAAACATGGACTTGGATCTTAGGCCTCAACCCAAGGGTTCCATGGTAGGCGGACAGAATGTTGGTGAGTTGTTATTATCTTCATGAACTTTGACCTATGATTTCATTCTTAAGGTTACAGCCCTTTATTTTTTGAGTGCACAATGTACATTACAAACATGGACTTTGGTAATTAAAAGTTCCATGGTTATTTGAAAGAATGCTGATGATTTGTGAAGGACATTGACCTTTTGTATTGACCTTTTGACCTATGAACAAGGACTTTCCTGAGATGACAACTTCAATTAATTTGGGAACAGGGATGAAAAATTCATTATTAACGTAATTCTTAGTTCCAAACTCAAAGGTTTGATGGTTGAAGGTCATAATGCTTGTAAGTTGTTTAATGCAATTCATTGAATATGACCCTTGGCCCTTGACCTTTACAATAATCTTTACCAATGGACATCATTCATTATTCCAGTTTTAATGAAAGTCCTTGAACGTGGATAGGCCTATTTCGAAAAAAAAATCAATGGATGGTAGACTGAATGTTGTTTAATTGTTGGTAATCAGGACTCTTTGAACTCATACAAATGGTATCTAAAAATAAAAATTGTCCTTTCATTTGAAAACAAAATAGAGCATGAATTCTCAGCATCAAAAGTAGAAATCAGATGATACATTTCAAATTCAAAATATGCAGAATTGATTGCACTATATCATCTGAATTTCTAAACTTTATAAATTTAAGGGGCCCATATAACACAAAGCTTAGCAATCACATTAAAACAGTTTTTCATGATTAATTGCATTGACTGCAACGTACAGATGATCATCAAAATCAAGCGTACAATTAATCGCTAACCTTTGTCTTAAATACGGGATAAAAAATTCGGATTGACAACTGATTTAGTGCATTAGATATTTATTGCTGTAACTTATTTCATTATTAGGGAGACATAGTATTAACACAAGTATGAAATAATGAAGAAATTAAGATTTTATGTAATAACATGAAAACTGAAAGTGGGGATGTGACATCGTCAGCCCACCTAATGAATATTCACGGCGACTGTTTTCACAAAATATTGCGAAAATTTAAACTTCAATAACTTTATTATTTGTTATCCGATTTTAATGAAATTTTCGGCATTTTGCTCGGTGAATTCTAATCTATGTATTAAGATATGAATATTTTCAGCCCAAACCAACCCTTTAATCTCTTGACCCTGTGTAGGTGAATGCAGTGAAGGTGTATGCAAGCATCATGTATGTACCAACGGAGGGTCTTGTATCAGCAGGTCACCGGATCAAGCCATGTGTCTGTGCCCCCTCGGAACACACGGCTCCGTGTGCGAGGATGGTAAGTCCAGTTGTGAATGAAAGTGCACCCTCCCCTGTTTCACACGCAGGCTATGATCAGGTACGATGCCATGTCCTTTGGATAGGGTGTTAAATGAAAGCCTAGAAAATATATGAGTATATGATTGAGACCCATGTTGCTGTGGTAGAAGGGTTAGTGAGAAATATGCTCCAAGCAGTCTATGGTCAGTCAAAAGTGCCTTATCCTTTGGATAGGATGGTAAATGAAGGCCTAGAGCAACACGTGGTCATTCCTTAAAGCTAGAGAAAAGATATTCGCGTCTTGATGTGCGTAAGTTTTTCTTTGCTAACCGAGTGATAGATGTGTGGAACAGTCTCCCACAAGATGTAGTTAATGCTTGTTCAGTGATTGCTTTTAAGAATGGACTGGATAAGCATTGGGAGAAGATTACCTATGACTTTGAGTAATTTTCGTTTCTTGTGTGTTTCCATGGAATTTTTCACTGTCTACGATACCCCTGCCACCCCTCCATGCCAACATAAGTAGCGCATCAAATTTTTGTCTGAAGAAGAGCAGCAATAGACATTTCTACTTTGATTGATGAACAGGCTTTGTCCTACAACATCGTTGGGGTAAACTAAAGTAAACTAAGTGAGAGTAATTGTGCAGAATAATTGTATTATATCCCTAAAAATATAACAATAATGATCCTTGAATAGTAATCCCTTTTTGAGCAGCTTCAAAGCTATCCCGGGATGAAAACATTCTGTGTACCAGTGCAAGGTGCTATGGTGAACTAATTTGAAATTTCACTTATATACATTAAATGTAAATATGCACCGTGCAAATAAAAACTGCTGATGATAATGATACTCAATATATTTAACGCACTTTTCCCAACATGGCCCGAAGCGATCAATATATACTTTATTTTATCTAAAAGAAATTTCAAAAAATCATGATCACTGTGACTATAGCTATGATTCATTTGCTGATGTTTTAACACACATGTGCATAGTATGTGAGATATGTCATCGTATATATTTCTAGAGAGCCAGCCACACACATAGCCGAGAAGGGATTTATACCTGATTAGAAACACATGGTTGTCCCATATATTTTATTTTGATTTCACTACACACCACCAATTTATTCATTTTATTTTGATATAAAGGTAGATTGAAGTTCACATTTCCCTCCTTGGAGGTGGACTGGTACCTCACATGCCAGCCAGATTTTGTTTCTTATTTTTGCTTGAAATACCAATTTTTTCTCAGTGATTATCTAACATGCTTCATTAATTTGAATATTGTATCTTCATTTTACTTTTGAAGACTTAGAAGTTCTTAATTCCTGAACAATCTTCTAAAAATCAAAATGCAAGAATATCTTTCATCTTACCACTTTTTTATGTACATCATTTTTGTACACTTATCTGCCTTTTTATGATTTTTGTTTAATTCATATTTTTTTTGTAGTTGACTATAAGTTGTGTATTTAGATTCCTGTAATATCTTTCCATCTGTTAAGCTTCATCTTTGCTTTGCAAACGCGCTTGAAATATACATTTTCATCTATTTATCTCACTTCTCTCTCTTTCTTTCTCTCTCTCTCTCTCTCTCTCTTTCTCTTTGATTCACTCTCATCCTCAATCCCCCCTCTCTCTCTCTTTCCTTCTCTCTTCATGTGTATGCATACTTGTATGCTAGTCATACTCAAAGAGATGCGTTCAAATCATAAGATTCATGCCCTTGTTACTTTGAATGAAGATGAATGAAAACATTGATGCTGCATTGTCTGGTTACTATTTAAAATTCTGTTCTCTCTCGCTCCTGAAGAAGATCAGAGAAACATTCGTCTTAGAAAATATTTCATGTAAATTTAAGTGTTCCCATGGTAGTCCTACAATGTTTTTGACAATATTACAAATCTGTCCGCAGGCTAATTTTGCCAAGGGCTGGGATGCAGGTTGGTGTGAGGCGGTAATATTATCTGTCTTTATAATGATGATATTTATGATAATATTTAGTTCTTGTATATTAAAGCTCATGTGACATTATCTAATATCTCTGTTCACTTCCAAATGAAGTTGAGTTAGATATGATGATTATAGTACTCATGATTACAATGAGATGATGATGGTGATGATGATGATGATCATGATCATGATGATGATGATGATAATGGTGGTGATGATGATGATGATGCTGATGGTGGTGGTGATGATGATGGTGTTGTTGATGATGATGATCATGATGATGATAACAATGACAGTGACAATGATGATGATTTCATTGATTATATACATTTTAAAATGATATTAGTAATTATAATTATGATGAAGCAAGGAATAAATATAAAATAGGATCACCTTATGAATCTAGTTTGCACCTTCCTTAGGCCACATATTTTGAAGATGTGACTAAAGTCATTCAAATTCAGTTTACTACAATATCTTTGCATATTCTGTTCAATTCAAATCATACATACATTGTATAATACCCACATATTGTACTCCAACATGCAGAGCATACACCATGAATGGGGGTCAGGTTATATCCATGATTATATCCACCGCTTTGGAGGCAATCTAATATATATGTCTAGATTCATCAAACATTTAAAGAATACAAGAAAGAAAACGGTTTCGTTCTGACCTAGAAATATTGACAGCAACTGATAGAAAGAAGGCAAGCCTTGTCAAGGCGATTATTTTGAGAACTCTTAGATTGGAGAATGTAATTGTAGGCCCGGGAGGGGGAGTGGGTACTTAGTACAAATTTACGATACGTATGTGCCGCAGTTGAGACACCATTTTCAGCCTAAATTTCCATTCCAGAGCATCATCAATATAGATTGCTATGGAAATTCCTATTTTTCTCCATTCCTATGACCCTCAAATTTGTGATATCTCATTCCAGCACACGCCTATCAAGAACCAAGAACTACTCAGCCGGTCGGTGAGCTCGATCAGCACGCATAGCCACAGCGTCTGGCCGCTGAAACTCCTGTGCCCATAGCTAACTTTCGCTAGCCCGATATGAATGTAGCAAGATTTTTGTTTTTTTTACATAGCCGCTGCCAATTACGCATACGATTTAATGAGTTCCGGAGACCCCTATTTTTTATGTAGTTAGTTCGAGAGCATTGCATTTTTAGCAATCATTGATCCATGAGCCGTTCCTTTAAGGCGGGTTTATTGGGTCTACAAGCAATTCGTTTTCTTCAAGATACCGCACGGATTAGAAGATTGATGATGAAGATGATGATGATGATGATGGTGATGATGATTATGATGATGATGATGATGGTGGTGATGATGATGGTGATGATAATGATGAGGATGGTGATGATGATGATGGTGATGATGAAGGTGATGATGATGATGGTGATGATGATGATGATGGTGATGATGATGGTGGTGATGATGATGATGATGATGATGGTAATGATGATGATGGTGATGATGATGGTGATGGTGATGATGGTGATGATGATTGTGATGATGGTGATGGTGGTGGTGGTGGTTGCAGTGGTGATAGTGATGCTGAGGATGATGGTAATGATGATGATAATGATGATAACAATAATAATAATAGGCATTTATATAGCAAAATCTATCTTGTTTAATATTATCATTACCCTGGCTTTTGCTCGAGTTGCCTTTCAGCACTCAGTGCATTCAAGGAATTAATCCTGCCGGGTACCCATTCACCTCACCTGGGTTGAGTGCAGCACAATGTGGATAAATTTCTTGCTGAAGGAAACTACGCCATGGCTGGGATTCGAACCCACGACCCTCTGTTTCAAAGTCACGAGATAAATCCACTGGGCCATAACGCTCTACGATGATGAGGATGATGATAAGGATTAAAATGAAGACGATGATGATGATGATGTTGGTGGTGTTGGTGATGATGGTGTTGGTAATGATGGTGATGAATTATTCAAGCTAATACTCTGTCTCCCATACACAATGAGAGGATGTTCCAAAGTTTGTTAAATGATCTTTATTGAGGAAGCTATGCATACCCCCTTTTTTGCATAGATTGCATGTTGCTGGGAAATGATACAATGGCCTGAAAGCTGCATGTAATAAAAACAAACCTGCATTGAACTCTTTTCATTTATTTCTGATGTAGAATACTGTACACAAGAAAAAACAGAATTCATGTCCAAGCATATCGTAGTCACATGTGAAATCATGCCCTTAATGTTTAGAATTCACTCTGAGGACAATATAATGTTTAAACACAGTAGACATAGAATGGGGTTAAGTCACATTACTGTATTCAAACACATGTTGACATAACCAGTATCATTATTCCTGAAGGCCATACAGCTAAGAGGAAGATATTGAAATACAACAACAGCAATATCATGCAGGACTGGAAAAAGGGAGAGGGGTTGGCGGGCTGTGGAAAGGGTTGGGGAATACAAAGGTTACAGAGATGAGGGAGGAGAGAAGAAAGGAAGGAAGGAAGGAAAAAAGGAAATGTTAGGAGGAAGAGAGAAAAGCAGGAGACGAATTAAGATTAAGAAAAGGAGGAAGTTGATGAAAAGACTGAGAAATGGAAGGAAAGAAGGGAAATCGAAGGAAAGGAGGGAGAAGGAAGGAAATGGAAAGAAAGAATGAGATGTGGAAGGATGGAAGGGAAGAGGGGGAATTAAATGGATGGATAGTCTAGGAAGGGAATAAGGGAGAAATGAAATGAGGGTAGGAGAGGATGAACAAGAATGAGAACAGAATGGGAGAGGGAAAGTGCAGGGGGGTTAATGTTTAAGAATGGGGGAAGAAGGAGGGAGAGACTAAATTAGGATAGAGGTATAGGAGAAAGCTTGTGGACAAGGGGGGCGGGAAATGGGACGCACATGGGTATCTAGAATAAAAGAAGACCCTCCCGCATCCTAGGTTCATGAGATACCCTTTGTAGCTGCTCGTTATGTTTTCATTAAAACCCCTTTACTCAAACGTGAGCCCAGGGCCATTCCGTAGATACAGTCCTGGTGGAGCTTGAACTAATATACTCATGTACCGTTACTGTGGCAACACAAGCATCATCATACATGCGTTTTCATTTCCCCCAGGCATGGCGTGGAGACATAAGTGACTGTTGAGCCCTTCTATCGTCTGCTTACGGTGTCGCATCCAGAGTCGAAGCTAAGCAAGCTATCGTAGAGTGAAATAGGGCAATATTGAAATAGGGCAGGTGGATAAGCTATGTCAACACGAGGGAATAAATGTCGGTTGTAAAAACTTGATGATACTTAAGATTACCCCTCTCCCTCGCATGAAAGGAGGTGTTAACAGTAGGTGAAATTATAGATCTAACACCAAATCGACTTGTAAACCGGCATTGTACAGATGCAACTACAATGTGTACACAGATCGTAACGCCTCAAAGTGCAGACAAAGAAGAAATTGTCTAATGCTACTATTGTATCCAGATTTTTAGATCATATTTTCAAAGGGAAATTAAGAGAGAAGAGAGATGGAGGATAGCATGGGGAGGAAAGAGAGACAGGAACGGAGAGAGCACAATTAATGGATGAAAATGTTTTGAAAATAAGTGTACAAAAGTGGGAATATGTCTGCTTTTAAATGTATCAATGTCAGTTTCATTTTTTTAGAATGTGCATGCACAAGATACAAGTATCTTCTTTGACAGAGAGTGAGAGTAGAAAGAGAGCAATGTAATTGTTTTCCATACGATTTGTCCTTGCAGAAAGGCATATTAAAATCTGCATAGCAACCCAGAAGTGGAAGAAAATGGAAAATTGTCTTCGGGAGAGAGTGAGAACTATGAAAGACCTCTTCAAAATTAATGTCTAATTTTATGTTTATTAAAAAAAATGCTTGACATTCATGAGGTGATTTGATGGCTACATTGATAAGTTTTTGATAGTAAGAGAGAAGAATGATTGTGGTCAAATGGATTTTATGAAAATATGTTTCTCTCTGATAACTGCCTGATTTGCCCTCTTGCCTGTAGTTACTGTGATTTCTCTGGCCGTTGTTTGATAACTCAACTTGCAATATGCATAATCGGCATAGCCCTTTCTCCATATGAAGAGAGCCTCATTAAAACCGTAGTCTTTAGAAGCTAATCCAATTGTGGTATTCACATTAGATATATTTCTATCACGGGTTCTTTTGTCATGACAATCGCCCCTGAGTCACTTTGTAAATTGATTAATTGGTGAAATTGATACAAGTTCTCAGTAAATTATGTGATCATGTTTTGTTTTCATTCTCTCTCTTACTATTTTTACTTGCTCTACCATTTGCTACTCTATGAACAAACCTATATATTTCCATTAATGTAAAAGATATTAAATGAATTAAAAGGAAAAATGTTTTCTTAATGGATATCCTTCAATCTCATTGCTGTGATTAAGACTATTACTCCATCCTTCAATAGCCTGCACCCCTTCCACATCTCTCACGACACCCTTGGCATGAAACATTTATCTTCCTGCTTTCTTTGACAGAGAGAGAGCTAAGATATATGAAAAATTGTTAAATAATGTCATAAATTGATATAATTCAGTCTCAGCTTGCATTTGAACCAAATGGGATTCACACTCCATCTTTAAACATAAACCTTATTAGTATATCATTTTAAAATTTCATCTTTTTCAGTAATTGAGATCCACTCCATTATTTAATAGCTTGTACTCCTCCCACATTGCTCATGATACCCTTGGCAAGAAACATATCTCTTTCCTGCTTTCGTTGACAGAGAGAGAGCTGAGATATAAGAACTATGATTGGATCATATCTCAGATTGATATGCTTTGGTCTCATCTTTATTTTGCAGTAATTAAGATCCACAGGTTGGACTTTCCTGCTTCATCTTTGGAGATAAACTTTATTATTAATTGATATCGTCTTTATCTTTTGCAGTAATTGAGATCCACACTCCGTCCTTCAATAGCTCGCACTCCTCCCACATCGCTCATGACACCCTGGGTAAAAAACATCTCTCCTTCCTCCAGATGGAGATCATCTTCAAACCCAAGGAGCCATCAGGGATCCTCATCTACAGCGGCACGGAGTCCAGGGAAGGAGATTTCTTCTCCATTACTCTGGATGAGAACTACATCGGATTCAAGTTTGATTGTGGTTCGGGACCAGCTGTTCTGAGGTAAAGATGGATGGTTGGTGATTGTTGATTATTGGTTGATGGTTGTGATATAATGATGGTGATGTGATGATATTAGTGATATGATGATAAGATGATGTTGATTTGATCATGCTGAATAAAAGAACTCCAGGCCCTATATTTTGAGTTGAGAGTGAAATCTGTATGATGTAAGGATGACAGTTGTTGAGGTGAGTAGTGGCAATTATAGACTGGTGGTTTTTTGTCTCACCTGCGAAGCAGAGTGAGACTATAGGCGCCGCTTTTCCGACGGCGGCGGCGGCGTCAACATCAAATCTTAACCTGAGGTTAAGTTTTTGAAATGACGTCATAACTTAGAAAGTATATGGACCTAATTAATAAAACTTGGCCATAAGGTTAATCAAGTATTACTGAACATCCTATTAGAGTTTCATGTCACATGACCAAGGTCAAAGGTCATTTAGGGTCAATGAACTTAGACCATGTTGGAGGAATCAACATCAAAATCTTAACCTGAGGTTAAGTTTTTGAAATGTCATCATAACTTAGAAAATATATGGACCTAGTTCATGAAACTTGGACATAAGGTTAATCAAGTATCACTGAATATCGTGCATGAGTTTCATGTCACATGACCAAGGTCAAAGGTCATTTAGGGTCAATGAACTTTGGGCCGAACCGGTGTGTTGGCTCAGTTGGTAGAGCGTCCGTCTCACAACCGGGAGGTCGGGGTTCAAACCCCGGCCGCTTCAGACCAAAAGACGTAAAAAAATGGGAGTTGCTGCTACCCTGTTTGGCGTTCAACGATTGAAGGGATAGAGCCTCGTCGATCTGGCGCTGCACAGTGGCCGCCGGGCCCACGATCAATTGGGCAAAGCAAATTTTCGGAGTATTTCATTTCATGTCTATTTCGAACAATAAATTATGGATTTATATCTGTTGAATTCCCATCATAACTTTGAAAGTTTATGGATCTGATTCATGAAACTGGGACATAATAGTAATCAAGCATCATTGAACATTTTGTGCAAGTTTCAGGTCTCATGATTAAGGTCAAAGGTCATTTAGGGTCAATGAACTTTGGCCGAATCGGGGGTGTCTTTTGAAGTACCATCATAACTTTGAAAGTTTATTGGTCTAGTTCATTAAACTTGGACATTAGAGTAATCAAGTATCACTGAACATCCTGTGCGCGTTTCAGGTCACATGACCAAGGTCAAAGGTCAATGAACTTTCTCCGAATTGGATGTAACTGTTGAATTACCATCATAACTTTGAAAGTTTATGGATCTGATTCATGAAACTTGTACATAAGAGTAATCAAGTATCACTGAACATCCTGTGCGAGTTTCAGGTCACATGATCAAGGTCACAGGTCATGTAAGGTCAATGAACTTTGGCCATGTTGGGGTTTTTTGTTGAATAACCATCATATCTCTGTAAGTTTATTGGTCTAGTTCATAAAAAGTGGACATAAGAGTAACCATGTATCACTGAACATCTTGTGCGAGTTAGAGTAGTATTCTAAGTCAGCACTGCTGCTATATTTGAACCGCGTGATGCAGGTGAGACGGCCAGAGGCATTCCACTGGTTTCTCACCTGCATAGCAGAGTGAGACTATAGGCGCCGCTTTTCCGACGGCGGCGTCAACATCAAATCTTAACCTAAGGTTAAGTTTTTGAAATGACATCATAACTTAGAAAGTATATGGGCCTAGTTCATGAAACTTGGCCATAAGGTTAATCAAGTATAACTGAACATCCTACCAGAGTTTCATGTCACATGACCAAGGTCAAAGGTCATTTAGGATCAATGAACTTAGACCATGTTGGGGAATCAACATCAAAATCTTAACCTGAGGTTAAGTTTTTGAAATGTCATCATAACTTAGAAAATATATGGACCTAGTTCATTAAACTTGGACATAAGGTTAATCAAGTATCACTGAATATCCTGTGCAAGTTTCAGGTCACATGATCAAGGTCAAAGATCAATGATGTGTAAAGATGAGTGGTCTTTGTGATTGTCGTAATCCATGTTGTAGAATCTTTAAAATTTCTTGAATGATTCTGTAAGAGGATTCTAACTGACATGATACATTTTTTTCCTCTGACCTACAGATCAACACAGCCAGTCACACTACATGAGTGGCACATAGTAGAAGTATCAAGAACAGCCAGGGAGGGTATGCTAAGAGTGGACAACCAACCTACCGTGACGGCATTAGCTCCTGGAGCTTTTACACAGACATCATTTGATACAAACCTTTACATCGGAGGCATTGATGATATTGACCTCTTATCGAGAGAAGTGGCAGTCAAGAATTCATTCAGTGGAGATATTCAAAGGGTGGGTTAAGGTAGCGGGAAGGTACGAGAGATGGGGGGAGAGACGGACAGATACAGAGGGAGAGGAGGAGGGAGGCATGCTGGCAGATAGACAGAGGAGAGACAGATAGATAGATAGATAGATAGAAGGAGAGTGAGAGGAGAAAAGAGACAGCATGAGGGTTAAAGTTGGATAGATGATAAGAAGATTGATTTGTTTTATTTCTGAAATCATAAAAAACACAATATAACATACACAATGTCTTCTAAAACAGTAACAATAATATGATATGGTTGATAGCCCATTTCAGAGCTGTTGAGCATACCAGCTCTGTTCTTTCATGGGGTCCAATGTAATGATAATAATTATACATAAACAATGGTATAACAAAACATATTTATAGCATATAAAGAAGAATATAAAAGGGGAAGAGGAGGAAATTATGTTTTTCTCAGTTATTAGTGCAATCTCCCTTGCAGTGTTATGTATTATTATTGAAAGTGAAGTATACTCAATGTTATACCCACTCTATTTTTTCAACATTTGGTACAATATACCCTTTCTTCTGTGTCTTGCAGGTGTTGGTCAACGACAACCAATTAGATCTCATCAGTGAAGCAGTGGGAGGGGCTAATGTTGGCAACGCCCACCACCCATGCCAGGGACAGCCATGCCTTAACAACGGGGAATGCCATCCTCTTCATGAAAACTATCTCTGTGACTGTAGGTTAGGCTTCATGGGAGACAACTGTGAAATAGGTAGGTGTTTTTAAATGCGAAGAGTAAGTAGGACCATATCACAGACCTCTCAACCAATCTGAATTTGGAGGAAATCATAAATCATGTTTTTTTAAACCATTTTGAGCTTCTGTTGTTATACATTCATCCTATATTCTTGAAGCGCATAGAGACATATATACCATGTGTTATGCAATATATATTATTATCTTCACAAGTTTATGGGAAATACTGTTTATTTCTTATTTTTGATCAAAATCATTCCTATTTACCAGTCAATTGGGTTGGGAGGTCTGGTTGGCGTTTAATAAATCTATAATTTACAAGCGACTTTACGAATGACTGGAGATCTGAACAAGTTAGATCTGAACAATGTGACATTGGGGATAGAACAAAGGGAAGCTGGAAGAGTATTCCAGAGACTCAGGCAGAGCTTGAAAAGTACCTATCATGAAAGAAAATTAGTTTTTGATTGACAGTTGAGAAATTTTGATTTGCAGAACGAATGGATAATTTCCAATGTATGTATGGAGCTAGCAGTAGGGTTTCAGGGGGACATATTTCAATCTTTGAAATTAGGTATGGTGTCTTACAAATCTCATATCATTACCCCCTGCTTCCCCCCTTTTCTCTCTCTTTTACCCTTTCTCTCAAACAGAAATTGAAGAAGATGTTTCAGAGCCTAGTTTTATGGGAAGGAGTTACCTTTGGTATGCCAGCAATGAAATCACTTCTAGGTAAAATATAATTTTGTATTCACTGGTCTACTTCTAAGGAAGTTTCATTTCAATAATGAAATAAGTAATGTTGATGATATAGATGATATTGAACATCATCAAAATAATACATGTGATTTATATATACGATTGCGGTCTCCTGCGTTCATTCGTTTATGCTGCTTTTTATTATCATCCTAATGTGAAGTATGTGCCCAAACCGTTTTTTTCTAATCATGTACTATGTTTATGTTGTATACATTATGGATTATTTTATACATTGCAAACAATGTAAATAATTTTTGATAATGTATTGTGAACGCAGAAATATAAAAATTTTTTTAAAAATATAGCGTTTTTTCCATTTTGATTAAATGCTCAAGGCGCTTACATGTATGAGAGAGCAAGACATAAAAGTAAAGAGAACTAAGAAAAGTACAAGAAAGGGTAAATTACAGTGAAATACAAATCACAATGGATATTTACTCAGAAACCAAATAATTAAACACAAAATCAAGAGCTCTGTAGTAGGGCCGCCACCGGGCACGCAACCTACTAAAAAAATGATAATATTCATTGATATCATGAGCATGATGGTGAGGTTACAATATATAGATGTATGATATCAACTTCATAATCATTATTATAATCCATCATCTTCATGGTCATCATCAATTTACAATAATCTATATGCCACCCTCATTTACTTTCCAGATTGTCTGGGGAAAGAAACATCTTCTCCTTTGAACTCCGGGCCACAGAACCCAACGGTCTGGTCTTATGGGCAGGTCACTCAAGTATGACCTCAGGAAGTGATTTCATTGCCATGGGCCTTGAAGATGGCTTACTCTTATTACGGTAAGTTCTTGTAAGATCATCAGGGGAAAACTTGTTAGATGTTTATCCAACAAAGTTTCTTTTATCCTACAGTTGCTCTAGTAACAGTCAGACACCTTTGCCTGTTAGCCAATCAAAATCAAGGAATGTTGAATTGCCTCTCTGGTCCCTCTTGTTTTGCTCACATAGAATTTGGTAAATTGTAAAGTAAAAGATGCTGAGTGTGATTTCTGCTAAGAGCCAATGCTTAGGGTGAACATCAAATACACTCCAGAAAAGTTTGCTCCAAACCACATCAAATCACTAAAAGATTGAGTGCATTATAACTGTTCTGGTGATGGTTTTGCTGTACAAGGCATAGTTAATGAATGGTCTGAAAATATCTTTCAAGTAGTATGGACAAATATTTTAATTTGCACTAGTCTATGAACAATACTTCCGTGCATCGCCGGAACCAGACTTGGTTCCAGATGCCTTTATCCACCACAAACTGAATTGAAGGTAAACTATTGTTATGAAAAAATACTCGGTGATATATTCACTGATAACTTTGTTATGTGCCAGTGAGATGCAAGATTTTCGTAGCTTTAGCTTTTAGTGACATTCACAGACTATTAGCTTCATGAAACACTCCCTTGTGGCCCCATCTTACAAAGAGTTGCGATTACTCTGATCAATCGCAACGTCAACATCTAAAATACAAACTTGTTCAAGATATTTTCTGGATATGATGTATATTCATACATTCATCATTCTCTTGAAGAATCAGTGTGATTTTCTTTGTTTATTAAGGAGATAAAGATTATTTCCTGTAGAAAATCTTATGGTATGGATGGGTTTCCATACAGATGAGATTGATTGGATCAATCGTAACTCTTTGTAAGAGAGGGCCCTGGTTTCATGTTACATTTTGATCATTACAGATTTGACCTCGGTGGAGGGGAGGCAGTGCTAAGAAGCAGAAGACCTGTCAATGACGGGGAGTGGCACGTCGTCAGGATAGACAGGCTAGGAATTGTGGGTATAATGGAAGTCGACAATGACGACGCAGTGACCAATCAAGCGACTGGAGAAGACTTCAGGCAACTCAATGTCAATGATGGCCTGTACCTAGGTAATGTGTGATGTAGTATTATAATAATGACCAATTTAGGGGGAAATGTTTGAAACTATCACCCTATATATCACCAAGCTGTCAATTACATAATATAGAAGTAATACACATTTTTAAGGGCATTAGTAAGATTACATGCACAAGTTACCTTTGGAACAGTTTTGCATTTATATCAGTGTGTTGGCTCAGTTGGTAGAGCGTCCATCTCACAACCGGGAGGTCTGGAGTTCAAACCCCGGCCGCGTCAGACCAAAAGACGTTAAGAGATGGGAGTTGTTGCTACCATGTTTGGCGTTCAACGATTAAAGGCATAGAGCCTCGTCAATCTGACGCTGCACAGTGGCTGCCAAGCCCACGATCAATTGGGCAAAGCAAATTTTCTGAGTATTTCATTTCATGTGTATTTCGATCAATAAAATATGGATGGATTTCATTTCAACTTTTTCAAAGGGGGTAGTGTGTGTAATTGTTCTAGTTAATGCCTGAACAAAATGATTTGTAAATTTTATAAGAAAGTGATGTGGACACTTGTTATTCGAATAAATATCCTCACTGCGAAATCTGGGTCACTGGGCCTCTTCCTTTTCCTTTTCTACTGGGGCTAGACTTGATAAGCTCTGCTTTTACTAGCCCTGGTCACATGATTCACCATGGTGTTTCAATTTTGTTGTATGTTTATCTCTATTATATGTACCGGTACATGGAACAATATTTTCTTTTTGTAATTTTGTGATTTTCTGTAATATTCTGTATGGTTTGTAATGTGAAATGAAATTAAATGAAACAAAATGAAATGAAAATTGAATTAAACCAGTCAAAATTAGTATCTAATCAGCCCATTATTTGATTCAGATCCATATCACTAATTTGTAATATGAGAATTCTGAGCAATTTCTGAAACCTTGTTAAGAACATTGCCTTACATATCAGTGGCATTGTTTATTCTGTTGTGTCATGTAATATCTTAAAGTAGTCTATGAATATTTCCTTAATTATTTTGCTATGCTACCCACAGACCCAAGCCTGTAGTGGTCCTCATTTTTGTTAAGCTTCTTAATGTCTACACACTGATCACTTGCCATTAAATCAGTAAAAGTTAGATTGGGTCACATTGTTGATAAAGGCTCCAGTGGATGGAGTGAAAAAAATTCAAGGTTAGTTTTCCTTTGTGTTGAGAATAAAGATTTAATCTCAATATCTTCTACCAATGCAGATTAATTTTCCTGATCATTTGAATCTTATTTCAAAGCTTCCTATCCCTTTATTTGATCTCCAAGGTGGAATGGACAAGATTGTAGAGACAACAATAGGTGGTTTCAGACCGCCTCAAAGTTCGTCAGTTTCAGGTATTTTCGGATCAGGAAATTTACCGATCAGAAAATACCAGGTAATATTGGCAATGTGAAAGCAAATTACACGTAATCTCCCGAAAGAAAATACCAACTAAATAGTAGGTACTTGATGTGAATGCAGAAATAATTAGTGGTTATCTTTTAGCCTAAAAAAGTTCTTGTAATGTAACGGGGATTCTTATGATAAAGGCGGTTTTTTAAACCACTTAGGGAACTTTAAAATGGCCAACTGCCAAAACACGCTTTCTTAACTTATTCATAACCATTTTTTTGTTGATTTAATCTCCTAGGTGGAATGGACGACATTGGTGAGACGACGATGAACCTGTACACAACAGGCTTGACA
Organism: Lytechinus variegatus; assembly: GCF_018143015.1. Classification (NCBI taxonomy): domain Eukaryota; kingdom Metazoa; phylum Echinodermata; class Echinoidea; order Temnopleuroida; family Toxopneustidae; genus Lytechinus; species Lytechinus variegatus. Next base: position 13,934,121 of record NC_054750.1, read on the forward strand.
GGGTGCCTCAGGAACTTCAAGATTGACCAAAGCCTTAAGGTTTTCTCAATGGAACAACCCGATGGTGGCAGGAGCATTAGACAGTGTTCATAATCCACCCAGAGCAAAAGAGACTCTTTTTCCTCATCACTGTCTTCAAGTCCAGCCTCAAAAGACTTTTGTACGGCCTTGGAGGATGAGAGTTCAGTTGCGTCTTGTCGCACAACCTGTCCAGTGTTCAGTGGTGGAACTCTGATCTTAGCCAAAGCCACGGTATCATCTGCTTCAAGTATAATTTAGGAAAAAAATATGTTCAACAGGGCCCTGTAACGTAAAGCTCAGTAGTTGATTGGAAGGTTGATTTTTTTTACAATTGATTGCAATGATTATTGTGTGTAATCAATCTTAACAATTGGCCCCATGATCAGATGAGGAGTTTTATGTTGCAGTGCAAAGGAGAGCGTTTCTAGTGAGTCAAGATAAGGCAGTGAGTCTCTCATGGGATTTGCCAACACTGACTTATATGTCAGTGCTCTGAAAATTTCAGTGAAATCATTGGATTTGATTGGCTGAGAAGCACTGGCCTCTGACTGTTACTATGGTTACTGCTACTATGGTTACTGTGAATAAATGTCAACTTGTCAGAGCTGATAAGCCTCATGAAAAGTTCAGGGCAATGCTTGATGAATATTGTTTATGACAAAGTTATCATTCACTGAGAGTTCCCATAGCAAATGTGATTTTTGGCCAATCAAAATCAGGGATTTTACTTCAAATCCAGAGATATTTTTATTGGTCACAAATTTCACGAAATGCAGCTCTGAATTCACCATTGCCAACGAGACCATCATTACTAGGCACTGTAATATAGAAGATACAGTCAATGACACAATTTAGCATAACTGAAAGTCTATGGAAAGCCCCACGCAAAAAAAGTTATGATGAATTGTAAATATTGATTGGAGCTTATGTAACAACCCCGGGAATGATCTTTCAATGGAATGCTTGTCAACCCTTGGTAGTTCATTTTTTATGGTACAAAGAAATGAAAGCTATTTAGGAGATCCATCACAATATAGCCACTGCTGTGTTAGGATCACTTGTCAATTACCGATCCTCACTTTGGCTGTTCACATCATTCTAAACTTTTGTATTTTTTTTATGTCATTGTATTATTTATATTCATTATCTTTCCATTATATTATATTTGTCAGGGTATGACAACGGTGGTTTTATTCTATGTCCTGCAAGGCTAAACTTCATTTTTTTTTATTTCAAAGTATTAATATGTATTATTAATAAGTAATATGTAGTCATAGGGAGAGTTGTACATTATTTGTTCATCTGCATTGAATTTATTCCTTACCAATATTACTGCACAAAAGCTAGGTATCCATTTACAAAAATGCTAGTCATTATAAAACCACACAATTTTGGTTCAGGGGTCCGTTGCAGAAAGAGTTGCGTTTAAATGCAAGCAAAAAATCAGTCACAAGTCCCAAATGCGCGCTGTTGATTGGTTGAAAATCAAGTTGCGCATGATTTTTAGAGTTGCAATTGATTGCAACTCTTTCTGCATCGGGCCCCAGGTCTGTATTTCTTAGGATCCATATTATTTTTAGACCTATTTCAGGTAAAAGATAGAATTTTTTTATTATTTAATCAAATCAACTCAAGATGTACACATTTTCATAGTACTTAATCATACATCAGTACTGTAGGTGATTTTACTCTCGAGTCCTTCCCCTGACTCTCAGGTGTACTTTAAGGGACTATTAATGAAAACTTCAAATATCAAAAGAGAATAAAATCATGGGTCTTGTAATGGGAAGAACTTTAGATTATGATAATTTACCAGTACGGTAAAATGTTATGTTGCTGGGTTCAGATTACGTTTTCTTTTCATTGATTAAACATTAAAGTTTAGACTTGATTGTTAGAATGGTAGTTGATTTTCATTCTTATGTATGTGTGTGTCCGTAGGCTGAAGTTGACAATCCAGAATTACTTTCTTTACATTGTTCATTAATTGGTTTGAGTATTAGTTCACAATGCCCTCTAATCTCAGCTTTTTACACTTAAATTGAACATCCATATCATAGATTATTGACTGGCATTTTTGCAAACTATTTGAAAAAAAACAATTCTCATTTAAAAGTCTGAGAAGACAGATCTTATTTTTTCTGTATTTTTCTAAGTTTTTAACTTTGAAGTAAGAAAATTATTAAAGTATTTATCATATGCACCATGAAAGTTTGCAGACATTAAACATTTTTATATTTAAGTAGTTTGTGAAGAGAATTTTTTGCCAAATTATGCTAAATAAGAAGGTAAAGATGTAAAGAATGCATTCCATAAATGACTATTAGTACTTTAGCAAATGTGATGTGTAAAAGACCTGTACAAGCCTTCCGACTTTGCCACATATTTCTTGTTTTCTCTTTCTTTAAAAAAAGATGTCTTACAGTAATGAATATTTATATTCATTACTCGTGGTGTAGCGGTTCTGACTCTCGCCTTGTAATCAGAGGGTCGTGTGTTCGAATCCCACCATGGCCTAGCGTCCTTTGGCAAGGCGTTAATCCACACTTTGCCACTCTCCACCCAGGTGTTAAATGGGTACCCGGTAGGATGTGAAAGCCTATATGTAGTATGCCTAGCAATTGAGTCTTGGAACTCTTGTTGGAATGCTCCCCAGGGAGTGGAGAAGGTGCATACATTGTATGCGGGCATGCAAGGATCCGATGACCGGGGTAATAATATGTCTGTAAAGCGCTTAGAGACGTCGTTCCGATGTATTAAGCGCTATATAAATGCGGAATATTATTATTATATTATGTTAAATCAAATTTTGAATAAGCCTAGATTGGATCCAGGGGCAGCAGACCCACGATATACAAAGGAGGGGAGGACTTCTGTTTTTTTTTTAAGTATGCATTTGTCCTTCAGAACTTTGTTCACAAGCAAAAAAATAAGAGGTTCTTTGTTTTGGAACCCCCCTCCCCCGATCTGATGCTGGTGATATGATTGATAAGTGTAAAACATATTAGACACATATATGTTCATAAAGATATTTATTTTGTTTCTTTTTCTTCTTTTATCTTGCTGCACATATTGCTTTGGATATACTTTTTCATTTCTTTATTGACAAATAAATTGTTCTTGACAAAAAGTAATTGTACAAGAATCACTACTTGTAATCATTTTTCTATACAGTACATGTATTTACATTTGATTTATCTATTGTTCAGCACCTTTTATTTTTATGTACAGCATTATTTTCTTTGAACTTACTGATGAAATTCAAACTTTTAAATAAGGGCATATTCCATGCCTGGCTGTATAATAATTTTTGTACAGCAAACTTGTATGCACAGCAATAATGTTTAAAAGGTTTTGTGAAATTATTATCTTTCCTTTTTTCAATCAGAAATATTATATTTTATTTAATCAACTCATTTGTATTATTGAGATATTAGGTGTAGCAATGTATATAGAATATGACATGTAATGCAAATGATGTATTTGGGTGTTTTTATGTATGACTGTATCTGTTTATTATACTTATGGGCTTGTATTCTGAACTCTAGTTTCATTTCAAATATGGTGTAAAGTTGTTAAACTATGGATGGCCAGTTGTGACACTAATCTCAAACAGTACAAGATCAATTTATCAGTTCGTTTGGTGCCCAATTCGTTCATAATTGTCAGGGAATGATAAGTGAAGTGTTTTCTTCACCATTGAAACTGGAGAGAAAATAGAGAATAAAAATAAGAAACAGACAATGTAAACGAACTTTTCACTTTCTTGGCTTTCCATAATTTTAGCACCGAATTAGACCGTGGTCTAGGTTAAACAAGATTTCAGAATACAAGCTATACACTTTGCCAACCTGTTTCACTTGTACTTGTATCAAATTTAAAAAGCCAACATTTTGACATCACCGTGCCTTTTAAATTACCATTAATTGTATTATATATTTCATTATGAGAAAATAAACACAAAAGTTTGTGTCTTGATTGAAAGTTCATTGTATAATTTCATGTACTAGCATTTTGCACAAATAACTCTCAGCATTACTTTCAAGTCGACTAGTATGTTGCCAAAAATAAGAACAAAGAAAAAGAAATGTAGAATTCAGGACTTCATCAGCTTAATGCTTAATTTCATGGTGAATATGTAGCAATTTATATATTTTAGAATGCTTAGTTATTAATATTTCATAGAGACAATCATGACACAAGTGCTTGTAATGGGTATTTTTTGACACTGGTGGCGTGTAGTCTTTTCTTTAGAATGATATGTCACGGTTTTGTAGAATCAATTGAATACATAAATCATGTTATTATATTTCAGTGAAAAACTGTAATCTTGGTCTAGTGATAAAGATATATTTTTCACTAATCTTTATCATAATGGATTATAAGAAAACAACCCTTGCCAGTCATTCATAGAAATGGATGTGCTTTAAAAGAATTGTTTGATACATGTAGTTGTACTTAAAACATTTTAATTCCCATGCAGCCATGTAAAATATGTCAACACTTAACATTTTGACATGTAATTAGTAATATTTTTGATTGCTAGAAATATAATTATAAGGTTTTGTTTTAATCAAGGTCAATCTTTTTACTTTACTATCCTAATCATCCATGTAGGTTCTGTTCATTATTTATTACAATTTGCTATTCATTGAGTCACATTTTATGTAAAATGGTCCTCATAAAAGAAATTGCTTGTGAATATCATTGTGTGCCAGCATGTCAGGATCCTATGACTGGGGTAAGGATATATAGATCTGTAAAGCACTTATAGACATCAATCTGATTAAGAATTAAGTGCTGTATAAAAGTGGAATAATATTATTTTTATTATAACAAAGCAAACTGTTCTACATATGGTTTAAAGAACGGCCAGGTCACTTTTCACTTATACATTCTAGGTACCAGTCCTAATAAATAATGGGCTTTATAAATAGCAACCGTTTGGAATAATTAATTTGACTGGTTTCAACTGTTTTTATTTATTCCTTGTTTGTGACGTAACATTATATCTTTCCATTTAAAAAAAGCAGTGTTTTGCTGTGCATTTGATTGTATTGTTAGGTCTATATTTACAAAGCCCCAAGTTGTTTCATCTAAACGTTTCTTTTCCTCCATTTTTATCTACATGTGTTATCGTTTTTAGAATTTTGTAATACCCTTTAGGTTAAAATTTTAATGATTTCTTATATAGAAATTTGTGTTTTAAACATGTAATATTGATGGAAGTCCATTGTCATTTGTATTTGCCCTATATAGGAACATAGTTTTTGGTTTAAACTGCAAATACATTGTTGTGTACATAATGTTTTCTGATGAATTCTTTCTGAATTAGAATAAAGAAAGGATGGCCACATTTTAATCATGCATTGCACCTGTTCTTATTTTGTGAATCGTTTTTTTTTTTGTGAGTTTGATCATGGCAAAAATTACTTGTAAATTTTATAGATAGATGGATGGATTGATGGATGGATGGATGGATTGATGGATGGATGGATGGATGGATAGATAGATAGGTAGGTTGGTAGTTAGGTAGGTAGGTAGATAGATAGATAGATAGATACAGAATTTTTGTATGGTGTGTATTCTAGAATAATAAAATAGAAGAAAATGAATTGAAAAATGAGAAAGTGTAAAAAAAAAAGATAAGAAGAAGAAGATAATACTTAAATACTTAAAAAGAAATTAATTCAAGGAAATCAATATTATTGATTATACACATTTGATACGCACTAGACAAAACAATCACAACAAGAGTCAATTTAATGTTTTATTTTTACTCAATACATTCATTTCAGACAAAAAAATACTCCAAAATCCACCAATCTTTTCTCTCCTTTCCATAAATGTGTTATTTTTTCGAATACACTTGATCCACGCATGCGTGGGTTATCAAATTTTTGTCATGAATACACGATTTTGAAAAGAGAGAAAGTCCTGGGTTTGATTTAAACGAGTACATACAAAATACAAATTATTATGAACATAGTTACAGCTAATTCCAATAATCTCTATAAGCACACAATTTACAAAAAGGGAAATTTAGGAAAGAACAAAATGGAACAAGAGAAAATTTTACATTACAGAAGAAATGAAAAGACAATATTCTTAGCTATAACTAATTTGCTAAATCTACCTACAGTTTGTGACCAAAAGTAAAAATGAAAAAGACAGGAATGTGAAAAGAAAATAAAGAAGTTGAAAAGAAGAAGAGAACATCATGGGTTTTTTAAAAGAGGAAGTCCTCCAGAAAAAAAAAAACATAAGAAAACAAACAAAATTAGAGTGACAAGTGAAATTTAGAGTAAATGTTGATTGAAAATTTAAAAAAAGATATAAAGTCTTGATTTTATTGAATTTTGTGAGTCACACCTTCAAAATAAATAAATGTCCTATTTTCATTAATAATTCAACCAACATTTCAACAGACTAGTTACCCTACATTCTATTAGTTTTAAGAGCATTTGTTTTATCTAGTTGGACTTCCCCTTAAAAGCAGTTCCTGACTTGAATAAATGGATACAAATTTTGAAGCCTTCAGCTTCGTTGAGGGAATTTCATCCAGTTTTAGCTGTCGGGTTAAGAATTAAGTTTATCTGCATTACCTCTCTCCACCCAGGTTTATATTCTTCCATGCTGTTAGAAAGATTACATCCCTTTAAAAAAAAATCACAGCTGAAGGGAAATATCCCATCCATATAAAGACTGTGTTGCTACTCATAATCTTAATCTTCCTCTTACCTTAGTTACCTTAGACCATAAACGCTTAATATTCGTTTACATGAAAAGACAGACAGACCCGAAGCACCTAATGAAAATTTCCAAAACGAACAAAACTAGCGACAAAATGAAACACAGATACTGATTTTTCTAAATGGGACATCGCATATAAGTGAAAACTATACTATAAAACTGACAATTGTATCCTAATCTTTATTTAAATCTTGAGAATTAAATTTTTACATTCTATGGAATATCATAAATCATATTAACAAGTCGACGAGATGAGTCTAAATTTCATTAAAATAAATATGACACACATATCTTGTGGTAAAACCATAATTGCTTTGAAATTGAACATGCTTTAAAAGCACACATGACAATCGGACGTAAATAATACTGACAAAAACATGAATTATAATTATTCAACCAGTTTGAATTAAGTATATTATTTTGCACTCACAAAATGATTGTACCTTTTAAAGAATAACCTGGTGTTGGAAATAAGTGTTTGAAAAGAGGCAGCACATGAAAGAGGCAAGAGAGAGAGAGGGGGGGGACGACAATTGTCTGGGATTACACTTCTTTGGGAAATTAATTGCATAATGTTACATGTAAATCATTAATGAGTGATGCGTAATAAAAAGCTAACGAGTTTTCAAACTCATAATAATCCTTTCAAAAGAAAGTAAGGCGAATATTGGAGTGCATGCCCTTCTAGCACTATAAAGAATCTGGTAACAGAGCCTTTCGGTTTGTCTGCATACCTTCATGAATTGCTAGGGATATGCAATCAAATATTGCGCGAAAAATGGTTTGGGGATCTCTGGTAATTGTATGGACCAAGCTGAAAAACAATTAAATTTTTTTATAATCAATTCGTATCTGTTACTTTCAAAATATTGTTAATATAATTTTCGCTGCTCCTTAAAAGTTCAAAACACCTTACATTATGAAAATTAGGCAGCCGGAAATAGAAATTAATAGAAAATATTAACCTCACTTTTGAACATGGGAATTCTTTATAAAATTATTTATAAGTTTTCAAAGATTTTTGTTATGAAACTGAAATTACTGTGGTCCTTTAAATCAACAGACAGTTTATCATTGTCATTGACGACATGAGCTTCGGCCTTTTCAGAGTTGACCCTGACGTCATTCTGACGTTGTTGCGGTGTCTCAAGTTTGTCAGCTCTTTGAGGACTGCTGCTGTCACAGTTGACCTTGACCTTGACGTCATGGTGACATTGTGGTGGTGTCTCAAGGTTGTCAGCTCTTTGAAGCCTGCTGCTGTCACAGTTGACCTTGACCTTGACGTCATGAAGACGTTGTGGTGGTGGTGTCTCAAGGTTGTCAGCTCTTTGAGGGCTGCTGCTGTCACAGTTGACCTTGACCCTGACGTCATGGTGACATTGTGGTGGTGGTGTCTCAAGGTTGTCAGCTCTTTGAGTGCTGCTGCTGTCACAGTTGACCTTCACCTTGACGTCAAGAGGACGTTGTCGATGTTTCTCATGGCTGTCATTGCTGAGGGGATGCGGTTGAACTGGGGCTGGACGGCGAGGGAGCGGCGGAAGTGGAGGAAGCGGCTACGTCGCTTTGCTGGTTAGGTCAGCATCACCTTGATCCATGGATCCGACTCAGCTGGGATGATACCCCAGCGAGAGGACGTCATGAAACCAGGCGCACCTCTCCCGATCAGCATCAGCATCACCTTTGTCTGTCGTTGGTGACGCCTTCTTCCTGCTCCATCAGTTGCTGTTGTTGCTGTCTCTCTTGGCATGCTGTAAGCTCTGCTTCGCTTCAGAGCTGGGTATCTGGCCCCACTACGACAGGCGGTGAAGACGAGGGAGATGTCGTTTTAGTCTAGTAATGTCATAAAATACAAACGTGAATATCAATCAGATAATGAAATAGACAAAATAATTGAAAATGAGAAAAAAATCTGCATTGGTGATGAGTGAAGACGTATGTATACTCACGATTTGGCCAAAGACCTTCATCAAAGTGATCAATTTCTTTGGCCGAAATGTCAGAATTGTTTACACTGACGATTTATTCATCCATTTAGATTGGTAGGTTAATGAGTGAATATATAGATAGATCCATATTGAATCATTGTGTTCATTGATTGACTGACTGACTGAATGATTGATTGATTGATTGATTGATTGATTAATTGATTGATTGATTGATTGATTGATTGATTGATTGATTGATTGACTGACTGACTGATTGATTGATTGATTGATTGATTGATTGACTGACTGACTGACTGATTGATTGATTGATTGATTGATCGATTGATTGATAAAACCCCCTCTCCGAATCCATCAGGATAGTTTCCAATCCCAAATCCTACCTGTTCTGTACTAGGTGTTACCGTGGTAGTTGGGTAATCCGCAGAGCAGTTACAAGGGTGTCTGCCAGTGTAGGTGGACTCAATGGCAATCTGAACGAAGGGATACCTCAGAGCGGAGTAGGGCAAGGGGATGTGATAGGTTAACTGGCCACACCTGCATGGAAAAGAAGAAAATCGAACTTTTTAGCCGTTGAATCCGAATCAAGCAAAACACATTTTACAAGATGACGTTTGAAGATTTGCATGGTCGTAAGAACAATACTGTAAACCACTTCCGTGATATCTGCGGGGATATTTGACAAAATGAAGTTGAATATTCTTACCAGTTGTCTCACGATGGTTTAAACGTTAGAGAGCGACGCTTTTTAAATGAGTCCTGAACTTAAATAACTTAATGTAATGTAATTTTCTATATTTCTCTCATTTTCTTTTAAGTAAATTGAGTTTGGAGTGACATCAATTTAGTATGAAAGTTGGTTATATTAACCCGATATTAAATAAACATATCCCTTGTGCTCATGAAACTGCATTATTTTTGTTTCTTGAAATAGGACAAAAGCAGGAATTATCTAATTTTGTACAAATAGATTGATACATAAATTCAATGTAACCAAACAATTTAAACCATCAGTTTTCCTCTCAATCAAAATGTTGAAAGTGAACAGTGATTATGTATATGTAATAGAAGGGAATTAGAGACATAGAAGCATTTGAAAAAAAAGTAGTGTGGAGAATCGTGATTAGTATTATAACTATTTTTATTATCATTATAATCATTATTTTTACTATCATTAAAATCATTATTTTTAATGTCATGATTATTATTAGTAGTAGTATATAGGAGCAGCAATGTTAGCAGCATCACTATCATACTACTGTCAGCATATTAAAGATAAATGACTTAATTGAAAACGTTAAACAAATTCACTGAAGAATAATTGGTTAATTGATTAGGAGATTAACTAAGTAGAATATACAATCAACCCTTTACCTGTCATATATCAAGAAATCATCCTTTTCTCCATTCAGAAGATTCCATACACTATCATCCTGATGTGACTGCGAGGTTCCTGGGTGTGACTGGGATGTTTCTGAGTGTGACAGGGGTGCATAATCCTGATAGAGATCGTACGAACCCAGACTACGGAGCCTGTGATGGCTGAGACGCGATCGGATGTCGCCAGCATTGATGACGATAAAATTGATATCGGTTATGTTGTATCGAGATATGTACTGCCTGCGCATGTCCTCCAGACTAGAAAAGAGGAGAAAAGTCGATATTTTAGTAATACGATCCCTGAAAACTCACACCGGCGAATCAGACTCCAACCCGATGAAATCTATTACGTTATTACCAATGATATATCGGTCAGTATGGAGTCAGTTTCGTTGGTTGGACTGTAGCATCTGTGGCATAATCTTGTTTATCATGCTTTTATTTTCTAACTCTAACATCGTCCAGCGATTCGTGACAAAGTTGTTTAGAAGTGATCAATGTCCTACATTAATTATTTTGGTAACTGTTCAGTTTTCTGAACAAAATGCACATTACCAAATGGTCTTAAAATTAAAGTAACACAATTTTATTTTTTGATATACCGCTGCATTCGTGTTACATAACCAAAGTGTGTTACAAAGACGGCGAGGTATCATGTCCGACTTTAAAGAGCCATTAATACATTGCTTTATTATGAAAACTTGCGAGTTAGGGAATCAAGCAAGCAACCCCCAACTATTATATTATCAAGAAAATAAGACATCGACTTTACAGTTAAAGATTGAATCCGTCCAGATATAATTGAAAGAAATTTAATATAAATCGTGCATGTTGATAATAAATACAGGGACTTCACTTTGTTGAAAAGGGGGTGGGGTCTCCAACCCAGTTATCACCAAAATCAAACCCTATGATTTGACTTACTAGTAGGCCTGCGTCAGGCAGAAACCTCAGCTGGCTTGTAACAGCGCCACCACCGTCACTTGTCCACGGTTCTCCAGCATGGGCTGTCGCCATTGGTTAGCATGCCGAAGGGACCAGGGAGGGGCCACATTGCACCTCTCTGAAGTGCCGAAGGGGGGTTCCCTAGCCGACCCCACCGCTAAGTACAGGAGGCAGAGGAAAGCAGCCAGGAGGCCCGGGATGCCCCGGTAACCCATAGCGGATGTCCGGGATCTGCAGAAGGGTTAATGATAAAAAGTAGAGAGTCGTAAATAATTTCTTATGATTAATATTTTATTTGGTAGGTTTTGTTTTTGTTGACTAATTCATTTTGTTGAAAAAGATTATACCGTATAGGTAGACAAACTCGGCAGTTGCACGGTAACGAATCATTCCATTCCCGTTTAAAATACATTATAAAATCTGGACGATCATAATACAGATTTCAGCACCCCCTTTTAAATTCATCATACCCTTAAAAACCCTTATACCGCCATTAAAGAAGAGCAACAGTTCAATGGTTATTGAGGGGCGACTAAAAAAAAAGAATCAAAAGAGTCTAATGCCATTTTCTAATGCCTGTTGCTTCTCGATTCTTTGAGTCGATTATTGAAAAAAGAATGGACTTTGAACCCCTCTCCTATATCCACCAATGTATTGACAAAATCATTTCAATTCCATTTCCTTTTTTGCATCCTTTTGAAGCACCATCATACAGAAAATATCGATTCTACAATGAGTCATGACACCAACAAATAAGGCTGCGATGAAAAGAAAGAACAGAATTAAAGCGAAATGGTGTGGGCGATTGAGTTCCATAATTTCGATGGTACTGCGCAAGAAGGATCAACCTCCTTATCCGCCCTTTGGAAGCGCTGTGGTTTTCTGACTCTCGCCTTGTAAACAGAGGGTCGTGTGTTCGAATTCCACAATGGCCTAGCGTCCTTTGGCAAGGCATCAATCCACAATTTGCCACTCCCCACCCAGGTGTTAAATGGGTACCCGTTAGGATGCGAAAGCCTATGTAGCATGCATAGCAACTGAGTCTTGGAACTCAAGTCGGAATGCTCCCCAGGGAGTGGAGGAGGTGTATACATTGTATGCGGGCACTATGCCACTATGCAGAGATCCGATGACCGGGATAATAATAATATATCTGTAAAGCGCTTAGAGACATCGTTCCGATGTGTTAAGCGCTATATAAATGCAGAATATTATTATTATTAGTTCCCCGAATGTGTGAATAATTCTGGAAAAAAGCAAAGTCAGCAGCACTATTGTTTTAAAATAAATATCAAAATCAGTTGGAATCTATGATAGATATCGGGCTTCACAAAAGGAAAAAAACACAGACAGGTTGCCAAATGATAGTAAGTTATATACCATGAGCGGTGAAGGGCGGTGACAGGGTAGGTCCTTTTCTGATAGGGGAGGGTCAATGCAACAAAAGGTGGCATGCACTATACAGTGCGTATCAAAAAAAAGTTTACACTTTGAAAAAGCCCTTGGAATTAAAAAAGACACAACATGTGGGTAAATTTTTCACATATAATTTTGGGTTTGGGTCTCATCTATCCAATGAAAGTAAAAGTTTTGTCAGAATGTTACACTTGAGTGAGCGCTGTGCATTTTTGTAAAGCTCGCAGAAATCTGTTTGCGCAGAAATGCTCATTTTCACGCTATGTCAAGGGGGAAGGGCGAAATTAAACTTGCTTTGTGAAACATTTCTCATCCATTTCCCTTGCACTTTTAGTCAATTGAAATAAAACGGATACATTCAAGCATTTTGTAACAATTTTGCCACCCAAATTGAAATTTCAACACTCAGTAAGCACAACCTTTACCCTATTTGTGCCAGCTGGATCTGAGGACATAACTGAATCTGAACAAAAGTTTTTATCAGACATCTCCAGCATTTTTGTTATCATTGAAAGTGGGTTTACATTTCATTTTTCATTTAATACTTGTTTCTCCACGCTTTTCCCAAGCTTGGCAATGATTAGCAAAATGAAAATCAAGCTTAAGCCATTCCTCGTAAATCATAGCTCAGTGTAAAGCAAATATCGTCATCGTGGCCTCGGTGTGTGGGGGAGTGGGGTGAGGCGAAATGTACTCTTTGAAGTGTTTATGGGCAAGGAAACAAGTCAAAAAGGTTAAAAGATATCTTCAAATCAAATTTACTAGCTAAATTCCACTTTTTCTTCATGTTTAAGTTGTACTTTTATTCGCATAACTATTTCAAAGTTCTGCGCAAATCATTTTTCACTAACTTTTCAAAAGTAAGTGGTGCTCACTCAAGCGGAAATATTTTTCGACAGTTATATCGTCATTTGCTTTAATGGATCTGTACTAATGTTAAAATGTGGAAAAATCCTCAGGATAATACAAATGTAAAATTTTACAGGGTTTTTTCAAAGTGTAAACTTTTTTTTGATACGCACTGTATATCATGTTCATTCACTTGAAAAGTACAGATTCTGTAAAATGTACCCACGACTCATATTTTTTTCTTATACTTCTTTTCTTCTCTTTCCATTTTTCATCAGCTTGCCTCCTCTATCTTATTTATTCTTATTTGAACAATTTGAAAAATCACAAAGGGGCTCGCCTCTGCTGCCCCCCCCCCCCCCCTCCATCTGGTGGTGCCGCCTCAATGTGGAGCGGTATTTAACGAATCTCCTCCAAATAGCTAATCAATATTACGTAGTCGTATAGCGTACGAAATCTATAAAGATGTTAACTGTTTTCACAATCAAACAAGAGAATGACCCTAAATCAGATCATCGCCTCGTGAATCCTGTATGTCTTCCTCCTGTAGCTACAGTCACACCTACTAAACCGAGTCCAAACCGACCGATGGTAGGTCATTAGTAAAGCATTAATCGGTCTGCAGCTGGTCTCGATAGTGTGACTGCGGCTTCAGATCTCAAAGGTCGCCATTGTCATCGTTGTCACGATGGCATCCATGAAAAGTTTTATTTTGGTTTTATAACCCGACATGGCCTTTGAGCATCATAAAGAACACCAAAGAAGCAATTTTAGAATATGTTTGTCATCGTTTTTTTTAACCAAACACAACAATCTTAAATTGATATAGATGTCTTAACGCAACATGTGAAATTCTTATGGAACGATTTGTCAATAATTTCGGAACAATTAAACCTTAATTGCGTTACAGCATTCCCGGGCAGTTTTTGGCCGTCATGAATTTTGCTTTCATTAATTTGAATATAAAGTTACATTTTTCATCATCACATATGTACCATCATTAATTCCTCTATGAAATGCGAGGCTAATGTAATTGTAAAATTGCTCTGAATCTTTACAAATTGAAGGGGGGGACACGAAAAGAAGTTTGAAAATGGGTGATTTTAAGTCCGGTGTTGGCGTTGGTGTTGGTGTCAGTGTTGGAATTTGGATTGCTTCCCCTAGCTCCAAAACTTATTCTGAGTTTGCAAAACTGATCCAGATCACAATATTGATATCTCAACAACCAGTGATTGACTTTTCAAGAGCTTCTTCATTCTATGTTTGGTTTTATGCTGTTGTAAAAATTGACCTAACACCAACACCAAAAGGTCAACAGTGAACTTGAAATCACCCATTGTAGTAAGATTAGATATAAGATTATCAAGATATGTTTAAAATGTAGTTATAGTCAGGAGAACAGACAACGGTCTTAGGGTGATGCTGCCCTACGATTTCTAGCTAGTATTCATGCAACGAAAAACATTTCAAAACGAGAAAAGAAGGAAGAAGAGAAACAAATATGATATGGATATAAAACAGTTTTTGGCTGTAATACCTCTATCCCTAAGTTTGATAAAAACATTAAGCAAACTCATCAGACGCTCCTATTTCCAGGCTCGGCCCTATCAAAATACTTTGGGATCGCCCCTAACCTTGATATCAACTTTGAGGGCAATCGCAATCATGTGACATTTGATCTTGAACTACGGTCATAAACAGAGCACGTTGAACTGTATCGTTTTCTGCTCTTTCAATTAATATCTCAAACAAAGAAAACTGAAAATGAATGAAAATAGAGAACAAATGAAAGACAAAAAATGGTATTCTATCACAGAAGATAATAGTCTACAAAAAGGTGCAAAGAAAACAAAAATACTCGGGAAGATTGCCCCTTTGGTAGTTCTTCATTCTTCTCTTGATACTTTGTTGGAGAATGAATCATTATCTAAAACCGATAAAAAATCGAAAACATCACCCCCGGTATTGTTGCGATTGAAAAAAAAAAATTAGCGTTTACTAACTTTTGAATATCTTGTTCAACCAAGCAAAGTAGGTGTTCTTACGAAAATACTTGTTCTTGATATGATACATTACAATGACGAAGCCTTGCTGTTGAACATATAAGTTTGCAACAAATTCATTCGTTAAAATGAGCATAAAATCACATCAATTTTAAGAAACAAATAAATTATCAATAATTCATGTTCAACTTACCACCGGGCTGATAGACTAATTTCTTTGCCGCAAAAACCAAGAAGAATTTTATTTTCCGCCCACCTCATACGACGCAGGAACCTGAACTGAATTTTTGCCAATGTTTACAACGAACCCTTGAAATCAGGTATAACGACGACGGGTTATCGCATTATAAGATTAAAGGTCGCAGATTACTGATACTCGGCTGATACTTGGGCACCATGTTTCAGAGTATTTTCAGTACTTGACTGCACGTTTAAGAGGGTGAAATACATGAAATAATGTTTATTTAAATGATATAATCAATTGTATTATTTACGTGTTATGTTTTATTTTGAAGGGGCGTATATGCAAGGCGAGAATATCTTCACTCTAGTAAATCCTGAATATTCCATTTTGATTTATTGATCTAATGAATTTATAGAAAAATATAAACTTGGGTTGTTTTCCCATAAAATTGTATTTTAGGTTAGCTCACTGCCCATCATCATCACTGTGATCATCTTCCTCCTCCTCCTCCTCCTCATCATCATCATCATCACTGTCATCATCATCATCATCACAATTCGTCTCGAACAAGGTAGGCACTGAATTTTATTGAAAGCTCACCAATTCCTTTAAAGCTCACCAACATAACCGTTTGACCCATTTTCTCTTCGTAAATCCAAATATGCCAAGGGATCTAAATTTACATACAATACCTCCATGTTGGTAATGGTTTTGTTCAAGACCAAATGAATTAAAAGGCAGATGGAATAAAATAAATGCGATAAATTTTAGACTGCTAAAGAAAAATACAAAGAAGCAGTGATACAGGCAAAAAGACTTATTTAAATCCACCATAGGCGTTTATGATAATAATAATTATAGGTGAAGGTACATCGTAAAGTTCAAAGGTATAGGACAGTGATGAGCGATACTTGCAGTGATTAGGGGAGGGGGGGGGCTTTGCAATTGACTGATTGAGAGTTCTTAATTCTATCATGGACCCTACCCATGATTCTACAAAATAATAAACATTCGCTATTGAAACTAAGGAGGCCGTATACTACTTGCATAATAGTCACAAAATTTCGAGATTCAAAACATATATTATGCCTATAAAGTATTAAAGCAATCAAATCATGGTAAATGCCTGCGGGGAGCTTATACGTGTACGATCTCTGTTTTTTTTTTGTTGGGGGGGGGTAGGGGCGGACGCCACTTTTAGCGTATGAACATATGGACGAGTTGGCTGATCTGACTCACTCTCAACTTACAAGCGCAACATGTCGGCATGTACATTAATTTTATCCGGTTTTGAAAAAAAAATGCCGATATCCAAACCCTGATTTTATTTGGTTGAGATAATATATAATTATGATTGATTTCAGTAAGCGGAGTTAATGAATTGGGCTTAGATTTTGTGTATTTCTGATAAATGATGATGATAATAATGATATTCCGCACAATTTTACACTGGGTGAGCTAGGCTACCGATTGCAATGCTCACGGCTTTTTTTTAGGATTTAAGTTAGTTTAAAAAAAAAGAATACCGACATCTACTCCAATATTTCCAGCGTTCATGAAATGATCTTTATCAAATACAACCGATCGTGTGGAACAGCGCCACCAGTCATGCAAAATTTATTGACACACTTTCATAGATGGTATTCGTCTGATAGCGTCATTTCGACGACGAAACCTTTACCCATTCACTACAGTTAGCTTGCACTTCGGTTTCTAAACATTCTTTGATTTTAATAATTTATTCATTTATTTGACTGGGAATTGGAACCGATAGCATGTGTTCAAGGGCGGATCAAGGATTAAAAAAAAAGGGGGGCACAAGTACATTCGCCTAAGGAAAATTTGACAAGCAAAAAAAAAAGTTTTCAGTCGAAAAAGAAGAATTTCACTTTTGTTTGAATGACATATTCCACTTGGAAAAAAAAATAATATGACTCTCAATTAGGGGACGGGGAACACTTTTGTTACAACGACAGTGGTGTACCGTGGGTCACGGCATTGGGGGGGGGCACCAGCAAAAATTTTGAGTCAGCAAGTGAGCGCGCGAAGCGCGCTCAGTTGCTAAATTATGCTGACCCAATAGAGATATTTTAAGGACTGTGTCATTAAACGGATATGTATGTCACTGATCACATAATGCGAGCGCGAAGCGCGAGCTCAAAATTTAGGAAATTCAGACCTGAAGAGGGACATTTTAAGGCTTTTTTGTAGGAATTCACGACGACCCTACGTATTTCATTAACCAAATGAAGCGAGCGCAAAGCGCGAGCTGAAATTTTTGTAGATATTGACCCCAAACATGGATATTTTAAGGACTATATTTAAAAGAATTCATTAAGAGTACACATATCTCACCATAGTTATCTAATACGAGTGCCAAGCGCATGCTGATTTTGTTAGAATTACACCTAAAGACATACTCTTTGTAGTCATTGTAGTCATGATTATCATACGCATCTCACTAATCAAATATTGCGAGCGCGAGCTGAAAAATTTGGAAATTCACACCTGAAGAGGGGCTTGTTTGTAGGAATTCACGTAGACCACTAACCAAATGATGCGAGCGCAAGCTGAAATCTTTGATATTCAGATTTAAAAAAATTGACATTTTAAGGACTGATTTTAGGAAATCATGAAGAGCAGACGTATTATCTCACTAATCCACTAATGCGAACGTAAGCACGGACGGGAAATGTTTTATATTAAGACCTTAAAATGATATGTCACTACATAAAACAATAATAATTCGAAGTGCGAGGAGATATATTTGGTGTATATTGACTTGAAAACGGGAGGTTTTAGTACAACAGGATTATACAGTATATCTCGTTAAACAGACAATGCGAGTATCAGGAACAATGAAGACATAGGCCCTGAGCAAATAATGTTTCATAAAGTTATATTTTTATGTAATATAACATAACATCATTATAATATAACATAATTAACAATAATTTCTTCCTTCTCACTATGTTTCTTTCACTTTCTCCCTCTTTTTCTCTTTGTCCTCGTTTTTTTTTTGCCAGCCGATGGGGGGGGGGCACGTGCCCCCATGCCCCCCCCGTAGTTACGCCACTGATCAACGACATAATTATTTACATTCGAAATATTGACTATGGCTCTTAAGGGGGTAGGGGGCAATGGTCGGATGTGATCTCCCCCCCCGATCCTCCACTGTATGTATTTGGGATGCTATCTGGAAGACATTATTTATTATTATTTTGTATTAGCTGAAATGACTCCCAGTAACCCTGTAAATCTCTACGTCCGTCCGCGTTATGAACACACACATTGGTAGTGTTTCGCATCGCATCGCTTAACGGATTCAAGAACAAAGTCAATGTATTGAAAATGCCCTCCAAATGACAATGGGCAGCTGGGAGGTCTTTGTCGAAAATTCGTGAACCGGAACAGCGGTTTCCTCCTAAGATTCGGAGCTTTCGAAAAATGGCAAATTTGTCTTTTGTCCAGAGTCCAGGACAAAAGCTGCTGTTTTGATTCACCGATTTTCGACAAGGACTTCTTGGTTGCTATTTGTCATGAATAGCATTTCACAATATATTTTTTTCTTCAATTTCTTGAAAGCTCGTTGTGAAAACCCCTAAATATAATGACATGTTGCACACTGTAAAAACTGACACCAATTGGTGTTAATAGAGGACCACACCCTGAGGTGTTAAAATAACACCCTAGAGATTGAACATCACACCAAAGAGTGTAAATGTAAAAACCATAGGTGTTGTAATAACACCTATAGGTGTAAAATAACACCGGTGTAAAATAACTGGTGTGGTCCTCTATGTACACCGGTTAACACCACAGTTTTTGCTGTATGAATCAAGGTTTATGCATCGTACTACAATCCAGAATCAGAATTTCAAACTCGACGATGTATTTTAGCTTCCAGTGATCCTCATTCTATACCCCCTTAAAAGGGGTTGTGAGATATCAAATCAAATTTGTGACTTTCATACCGATGATCAAATATTTACTTAATTTTGCTAGCATGTGAGTTCATTTTTAGGAAGGGGAATTTGGCGAATATACTGAAAAGGGTACTACCTAATAAAAAGGATTTTCAGTTGTTTTCTGTATTATCTTATCATAATTGATAAGATACGAAGTTGTTCATAAAAAGAACAATTCGATAAGAAGACAAAATTTGTTTCTTTATTTTCAGTCTTTAAAAGTTACTTTGAATTGCAGTGATATTTGGGCGAACAACTCGAAAAAGATAATGATATGTGCCTAATCACAAATTCAAATGATCGCATGATGACAAAAGCAAAACAAGTATTATAAACTATCGGAGAATGGTTTGTCGAGTATGCCATAGGTTATCCAATTAAATCAAATAATTTAATGTCACAATGTTCCTTTTCTTTTATAGGATCTAAAAATAATTCCTAAAATATTAGTAAATTTATATTCCATGATTTGGCATGAGGGTGTATCCATGATTGTTTAGATAAAACTGGTAAATTCCTTCACCTACCCCCCCCCCCCAAAAGGGAGGAGGGTTAAATGGGAGGAGTAATTTAAGGAAAGGCACCTATTATTGTTATTATTATTATCATTATCATTATTATTATCAACTATCATTATTATTATAAAAATAATCGAAAAATTCCTGTTTCTCTCGATCTGCCACATTTTTGCAAGGTTCACTGGAGAAAAACGACTTTTAATATTATCTAATGAAGATGTAAACTGACTCAGTTATTCAATCGCTTGGTAGTATACAGGTAAACATAATATCTCACTGTGGTCTAGAGAGGGCGCTAAAATATTTCACATAATTCCGTTCCCAATCGATTTTACAAAATATATGAAGAATATTTCTTGGAGGATCTGACCTCAAGCTCTATATCATGCATTTGATCTCTATATTACAGAATCAAGGGGCGTGATGGGCGGCGATCCCGAGGAGAACGGGGGGGGGGGGTATTCACCTCGAATTACGTTATTTTTTTATAGGAGAGGGCAGTCCCCTCCCCGTAGATGGACCAAAATTCTCATGAAGTCACTAGGCATATTATACATGTAGAGTGGCCATTTCGGACGCCAACCTAAGATTTGCATATTTTGCACATTTCAAGTTTTGATAACATTTTAGTATGCTTTATCAGATCAAATAATAATAACAAAATACTTGAAATTCCCTTTGTCGCAGTACTGAGATTTGACTACTATAGTCTTCTGGACCGATTACTCATTTAACACTTCACCTTTTTATTTACATGTTTTGGTAGAATTATAACATGAATCATGAATGCTACGTTTTCTTTAAAAATTGAAATGAAATTTCAAATTGAATGAAATTAAGGAATGCAAGTACAGAGCTCAAGCAAAGTACAGTTCTTCCAGCAAATATACTGCAAGATTTCCACTATTTGTTAATGTTTGTTGCTGTTGTTTCAAAGGTTAAATACTCATAGTCAGTATTTTCAGATGAATATATCGCAGTGTATTTCATTGAATTGAAATCAGAGATATAGTTTTTTAAATCGAATAAAATCCAGCATTTTCAGAACCACTTATATAGTGTACATGTAGTTTAATGTCAAGATGTTGCAAAAATAGAAAAGGTTAATAACCTTTTCTATATGATTGTGAAATCCATTGGTTTATGTGAAGCCATGAACCTTCACCCACATTTGCAAAACGAGCAGAGGGAAAATCACTCGTATCACTTCAATATGCTAGCAGAATATTTAGTAATAATAATTTGCGTGATATTGGCAATGAATTATGACGTCAAAGGGTCCTAACATACACTTTGTGCTGAAATAACAAATTTACGCAGTAAAAGGTTAAATCATTTCTCGTTCCTCAACATAAGCTGTGCAGTTTTAGAAAAAAAGGGATCTTGAACAATGACGTAAGCGGTATAAGGGTCCTACAGCAAATACCCACCTGCCCTTTAAAAAGTGAGAATATGCGAATAAAGCAGGGGTGCTGAAGGCGTCTGATTTTGTCAAAGTTTATTTATTATCCACCCTTGAAAGGAAAAGAAAGGTTTTTAGGAACTTCTTGATTTATTCAACTGTTAGGGATTTCAATTAAATTACCCCCCCCAAAAAAAAACATCATGATAAAGATAGCATTTACCCCTTGTTCATGTTTTTCCGTACTCATTTTTTTCTGAGGCAGACCCCCCCTCTCTCTCACATCCACACAAACCCACCCACACGTACCCCCCTCTCTCACACCCACCCACCTCCACACACACCTACCCACACGTACCCCCTCTCTCACACACATACGCACCCACATAGCCACTCTCCCCTGCACCCCCACACACATTTTCTCCCTCTATCCCCGACGGTGACCCAACTACTGCCTACACCTAAGTCTTATCTTTAAAATCTTTTTTAAACCATTACCTCTTAATTGGCATATTTCAAATCTTATGTGTAATTTTAAAAAAGTGGTGACAAATTAGACAAACAAAGTAACAAGTAATGTATGAAAAATAGTTTATTCCTTGTACTAAATGTTAAAGCAACTTGTTCCCGAGAAACGAGAATAATAATGACGTTGACAACAATAACGAAAATAATAATAATAACAAAAATAATGATTCTTCTACTACTGCTGCTACTACTACCACTACTACTACTACTACTACTACTACTACTACTACTACTACTACTACTACTACTACTACTACTACTACTACTACTACTACTACTACTACTACTACTACTACTACTACTACTACTACTACTACTACTACTACTATTACTACTATACCAAAACGACTACTACTATTAATAAACTATGAATCGCAATAAAGCCTATTTTGGAGTCCAATGCACTTCTCTTTCGGTCACAATCGGTATCCGGTAATCGTGAACCGGTAACGGTTAACCGGCAACCTTGCGAAGTGCCGTGGACGAGTGGTCTAAGGCGCCTGACTATACATGGAAAGCCTGGGGTTCGATACCCGGCCATTGTACCTATGCCCATGAGCAAGGCATTTAATCGACAACGCTTTATCTTGCATTCAAATAAATAGAAATGCTATAAGCATAATTGGAAATACGTGTACAATTATTGTTTAAAAAAATCAACGGTCAGACGGAAGGTGAAACCGGATGGAAGGGGGGAGGGGACGGGCAGATGTATACGAAGCACGCAGTAGGTGCGTGGTGTTTCTGTATATACCGTCATGGAGTTTTACCTTGAACTCATTCGAATACATTGGGACTTGGTTTTTCTTCGAAGAGGGCAGGCAGGATCACTCTCCCTGGGCATTAAAAACATTCGATCAAGAACAGATAAAAGGCATATAGGACGAGCGCCGAAATATCAGTAACACTGTCTAAGGACGAGGCCCGTATTCTGAAAGTCAAGTTTAATCTAGACCATGTTACAAATGTCACCATTTCGTTTAAGTTGTAAGATTCGTACCATTACTTTTTTTTTCTCTCTCTCTAACGTCAATTATGTAGAAAACATTTTCAGGTATTATTTCCAGGCACTTGTTATGGATTTGAGTGTCAAAATAAGTTGACGTATTTGTTTGTTTGATCATTTATTTCATATTTACATAAAAAACAGGTCATTACAATATAATGTAATGAATGCAATTATATGCAAAAAAATCGATACAAATAACTATACATCTAAATAAATTATTGTCATTACAAAGCCTTTCATTCAAAGAGAAAGGGTAAAACATGCAAAATTTAGTAGTTGAAAATGAAAAATGGGAAACGAAAATAAGGCCAAATGGCCCTATAAAAATAAGTTCCCTTATACGCAGTGCAATTAAGTATCAAATTATAGATAGACAATGAGTTACCGGTAATGAAAAACTTAGAATACAAAAAACTAAAGAAAACACAACAAGCTAAAGAAATATCAGTCTGAGGAACATTGAAAATGGAAGGGGACTCTGGTAATACTATAGTAAATATTAACGAATTAATAGATGAAACTAAAACTATTAAAAAATGATTAGACTATTAATACCTCAGTCACATTCCATGCAGTCCGATTAGGTTTATGATGTACTTGCGATGTGTTCCCCCCGTTTTATACTGGTTGCCGACCGGACACGCGTGATCTTCGTACGATAGCCGGGACTCTTAGGTAGCATGGGGGGGGGGGGGGGGAGGTGATCGTCCAAAGATAACTGGGAGCCGAAAATTTCCGACGTCTTCACCGATCTTTCTAATCGCTCACCCATCCTCGACACATCGTTTTTAGTATCGTCCGATTTCCCGCTGATGTCAAGCCGGTGTCAATCACACTGCCTCATCGATCATACATCGACGCATACCGGTCGGACAATGACTAATGTCCGGACAGACATCGGTCGATAATCGGCAGATGTCTGCTCTCGAGGTCTTGACCTCCGATGCCAGGGACACCGGTCGATTTAATCACGACCGGACATCGGCCGATCGCAAGTACATCGTAAACCTAATCGGACTAGAACGTGACACAGAGGCCCGGGACAGATGTATTAGAAAGCTTTGGAAGATCCGGTGCCCTGCGACGGCAATGTGTACACCACCCTTTTGCTTCACTGGGTCACACCAAGACAACCGATGCCATCCCGACCAAAGCTATAACGGTATATCGAATGGCATATTACAGGTGTTTGGAGTTGGTTTCGTTGATGTCTCTGAGGCGTGACATGGAAATACCCCCATTGACCTTTGAACTATAAAGGTGATTCGATTCAAAGTACTTGTCTTTTGATGATTCGACACGACCTAGGTGTCACGACCTGAGCAACATTCCAGACAACAAAGGCGAACAAACAATGACTTCTTCCTAAACAAACGTCATTTCGGGACCAAGATTAGAGAAACGCACAATGCAATCTTGTCATCATACCTCATTTGTCAGATAATGAATCAAGACGAAAATTGAAGAAAGAATCATATTCCTATAACATAAACAACCTGTCTAAATACTTTGGTATGCTTCATTACAACTTGAAAATTTCGAGAAAAACCAAACGATGCCCCCTTATGCAAACCCATCACTCATCACTCGTCGCAATCGGCCATCAGATGAAAACATTCCAACCTTAAAGAAACATTGAAGACAAATAATATCCTCCAAAAGTATCACGCAATCATAATAAATATGACTGAATTAAAAGAACAAAGAAAATTTCCTGTCAGCACATGTCAGTCAGGTATAGCAAACAATGCGGATGTAATCATGGTATCAAACAGAAGAGGAAAGGGTTTTATCGGCATATATGAACTTCTAGACCACCAGACAGTGAATAGATTGGTCCAAGTCCTGGTTGTTCCTTTTGGGTCATATCATATATTCTCTGGCAACATACTAACTATTCTGATTACATGTATATCTGTCCGAGTTCTTTAAGGTACTTAAACCTATCACATTTCCACCGAGAAGAATGAGAATCAATGCCATTTTGGCCGGTTGTTTCGAAATAAAATCTTAAAGTCCTGATAAAATATTAATTAAAACTTTCCCAATTTACCTCATCCTTAACATTGATGTTCGCCATACTCGTGACTATAGAAGCTTAAAAGTGCCACTGCATATGTTCATATAATCATCTTGTCATGTATACATCTCTCAGGGAAAAGGATATTGGCATATCGAATCTCGTCATGTTTACGTCCTGTGGGAGAGATGATCAACTGACAAGATCTTGGATCTCGTCATGTCTACATCATGTGGGAGAGATGATCAGATGACAAGATCTTGGATCTCGTCATGTCTACATCATGTGGGAGAGATGATCAACTGACAAGATCTTGGATCTCGTCATGTCTACATCATGTGGGAGAGATGATCAGATGACAAGATCTCGGATCTCATCATGTTTACGTCTTGTGGGAGAGATGATCAGATGACAAGATCTTGGATCTCGTCATGTTTACATCCTGTGGGAGAGATGATCAGATGACAAGATCTCGGATCTCATCATGTTTACGTCATGTGGGAGAGATGATCAGATGACAAGATCTCGGATCTCATCATGTTTACGTCTTGTGGGAGAGATGATCAGATGACAAGATCTTGGATCTCGTCATGTTTACATCCTGTGGGAGAGATGATGAAATGACAAGATCTTGGATCTCGTCATGTCTACATCTTGTGGGAGAGATGATTAGATGACAAGATCTTAGAACTCGTCATGTTTACATCCTGTGGGAGAGATGATGAAATGACAAGATCTTGGATCTCGTCATGTCTACAGCTTATAAAGAGATGATCAGATGACAAGATCTTGGATCTCGTCATGTCTACATCCCATGTGAGAGATGATCAGATGACAAGATCTTGGATCTCGTCATGTCTACATCTCATGTGAGAGATGATCAGATGACAAGATCTTGGATCTCGTCATGTCTACATCCCATGTGAGAGATGATCAGATGACAAGATCTTGGATCTCGTCATGTCTACAGCTTATAAAGAGATGATCACATGGCAAGATCTTGGATCTTATATGTCTACATTCTGTGGGAAAGATGATCAGATGACGAGATCTTGGATCTCGTCATGTCTACATTCTGTGTAGTTTTCGAGTGCGCGATGATTCGAAAGACGATTCAAAAGACAAGATTCACGAGTGAAAAGGCCCTAAATACCATTAAAATATATCTTTGACATTAACTGGTGCTTGAATAACATAAATGTATTTGGGATAGAACTTTGCAGCGTAAAATAATATCGGCAGCTTCAATGGGGATATTTAACGCCAGTATACGCCACTATCCTTTAATTGGTGTATGTTGTCCATTTCCCAGAATGGGATATAATTTTATGAACAGCAGACCTGAATGCATAGAATCATAGAATGCATTACCACTCGTTCAGCCCATCGCCAGGTTCGACAATACATGGGGCGTGGTCAAAGGAGGGATGAAATTACAATGTGCCCTATTTATTACCTAGTCAAAATAAAACTTTTATGGTGGAGCTCGAGCTAATGCTAGTTGCGCTTTGTATCCTCTGGCGAAAGCGCTGTACTAATTAAAGCACAGAAATACAATTCGTTGCGCCTAAGTCGTTTTGATGACATTGCCCTCTCGCAATGATGGCGCAAAATACTGACAGAAAAACATATTATTCCGCTTAATGTTCTTTGAAAGAACATAGCTGTACAAGATGCTCTAAAGTTAATTTTGATTAAGATAAATGGCAATAATAAATGACACAGGTCAATATAGTTATAATAGCACGATCTTTCATAGCAGACATTTCTTTTTATCTATAGACACACAGCAAAATTGGTTTGGATATTGACCTTTTCGACTGATAAACATGAATGCATAATCATTCACAATTGATACACGCATGGTAAACTAAATAACGATCATCCATTGCAGGATATTATTTTTTTTCTAGGTTTTAAGTAGTATGAAATCACTTCAGTACAGTCGATCACCATAAGTAGTGATGGTGGCATTTTCCATTCAAGATTAAATGGAATAAATAGGGGAGAAAGAAAGTTTTCCAAACGGAGAAACCCGGTGACTTGTTCACGAATTAGGCATCCGATTGGTCAGAGTATTGGAAAAAAATTATGACGTCACAAACGAGGTCTCACCATGTAATCGTCATTCGATTCTTATTTCATGTCGGCAATCGTGCGACGAAACACAACCTGTAGATGTTGGGCTGACACACTGGAGACTCTACACCTGTTCATGAGCTATTATTCATTCTCCGCTGCACTGGCGGCAACAGCACTGGGTCGACCCAGCTATAAAATGCTTCGATGGGAGGTTTACACCACGACAGTTTGTGATGTCGGACTGCCGGCAAGTGCCTACGCTTCTCCTCTTCATGTTCGCTGTTCCAGCCTGCTCTTGCTAGCTTTATTGATTTCCTTTTGGACATTGTACGCGCTTCGTTGTCTTGTGGACTTTAACCGAGTTCGTATTCATCGAAATGGCTACGTTGTCGAAGTCAGTTTTGCTTTACCTTGCAGTCATCCTAATCGTTGCCGCTTTGGTCAGCGACGTGGAATGCTCGAGGAACTCCCGCCCCTACCACAGGCCACGTGGAAGCAGTCGGCGACTCGGGATTGGACGTGGGCGATCCCAGGACAGCTTGCAGAGAGAACCAAGCTACCACCATGACCCTGCACCAGAGGTCCCATCCGCAACACAGGTCAGGAACGCAGGAAGGTGGTTCCAGAACTTCATCGCCAGCAAGGATCCCAGCAACAACCCTCCCAACCCAAGCCCTGAGCGTTCATCCGACCTTCCCGAACATCGAGAGAAGGTGATCGTACGCCCACCCATCATCAGGAAAGGTTCTATTGTCACGAGCCCAAAGATAACCATGATTTACTTGGAGACCGTACATGCCATGAAGAGGAATACCTCAAGAGATCATCAACCGTCTCGACCTGGTGCACCGGAAGAGGCGGATGAAGAGGTAGTCACCAACGAAGCCACCACACATCCAAGTAGCTCGAGACCAAGTAGGACACCTATTACTGCGGATGAAGGTAGGTCATTTTGGCTCAGTCACTCCCTTGGTCAGTCAGTCAGTCAGGCATTCCATTGATTGCCTTACTTTGCTGGTACAATGATGGTTCCTGAGGACCTGACCATTGATTCGAGGGGGATAAACCAGCAATTCACAAGAATATCGACCATGAGTGTTCTGCTGGTTCATTGTTACGCAATTATTATAATAAGAGCATGTGGTCGATCTTAGTATTTTTTGAGAGGGTGCGATATGCATATTAGTAATAACTATAAGAGAAGGCATACAACATTACTTTTTTTGTTCCATGTCTTGTCCAACTGCATTCTATGCTTCTGAGACTACGTGTAAGTGAAAATACCTCGTAAAATAATCATCTCTACAAAAAAATCCATATTAAAGAACAGAATGCAATAAAATTATGATGAAGTAAATAGACAATAGATTTTGACCACATGTCTATGTATTATGAATTATGTATATACCATGATTATTTAATGTTTGTCTTAAAATTGTAAATGTTTATACAATGTAACTATGCTTTTTTGAAAATAAAGAACCCGGGAAAGAACCCTGTGGAAGGAAAAAAAGTAAATGGACAAAGGAACAGACAATTTTGACAGCAGTTTGTGAATTGTTGTTAAGGGGTTTCCCCTTAACATTTTATCTAAGCTCTTTCATATATCTTCTAGTTCAATATCTATCCTAAATCATAAAATATTAATATCTCCCAAAGTATCTGCTGAAAATGATAAAACTACACTACTGTAATTATTAAAATCTCATATTTTTGTCAAAAGTGTTAAGAAGTCCACGAACTTAATATTTATATACATGTATATGTATGACAAGCGGATATTCTATTATTTCAAAGAATGATAATTTTGATAAGTACTGTTTCTAAAGATTTCGTTACCCACATTCATTTGGGAGTATACATTATTGTATGTCTAGTTGTTCTATTGTGGGTACAAAAAACAACCATTTTACAGCACTTAATGTTATGATCTGTTACGATATGACAAAGTTAATTTTTGTAATTTAAGGACAATTTAAGGTCAATGTACTTCCTGCTTTTTTGTACATTCTTATTGATTGAAGTTATTCTAAATCATTTTTTTTAATTCAACGTAACATCTTTGTTATGTAGAAATGCCATATGACCGTAAGACTAATATTCTGATTATTTTTAAGAAATTGCGGCTATCATAATGATGATAGTTTTTGTTGTCGGAAAAACACTATAATAACTTACGATGACTATATACATTCATTCAGACTCCTATTTGCAAAAGAACGTCTGAATGCATCCCTCCAAAAACAACAACCCTTGATGTATTCAAGAAGGATGGTATATGATATAAGCTCTATGATGTGAGATTGAACTAATTATATTATAGAATCCTTAAGGGCGGAGCTTGATCAAACTTCCCAAATTTTCAATCGAAAATATAGTCAAATGGCCAGAATTTGGTAAAATTTATCTCAGATTATCTTCCCTAAGGCAATTGTAGCGATATTAATAATAAAAAAATCAAGAGAACACACTAATTAATGGTAAAGGTGATGGAATGTTTCTAACAAATTACAAAAATTATTGTAAAAATGATGGGAATTCTAGTAATGTTAATATAGAAACCCTCTAAGATTTGAGAACCGGCAACTTTCTGGTCAAAATGAACTAAATCCTAGTCAACATGACAAGCGTCTCGGTTCATGAAGACTTGTTATCATAACAAATACAGTATTTTATTGACTAGTTTACTGTCAGTCAATCAAATTGATTGATTACAGTAGCTAAAACCTGCAATTGCAAATTTGTTATTATAACATTTTTTTATGAAACACGGCCCACATTATTTGAGTACACTGCAGAAAACCCAGTCAGGTATTGGAACAACACCCGTTTGGCGTTATGCTAACACCAGAAAGGCATTACAGCATTGTGTTAAATCAATATCGGTTTGATTCTAAACTGGTGTTGTTTCAACACTTCTCTGGTGTTTTCCGATACAGATACCGGACTGGTGTCGAATTAACATTGGTGCTTTTGCAGTGTAGAACCTTTATATATCTTCTAGGAGCACGATTCTAGTCACTCGGAACGTAATTTTAGTCAAAATCCCCATGATCACCAGAAATCAACTTTATTCTAGAGTTGCAGATACTTTGTTTTTGCCAGAATCTGGTCACTATACTCTAGCCAGAGTCTTGTGTTTTGTCAATATAACCCAGAGATCTCCTAAAAATATATTTACAGTAATCGTGTCATGTCTTACTAGAATATGTTCAAGTTTTACTAGATCGGTTTTAGTAACTCGAATGCGACTATAATTCTTTTACTGACTTGTAAAGCACATTCGCCCAACTAGGATACATAATTTTTTAAAGTTAGATTACTAAATGTATAATCAAAATAATGCTGGGGTAACATATCTTATTTTAGAAAGAGATTTAATTTATGCCTTATAATTATGAAAGAAATAATTTGTTTATAGTATAATGTGAAATCTATTATTAATTTTGTTTCACTCATATCAAGGTTTGGAAAAACCTGTATAGGTTCTGCAGATCAATATGATTATCACGATTTGACTTGTTAACAATATTCTTTTAATTTACAGATGTGTAGTACATAACAAATTGGAAAATGGAAATTAACTCTGTGTAAAGAGAACAGTCAAAGGATTTTTTTTCTGAGAATGATAATAAATCTATATTCCACATTCTTTCACCGTTTCACGTAGTTAAAGTAACATTTTCTTCACCGTTTAGGTATATTATGTATATTCTGTAACAATGAGCTCTAACTATTTTGTTGAATGGAGAATAGTACTTATTTTGATTTTGAAATCCGATCGCTATTTGCTAACCGAAATACTTTTAGAGACCTGCCTTATGAGGCAATCTTCTTAATTTATTATTTTGTAATCGATTTCATTTTTTTCAATTCAATTCAATTCAATTCAATTCAATGCAATTGAATTCTGTGCAGGTGCCATGGCCGAATGGTCTAAGGCGCCTGGCTATACATTAAAAAGTCCGGGGTTAGATCCCCGGCCGCGCCACCTATGCCCGGGAGCAAGGCATTTAGTCAACAATGCTCTTTTATCCTGCTTTCAAATAAATGGAAATGCTATATGCATTATTGGTAACTTGGTGTGCACTTGTTTGGTAAAAAAAAATCTCATTTCTATTAAACTTTCTCTATGTATTAAGCGCAATATAAGTTTCACATAAAGAAAATTTGGTTGGAAATAAAATCACATTGTATTTTAAAAGATGTAATGCGTATCTTTAAAATTTATATATTCTAATCAGACAATTTGATTCGGTAATATGTGGTATTAAAAAAAAATAAGCGCACACAAAAATAATCTTTACTTGGCATTGCCAAATTACCAGGCTTTTTAGGATTGATCGCAAACCTTTTTACTCTTCGGACCTGTACTAACACAATAATATTGTATACACAAAATGACTCAAACATAACTTGACTTCGTATTAGGAAGTGAAAATATAGCAAAGAAATTTTTGGAAATAACTTGCGATATTGTCTACTTATGTAATAATCTATTTTGCCACATAACTGTATTTCTTTGTGAAACAGCAAATATCATTTGATATTCAAAGCGAATAATATGTATATTTTGTGAGATAAAAAAATCAGATAAAAATCAAGTCAAATGAGATAGTAACTCTAATTGAAAAATAGAAAAATCATGTGGATTAATGTATAAATTGAATAAATATGATCTAACATTATATTATTTCAATATTTCACTGGTATATACCAAGAACTAACTTGATTCATACAAAAAATGGATGATTACGTTCTCCTCATATTATGTCTTTTTTGTGTTTATATCTGACTGTTCTCTCGCTGGCCTCTCCGTCTGACCTTGTATTTGTGTCTCAAGTTCAAAGTTGAAAAAGAAATATTTTTCGGGGAAATATTCTCTGAGAATCTTACCAGGTGGTATGAGTTTCTTCGGCCCAGAAGCAGGCATGTGGAATACATTGATCAAAATGACAGATATGTTCCTCAATAAAATATGGAAACAAACAAAATAAAACGATGAAAAAGAGGTCTCCAAAGGGTTTCGTTTTTCACTTGCTACTTGATAGTTATTTCCTGTCCGGAAATTTCTGACTTCTATACAAGAAATAGAAGATTCACTATCACTCACAGAATTCATATCGATGACAGTTAATTTTGAAAATAGTTAAGTAATCATTTCCCCCATGAAAAGGAACTTACAGTTTAATTTTTCATTTATCAAGTTCCTTTTTTAGTGGTTACTACATTTATTCTGTGTCGCAGTTATAAACTCTGAATGATTTTAAGACATATCTTTGTGAGACAAGGCTTGTATTACAATATAAATAGATATATTTTTAAAAATTACATTACGTTGTTGGAGATGTCACCAGGGGCCGATCTTGTAAAGAGTTGCGATTAATCCGATCAGTCGCAACTATGGAAAGCCAGCAACGTCAACAACATTTAAATATATGTTTGTTCAAAATATTTTATAAAAAAAACGTATATTAATATATGCAGTTTTCTTGAAAATTCAGTATGCTTCTATTTGTTTTCAAATGATATTGAACAAATTTCCAAAAGAGAGAATTATGACATTGATGGATTTTCATATGAACGAGATTGATCGGATCAATCGTAACTCTTTATAAGAAGGGGCACTAGGACTGTTTCATAACAGTTACTAACATGGTAACTTTGCCATTCAATTGCAACTTTCCTGGAGGCCTTGATTCTGATTGGCTGCTTAGCACTGCAATCACGGTAGTTAGTAGTTGCATTGAGGCAACGGGGCCCCAGGATAGAGCTTCGGAGTTTGTTTCGGATAATAAACGAATTTCGTACGACTTTTTTTTCTCTCACTAGTTCGTATCCAGTGTGGTGGACCGAACGAAGCGGGAAAACCCGATGAATGCTACCGATTCGAGCTGCCCGCCGAACTCAACAACAACGCCATTGTTATTCGTGGTGCGATCGTCCTCTTGCCGGCGGGTAACCGCTCCCCGACTTCCCGTAACCATGACAACACCAGTCCGAGAACTGTCCATCACAACGTCACCATCGTGGCCAAATTCCCGACGTCGGGAGAAGGTAAGGAAAATAGCTCAAATTTTAATTTTAAAGCAAAAACAGCTCCTCGGATATTACCCATCATAAGAAACCGCCTTTTTTTTCTTAAAAAACGATTTGCCATGCACTGTTCTGCTTGCGCGACTCCTCGTAAACAGGAAGGGGTGTTGGAGTTTGATCCCACACTCCTTTTTTATAAGTATTATTTTTAGAGAGCCCGAGGTGGGGGTTTAACCCCTACCCCCCCATAGTTCGCCACTGATTGTTCTGACAATTTGAACCAGCATTTGTTAGAAATTTGTGTCATAACAAGCTGCACATAGTTAAACCGCAACTTAAACCAGATTTTTAAATTAAACTATATAGTTAATACGGGCCAGATAGTTAAATACCAAAATAGCTGTAACCATTTGGTCTACTATCAAGTTGGTCTACCCCACACTTGGCCTGATACCAACTTAGTCTAATTTTCATGATGTCCAATTATCCAGTTGGTGTACTTTATACTTAGTCTTCTAATTTTACAAAACGTATATTTCACTTTTGAAATTAGATGGTAAATGAGCTTTAGACCTATGACATTTAAACCAAATTGTTTGAATTAATTTTGTTGAAGATGAGAAGTAGGAAAATACCATGTGATACAAGACAAAGCAAAAAAAAAAGGAAACAAAGCAGTAGGTTAGGGTTTACAGCCGCCGTAGGCTACCCATTTCGTCTAATAATGTCTTGGTCTATAACAAGATGATATTAGTGTATAATTATGGGAACATAATTTAATAAGTAAAAAAGTAATACGAAGACAACCAATTTCCCATCATTTTGACGAACTTGGTAATCGATTAAGTGGGTCTTAGATCTAGTGAAGTGTAGACCAAACGACAATTACACCATATTGATAGCCTACGTGGTATTAGACCATCTGAAAGTAGACCAAATGCTTTTTATAGATTAATTGCAAATGTAAATCAACGAAGTGGGTTTGGACCAATTGGCGGTTTATCCTTTTCTGTAGGTGCTTACAGGGAGAGTATATCAGTTCAGAACATCTCTTATGACGCACCATGGACGTGGAAGAGTGCCTCACTTCCCCAAGGATCCTCACTTGTTTCCAGGGCACTTCAAGAGGACAACACGCTTCTTCTGAAACTCTCTGTGATCAGCAACGACAATGGCAACCCCACCATCAGCAACTTCATCCCCATGGAGTCAAACAAGCTGCCCGTACTGGTGGTCGACGTAGAATTCAACGGGACGAACCCCTCGACCGCCTCCTCGTCGACGACGACGACGGCGACACTGCGAACGACTCAACTCAACGTCGTAGAAAGACAGATCCGGGAACGAAGAGCGGTAGCATGGCGTGGAACTGAAGATTTCATGCCAAAGTAAGTACATTCTAACTGCAGTTTATCGACAGAGATTGTATCAAGTCACAGTATTTCACATCTTCATAATGTTCTTAAATGTTGTACCGAAGTTAGTAGAACTGAACTTGAAAGTTAATTAACAGACATGATCAGACAGAATATATCGTATTTTCATTAGGTACTTTAATAAGATCATGAAGATGGACTTATTGTGTCTTAAAAACAAATTTGGTTCCTGGATATATTAGGGGTCCTGTGCTTAAAGTAGGCACGCATGTCTATGGTAATTACGCCAAACATCATTCAAAATATCATAGAATGATAATGGAGTTGTGTCTCAAAGAAATACTTTCCTGTCATTGCATGAGATTTATTACATTTAAAATGCATCATTTAAAGGTAAGATCCATCTCATATTCTCAGTCACCCACCACATTGCTCTGTTTGTTATTAAATTATTGAAAGTATAATTCCATGCCATCTTTGTATGGTATACTTTGTAAACCGCCATTTGAATGGCATTTTTACTTTAGCCTCCACGTTTAGCCTTAAAAAAATAATATGGTGGCAGCGTTGGGATCCTTGCAATCGACCAGACTGTTTGATCACTCAATGAACGAAGTTTACAAGGGTAAAGAAGGGCAGTTTACGAAAATATACATGTATACTATCCAAAACAGAGCAATAAGTCTATTTTTGAAATCGATTTTCATTTCGTTTAAAAAAAAGTATCACGAACTTCTTTATTTTCCACTTCTGGTTATCCGCAGCAACACATTGACATGTTCTGGGTTTCCAGGTTGTTGCCGTCGGACGCTGGACATTTCTTTCTCGGATCTTGGATGGCACTGGATCATATCCCCTCGGAGACTTACAACAAGTGTTTGCTTCGGGTCATGCCTCACACCAACCAGTTCCATGACCTTCGAAAGCTTCATGGTCAACCTCATGCAAGTTGACGGTCCATCGCCGCAGCATGACCGCAAATGTCGTCCATCGCGCAGCGAGGATTTCGACGCGCTGGTATTTGCCGAAACCGGAGACATCCAAATCATGCGAGTTCCCAATCTCATTGTCCACGAATGCTCGTGCAGTAAGAAAAGAGTACCGAAGATCAAGACGCCACCCGAAGAGGCCACAACCAATAAAACATCCTCTTAAAATAGGAAGCACACGAGGACTCGGTCACTGTATCATTATTATGATAGCAGATCCAGATAAACGGGTATTTTATAATTAATGATCGGATTATGTTAATCACCCACTACACCGACGGCACAAATGCAGAGGCGATTGCAGTTATAGCCCACTTTCCTTATACCTTCTTGATTAAGATAAACATTGCACAATTTGGAAAACAATAATTTTTAAAGGCAAAGTGCGCTCTTTCACTTAAACTTTTTAAGTGGAGCTGCTCGAGGAACTGTTTCCAAACAATCTATTTGCTAATATGCCATTTAATGTGCTAAAATTTATCTTTTATTATTGTAGTTTACTTACCATTGATAAGAATGTGATCGATAATTGTAAAAGAAGCTGTTAATTGTGTTGAAAATAGATTTTATGATTATTTTGTTATTTCTTTGTTACTTAAGTAAACTAGCTAGTGTTGGTGTCGCGGTGACATGAACAAAACCAATATCAGACCGATCAAACTAATAATACACTTTTCTTCAATGACGTACTATCGGTCGGTATGGCATGTTTCGTTCATGTGACTAAAGCCATGGTAGCATAACCTTTTGTGAAGACATCAAATGATTTCAACGTTGCATTTTTCCTGAAAAATCCTTGAACTATGACATACGCCACAAATGCGAACACAAATGAGGAGCGAAACAGATGTAATTAAGTGCAGACACTGAGTCGGCGTGAACTTCAAAAAAGTCACACATGTCGAATATCTTCTCGTCTTCCTGACGCAAATCAAAAGGGGTGTCTTCTGTTTATAAAAGGGTAATGTATATTTAGCTCTAAAATTCTTGATTGCTTCCTAGATTTCTCTGAAAAGTCGAATGTGATAATTTAACTTGAATGTTGCCCGATAACATGAAGAAGGTTGCCCGAAAAAAGGGTGAACTGAAATTTATTAAATGTTGATAGGAATGAATTAAAACATCGATAACAATGGGATTTGTAATAAAAAAAAAGTTTGAAATCATATCTATAATTGATGTAAAATTCAATTTGTTGTCTCTTTTCCAATGGTGTTCAAAACTGTTTGAATAGGATACACTGTTAGAAAAAATAAAAGAAGTTCCTGCAGCAGAGTCTCGAGAACACCTGTAATCTTACCGAATTGCGTAATCTTACAGGAAATTGGTATTTGATGTATGGAATCTTACAAATTTCCTTGAATAAAACACCCTTTTCCCCTTTTTAAACAGACCTGTTCTGTTAAATTGCAGAAAAATTCTTGTTTTATGAATTTACAGAATGATTATTACGCAATTCGGTAAGATTACAGGTGTTCTCGAGACTCTGCTGCAGGAACTTCTTTTATTTTTTCTAACAGTGTATTTTGAAACCGTATTTTAGTAGGAAGCATTATCGATACAATAAAGATTGTTGTACTATCAAATGTCATTATCAACATTGTTATTATGACTTTTATTCTAATTATTATTATGAAAGTTATTGCAACTGCCATTATCATTGTTGTTGTTATTAGAGTAACTAATACTATTCTATTCATGAAGAGCTTGGAATGAGGTAATATTTCTTCAATGTTGGCTAAATTAAAATTCGTTTTCTAAAATTCATTTCCGTGAGAATATTCAAGCCGATTTACTCCAAATAATAATAGGTCATGAATTATGTCTGATATTATGAAGCAGAAGACCTTCATATTATTGATTGACATCCATTGTGATAACGTTTCTTTTCTAAATACTACATTATGTCATTGTGAGCAGGCGCCCGAGTATATTCGACCACTTCAGAGAAAAGTACGGGAATATTTTGGCGACCAGTATCTTAAGTAATATCAGTTCGCATTTAATAACAGAATGTCAAGGGTACATTAATTGATTTGTTTGTTGACCGGCCGATATGTGATGGAATTTATATCTATAAGGCATGATCATAATCGTCGTGAGAATCAATGTGGAGGCGCGATAGCTCAGTCGGTAGAGCGGGGGGGATTCGTATTCCGGTGACCCGGGTTCGATTCCCACTTGGTGCGCTAGTGCCCTTTGGTAAGGCATTAATCCTCAGTACCAGGTTCTTCGGAGAGGACCTTAAGCCGTCGGTCCTCTGGTTGTTTGCTTACAAGCATTCACGCTTTCTTAGCAATCAGGTAAAAAAAAACACCACCACCAACCATGTGCGATCACTACAGCCACACCACATAAATTGACTGTATAAAAACCGATATGCCATTGCTAAAGGTCAAGTACACCCCAGCAAAAATGTTGATTTTAATCAACAGAGAAAAATCGAACAAGCATAACGCTGAAAATTTCATCAAAATCGGATATAAAATGAGAAAAATATGACATTTTGAAGGTTCGCTTATTTTTCACAATATAGTTATATGCACAATTTAGTCACATGCAAATGAGAGAATCGATGGTGTCCCTCATTCGCTATTTCTTTTGTTTTTATTGTCTGAATTACACAGGATTTCAATTATCACAGATTTGAAAATAAGGACCAACTTCAATGAACCATAAAAAGTTAAACAATTGTAATTTCACATGTTCAGGGAGAAATAAAAACTTAGTTTCACAGGACATTGAGGAGAAAATTAGGATATTTCACATTTCATATATTAAAATACAAAAGATGTAGTGAGTGATATCATCAGTTCCCTCATTTGCATACCGACCGGGGTATGCAAATAACTGTTTAGTGAAATTAAGCAAATTTAACATGTCGCAACTTAATTATTTACATCCGATTATGATTAAATTTTCAGTGTATGCTTGTTTTATTTTTCTCTTTTTCTCCTTTAAGAACGTAAAAGATTTGGTCGGTGTGGAGTCGGATTCACCGGTATGACTGTTCTTACATGTGACAGTCATGTGACCGGTCAAACTAAAAACACTAGCAGATTTGTATTGCTATATCAAAGTCATTATCGTTCCAAAATATATAAGTCTATAACACTTTAATATACGCCTAACAACAGTTGAACCTGTTTTGAAGGGTAACTCGATTTCAAGAATTGTCACCTATTTATATTATAAAATCCAAACAATACGAGTGAAAAATATATAGCCTATAGTATTAAACAGTATTGAAACATAAAACTTTTAAAAGACTGTACATAGCATACTCAGTAATGAACGTTGATGCATTACAAATCTACTGTTCTACAGACTTTTGACGCAGCCGATATATATGTACACACACACACACACACACACACTCGCCATCGAGTTAAGAGCACCAAGCATGTTTAATTCACGACTGGGTAGACCTACCTCATGCAAGCTATTACCATTACCCAAAGCAAGCGCTGACAGAATTTTCATATAACGCAATAGCATATTAATGTACCTCTTTCCTTTAAAATCCAACGCATGACTGGAAACATTTTAACACTAAATAGATGATTTCTCTCGTGAATTTTTCTCAATGAATTTCACAAACTTAACCTTGGTCAAGATTTTAATTTTGATACCCAAAACATAGTCAAATAAAGTTCATTGACCCTAATGACCTTTTACCTTGGCCATGTGACCTGACACTCGTGCAAAATGATCAAGAATACTTGATTACTCTTCATTTCCAAATTTCATGAACTAGGCCCATATACTTTCTAAGATATGACATTTGAAAAACTTCAACTTGGTTAAGATTTCAAAATTGACGACGCCGCGGCGTCGTCATCGGAAATGCGGCACCTATAATCTCGT
Organism: Lytechinus variegatus; assembly: GCF_018143015.1. Classification (NCBI taxonomy): domain Eukaryota; kingdom Metazoa; phylum Echinodermata; class Echinoidea; order Temnopleuroida; family Toxopneustidae; genus Lytechinus; species Lytechinus variegatus. The sequence goes on from NC_054750.1 coordinate 13,973,410, forward strand.
ATTGTTAGGTAGGCGAGACAAAAAAATAATTTTGCGTCCGAATGCCCTTCGCCCAGTGACGCCGCTCCCAACACCGTGTATACCAAGGACACGTTCTTGGTTACATTCTGTCTTGGAAAATTCTGATGAGCCTTGGAGGTATGTTATAGTAGAAATGGGAGAGAGACCTCCGTGTAAATATATCCCAAATGTTCAATTTATTGAGGATATAATGCATTCCAATGGGTGAACACAAACACATTCGTTACACGTTAGGTTAACCGCCAAAACGTGCAAACCTGCAAGTCAGAGAATCACGCGCAAACTGCAGACGTTGCGTATCGACCTGGCTGATCCGAGACACAAGTAATATTGCGGTCCATTGCAGTTTCATCCGAAGTTCCACATTAGATAGAAACAACAATAAAAAAATATGTGCGTGGTTCATAATGCCCAAATTAGATCAATATCTTCTTCTTTTGTATCCTTCCTCCGCTGTATCGGAGATCCGCAGTTTAATACTACCTTAATATTAGCGTTACATATTTTGAGAGTAAGGTATCGTCCGAGGCGTAGCCAAGGGTGACATGAATGAAGAAATTATATAATTCTGAACTAACGTAGTCTATTGATAATTGCGAGACATCACAAGTAAATAGCAAACAAACACCCCCCAAAAACCCCCAGAAGTTTCTCACTGTGTTAAAGTTTTTTCTAGATTCCACTTCATCATTGACAAGCTGCATGAAAGCTCATACTAAAACCATACCACATTGCACTCGGTTACGTCGCAAAATTCATCGCACTCGCGCGTTTTATACTCAGTGTAATTGTTTGCGCGTGTCATTTTTGCACGCATGCGCAAAAACAAAACTGACAGAAGGCCGATTCTCAACTTTCGATTATGCAAAGACAAACTGTTTCCTACACCATGGGCCAAGGGTTACAAAAGTTAGTGTCATACCCCCAAACTTGAGCCAGTCTCTTGCGTACCACTAATATCACCGAAAATTAACAAATTAATGTTTAAGTCCGACTAAAAGTTATGCTTAAGTGCCAATTCGCGCATGATATTTAATGCGTAATAAGTACCTATAAAGTAATGAATATTAATTATAGGACTTAACATTCTTATGAAAATGTAAATGAACAAGCAAAAAGTCAATCGATGGTTTCTTTAGCCTAACAAAAATAATTCATGATAATGTTTAACACACTTCAATATTTTAGGAACCTTGATTATTTGTTCAAGAGGTTTAACTATCATTTTGCCTTCTTGAGAAAGTTTAAATGTCTTAATTGCTTACATAACTATACAATCGCATAAAAAGCAGAGAACTCATTCATCAGATTCATGGTACAATAGATATATATTCTTAAAGTTTGTACGCCATTTTGCCTTATTCACATGCATATCGACTACTTTTCATGATCTATGAACCATTTGGTTTCAGACTCTAGTCCCTCTACCTCACAATGATATACAAAATTATACATGTCTTTGTCACTTTTTTGTGCCATGATTGTTTTGCTATTGAAAGTTTCGCAAAATAACGAAAAAAACCCTCCTGCGCGCTGTTTAGATAAGAGCGTTGTTCTGTATAGTCGCTTTCATTTCGCTCAACATTGGTGCATGGCTTTATTATACATATAATAAACATTATGAATACAAATAGAAAAAAAAATGTACAAAACCCCGAAACGATCGCTTTTTAAGACAAAAGAAAAAAAAGGAAAGAAAGTCTTTACCATTAAAAAAGGCTGAAAAACTAGAATTGCTCTGCATTTTCCTAGTTTTCTAGGACAACCAACACTTTTATTACTACTACTACTGCCACTACTACTACTACAACTTCTACTTCTACTACTTTTACTACCACTACTATACTGCTACTACTACTTCTACTACTACTACTACTTCTGCTACAACTACTACTACTACTACTAATACTACTATATTACTTACACTACTACTAATACTACTACTACTACTACTACTACTACTTCTTCTCATACCTCTACTTTTTTCCATCACATTTAACTCCACAGCCTATAGCAGGCATTGTATTTCCATGAGATCTTTTTTTATGTCTAATAACCTTTAAACTGAGGGAACTACCAAAGATATTTTGAAGAAAAATTTTCTGTAGGTGTCAATTAAAAAAAAATATGTTCATGTACAAAAAAATCCTCTGCAGTTTCTGTCTGTATTCCCATATGTTTTGTATTTTAAGAGTTTGTAACATTTACCACCAAAATAAAGAACCCATTGCAAATAAGAAATGTTGTTTGTCGTTTATGTTTACCATTCGTCTATTTCGTATATTTGTGATTTGCTTAATATACCAAAACATGAATTCTGAAATAAAAATGTGTACCTGGAATTCTGAAATAAAAATGCCTATATATTTAATTCTAAAACTTGTAAATTATTAAAAGTATTAAATTTGTAACATAATAGCTCACTGTAAGAAACTATGATGCAATTGTGGTATGTTCCAGAAAGATTTTAAGATGTAAAAAATCAGTTACAAAATAGTGTGTGTTATATATTGTGGATTGTTAATTCATTTATTTATTCAGTCATTACTTTGAATGGGGAGGGCTACATTATATAAGTTATGCTTTCAAATACATGACCCAATTTCTACCAATTTTAAGGTCACTGTTTGAAGATAACTAAATAATTTGCTTTATCACTTTCACTAAATGTTAATTCTCAGATAAATTATAAAAAGTTATTGTATGTAATGGTAGTTTGAAGTATTCTTCTGTTTGGAATGAACAAATATGAATTTGAATTCATAGATCTAGTGACCTACCCATTCATCTGCTGACTTCAAATATAGATCTAAAAAATCTTGTTACTTTCCCTCAGACTTCCACTAAACAGGGGAACTTCATTTAACTTCATGCGATTGGTTTATTTTTAACCAATATTTTAACATTCTAAATCATAATAATCAATGGATTGCTATAAGAACTTCAAGACCTTAGCTTGATTTTTCAACTAAAGTTTGTAAGAAAAAAAAATAGTTTGATAAATTCATCTTTGACTACCATTATGGCTTTTAATCAGTATTTCAGGGGTGTGAATGTGTATCAATAAATGTCAGAGTGCTGGGTATTGAAACTTGTGGCAGGTTTGATACTATGTTTTAAACTGTGATTAAAAATATACATTTAAAGGCCAAGTGCGACCCAACAACATGTTGATTTGAAACATATTGAGAAAAATTGGAAAAGCATATCACACTAATAATTCGATCAAATTGCAAGTAAAATAATTTATTTACAGCATTTCAAAATGTATCAAATTCTGATTTTATATCTGATTCAGATAAAGTTTATTTATTTTTATTTTATTCAAATATATTTGTTGTGGGTGGACTTGCCCTTTAACTTCTTGAAACTCCCTTATTCACTCATGTAAGTAAGGACAGACTCACTTTGATTTTATCAATTTTCTTGGACGGATGCATTTATTACCAAATATTTAGGCAAATCTTTAGGCAAAAATCAGGTTCACAGCAAATTGCAATTGATATTTCATTTACATCATCAAGGTATATATTCATTTTGGAATGTGGTACAATGTACATTATGCCATTTGAGAAAGATCCAAGATTCTGGAAAGAAAAAGTATTAAATAAATCTATAACTATGGGCTAAAACTAATTACCCCAAAATCTATAAAACAAATGTTATAGTGGGATACACATTTTGTAAGTAATCTAATAAATATCATTAATTGAACACAGGTGTTCAGAGTGACATTTGGGAATTAGTGAATTGATAAGAAATATATTTCATTCAAAAAAGTCACGCTAGACATTCAATCAAGCTTATCAGGAAGATCAGCCATAACTTTTCTTAAAATTTCATATGTTGAATATTACGGCATTTGACGAGTAATCATTTGCATTTTACCCTTTCAGTTAAATCAACTTCTTGTTAAATTGAGAAAATACAAAAAAAGTTTGTTACCTTTCCAAAATTGAACTCTTTCTCTTTTCATGCACTTACACTGAAAATGTTCAAGCCCTTGAAAGCCCATGTATTCTTTTTAATGAATTTGTTTATATTGATCAACAGGTCACTTCTGAAATGATACCAATGTTGAGTGACCAACACATTTATAGTGGAAAAACAAGTGCAACCATAAGGAAAATGTGTTATATCAAATATTCAATTCAATTCAATTTCCATTCAAATGGACTGGATTTTAAATGGAATCCCTGCAAGTTTCTATAAAATTTAAAACACATACTTTTAACACACGTGCTCACACAATGAGTAGAATACTGACGTACTCACATGATACAAAACAGCACCACCCCCCACACACATGGTGGTACATTTATCATACTAAAATCCTTTCTTCTAGTAAAAGATGGTTGTGATAAACTCATGTCAGATTTGATGCTCATGGTGCTCCTACCATTATTATTATCACATGCTTCTACAAAGGCATCACTAATGAATAATACAAAAATTATAACATTTTACATTTAGGGCAATTATACTATAGCAGCATATTCCAGCAATTATAATCCATATGTTTCATATTGTACAAATTACATTTGCATAGTATTTGCAAATCTGACAAAGTAGCAATGGCTACCGGTTACACTTCGTAATTCCGAAGGTTCGTATTTCCGAAGGGTCCTTATTCCGAAGGTTCGTAATTCTGAAACACATAAATTGCCTATACCTCGATGTTCGTTAATCCGAAAACGTAAAAGGGTTCGTTAATCCGTGCATTTGTGCCGTTATTCCAAAGGTTCGATAATCCGAAAATAAAATAAGAATCGATGTTCCGAAGGTTAGTTAATCCAAAAACGAAATGAGGTTCGTTGTTCCGAAGGTTCGTTTATCCGAAAGCAAAATAAGGCTCATTGTTCCGTAGGTTCGTCAGTCTAAAAACGAAATAAGGTTCATTAATCATTTAGTTTTCGGACTAACGAACCTTCGGAATTACAAACCTCATTTCGTTTTCACGAACCTTTGGAATTACGAACCTCATTTCGTTTTCGGACTAACGAACCTCCGGAATTATGAACCTTATTTCGTTTTCGGATTAACAAACCTTCGGAATTACGAACTTTTGGAATAACCAAACCTTCGGAATAACGAAGTTTCGGAATTACAAATGTATGCCATGCCTACCCTTTCATATACTTTTCAAACACTGTTCATTGTAATACCAAACAAGTTCTAATATTTTCATTTCTATAAAGTATTATATATCATACAATTTCAATTAAAAGTTTTATAATAAATATTTATACATATTCTACTAAACTATAGCTTTCAAACATGAATTTAAATCACAACAAATCCTACAATATAGGCACAAAATCCATTTGGCTGGAAAACTTTTTCAAATTAAAGGTCAAGTCCACCCAAGAAAATTGTAGATTTGAATCAAAAGAGAAAAATCAACTAACACAAGGCTGCAAATTTCATCGAAATGAAATGTAAAATAAGAAAGTTATGACATTTTAAAATTTCGCTTATTTTTCACAAAACAATTAAATGCACAACTCAGCGATATGCAAATGAGAGAATTGATGATGTCCATAACTCACTGTTTCTTTTGTTTTTTATTGTTTGAATAATACAATATTTCAATTTTTACAAATTTGACAATATGGACCAACTTAACTTAACCATAAACTGTTAAAATAATGGTAATTCCACATGTTCAGGGAGAAATAAAACTTTGTTTCACTTGACAAGGAGGAGAAAATTAGAATATTTCATATAATAACATACAAAAAATAGTGAGTGGGTGACATCATCAGTCTGCCAATTTGCATACCGACCAGGATGTGCATATAACTGTTTTGTGAAATTAAGAGAAACTTTAGAATTTCATAACTTTCTTATTTTACATCCGATTTTAATGAAATTTTAAGTGTTTGCTTGTTGGATTTTCTTTTCATTTTTTTCAAAATCAACTTTTTGTTGGGGTGGACTTGTCCTTTAAGTATGTCCAGCCATTTGTACTTCTTTGCATACTTGGAAAAAAAAAGAAGCAAACACACATACACATAGCTAATTTGACATTAATGTAAAGATTGGATAAAGAGGTATTAATACAAATTGGACATTATTTTCCCTTCATTGATGAGAAGGTATGTCCAAGTTGTAGATACTGTAAAAGAAATGTGAAAGTAACAAAAACACACGGGGAATGATGATTTATGGTCATATATTACCCCTTTGTGCAGCAGTAAGTACATGAATAATAAATATACACACAAAACAAATTGTATTCAAATTCTATTATACTCAACTGCTTCCCATTGCATATTGGGGGTACATTGGGTACACAAACACACCCCCACACACTCACACACAAATTTACATTGGCACAACCACACAAGTTTATAACATATTTGCAAGAGGTGTGTGGGATATATGAAGACCCACACCCATACAAAAAATATACACACACACACCCATACTGCTTAAATTGTATAACACATCACAAACACACAAACCCTCACCCTAGCAAGAAGCACACACCCACACATGCCTTCAAATGAACACCACACAAGTTATTATTGAATGAAAGGCAGTGTATGGGCATGATGTCATATATTTGAAATATAACGAGTACCCAACTTTCAAAAATTTGGTACAATCATTTATTACTTATGTTCAAAATGCATGTAGACTGAATGGTAAATGATCATAGACAGATTTCATACTCATTCAGCATTAGAGCCAATTTTGTGAACTCTTTTGCGCAATGCATAATGCTAATGTCAATGAAAATATACCAAATATTTGCAAGAATATTTAAAAGCCATTTAGAAGTATTGATGACCAAATTAAACCTTATAGAATGAGAGAGAGCTTGTAACAGTCGTCATACAGTCCAATGCCTGAAGGCTTCTCCATGCTCAAATTGGGTGAAAAAAAAACTTAAAAAACAACAAAAAACAAACCTTAGAATGACACCAGAATAAGATTTTAAATACGACTTTAAGTTATACTTTTCAGGGCAAAACTTTCAGTAAATATTTTCAAATTACAGGAATTCAACAGATTTAAAAATAAAAGTGTTACCACAGAAACCATGGTAAAATGATGGTTGATTTCTGCATGGTAAAACCACAGAAACATAGTGGACGGCAATGTATGTATTTTATAAAGGTTTAGGAAAAAGACAATATCAATGCTTTTAGAAAGGTAGAAATTAAGGCATTTACAACCTAACACTCTTAACGCTGGCCTGTGAAGTGGTATATTCAATCAAACATATCGGTTTTACCTGAAGATGGTCAAAAATCACATATTCATTGCATTTGCTTGGTGCCGTGAGATCATGTGCACCATCTCCACCACTCGGGCTCATGGCAGAGAGTCTTCCTGGGGTCTGAAAAGAGAAAAAGCCCAAGGAAAATATGAGGAGTGAAATAGTAAATGTTCAACCTGTTATGATCTTTATAAAGTATTTCAGCCATTTTCATGATTTCAGTTGTGAACTGTAGTTCACTAAATGCTTATGCACCACAGAAAGGCTGGCTGGGCTAGAGCTAAGGTAATAATGATAACAGGGCGATTCCATGCTAGAAAAATCAGCCATTTTCACAACAGTTTTCAACCTGCTGTCCAAACGAACGAAGAACTTCAATTTGCTTTGTGGTAATATTAAAGTACTACTGGAGAGACATGCAAAAACCTGACAAGCAACAAAAATATGTTGTCCCTATGCGAATTAGAGCTTAAAATGTTGCGTGTCGTATGGTCCCGTACGACACACAACATTTTTACCTATAATTAACCCATAAACATTTTTTTTTTGTTGGTTATAAGTTTTTCACATGACTACCCACTATAGCTTTATCATTAACAAAAAAGAATACTTTATTGCTCAAGCATTCGGCTAGGAAACTAGAAATTGTTGTCCCGTACGACACATATGGAATCGCCCTAACAGTGCCTTGAGCACCCTGAATAGTGGATACATCACTCTACTTCTATCATCATTATCAATACAAGGAAAATGATCGAAAATCAAATGGCAAGACTCCAAAGTGTGCTTATGATGGGTTGAAAATCAAGTGTTATTTTACTTCTAGGGTTGCATTTTGATCACAACTCTTCCTTTTCACCTTTATTTTGTCATATATTTATTTTTCTTTTTAATCTTTAATTTCCGTTCAATGCATTTCTTTCTTTTTATCTTTACGTTCTGAAAATCATTTGTTTTTCTTCAAGTTTTCTTCTTCTTTTACACAACCGACTTCCACTTCTTAAATTCCAACAAAATAAATCATGGAAGCATGTAGTATCACTCATCAGCCAACTTAATCTAAGGAGAGTTTATAATTTCCTCCTCATTTCCACTCTATTATCATGTCAACATACCATTAAGCATTAAGTCATCTGATTATCGGATCCAACCCCTGGCACCAGTGGAATGGTTACACAGAGTGTATTACAAAAAAAGAGGAAACAATACATTGTGATCATGAATCTATGACAAGAGGCCAAATATTTCATGAATAATATTGTTCATTCATGGCCGATTGCAAACAATAAATATAAGGCATGGCAGATATATGAGTTGTGTAGAAAATCATCTGTGAATCCCAATCTACTAACATAAACAGATGAGTTCAAGAAACATAACAAATACAAAAGGTAAGCTAATGAATCAACCCTTTCTTACTCAGGGTTATTGTATTCCATACAAATCTTGATCCATGTTTTGTCCAACTTAGTTTTGACAGTGAAGTTTAAAAGTCTTCTTGCTCATCTATTTGTAAACTATTCTTATCACACTAGCAAGAAAAACTGAATTTTATGTCAATTCTCAATGAAAGACTATAAGCCATTTTGTCTGTGTTGATAAAAAACCCTGGGAATCCTGGTTTCCATTTTCATGGGACACACTGTATGCAAATCTACTATTTACATCCACCTGTTATGATTCTTGGCTAAAAATCAAAGCTTTTAGACACAAATCCTGGATGATCTTTAATTGGAATACATTCAGACTTATGGCAAATTCTTAGCCAAATTGACATTTCACCAGCTGCATTAATGGTGTTCATACAACAATAAGTTTGCTGATGTGGTTTACAGTACAATAAGTTTGCTTTCAATAATGATAATAATCATAAGCATCCTTTACATAGCGCTTTATACCAATGTTTCTAAAAGATGCATATTAGTACTTCAACATTAAAAAAGCTATCTATAAGGTACGTTTACATTTCAAGGAATAAATTCTTGCTGTACCCACTTACCTCACCTGTGACAAGGATGGAATCAACCCCTCACCAAAGGAAATTTTACATTGAATAAATGGAAGAGGGATGAGTATTACTTAATGATTAAAAATTTATGAAATGTGGTTCACCATTTACTTACAACAGAATGGCCCAAATTCACAAAGGTGATTTTGAAAACCCAATGTTGCGACCATGGTTTACGCAGATTTCCTGTATAAATTACGCTTATTTTACTGCGTATCGGGCGCGTGTATAAAAAACTTGTCCAATGCTGATGCACGCTTATGTCACAGTGCGCCAAATTGATGCCTGTTACCATGGTTAGATATGCTATTTTATCCATGAGTCCACCGTTTGAAGAGTGGACTCATTAATAAAATAGCGTGGATAACCACGGCAACAAGCCTCAATTTGGCGCACTGTGGCAAAAGCGCGCATCAGCATTGGACGTTTTCATCATATGCGGTAAAATAAGTATAATTTATACAGTAAATCTGCATAAACCATGGATTTTCAAAACTACCTTTGTGAATTCAGGCCAATGAGTCTGTGGATTCAGAAGTGTACCGTAAGTACAACAGTAGGGTGACACACATTGAAAATGCATGGTAAATGACTTTAACTTAGGACCACACTCCACGTATGGAGTAGTGCCAGAATACATAAAAGATATCCCACGGATGGTTAAGGGCAAGGTTTTTAATGTTATGAGAGTCAATCTGAAGAGCTCTACTTTCTTTGACCCCAAGCCGAGGTATACACCAGCATGTAGGGGTTAAAAAACTTATGGTGTCCCAGAACTATGACCTCAGTATTAAAAACAAAAAACCAGTTGATGACCATGTCAAGGGGAAAATCCCTTACAGGACATTTGTTGCATGAATCACGTAAATTTCTTTGTCTCTATAGATAATTATAGGCGGCAATGCATTGCAAAACATTTGTCTAACGCATCATGTAATTTTTTTGTCTTTCATTGTTTAATACAGCTGCGCTTTCCTTTGTGGTTCCCAGGTTAATTATTGTCTAGCCAGCAGAAATGTGAAGAGCATATCAAAGCATGCCGTCAGTGCAAGAATTATGTTAAATGAGGGAATTAAGGGAAAGGTTAAAGATACAATATCCTTGCTTGGGTGTTAAAAGCTTACAGATTTTATTTTTTTTTGAAGATTGGAAAAGTCAAGCAAATGGGTATTGCAGTAGCATAACAGAAGTATACCAGAGCTGCCAACCTGAACAAGAACATTTCAGTATTTTCAAGGTTGAAAATCAGTATTTTGGTGAGGAAATTAGTATTTTCACAGGAATACCATAGGACAACACATAAACTGAAACTTAAGAAATCAGTATTTTGCATGAACCCATCAGTATTCTTCTCTATTTTCAGTACTAAATATGGTAAATCAGTACTACTTGGCAGCTCTGGACTATACCATTGGCTGAAGTTGTATTGTAGAGATACTGATGCAAGGCAAACATTCTTCATTATGGATTATGTTTTTGTCATGATGCTAGTGAAATTACCTAGGGCCTATTCACATGTGAATATTGAATCATCATTGTAATGATGATTACAATTCGTCTTTAGAATCATTGTACCATTCACACGTCTACTCAAAAACTGATTTGAATTCAAATTCCTGAGTGAAGGCGGTATTGTGTCCTTGGTGACTTGTTAATCAAAACACTGCGTCGCAAATACAAATTACATGGAGTGCATGACAATTGTATCATCTACGGAAGAGCTTGAAAGGTCACATAAGCTCTACCCCCCCACCAAAAAAAAAGATGTTTTGGAAGTCAAGCCTTTCAAAAGAAAATTCATACTGTAATTTGAATGGAGCTTAACTGGAATTCACCTCCGGATTAGAATTCCTATTTGTGATTGTGATTAGCATTCGTGATTCTAATCATGTTCTAGTTTGGTTTCACACATGCTAAAAAAATTTGCCATTTAACTAGCCTTATTTTTCACTGGAATCATCATTCAAATTCCTTTTTTTTACCGTGTGAAAGACAGCCAGAAAACAGTTAATCTATCAGATAGTTTGGGTAATATTTTGCCATAGGCCTATATTCAATTATCTGTTATACGCATGCCTTCGTGAATATGCAATGAGCAAGCTAATGATGTCATATTCCCATTAATATCAATATTAATTTGTATTTAATTATATGAAATTACATTTATGCAAAATTTGTTTCACCAAAAATGAAAAAAAAAATGATTAAAAACTGATTTAGTGTGTAAGGAATTATTGCTGCAACTTACTTTGCTACGAGGGAGACATGTCATTTTAACATATTCGAAGATATGAAATATTTAGGATTTTATGTAACAGCATAAGAAAAAAGAAAGTGGGAACATCACATCTTCGGCCCATTTAATGCATATTCACTGATGCATACATATTATAACTGTTTTTACAAAATATTGCTGAACTTTAAATTTCAATAACTTTATTGGTTATTAAATTTGTATTCAATTGATTAATAAATGTATGTGATAAACTCATCCAAGAACTCTTTGGACATTGTCAAATTTGGAATGTGATGCTTTCAGAACTACCAAGTCTCACGCATTATGCGTGAGACTCAAGCATTTTTGGACTCTTGTTCATCCCCTCAAATCTCTGTCTCACGCAACTATCACAGCCTATCCCCATATACATTGTATACAATGTCTGTGATCTCACTCAGATTCTCAGAAAATCTCACGCATAGCTGGTCTTTGAACTTGGCATCTCTGTGCTTTAGGTTTGTCAGATTGTCATTTGCACAAGCTGAAGTTATTATTTTTTTTTCAATTTTTGGTGGTTTCCTTTCACAATCTGCTGCCTAATTCTGCTTCACTGGATAAGCCATGCAATGCATGGGGATTCCCCAGGGTCAATTTTTTTTTTAATTTCCAGGGCTCTTTTGAGAAGGGTCCCGTAACACAAAGGTAAGCGATTGATTTTCACGACTGATTGTGCATTGTAGTCAATGGAATCAATCGTAGGAAAATGTGCTACGATCATTGCTAAGTTTTGTGTTACGGGCCCCAGTTCGGAGGTAAAGTCGCCCCAATCCCTAAGTAATTTTGAACTGGTCAATTGGTACAGAACCACAAAACTGAATCAAAACCACACCTCCACAGATGAGAGTGAGAATAAAATTTGAAAATGATAACTGTAAATATATTTACCACGATTGAATCAAATCCTACAGGAGCTGTTAGCCGGAATCTATCTTTCTTGATCACAGATTCAGTTCTGCCAAGGCCAGCTTCAACCAGAATCATTTTACCCAACTGAAAAGCAAAGCACAAAGAAGGATACTATCTTGATAAACAAAATATGTGGAAGAGCCGTGGTGTAGTGGTTCTGACTGTCGCCTTGTAAACAGAGGGTTGTGTGTTCGAATCCCACCGCGGTCTAGCGTCCTTTGGCAAGGCGTTAATCCACACTTTGCCACTCTCGACCCAGGTGCTAAATGGGTACCCGGTAGGATGCGAATATTGTGTTTGATTTTGCCAGCGCCATTATGAGACTGCGATGAATGCAAGGAATGCTCCCCAGGGAGTGGAAATTGTGCACTTTTCGTGCGGGATTGAAATGAATCCAATGACTGGGGTAATAATATGCTGTAACGCGCTCTGGGCCATTCTGGGAAATGCGCTTTATAAAAATTGGCTATTATTATTATTATAATATCTATTAACCATTTGATTTTCTTTTCCCATTAGCTCAATTACCATTTCATCCATTTTTCATTTAGACTATGCCTATTTTTTTTTCCAATATCCATTTGGTAAATTGTCCCATATCGATTCAGTCTAACACACACTACTAAGAATATGGTTAACTGAACTGTTTATAAACCAAAGTTTCGTTTTAAATAATGATAAGTAGGCAAAGTGGAAATTCAACCAAAGGAGCATTGAAGGAGATTAAGTAACAAGTGGAATGCCCCTGGCGGTCTCACCTGCATCACGCGATTCAATATAGCAGCAGTGCTGACTTTGCAAACTACTGTAAAATAATTATTCACAAAAACACCATTCATATAATGATATAATACTACGTTCATTGATATTTGACCTTGATCATGTGACCTAAAACTTGTCAGAGATACTTTATTACCCCTATATCCTCATTTCATACACTATATCTATAGACTCTGAAAGTTATGACAGCAATCTAATAATTACCTCTAAAATTGCCAGTTCAATGACCTTAAATGACCTGTGACTTTCGTCATGTGACCTGAAACTCGCACAAGATGTTCAGTGATACTTGGTTATTCTTATGTCTACATTTTACATGTATGAACTAGACCAATACACTTACACAGAAATAATGGTAATTCAACAAATACCCCCAACATGGCCAAAGTTCATTGACCTTAAATGACCTTTGACCTTGGTCATGTGACCTGAAACCCAAACGGCATGTTCAAAGATACTTGATTACTCTTATGTCCAAGTTTCATGAATCAGATCCATAAAATTTCAAATTCATGATGGTAATTCAATAATACCCCCAACTTGGCCAAAGTTCATTGACCCTAAATGACCTTCGACCTTTAATCATGTGACCTGAAACTTGCGTAGGATGTTCAGTGATACCTGATTACTATCATGTCCAAGTTTCATGAATCAGATCCATAAACTTCAAAGTTATGATGGTTATCCAACAGATACCCCCAATTTGGCCAAAGTTCATTGACCCTAAATGACCTTTGAACTTGGTCATGTAACGTGAAACTCAATCAGGATGTTCAGTAATACTTGATTAATCTCATGTCCAAGCTTCATGAACTAGGTCCATGTATTTTCCAAGTTATGATGACATTTCAAAAACTTAACCTTAGTTTAAGATTTTGATGTTAATTCCCCCAACATGGTCTAAGTTCATTGACTCTTAATGACCTTTGACCTTGGTCATGTGACCTGAAACTAAGGCAAAATGTTCAGTAATACTAATTTGGTTAAGATTTGGTGTTGACGCCGCCACCGTCGGAAAAGCGGCGCCTATGGTCTCACTCTGCTTCGCAAAAATGAGAGAGTGTTTTAAAACAGAGAGTTGTATAGACCAAACACGTATTAGACCAAACTGATAGAGGCCAAATGGGTTTAGCTCATTTGTTATTAGACTATGTAAGTAGACAACCAACTGCTTGTACACAAGTGAATATAAACCACAAAATAGAAAATAATGAAAATTATTATGAATTATTGACTTTTAAAAAGCATTAATAATTCTTCAAAGAAGGGAGACATCAATGTTGCCTGCCCCCATCTTATTTCTGTAAGAATGCATGAAAAAGCTTAACTTTGCTAGTTAAGGCACATAACATGCTTGCTGCATTAAGGAAGTATATAAAGAAATACATGGTTGTCATTTTCCAACAACGACCACATTGCTTGATCTTGATCTCATGTTTCCTCGGCTTCCTCCATTTCCCGCAAAACATCAACATCATAAAGGTATTGAATGTTCCAGCATCTGCTAGGCATGCTAGAGTAGAACATAATGCGTTTCCCCAGCTTCCCTGTGACCTCTGACATGGCAAGGTAGGATTCTGATCATCAGACACTCCTACGCACCTCAGACAAGGTAAGAGAGAAAGACCTAAGGTTTCAGGGGCCAATCAATAGGCATGAAAGAAATGGAATAAGGGGGCGATACTTCCCAAGGAATACTTAAAGGTCAAGTTCACCCCAGAAAAATGTTGATTTGAATAAATAGAGACAAATCCAACTAGCATAGAACTGAAAATTTCATCAAAATCGGATGTAAAATAAGAAAGTTAAGACATTTTAAAGTTTTGCTTATTTTTCACAACAGTGATATGCACAATTCAGTGACATCCAAATAAATAAGGACAGTAAATGATGTCCTTCACTCACTATTTCCTTTTTTTATTGTTTGAATTAAACCATATTTCATTTTTTTAACATTTGACAATAAGGACCAACTTGACTGAACCATATAGTATTAAAAATGCTAATTCCACAGGTTCAGCGAGGAATTTATCATTGTTTCACTTGACAATGAGGAAGAAAATGAGAAAATTTCATATTTCATATAATAAAGTACAAAAGAAATAAAGAGTGGATGACATCACCAGTTTCCTCATTTTCATACCGACCAGGGTGTGCATATTACTGTTTTGTGAAATTAAGCAAAACTTTAAAATGTCATAACTTTCTTATTTTACAACCGATTTTGATGAAATTCTCAGTGTTATGCTTGTTGGATTTTTCTCTTTTTTATTCAAATTGACTTTTTTATTGGGGTGGACTTGTCCTTTAAGAGGGGGGGGGGGGTGGTAGGCCTATATACCATTTCCCAAGGGGGATAGTACATACTATTTCCCAAGGAGTACTAAGGTGGATAGAATATACTATTTTTCATGGAATAATGTTCGAAGGGGAGGGGGATACTATATGGGGCGGATTGTAGGCTTATATACTATTTCCAAAGGAATAACTAGAGGGGAATATTACTTTTTTCCTCAAAGGAATATCAAGGAGAATAGTATATTTTATTTCCCAGTTAAGGAATTATGAAATGGTTGTAGTATCATCCATGGTAGTATACTATTATTCAAGGAACTCCAAGAGGGGAGATGAATAATCTATATCCTAGGGAATAAGCATGCAAAATAAGGGCATTTAAGGTGACTGTACATATATTTCCAGACCGATATAACCTGATTCTCAGTTGGAAATCAAAGTCTGCAGATTATCTGATTCAAATCTCACTGCAGATGTACTTTCTTTTGATTAACAATGAATCTATGTTTCATCATTCTTTACCCAAGAGTATCCTTTAATTTTACACCTTTAAGGGCATAATTGTAGTCAAGTAGACACAAGGGCAATGTCTCATTGAAATAGACTGTAGTCAGCAGACACAACCTGACCTCTGTTAAACAAAGCAAACTGATCTTAAAACTGATTTTATAATTCACTGCATAAAATCTATGCAATCAATTATATAAAAGTGATCATTAAAAGGAATCAATATTTTTGTCCATTAAGGGGGCCTAGTCATCGGAAATCCAGCATTATCAGTACTGTTTCCTAAACTTGCAGGGATTTTGACTGTTAAAGCACAGCCCTCTGAGAAAACTTCTATCACCAGAGATTTTGATCCAAGCTTTTACCTTTATGACATTCAACCTTTTCCAACAATTATGAATTCCTTGAAAGTTGTGTGACATGTATGTTCACCTTGACCTTTCTTTAGATGACTTTACCCTCCTAAAACTGGTGTGACTCATACATTTTTCCTATTGGTGACAAGACCAGAGAACAAGCAAAGAAATAGCAATGATAGAACTTTTTTTCTCCTGTCATCTGGTCATCTGGGCCTGGTGACACAAACCTTAATGATTGATCCATACAGTACTATGTTGCAATTTTTAGTGATATACACTGCTCATTGTCTTTTTAAAAATTATAAATAGGACAAGAACAAATAGAAAACAAGAACGATTGGAAAGATGACAAAATGAAAAAAAAGAACAGAATAAAAGAAGAAAGAGACAAGAAGAAAAAAAATTTAAATCAAAAAGAAACAAGACAAAAAAGCTGTTCCATTTATATGTTGGATATCTTTAAGTTGAAAAGTGCAAGTAACAAGTGCTAATGGTAATCCAAGGCAAATTCGTTTAGAACTACAAATCGTGTTTGCTTTTACTTCACTGGTGGTCTCGCCCGATTGCGTTTGCAGGTTTGTCCAGAAAAATCTTATCATTCAATCCAGAGATTTCGCTGTGCATGTTAACCCAAAATGTTGCACTACTTTGAGAAGGTGTCACTCGACATTATACCCAACATTAATATTGATTGTATATTCAGCAATGGATTAACAAGGAAGCGCTTAAATGAAGTAATTACATGTAGGATGAAACACAAGGTTTTGGAAGTGCGAGGGGGAGGGGGCACTGCTATTACAAGAAAGATAATGTGATTGTAAAAAGAAGCATGTAAAAAGGGTTGTTTTTCTCGGTCAGGTGACAAAAGGTGGTTTCAAACCGCCTTCATCACAAGAATCCATGTTAAATTACGAGAACCTTCTCAGGCTAAAGAATACCCATTAAATATTCCCGGGTCCCGAAGGGTATGTTTTTGGGCAATATGAATGCAGGAATATTGCCCCAAAACATACCCTTCGGGATAAGTTCCTTATGTTGTGGTCTGATAAGTAAGCAAGGCCTGTGATTTAAAATAGCTAACTTAGCAGCCGCCCATGCACTCTAAAAACAAACCAGTAAAAAATGACTAGTTACTAGGGTCAGCTGGTTGCAACTGTTATTCTAGTCATATTTAACTATTTTCTAGTCGTATTTTACTCAGAACAGAGTTATTTCTGACTAGAACACAAGTCAGAAATGTGACTAGCATATCAGTTGCACCCAGCTGACTACTTATCTAATCAATTTGACTGATATGTTTTAAGAGTGTGGCGCCCACCGTCAACTACATGCTGGACTAAAAGTTCCTGGAATTTGCTTTCACACTGCCAAAATACCTGCAACCTCAGAAAAATCCATGCGAAAGTTTTCTTAATTTTCACAAGTACAGTACCTATCATTTAGAAGGTATTTTATTTCAATTAGATTGCTTTCACACAGCAAAAATTAGCTTTTATTTTTTATTCATTCATTATTATTATTATTTTTTTTTTTTGGGGGGGTTCTGATCGAGAAATTTACCCAGATCAACCCCCCCCAAAAAAAAGCATCTTCACTACTATTCAAATGGTGATTTATGTCTGGAAATATTTGACAGGCAAAAAAAGAGAAAGATGGTCCTCACTGAGTGTACGGGAATGTGAATTATCAATCATTCTTGCAACTAAAAATTTTACCATTACTTTATTACCTTGTCAAATAAAGTCTTGAAGGTTTCAAAAACCCTAAATCTCCAATGCAAAGAGTCAAGGAACCAATGGATAAATAACATGATTAACATGAGAGAAAAGAGAGTTACAGAAATATAGAATGATAAGAGAGAGTGAAAAAAGTCCTAAGCCCATTTGATTAACCCCTTACTGCTGTATTTGACAACATAAAGAATCAGTGACTTCACTGATTATTTGTTATAAGATGTACATACATACATACATACAAACATACATAAATACATACATAACAGGTACTACTGAAATCCTTGCACACGATTGGCTCAGAGCAAATTTTTAAAAGTAAAAATCACTGACAAAATGTTTTGTGAAACACTCTCCTGATGTCGGTTAAGTTTCCTTTAGGAAGGAATAGCTCATGTTCACATACCAACATGAAATACAAGGGATAATGTGGGATTCCGTTCATAGGAGAGCTATTTTGTTGCTCAGGGCCTCCTTTTTTTATCTCATATCTTCTTTCATGTTGGAGAACAATAACTATGTTCACTTTGCCACAATTTTTAGTCAGGGTTTACAATATCAAACCAAGTATATTTTCTGTATTAAACTAGAAGCAAAGCAAATGTAGAGCGGGTGCTGGGAGAATTTATTCAGCTGATCGGGTAAAAAAGGTTTGATGGTCTCATCATGTTGGAATGGAGGCAGTGGTCAAAGAAATGTCTTGCTGCCGGGTCACATCCTGTACGGAAGGACCAGAAAACCCCAATTTGTCGGCCATCTTGGATTTTTCATAAAAATAAATTATTTTCATATTTTTTTGCACAGACAATGATGCACAACTACAATGCGATCGCTGGCATACCTTTCAAGAGAGTACAATATAGACTCAATCAGTCTTGCCTCGCCTTTGTTGGTGTGACTAGCAAGCATAAATGCATGTAATGTGCATAGCGATAGAAAGGTTTATATTACATATGTGGGTATGAGGGCAAAATTAAAGCAACTTTTATGTTACTGAAGCCTCTTGGAAAATTTAGAGGAGGCATTGCTCTGCATGTTGCATGCAATTACATTTGGTCATCTTAAAGCATAGTCCCACAAGAGCCTGTCGAAGGTATCCCATCCTTTTCCGTAGTTTGACTATTAATATCTTTCTTTTGGAGGCCAAATATGGCAAAATGATGTTTCAGCTAGGTAGAAAAACAATTTTCATTGTTTTAAACCACTTGGAGATGAAAGGGTAGACTTTTTTCTATCTGCTACATATAAAGCATTGTTGGCACATCGAAGCCAACCCCCCTCAGGGAGTTGCCAAAGTCAACCTCCCCTTTTCCGTATTTTGCCAATTTATGAAAAAATCTGCAAATTTTGAGTCCCCACTGAGGTAAAAAGGTGTTTCTGCTATATAGCAATCCACTTTCTTTGTTTTAAAACCCATGGAAACAAAACAGTAGTCTTTCCTCTATCAGTAACATATAACAAAGTGCTGGCACATTAAAGCCTATCCCCTTAGGGGGGTTGCCGAAGTCACCCTCCCCTTTTCCATATTTAGCCAATTTATGGGAAAAGCTGCCAATTTGGAGCCCTTATTGAGGTAAAAGGTGTTTCTCCTATACAGTGCGTCCCAGAAAAAAATGTAACTGAGATTCAGTGTAATTTTTTGCTATCATGATCATAAATTTGCTTCATGAATCGTACATGAACGGAAAGATATGCTTCACTTCTTTTATTTAAAGTCCATCTCAACTGTCATAGTGCACGCATGACTGAGTTTGAACAATGGAAAGTGGTGTTTATTTGCATGGGCATATTGCAGTTTTGAATTAGTTATTCTGGCTTTTAATGCTGTCTATTCAGAAAACAGAGATCATGGCTGAAATAGCCATCTTTTCTTCTTTTCATACGAGACATCATGCGTAAAATATGATTGACACATTGTCGAGAAAAAGTTGCCTGAAAACACGCTCGATTACTACCTATTTTCCCAGCAGACATTGGGCTAACAGTGAATGGGCTAAAGGTTTGCGCCGGGGAAGGAATCCTTTAATGTTGTAATAGTAAATATTTTGATTGTGACATGAAAATATGCTAAATTTATACCTATTCGACAATCATTGAAAAACAAGCATTTGTTTTACAATAAAGCGGAAGACAAGAGACTAGAATATGCGGTGAGTGCAATCTTACAGATGGCTTGAATGTGATGTTGTTTGGATTCTTTCAAACTTGTAAAAACTGGATGAGGCAGGGTCAGCAGAATGTTGGATGGGGGTGACCCACTTAAAAAAAAGCCTTCTGAGCCAAAAAACGTCTTTCTCCTCATCTCCTCTGCACTTGCAAAAACTGATGCAACCTTTTCGGCTTTGCCACATCCGCTGCGAACTGTAGCGACAAATAAAATGACTGAAAGAAGCTTGAGATAAAAAATAATTACTATTGCAACATTGAATTCCCATTACCATAGAATCCAGCCCAAGAAAATCGTATTTTGCCAATTTAAGGGAAAATCTGCCAATTTAAAGACCCTGAAGAGGGTAGGCGCCGATGTGCCAGCACTTCTGTATTATGAAGTTGATTTAAAAAGTAAAAGTGACTTTACTTCATAGCAGAAACATCTTTTTGCCTCGATGGGCTAAACACTGCAATTTTTCCGATAAAGAGGGAAAAGAGGGAAAATAGACAAAAAATTCAGCAGCTCCTGAATTGAGTAGCGTCAATGTGCCAGCACCTTTTTGCATGTAGCTGATAGAAGAAACCCTTTTCTTTCATATTTGAGTGGTCTCAAAAAATAAAAAAGGCTTTACTATATAGCAGGAGTGCCCTTTTGCCTGAATGAGGGTGTAAAAAATTATTTTTTCAATGAAGGGGAAAAAAGGCAAAAGGGTGTGCAGACTTTGGCAGCCTCTGATGGGGGTAGGCTTTGGTGTGTGAGCACGCCTTCATAATTATGTAGCTAATGGAGAAAATCCTACCTTTTTTTCCAAGTAATTACAAAACAACAAAAGTGACTTTTCTGCAAAGCAGAACCGCTTTGTCTCAATGGGGCTCCAAATTTGCAATTTTCCAATAACTTGGCAAACTACAGAAAAGGGGAGGGTGACTTTGGCAGCCCCCAAGGGGGGTAGGCTTCAATGTGCCAGCAATTCTTTAAATGTAGCACATAGAAGGAGGTCTACTCTTTCATCTCCAAGTAGTTTAAAACAATAAAAGTGGCCTAACTACATAGTAGAAACACTTTTTCCTCAATGTGGCTCCAAAAGACGAATTTTCAAAGAAATGTGCAAAATACGAAAAAAGGGGTTGGGTAGCTTCGGCAGCCCCCTGAGGGAGTAGGCTTTGCTGTGCCCTTACTTCTTTATATGTAACTGACAGAAAAAAGCCTACTTTTTTGTCTCCAAGTGATTTCAAGAAAATAAGTTGTTTTTCTACCTAGCCAAAACATAATTTTGGCAAATTTGGGGCTCCAAAAAGCAAGATATTTTAAATAGTGAGCTACAGATAAAGGTGGGATACCTTCGACAGGCTCTTGCCGGACTATGCTTGAAGGTGCCTGAACGTAATTGCATGCAACATGCAGAGCAATGCCTCCTCAAAATTTTTCAAGAGGTTGCATTAACATAAAGGTTGCTTTAATATGTAGAAAACAGCTTTTGCCCTCATACCCAAATATGTAATATACACCTTTCTATCGCTACACACATCACATGCATTTATGTGTGCTGGTCACACCAACAAAGGCGAGGCAAGACTGATTGAGTCTATTTAGCAATCTCTTGAAAGGTATGCAAGCGATCGCATTGTAGTAAGACTAGGACACGGAGGTTGCTCATTGGTGTCATTTTATCGCAATATCGAGTAATACATTTGGAGGTATTTGCCCTTTATCTAAGCAAGTTAAGACTATAATACCGTCATAAAGCATATCAATATTCTTGTTAATATATCCTCATGTGTCTAATGCTGATATTTTGAATTACTTGTTGATGTTCATGACAAAACAGAAAGATATCAAGTCACATGCAAATTTTTGACCAAAAAAGAGGAAATTTTGGCATGAATTTTTTTTTTCTTCATATTTTTCAAAAAATATTAACTGGACTGTCCAGAAAACAATTGCAATTGACTTCTACCATCTAAATCATTATGAAATGAGTATTCATTTAAGATTTTTCCATTGTCTTTACAAATAATAAGAAAATAATTGATTTTCATGAAAAGTTCAAAATGGGGGCCCTCTGGGCCTCCCGTAGAGGATATGACCTGGCAGCAACACATTTTCTTGACCACTGCCTTCATGCCAACATGATGGGACCATCACACCTTTTGTAGCCAAATCAGCTGAATAAATTCTCCCAGCCCCCCCCCCCCCCCCACCCTGTCTAATGTATATAGACAATAACAAACAAGAATGTTTAGTTTGACCCTCTACTCTGTAAACTTCCATTCACGAGTGGATACCATGCGTGACCATGGGGTCTCGAAAAGCACCCTGAACACGAAATTTCCATATTCTGAAAATGTACCCCTTAACAAGTATTGGCATGTGAAACCCTACCCTTAACATGTATTGGAAACAAAATGATACTCTTGGCAAATATTCCCTGAAATGAACCCCTAAACAAGTACAGGAACGTTTTATTGTTACGGGTCCTTCGGTCGTCAGCTTTATCTTATTTGGTTTATTACGACCCCACCTTCTACACCTCGTGCAAATCGGACTCTAAACACAAAGTGTTGAGGCAAAAAGGACATCCTTTATAAAACATTTTAATTTTGTTTTATCATCCCCGGAAATTCGACCCTAAACACGTAATTTTCCAAGCGAAATAGATACCCTTTTTTCATTATTTTTTTTTTCAGTGTTTTTTTTTTGTCGTGCATGGTATCCACTCGTCAATGTATGTGGCCCCCCGGGACTATTGGTTTCCGTGTCACTTCGAGCTGGAGGTACTAGTAATCTTTCCTCAGGTTGGCTTTGGAAAGAAAGCTACACACAGCTTACCTCAAATGTGACAGTTTGCCCATCTCCTTCACCAACAGATGACTCCTTTCATCTTCAGAAAAAGCAAGCAAGAGAAGGGAAGGGGGTGGGATGGGAGAGAGCTTGTTCCCAAACACCGTCCATTAATTGGCTTTGGGCCAGTGGGTTTGAACTTAGAAACTTGCACCTGCCAGTTAGCCAAAGCCACGAAGTCTCATTTGATCAGCCACCAAACCACTTGGTGGCACCAAAGCTCGTTGTGTCTCGGCTATTCCCAACAATGCGATGGATCTGCTTAAAATAACTGCTTTGTTTTGCCTTGCATGAAATCATTTGATACTGGTAAATGGTCGGAAATTGGAAAACGGAAATGGCTCAATAAACTCAATTACTCTGAATTTCTGGCGGAGTAAATTCCGCACACCAGTCTCATGTTGGCTCTAGATATAAATGGATGCACTCTTCTCTCTGTTGAGAAAAAACATCTTCAGGGTAGCATTTTAAGAGACAGCAGTTATATGCTACTGTAATCCTTGCATCTCATTGGCTCGGAACAAATTAGTCAGTGAAATCACTATTTGCATCATGGAAAAGCACCCCAGAACTCTTAAGTCTGGGCCAATAGAAGAAAGAAAGAATTCAAACCCAAGTCTTGTAATCACAAAACCTTATCGTAATTAATATGTCAGGTTCTCTAATAGGTAAATTGACAATCCGTCTACTGCCAACTAGTTCAGTCCTCTAAGGGTGTTTCAAAAAGCTATGTGTAAAGTTCTGCATCACTTTATTAATGGCTTGACTGTACACTGGCAATGGGGATGCCTATGTTGTTTCATGGATGCTGAGACACAACCCGGGGGGGGGGGGGGGGGGGGCACTCGACCAAAAAAGTAGTAGGGATATGCCCTGGGCGAGACAGTAAACGGGGGCCTCGGAGCAGACTAATTGTAAAAAGGAGGGTCCTCGGAATGGGCTTCGGAACTACAAATGTTTGTGAAAACGGGGTCATTGGAACTGGTCACCTGCATGTGAGTGCGTATGCATCCCTATGGAACGGGCATACGTGCATGCAGCTAGCCCGGCGATAGTCGGACAGCGCTCTGCGGCCGCTTTTCACCAAAATTGCGGCTCATTGTAGCGGATCAATGCAACCGGAATGGTGTAACGGAAAATATACAAAGCTTTGGAGCGGTTTTCTTTATTCTTTTTTCACAATAAGAAGAAAATGATATGCTTTGGAGTGGCTTTCTTGTTCTTTTTCTCAATAAAACAAAAATGCTATGCCTTGGAATGGAAATTTGAGTGTAAAAATAGGGGTCCCTTTCGCGGCACATACCCACTGTGCATTATATACTGGGGGGAAACAAAGAAGTAATTGCAAAATGGCAGTGCCAGGACAATCAAGATCATTAAAACATGTTTCCAACAACCAATTGGAATTGTTATTTCAAATTTGCAATTGATTGTATAACTTTGTGTATTAGGGGTTTTAAAATAAATACCAATAGATTTTCAAGAAAACCTTAATGATTTTATTACAAAAAAAATAAATGATAGTTGATGACTCCATCAACAATAATCAATAAATGTGAATCTCACCTTTTGGATTGTTTTTAATGGAATAATCCTGATTATATATTTGGAAATCTATTAATTCATCAAAACAATTTCAGGAGTATCCTCTTACCAGAAGTCTGTCCAAGTACTGCATATATTCACTTCCTTTATCCTCCATGGAAATCAACTTCAGACTGTTATGTAAATCAAAATATCTGAACAGAAATTATTTTGTCTGCATTTTCTGGATAAAAGATGCCTTTTTATAGTTTTCATATTTTTCATTCTTCTACAGATTTTGGATGTAGCCCTAATTATATCCAAACCATTTAAATGTATATTGCTCATTTGAACTTGGGAACTACTTCCTTTAATAATTAAAACTAATGAAAACAGGAAAGAGATTCGATTTATATCAATCATTTCTTGAGAACATTTTGTTTGTGACCTTTGGGTCTGTTCCAATCTGCAAGTCAACATCTGCTCCCAAACTCAACAAACCTTTCTTTAATTCCATACTTTCCTACCAAATCACAAGAGTTGCCGAGAACAGTGCATTAAAATCAGGTTTCTCCGTATCCTCAGTTGGGAGCTACAACGTCTGGAAATCCATGCCATCCGGACGGACGGCTTTCTGTGCATGCAAGGTCCTTTTGCACTAAAGGTCGCATGCACATGATTTTTGAAAGCAGAAACCATGGATTACTGCAATGCAAAACTGATGAACACGATGATAGATGAGTTTCAAAGTCCTAACCCTTTATTTTGGTGTCTTCCGACAATGGTGGAATCACAAACCATTTTCAAGGAATCTCTCTCTGATGGACTTCAAGCTGAACTTGAACTGCCCTATATTTCAAGAGATTTTTGACGGGAGCAAGTAAAAAGAAATGCTTGAAGCTATCCCTGGGCTAGCTCTAAAAGGGATGTTGCTTAATGCTCAGCTAAAGAGAAGATCTCTTACGTTCTCCTCTGTCAGTTTTCCCTGAAGCAGGATTATTTACTATATATGGGAGATGATATTTCAAAAGAAAAAGAGATAGAAAGGCATAAACATGCAGAATGGGGTCTCATCTTCATTATAAAATTTGTTATGGCAGCACTCCTGATATTGTGATATCAAAAATTCACATGAATTGTAATATTTAATATCCCTTGTGTAAAAGTATTGTTGGATATGTAAATATTAACTTTTTCTTTTAAAAGTATGATAAGAATATGTTTTAATAGATTTCACTCCACCTTTAAAGGTAAGGTAGAAACTACAGTATTCATAGATTATAAACAAAAGTATGATAAGAATATCTTTTAATAAATTTCACCCTACTTTTATGGGTAGAGTAAATACTAAAAAAACAATCTGAATCTTGGGAAATCTTGACCTTAACTTGGAAAACTATAGTTCACCTCATCTTTTCCAGTTTATCACCCTGAACTAACAGTCATATGAGTGATGAATCTTGATACATATTTTTTTTCAAGTTTCATTAAATAGGATTTTTGTCAAGTTTCATTAAATAGGTATTTAAACTGTTAAAATCTTGCAAAAAAAGTCTAAAATAAGATAAGCTTTTTAAAGTTGTATGTATTATTGTTATACTTACCATGTTTACACGCTAACCTGGCTCGCAAGGGCAGACACGAGAATTATTCTCTGTGTAAAAAAGGAGGTCATGTCTGCCCGAAATTGGCACACATTTCATGGTGTAAATTTTATCCACTGATCTTTTTTTTTGCCCTGCAAATCTGATCCATGAGCTGGGGCAGCATTTTAACACTATGCAGGACAATCCGTGAGCTGGGGCAGCATGTAAACACGGTTAACTGCTTCAAGAATCAGACAAAGATTCAGAATGCAAAAAATTTGTAATTTTCATCACTTCCTTATTGATTTTGGTTGTTGCTGGAGTTTGCTACTTTAATAAAATGCATCAGTAGAAGAAACATTAAGAGTGTTAATAGCTCCATGTTGAGACTGACTAAACAAAAATGATTGAAAGATTGGATAGATTGGCGAACTTAAAAAAAACATATATGTATCACAATAATAAATGTCAATTGCTGGCAAGAGAGACAGGGGTGGGGTGAGAAAGATGACTTTTAATCAAAGAAATACATCATTTTACAGAGACAATGGTAGAAACAGAAAAACATAAAAACAATAAGTTAGAGGAAGGTTATATACAAGGTGGGGGAGGGAAGAGGATTTTTTTTCAATCAAAGAAACATGTCATTATACCCCTACCACGGTAGATACAGAAAAACAGAACATTAAGCTAAAGGATGGTGACATACAGTAACAATTAAGCTAGCCCAGATCTATACCGCTCTAGAAATTAAAAACAGTCCTCAAGACAAAGAAATAGAGGAGAAACAAACAGGAAAAAAAGGTCTCTCCCCTTCGTAAAGGCCACCACATTTCACGTCTTGAGGTAGAGAACAAGCTATCGTTTGGAGAGGAAAGATTGAGAATTCCACATACAATTGGTGAAAACCTTGTCATTCATGTTAGCTGACCCGAAGACTATATAGGTCATACCACCTATAGAATATCCATCAGTGAGGAGAAAAAAGTAGGGTCCCATGGCGTGAGCCTCGGTGATCTCACCAGCGACAACTGTAACCTATT
Organism: Lytechinus variegatus; assembly: GCF_018143015.1. Classification (NCBI taxonomy): domain Eukaryota; kingdom Metazoa; phylum Echinodermata; class Echinoidea; order Temnopleuroida; family Toxopneustidae; genus Lytechinus; species Lytechinus variegatus. The sequence goes on from NC_054750.1 coordinate 14,000,671, forward strand.
TTCCTCAATGTCTCCACCTTCTTACAGCATTATCGAACATTAGAACATTGCGTGTGCTTCGTGCTCTCTGAGGCATTGGGCGTTGATGGATAATTCAAATAAACAGAAATTAAATTATTGCATGAAATCACCTCACATGGCAAAAAAACAAACACATTCCTAAAAAGGGGAACTATGTGTAAATTGATTCCTTTGCCGCCCGACCTATATCTCCTTTTCTTTTATAAATATAACAAAATGGCAGAAAAGGAGAAAACATAAAAGAAATCCAAGAGGAAACAATATGAATATCTTTCATCTTGAAAAGTTGCCAATGATCTCTTTGTCTGTAAAATTGAAATAAAAATGACAGACGGAATGTAGTCACAGGTCTGAATTAAATGATTACCAGTAATATGAAATGAAATCAAAACCACACCCAGACATTCATGTGCAACCATTTTGGGGGGTAAATGTCTCAATCTACTGTCAAGTAAATACAAACAACAAGACAAAGTATCACCCGGATTAGGCGCACATGACACCCAGCTTTGTGCTTGATAGTAAGGGCAAATTTTCATACTTAATTACATTGATTATTATGTGAAATCATGCATACTTTATGCCCAATTACAATAAACTGTGCGATTGCTAAGTTTTTTTTTTTTTTTACAGGCCCCAGGGAGTGTCGTATGAAGTGATTTGTCAGTGAATTTCAATTAAAACTGTAACAAGACACTGAAATCCGATCGTCTGAAAAGCTGGAAGTAATCAGTGAAAACGATGAAAAGATGCTTCTCATAAATACCTCGCAGAACTAAAGCAGCCAAATCTATAGATATTAAACTTATTTTCAATCTATCAAACTGTCAATCCGTTGCACTCAAGCCACAATGTGAACAGGGATTAATGTGGCAAACAAGAGACATTGGCAACAATTACTCTTCAAAAGTCCCCTGATGTGCCCCTGGGGTTCTCCAACTGGGCCCTGATACCATCGGTGAAAGACCACACAAGACTCTCAAGACGTAGAAAGAAAATACAGAAATCACAATATCCCGGGTCCTCATTAATGTAGGCGAGAACATTGCATAGTTTTATTAAAGATTTTCACATCCTGACTAAATGACTTATTATAATAAGTGTGCTGCGCTGATGGTGTTGGGTGAAAATAAAAGCTATAAATAACAAAAGAATTCCTTGCTTTAACTTGAACATAGCATGAGTTAAGGAGATGTGGTGTATGACTTGTCCCATGGTGCAACATTTCCCTAGACTCCATTTCATTGATGATGCATGGAAAAAGGTAGCTAGAGGATTCTAATCAGATTTTGTGTTAGGTTCAAGGTTACGGACGGAAACTAGGGCATTTCATGTGCTTCATACAAGGATGTGCGATAGCTTAGTTTAGTCACTGGCTCCATCGGTCGAAAGAGCAATTGTCTTGTAATCTGACAAACCAACTTTTAAACCAAGTTGATGTGGTAGTGATGAGGCATTGATCCTTACTTTAATGTCCCTTCGTATTGAGAAGCATCAGTCATGTGGATGCTTTCAACAAGCATTTGTGTTCTCTTAGCAGTCAGGTATTAGAAAATAACCACCATTAATAATTATTATAATAATCGCTGTACTTGTTTAGGGGTTCAATCCCGGGGTTCAATTCAGGGAATACTTGCCAAGGGTATCATTCTGTTTCCAATACTTGTTAAGGGGTGCATTTTCAGAATATGGAAAGAACTTGTTTAGGGTGCTTTTTGAGAACCCATGGTCATGCATGGAAGTGCCCCCCCCCCTCCCCGGGATATATATTTTTACTCAGGTACTTTTTACTGCTAAACTTCGATTGTTGGCGGTGAGGCCCATTTCGGATATTTCTGTTTTGGAGCCGGAGATTTGCCATTGTCATCTTGCAGTCATGGAAACGCATCTCCAGATGCATCTTTTACAGTGCGCTTCTTCCATCTTCAGCGCAGTGATTTCTTTGAAAGGTGAGTTTCACAATCCGTATGCCCATGAACAGACGTGTTTTTCACGACTGTTTCAGAAACGGATTTTGAATTCTCTTTTTTTGTCACATCATGGGCACTGACGAAGAGTGTGACTTTACCTTTCATTTTTGAGAGCTATGCTTCTTTTAAAATCTACGATTTTATTTCTACAGCATTTACTAAACTGTATGTGATTATTTTATATATATATATATATATATATATATATATATATATATATACATATATGTATGTACAGTTGAGACCAGAAGTTTACATACAACCATGAAATTCTAAGAAAAGTTGCCAAACATAAAATTTATTGTATCGTGCTATCATGACAAATTTGATATCAAACAAATGAGTATGTCATGCCTCTTCATCACATTGCTTAGGAGCTGAAAAATATTTAGGTGTACCGTAATATTTTTCTCAAAAAATCTTCATATCTTAGACAAATTGAAAATAAAAACTTAACAAAAATGTTTCATATTTGTGGTAGTTACTTCTCAACACAAACATTTCAGATTACACTTTTTTGTTCAGTGGTGACATATCATAATAGAAAATGTAATATAAATCATAGATTTGATATTCATATATTTCTATTAAATGATGTTTGAAAAATTTAACAATAGAATACATTCGGCAGGAATGTTACTTTTTTTCTTCAAAAAAATTCCACCTCAAATATACTCTAATCCCAACGGCATCCCAATCATGTGAAAGAGCTTGATGCGCCCTTTCATTTGATACCAAATTTGTCATGATAGTATTCATATTTTTGAAGATATAGTGAATTTAATATAGTAAATGTTTGACAAGCGAATAAATTTCACTGAATTCCATGGTTGTATGTAAACTTTTAGCCTCAACTGTATATATACACATATGAATTATTTTGAAGGAAAATGAGTCATTCTTAATATAGAATATAAATTTATTTTCAATCTATCATTCTTAATATAGAATATAAATTTATTTTCAATCTATCAAACTGTCAATCCGTTGCACTCAAGCCACAATGTGAACAGGAATTAATGTTGTAAACAAGAGACATTGGCAACAATTACTCTTCAAAAGTCGCCATATAACAATGTAATAGTCAGGCAGCATATGTCATTTACTTCGACAAATTGGCTAAGTCTGATTTTTCACTTTTATGTGATTGGTGACATCACAAGGAACAACTTCCAACTTGGTGACAAATTTCTAATGGTCATCTTGACCATGTTAGGGGTCAAAATAAGGTCAATGGGGGTCAATTTTTTAAATTGCCCCAATTCTCTCAAATGACACATCAAATTGTTTGTCTTGTTATACTGAACAAAAAAGTGTACACAATTATATACTCTTGACCTCCCGTTAAAAAGTTATGACCAGAAATGTCAAAGGTCAACGAACTTTCGTTAAATGGCAAATTACACCGAAGGTCTCATTTATTCCGTGTTTTTATGCATGTGTGTACTTTTTTATTTTCGATTTTGATAAGTCCATCGTCAGAAGTCCTTATCCAGAAGATATAAAGGGTCAAGACAAGGTCAGGGAAAGGTCAAAAGGTCAACAAACTTTCATTGGAGGCCAAAAATACACGTCTAATAGCGGTTAGAAGTTTAGAAATCTTATTTTTCGTGGGTTCTTTATTTTGAGTCTATATCTCAGAAGATATTTTATATATAAAGCAGGGTGACCAGATTTCACAAAATGAAATACGGGACAATCGTCAAAGTACGCTGCATGAGCGGATCGACCGAGCTAGGTCTTAATAAAAAGATCAACAAAGAAGGTTACACAGTGTAAGACTTGTGAAAAAAAATATATAACGAATTGGAAGGGGGGAGAACGAAAGAGTGAAGGAGAAAATTAAAAGACGAAAGAAAACAGTTGAATTGAGAAGAAAGAAAGACAAAAATGAAGGGGAAAATTAAGGGGAATAAATGAAATAATATAAAAGAATACAAGAGAGAAAGAAAGGTTTCCGTCATTCGTTAAAATGTATAAAGAAAGAAAAAAAGAAAGGATAGAAGGGAAGATGAATCAATTTGTGAAGCAAAAAATAAGGGAGAAAAGGGAAAAAGAAAGTAGACAAAAGGAAGAGGAGGAAAGAAAGAATGAAGGAAATAAAAAATGTTTCCTTCATTCTTTGAAAGAAAGAAGAAAAACATGAAGGGAGGAAGGAATCAAAGAAGGGAAGCTGGGAGGAAAAGAAAGAAAGGGAAAAGAATTAGAAGGAAAAATGAAAGAAAGAATGGATGAAAGAGAGGGAGGAAAGAATGAAGGGAAGAGAATGGGGAAAAATGGATCGAGCCGGAGAAAGAACGAAAAGGAAAAGGAGAGGAAGGGAGAAGGAAGCAATAAAGTTTAAGGAAAGAAAAATGAAGGAAATTAAAAAGAAAGAAAGAAAAAAAATGAACAGAAAGGATCAGGAAAGAAAAATCAGAAATAAAGATAGAAGGAACCTCAAAAAGGCAAACAGGAAGGATAGAAGGCTGAAGAAAGGATAGATAAGAAAGAAAGAAAAAATCCAATCACCTAACAAAAATCCCAATTATATTTGGTGTTTTTTAACATATTAAAAAAATAGAATGTTTTAGAAAAAAAATTAATAGTGAAACATTGTCTTAAAGAAATAAAAATTATATGAAACTTCGTGGCATCATGCACAGGCATCTCTCCCATCCCATTATTTGATTTTGATTTGATTTTATTGTTTACTTCTGCAATCACATCATTCGTATATAATACATTTTCCATAACATAACATAGTATATTGAGAACTTTTTTGGCATGAATCATAACTAAGTGTACTAAAATTATCATTACAAACAAAACTGATCTCATACCATATTAGTTAACATTTACAATTTGCAGGAGAAGGATTGTCATCATTAGCAGATTGCTTGAAAAAATGACAACCCCAGTTATAAGTGCGCACCGATCACAACTTGAGACTCAAAAGGCAAACTGAAACAACTAGATCTAGTTGTGAAAACTCAGTAACTTGCTCCACCGATTACATCACCAAATAAGTAGTCTAAGTGAGGATCCATTATGTAAATGTAATCATAAAAATTTCCCGCCGATTTTGTGATTATTTTAGTGGAAAAACTGTTTATCATGTGAGGGACTGTTTGCACCATTGAGAATCTGTTCCGATCCTATATGTCTAGCTAGTAGCCTAACACACATAGGCAATAGGCCAGAGGACTGGCAAGAAAATCACCGCTGAACGTGGCAAACGTTTAATTACATGTATCGATTTTTTTGTTGGTGCTTCGTCATCTGTCGGTTCCTTGATGAAAATTCGTCACTTTCAAATGTTTTAACTATATTTTGTTCAAAATTTTGAAATACGGGACAAATAGGCGTCCCGGGAAGGGTTTGTCGGGACGCCGGGACAAAGGAGCAAAATATGGGACAATCCCGGGAAATACGGGACGTCTGGTCACCCTGATATAAAGGGGTCAAATATGCTTATTTAGGAACAAGATAGATCAACAGAGATAGACGGCGATTACATGGGATAAGCCCGTCAGTCATAAGGACCATAAGTCATAATACTGACTGGTCATAAGGACCGCTAGTCATAACGTGTAAAATCCTATACCCAAAAGCTCGCTAGTCATAATAGGCAAAAGGGGTCGCTAGTCATAAGGTCATAAGGACCATGGGTCATAAGGTCCGATTTTCATAATGCAAGATAAGGGTCGCTATTCATAATGGACCATAAGGGTAATTGATCATAGGGATCGCTAGTCATAATCAACAATGAGGGTCGGTATTCATAATACTAGATAAGGGTCGCTAGTCATAAAAAGGAAGATGCTACATTAATCATAAGGGTCGCCAGTCATAATAGGTGATGAGGGTCGCCAGTCATAATAGTAGAAGGGGTTCGTCAGTCATAATAATACATGAGGGTCGCCAGTCATAACAATAAAAGGGGTTCGCCAGTCATAATTGTAGAAGGGGTTCGCAAGTCATAATGGTAGATGAGGGTCGCTATTCATAATAGTAGAAAGGGTTCGCCAGTCATAATAATGGATGAGGGTCGCCAGTCATAATAATGGATGAGGGTCGCCAGTCATAATAATAAAAGGGGTTCGCCAGTCATAAAAGTAGAAGGGGTTCGCCAGTCATAATGGTAGATGAGGGTCGCTATTCATAATAGTAGAAGGGGTTTGCCAGTCATAATGGTAGATGAGGGTCGCTATTCATAATAGTAGAAGGGGTTCGCCAGTCATAATGGTAGATGAGGGTAGCCAGTCATAATAGGAGAAAGGGTTCGTCAGTCATAATAATGGATGAGGGTCGCCAGTCATAATAACGGATGAGGGTCGCCAGTCATAATAGGAGAAAGGGTTCGCCAGTCATAATAATGGATGAGGGTCGCCAGTCATAATACTAAAAGGGGTTCGCCAATCATAAAAGTAGAAGGGGTTCGCCAGTCATAATTGTAGATGAGGGTCGCTATTCATAATAGTAGATGGGGTTCGCCAGTCATAATGGTAGATGAGGGTCGCTATTCATAATAGTAGAAGGGGTTCGCCAGTCATAATGGTAGATGAGGGTCGCTATTCATAATAGTAGAAGGGGTTCGCCAGTCATAATGGTAGATGAGGGTCGCTATTCATAATAGTAGAAAGGGTTCGCCAGTCATAATAATAGATCAGGGTCGCCAGTCATAATAGTAAAAGGGGTTCGCCAGTCATAATGGTAGATGAGAGTCGCTATTCATAATAGTAGAAGGGGTTCGCCAGTCATAATGGTAGATGAGGGTCGCTATTCATAATAGTAGAAAGGGTTCGCCAGTCATAATAAGGAATGAGGGTCGCCAGTCATAATAGGAGAAAGGGTTCGCCAGTCATAATAATGGATGAGGATCGCCAGTCATAATACTAAAAAGGGTTCGCCAGTCATAAAAGTAGAAGGGGTTCGCCAGTCATAATGGTAGAAGGGGTTCGCAAGTCATAATGGTAGATGAGGGTCGCTATTCATAGTAGTAGAAAGGGTTCGCCAGTCATAATAATGGATGAGGGTCGCCAGTCATAATAATGGATGAGGGTCGCCAGTCATAATAGGAGAAAGGGTTCGCCAGTCATAATAATGGATGAGGGTCGCCAATCATAATACTAAAAGGGGTTCGCCAGTCATAATAGTAGAAGGGGTTCGCAAGTCATAATGGTAGATGAGGGTCGCTATTCATAATAGTAGAAGGGGTTCGCCAGTCATAATGGTAGATGAGGGTCGCTATTCATAATAGTAGAAGGGGTTCGCCAGTCATAATGGTAGATGAGGGTCGCTATTCATAATAGTAGAAAGGGTTCGCCAGTCATAATAATGGATGAGGGTCGCCAGTCATAAAAATGGATGAGGGTCGCCAGTCATAATAGGAGAAAGGGTTCGCCAGTCATAATAATGGATGAGGGTCGCCAGTCATAATACTAAAAGGGGTTCGCTAGTCATAATAGTAGAAGGGGTTCGCAAGTCATAATGGTAGATGAGGGTCGCTATTCATAATAGTAGAAAGGGTTCGCCAGTCATAATAATGGATGAGGGTCGCCAGTCATAATAGGAGAAAGGGTTCGCCAGTCATAATAATGGATGAGGGTCGCCAGTCATAATACTAAAAGGGGTTCGCCAGACATAAAAGTAGAAGGGGTTCGCCAGTCATAATGGTAGATGAGGGTCGCTATTCACAATAGTAGAAGGGGTTCGCCAGTCATAATGGTAGATGAGGGTCGCTATTCATAATAGTAGAAGGGGTTCGCCAGTCATAATGGTAGATGAGGGTCGCTATTCATAATAGTAGAAAGGGTTCGCCAGTCATAATGGTAGATGAGGGTCGCTATTCATAATAGTAGAAGGGGTTCGCCAGTCATAATGGTAGATGAGGGTCGCTATTCATAATAGTAGAAAGGGTTCGCCAGTCATAATAAGGAATGAGGGTCGCCAGTCATAATAGGAGAAAGGGTTCGCCAGTCATAATAATGGATGAGGGTCGCCAGTCATAATACTAAAAAGGGTTCGCCAGTCATAAAAGTAGAAGGGGTTCGCCAGTCATAATGGTAGAAGGGGTTCGCAAGTCATAATGGTAGATGGGGGTCGCTATTCATAATAGTAGAAAGGGTTCGCCAGTCATAATAATGGATGAGGGTCGCCAGTCATAATAATGGATGAGGGTCGCCAGTCATAATAGGAGAAAGGGTTCGCCAGTCATAATAATGGATGAGGGTCGCCAGTCATAATGGTAGATGAGGGTCGCTATTCATAATAGTAGAAGGGGTTCGCCAGTCATAATGGTAGATGAGGGTCGCTATTCATAATAGTAGAAAGGGTTCGCCAGTCATAATGGTAGATGAGGGTCGCTATTCATAATAGTAGAAGGGGTTCGCCAGTCATAATGGTAGATGAGGGTCGCTATTCATAATAGTATAAAGGGTTCGCCAGTCATAATAAGGAATGAGGGTCGCCAGTCATAATAGGAGAAAGGGTTCGCCAGTCATAATAATGGATGAGGGTCGCCAGTCATAATACTAAAAAGGGTTCGCCAGTCATAAAAGTAGAAGGGGTTCGCCAGTCATAATGGTAGAAGGGGTTCGCAAGTCATAATGGTAGATGGGGGTCGCTATTCATAATAGTAGAAAGGGTTCGCCAGTCATAATAATGGATGAGGGTCGCCAGTCATAATAATGGATGAGGGTCGCCAGTCATAATAGGAGAAAGGGTTCGCCAGTCATAATAATGGATGAGGGTCGCCAGTCATAATACTAAAAGGGGTTCGCTAGTCATAATAGTAGAAGGGGTTCGCAAGTCATAATGGTAGATGAGGGTCGCTATTCATAATAGGAGAAAGGGTTCGCCAGTCATAATAATGGATGAGGGTCGCCAGTCATAATACTAAAAGGGGTTCGCCAGTCATAATGGTAGATGAGAGTCGCTATTCATAATAGTAGAAAGGGTTCGCAAGTCATAATAATGAATGAGGGTCGCCAGTCATAATAGGAGAATGGGTTCGCCAGTCATAAAAATGGATGAGGGTCGCCAGTCAAAATACTAAAAGGGGTTCGCCCGTCATAAAAGTAGAAGGGGTTCGCCAGTCATAATGGTAGATGAGGGTCGCTATTCATAAAAGTAGAAGGGGTTCGCCAGTCATAATGGTAGATGAGGGTCGCTATTCATAATAGTAGAAAGGGTTCGCCAGTCATAATAATGGATGAGGGTCACCAGTCATAATACTAAAAGGGGTTCGCCAGTCATAACAGTAGAAGGGGTTCGCCAGTCATAAAGGTAGATGAGGGTCGCTATTCATAATAGTAGAAAGGGTTCGCCAATCATAATAATGGATTGGGGTCGCCAGTCATAATAGAAGAAAGGGTTCGCCAGTCATAATAGTAGATGGGGGTCGATTTTCATAATAGTAGAAGGGGTTCGCCAGTCAAAATGGTAGCTGAGGTAGATGGTAGATTTTGCGTATTGACCTTCAACCCACTACATTTAGCAAATGAATCCAAAATATTTAGTACATTACAGAAACTGGCAGCTGCACCATTGAGAAATAAAACTGTGTCATCCGCATTTTAAAGAACTTTGTATTCTTTTAAGCCAACATAAATTCGTTTGGCAGAGTGTGAATTTCGAATTAACAACCCAAGACTTTTAGCGCTTAACAAAAACGAATCTTAATGTCATTTGCCCATTGACTATAACACTAGAAAATGCATTCTGATCAAGTATTTTTATTCATGTCATGAAAGATTTGCCAAATTTAAAAATGGAAAGCGTTTTAAACAAAAAATCATGAAAAATCAGAAATCAGGAATATGTTTCTTCTCCATATACACAATTAAATAATACAAAATTTTCCTATTTTCACCAATAAATCGTCCAGACAAGAATCCTGATTGATTAACATGAATAATTATATGGTAATACTTTTTAAAGTCTGTGAGCAATACAACTTTACAACAGTTTACAAACAACATTCAACAATGAAATTGATCTCCAATTTTTGATGAAATGTCTTACTTTGTCACCTTAAGGAATTAATGTTATCAAGCCATTATTGTTTGTGAGATGGATAATTTTCCAGAAATATAAGCAAAATTCATACTTCGTACCAAGAATATACCTAAGTCCTTAAAGAATGCTTTAAAAAAATCAGTTGTAAATCCATCTCGTCCAGGAGGCTTATTATTTTTCATATTTTTTTAATGCAAAATCAACTTCACTGTAAGATATTTCTCCTTCTAAAGAAAAATCGTCTTCCTCTGTAAGACTATGGAAACTCTCTTCTCTAATAAGATAAAAAAAAGTTCTTCAGTATCACTATTTCCATGATATTTATATTTATATAACTGTTCATTATATGACCCAATTTCTCTTAAGATGTCTGTTTGTTCTTGCAATACTGTACCATTATCATGAATCAATTCAACAAATGTTGAATGGGGGGGGGCGGAATTTTTTTCAGACATATTTTCCCCGATCGGCCACTCGAAGATAATTTTTGGTTTCTTTGAAGGGGTAATCCTAATACTCACTTCTTAGCTTTATTCCTATGAATAAACATTTATAGACAATATCATCTTTATTTATATAATGTGAGCGCGAAGCGCGAGCTAATTTTTTTGAAATCCTTTGTATTTTTTCTGAAAAAGATGTGCATGCAAATGAATAACTACTACGAACGTGAAGCGCGAGCAGAAATGACTGAATGGCTGATTTTGTGGACAACTCTCCATTTGTTTTGTACACATATTTTCAGATTTTCCCCTTTATTTTACATATTTCACATTATCACCTCCTGACCTTGACATATATGGTGTGGATTATATTTTCCCATGACATATGTTGTGCTCAGAAGGAGGCAAGATGCAACTTGAAAGATAATGAGGAAAATCTGAAAATTTGTGTACAAAACAAATGGAGAGTTGTCCACAAAATCAGCCATATTGAAGCACGTTTGCCAATTTAAGGATGCCCTTAGAAAGTACAACAAGAGTTTTCAAACTCCCATAACTTGCTTATTTCATAACCGATTTTGATGAAACTTTTTTTAAATTGATCCTTTCATTTTACTCTTTCAAGTAAAATTGCTTTTCTTCTTGGGTTTTGGTTTCCTTTAATATAGCGAGCGCAAAGCGCGAGCAGAAATTGTTAATATAATATATTAAAAAGAAAACAAGGAAAAATATATTTTTTGAAATGGAAAAGGAAGGAAAGCGGGAAGAACGAAAGAAAAACATTTGAGAAAGAACAAATCATTCTGAAATAGACCTATATAGTGCAATAGCATGATGGGAAATAAATTAAAAGATGGCAAACAATAGCGGGAAATGAAGGTAGAATGGAATTAGTCAAAAGCTAAATTGGAAAACAAAGAAAAGGGACAAGAAATAAAAACTTAATAACACGACCGGGCTGACGAGGATAGAAAATAAAGAGCGAGAAGAAAGAGGAACTGCATACAACATTGTGCTATTAGCTTGCTAAATTTTATGCAAAAAAAGCTACCGGGGCTTTGCCCCAGACCCCAAGCAGTAGGGGCTCTTCATCTATGACCTTCAAATGGCTCTATTACGCCCCCCCCCCCTTTAGGGACCCTTCCTACATTAAGCTTTACTTTCAATCACTGACGTACAGGCGCAGGGGGGGGGGTCTTGGTTCAACACCCAAGAGGAAATTAAAGAATTTATGGGAGACAACGTATAATGAAATTAATGGAAACAATGAAATGTGTTATTTGCTGAATATAATGGAGAAATCTATCACATAATTAGAATTTAATTTCAATAGGCATTTTTTTTCCAGCTCGCTTGCTCGCTGGCGACTTCCCCCCACATTGCTATGTTTTGCCCCCTCAAAATATTTGGTTCAACTGGGTTGAATAAATGTGTTGTGTAAAAGCTATATTCTGTATATACCCGCAATTTGATTAAATAGCGGCAATCTGCGAGGTTTAAATTGCTTTGATATCAAGAAGTTCCGGGGGCTCCGCCCCAGACCCCAAACGCATAGCACTGCCGTATATGAGTATGGAAGGGTTGGGCCATGGTCCCCAAAAGTTTTACCATGTAAAAAAAGATATCTCAAATTTAGATTCTCATGAAAAGGTGATTTTTTTCTCGCTTCGCTCGCTCGGGACTTATATTAAGCAGCTTTTTTAGCACATGCGCCATACTGCGCCCCTTGATTTTGGTTTTGTTTACTCTGCACGCTACTGCCGCAAATAATCCTGTTAACAGTGGCGTACAGATCACAAAAAAGGGATGGAAAGAGAGAAGAGTGAAATATATTCTCTGGATATCATGTCAAAATCTATCACAAAATTGGATTTTTGTATTAAAAATGTCAAAATTTTTGCTCGCTCGCATCGCTCTCTCGCAACTTTTTTTTAAAAGATAAATTCTGCCTGATACACAATGTCTTGCCCTTTCGAAATCGTCGCCTAATTACACCATTGCGCCTGTTTATTCCATGATATGACCGGGAAATTTTTGTCTCTTGCCCCCCCCCCCTCCCCTTGGCCACCGACCCCTGTTACGCCGCTGTTTACACCTAAAAACGGGACACTCCATTCATGTTTTGTAAATCATGAAAAGGATGAGTAATTGGATATCTTTCTACATTGAGCGCAAAGCGCGAGCACAATTTTTTTTATATTGTGGAATAAAACTGGATAATGATTTATACAGAGAACAAGCTGCGTATCTGAATAAACGCGCGCGTGTTTCAGATTTAGACCTAGAATCTGAGTGGGCATTCTAAATACCTTTTGTCATCGTTAAAATCGATAAAGTGTGAGCGCGAAGCGCGAGCTTAAAACATTTGATATTCCGATCTGAAAAGGGTCAATTTAAGCTCTGTATTTCAAGCACTTTGTAGGAAAAATTGTGAGGTGGATATGGATGAGATTTAAAAAAAGAGTTTCATTATTTTAATTTCATTCAAAAGTTTCATTATTATTACTTTGAGTTTTGACATAGGACCAGGACATTCCAAGAGCATTGTGTCATCATATGAAAATTATGACTATAAGAAAAAAAGGGACAATTTGATTCTTAAATTAATATCTTATTTATTAACCTAATAAGCCTAATGTGAGAACGTGAAATCTATTAATATTATGACCTGAAAACTATACATTTAAAGCACTTTTGTATTTATGATTTATGAAGAAGATGCATGAGTTGATAGATTTTCAACAATCAATGCGAGCTATAATCGCGAGCCGAAATTTTTAAAAATTCAGACCATAAAACAAAAAGTTTTGCTGAGCACTTTTTAAAAATCACTTTGTAAATCAAACAAAATAATGAAAGTACGATTTCTGAGCTGAAATATGTTTTCTATGTTGACTTCAAATTTTAATATTTCAATCTCCATATTGATATGTAAATCACCTTACATGCAATGCAAGCGAGAAGCGCAAGCGATTTTTTTTTAAGTGACATTAAGGATTTTAAAAATCATTTTCCTAGGCTTCCGCCTCATCTTATTTTATTCACTCGTCTTCCTCTTCTTGTGTTTCCCCTTCTTTTTTCTCCTCTCTTTTCCCTTCTTTTTCTTTTTTTTTCTCTCTTTCTTTCTTTCTTTCTTTCTTTCTTCCCCCCTTTTAATTTTTTTGCTCCGCCAATGGGGGGGGGGGTGGGCCCCTCGGACCCCCTAGATCCGCCTATGAACAGTGTATAAAAAAACAACTGATAATCAATAATAAATCTGAGTTTCTCTTTTCTAACAGTTTCAAAAGCTTTACCATGAAGACAATATCAAGATACTGTAAAAACATTTAGCTAACACAATCTCTAAACTGATCATTGTGTGATCGGTACGATATCCTAAATCAATATTTAGGATATCGTGGAGGTGCCGTGGCCGAGTGGTCTAAGGCGCCTGGCTATACATGGAAAGTCCGGAGTTCGATCCCCGGCCGCAGCAGCTATGCCCGTGAGCAAGGCATTTAATCTACAATGCTCTTTTATCCTGCTTTCAAATAAATGGAAATGCTGTATGCATTATTGGTAACTAGGTGTGCACTTGTTTTAAAAAAAAAAAAAAAAAAAAGAAATAAAAATATCACATTTTCTAACCAAAGAAATAATATCTGAAGATATCAAAAAATAATGTTTTCTACTTTGCTTCAATGGTGTGGGCTGTCTCCAAGTATAACATTTTGGATTTGGATTTAACTGACGCCATGGATCAACTAAATTAACTCACTGACTCAAAACTTTGGACCAGGTTCCAATCACCACATAGGATTTTATGAGGATCATCATAGTCCAATAAGATACTTTCAATACATCTAAAAAATTTAGGGTCATTTTGCCCATACAATGAAATCAATGAAATAAGGAACATACTTTCCATCAGTGTCGCATTTTACTCTCTTAATAACAAGTTGTATGTTTTTATCAAATAATATAGCATTGCATTAGATGATATATATGAGAAAAAAACCTTCCTCCCACTCCTTTAAGATGCTTTCTTCCAAATCCTTTACAAAATGAGTGTCCTGTAAACAATGAATATTTGTTTTTTTTCCTTTTCAAAAAATGAAATATATAATATGAAGTAATAATTTCATGCTCATATCATATTCAACATCAACTAAAAAAAAGTATAATATAGATAGAAAAGAAATTTTTCTTAAAAAAAAACCTCTATTAAAAAAAGGCTTTTAGAAAATACTGTGGTACAGGTTTAGGTCAACACTATCTTAAATGCATATATTCAAAGAAGATTTCCTTGTTATTGGAATCATTCACAATCTACACCTTTTCGCCTAAAGATAATTTGATTTTTTTTTTAGGGGAGGGTGTCATTTCTAACAACTTCTGCTGGTTATGATGAAAAAAAAATCGCCGTAGGTAAAAAAAATGCCCTTTTTCAAAAGGAAAAAGCCTTTTGGCAAAATGAAATGTGCTCTTTTTTCAAAACTAAATACTGTTCTTGAAGTCCAACAAAACATTTCAGGATGGTCACAAAAGTAATGTCAATAACATGAGATAATTTATCTTTCTAAAGGGTGTCATTTTTAATAGCTCCTGCTGGTTATGATTTAAAAAAAATCCCATTTTTCAAAATAAAAATGTGCTCTTATTCGAAATCAAATACCCTTTTTGAACTACAATATAATACATATTAGGCTTGAAAATCACATTTTTTTGTGTTCTCACGCTTTGCGCCCACCTCAGCTATTATGTAGCAAAGTTCCCTTCTACTGACAGGCGAACCCCTTCCACTATCATGGTTAGCGACCCTCTTCTACTAATAAGACTAGCGACCCTCATCTACTATTATGACTAGCAAACCCCTACTACACTGTAAAAATTAATTGCTAATTCAGCACTTACAGTGCTTGTATAGTGACTGCACTACTAGTGCTGATTTTCTAGTTCAAATTTAAACTAGAAAACCAACACTCCCAGTGCAATCACTATACAATCA
The DNA here is from genome assembly GCF_018143015.1 of Lytechinus variegatus. Lineage (NCBI taxonomy): Eukaryota > Metazoa > Echinodermata > Echinoidea > Temnopleuroida > Toxopneustidae > Lytechinus > Lytechinus variegatus. Next base: position 14,016,093 of record NC_054750.1, read on the forward strand.
CTGTAAGCGCTAAATTAGCACCTAATTTTTTACAATGTACTATTATGACTGGCGACCCTCATCCATTATTATGACTGGCGAACCCCATCTACTATTATGACTAGCGACCCTCATCTACCATTATGACTGGCGAACCCTTTCTCCTATTATGACTGGCGACCATTATTATGACTGGCGAACCCTTTCTACTATTATGAATAGCGACCCTCATCTACCATTATGACTGGCGAACCCCATCTACTATTATGACTAGCGACCCTCATCTGCCATTATGACTGGCGAACCCCTTCTACTATTATGACTGGCGACCCTCATCCACTATTATGACTGGCGACCCTCATCCATTATTATGACTGACGAACCCTTTCTATTATTATGAATAGCGACCCTCATCCACTATTATGACTGGCGAACCCCTTCTACTATTATGACTAGCGACCCTCATCTGCCATTATGACTGGCGAACCCCTTCTAATATTATGACTAGAGACCCTCATCCATTATTATGACTGGCGAACCCTTTCTACTATTATGAATAGCGACCCTCATCTACCATTATGACTGGCGAACCCCTTCTACTATTATGACTGGCGACCCTCATCCACTATTATGAATGGCGACCCTTATGATCAACGTACCCTTTTCCTCCTTATGACTGGCGACCCTCTTCCTTTATTATGACTAGCGACCCTCTTGTTTGATTATGAATGGCGACCCTCATCCATTATTATGACTGGCGAACCCCAGCTACTATTATGACTAGCGACCCTCATCTACCATTATGACTGGCGAACCCCTTTCAATATTATGACTGGCGACCCTCATCCATTATTATGACTGGCGAACCCTTTCTACTATTATGAATAGCGACCCTCATCCACTATTATGACTGGCGAACCCCATCTACTATTATGACTGGCGACCCTCATCCATTATTATGACTGACGAACCCTTTCTATTATTATGAATAGCGACCCTCATCCACTATTATGACTGGCGAACCCCTTCTACTATTATGACTAGCGACCCTCATCTGCCATTATGACTGGCGAACCCCTTCTAATATTATGACTAGAGACCCTCATCCATTATTATGACTGGCGGACCCTTTCTACTATTATGAATAGCGACCCTCATCTACCATTATGACTGGCGAACCCCATCTACTATTATGACTGGCGACCCTCATCCATTATTATGACTGACGAACCCTTTCTATTATTATGAATAGCGACCCTCATCCACTATTATGACTGGCGAACCCCTTCTACTATTATGACTAGCGACCCTCATCCATTATTATGACTGGCGGACCCTTTCTACTATTATGAATAGCGACCCTCATCTACCATTATGACTGGCGAACCCCTTCTACTATTATGACTGGCGACCCTCATCCACTATTATGAATGGCGACCCTTATGATCAACGAACCCTTTTCCTCCTTATGACTGGCGACCCTCTTCCTTTATTATGACTAGCGACCCTCTTGTTTGATTATGAATGGCGACCCTCATCCATTATTATGACTGGCGAACCCCAGCTACTATTATGACTAGCGACCCTCATCTACCATTATGACTGGCGAACCCCTTTTAATATTATGACTGGCGACCCTCATCCATTATTATGACTGGCGAACCCTTTCTACTATTATGAATAGCGACCCTCATCCACTATTATGACTGGCGAACCCCATCTACTATTATGACTGGCGACCCTCATCCATTATTATGACTGACGAACCCTTTCTATTATTATGAATAGCGACCCTCATCCACTATTATGACTGGCGAACCCCTTCTACTATTATGACTAGCGACCCTCATCTGCCATTATGACTGGCGAACCCCTTCTAATATTATGACTAGAGACCCTCATCCATTATTATGACTGGCGAACCCTTTCTACTATTATGAATAGCGACCCTCATCTACCATTATGACTGGCGAACCCCTTCTACTATTATGACTGGCGACCCTCATCCACTATTATGAATGGCGACCCTTATGATCAACGAACCCTTTTCCTCCTTATGACTGGCGACCCTCTTCCTTTATTATGACTAGCGACCCTCTTGTTTGATTATGAATGGCGACCCTCATCCATTATTATGACTGGCGAACCCCAGCTACTATTATGACTAGCGACCCTCATCTACCATTATGACTGGCGAACCCCTTTTAATATTATGACTGGCGACCCTCATCCATTATTATGACTAGCGACCCTCATCTGCCATTATGACTGGCGAACCCCTTCTACTATTATGAATAGCGACCCTCATCCACTATTATGACTGGCGAACCCCATCTACTATTATGACTAGCGACCCTCATCTGCCATTATGTCAGGCGAACCCCTTCTAATATTATGACTGGCGACCCTCATCTATTATTATGACTGGCGAACCCCATCTACTATTATGACTAGCGACCCTCATCTGCCATTATGACTGGCGAACCCCTTCTTATATTATGACTGGCGACCCTCATCTATTATTATGACTGGCGAACCCCATCTACTATTATGACTAGCGACCCTCATCTGCCATTATGACTGGCGAACCCCTTCTAATATTATGACTGGCGACCCTCATTCATTATTATGACTGGCGAACCCCATCTACTATTATGACTAACGACCCTCATCTACCATTATGACTGGCGAACCCCTTCTACTATTATGACTGGCGACCCTCATCCATTATTATGACTGGCGAACCCTTTCTACTATTATGAATAGCGACCCTCATCTACCATTATGACTGGCGAACCCCTTCTACTATTATGACTGGCGACCCTCATCCACTATTATGAATGGCGACCCTTATGATCAACGAACCCTTTTCCTCCTTATGACTGGCAACCCTCTTCCTTTATTATGACTAGCAACCCTCTTGTTTGATTATGAATGGCGACCCTCATCCATTATTATGACTGGCGAACCCTTTCTTCTATTATGAATAGCGACCCTCATCTACCATTATGACTGGCGTACCCCTTCAACTATTATGACTGGCGACCCTCATTTATTATTATGACTAGCGAACCCTTTCTACTATTATGAATAGCGACCCTTATCTACCATTATGACTGGCGAACCCCATCTACTATTATGACTAGCGACCCTCATCTGCCATTATGACTGGCGAACCCCTTCTAATATTATGACTGGCGACCCTCATCCATTATTATGACTGGCGAACCCCATCTACTATTATGACTAACGACCCTCATCTACCATTATGACTGGCGAACCCCTTCTACTATTATGACTGGCGACCCTCATCCATTATTATGACTGGCGACCCTCATCCATTATTATGACTGGCGAACCCTTTCTACTATTATGAATAGCGACCCCCATCTACCATTATGACTGGCGAACCCCTTCTACCATTATGACTGGCGAACCCCTTCTACTTTTATGACTGGCGAACCCTTTTTAGTATTATGACTGGCGACCCTCATCCATTATTATGACTGGCGAACCCCATCTACTATTATGACTAACGACCCTCATCTACCATTATGACTGGCGAACCCCTTCTACTATTATGACTGGCGACCCTCATCCATTATTATGACTGGCGAACCCTTTCTACTATTATGAATAGCGACCCTCATCTACCATTATGACTGGCGAACCCCATCTACTATTATGACTAGCGACCCTCATCTGCCATTATGACTGGCGAACCCCTTCTAATATTATGACTAACGACCCTCATCTACCATTATGACTGGCGAACCCCTTCTACTATTATGACTGGCGACCCTCATCCATTATTATGATTGGCGAACCCTTTCTACTATTATGAATAGCGACCCTCATCTACCATTATGACTGGCGAACCCCTTCTACTATTATGACTGGCGACCCTCATCCACTATTATGAATGGCGACCCTTATGATCAACGAACCCTTTTCCTCCTTATGACTGGCGACCCTCTTCCTTTATTATGACTAGCGACCCTCTTGTTTGATTATGAATGGCGAACCCCATCGTTGATTATGACTTGCGACCTCTATGAACAAAGCCCCTTATGAATAGCGACCCTTATGACTATTATGACTAGCGGTCCTTATAACTAGCTGGTATTATGACCAGTGGTCCTTATGACTGGCGGGTGGACCCCGATTACATTCAGTGTGGTATGGTACTGCAGGAATACTTTGAAACCACTTGACAAACCCTATAATGCCCTTAAAAGTCGTATCATCTTCATGATGTACTTATGAATGCAACCAGCTCTTTCCGAGTTTCTTGATTTTCTTGATTTAGGAATTCAATTCAAGTTCAATTCATTGTCAATTTACTAGTCTTTGATATGTAAAGATACATTTACTCCGTTTGCTTTGTACATAATATTTTAATCAACAGACAGTATTGTAATGTATTGGGGGTATATAATTATGTGCACTACATGTATGTTTACAGACACATCGCTTGATCAGTGCTCCCAGCTCCTAAAAAAGTTGTCTAACATCATATTTGGATTAACTTACGAATAAGATGAGGTAAGGAATGAGGATGATATAAGTTGGACTCAAATTGCTATTAATTCTAATGTGTGACTGTTATTTATTTCTGACAAAGAGGCAACATCGTTCATGCATGCTCATTGTAGTCAGTCATTGGTGTCCATCATGCTGATGTGATATGTTCTGACCATTACTCGATCTCTGGAGCCAACGACTACACATTCCTGTTATGTGCTGACATTAACACGGCTTGTACTATTTTATCAAGTGTGACGGTTTTTCCAGAGCATACAACGTGAAACTAAATTTAATACCAGATGCAGATTTTGTTTTTGTTCTTTTGTCGTTCTTGTTTTGTTCCTACTTGCTAAATTACCTGGATGTTACTAAAAAGAATATATATGAAGTAAACCACGGCCATACCGCAGCGGGAAGGGGGGGGGGGCAGCTAGCGCTGCCCCCAGAAATTGTGAAGACTTGCATTTTTACAAAAAATAAATATAATTGACCAAAAGTATGCATGAAATCCTTATAAATTTTCACTTTACAAAATGCAAAAGGGCCCAATGATAAGCTTAGAACAGCACATGAACCATAAATGTGTAGTCCTTCTTGACTCCAGAGATCGAGTAATGGTCAGAATATATCACATCAGCATAATGGACATCCATGATTACAATGAGCATGCCTACACGATGTTGCTTCTTTGTTATAAATAATATAACCGTCATACATAAGAATTATTGAGGAGCAATTGAAGCCCAACTTATCACCCTCAATCGTAACCTCATTATCTTATTTGCAAGATAATCTAAATGAAATATTAGGCATCTTTCTTAGGAGCTGGGAGCACTGATCAATCGATGTGTTTGTTTTGTTAACATAGTATTATACTTGTACCCCAATTTATTACAATAATTTCTGGTAATTAAGATTTTCTGACAAAGCAAATGAAGGAAATACTTCTTTACATTATCAAAGATGAGTAAATTGAAAATGAACTGAACTTGAATTGAATTCCTAACTAAAAGTAAAAAAAACTCCCTGGTTGCACTTATCACATCTTGAAGATAAGATTTTAAGGGCGTAAGGGTTGTCAAGACTTTTCAAGGTATTCTCGCAATACCACACTGAATGCATACGACGTCTATCTCTGTTTATCTATTTTTTCCCCTAAATAAGCACATTTGACCCCTTCATATATAAAATGTCTTCTTAGATATAGACTCAAAATAAAGAACCCACGAAAAATAAGACTCCTAAACTTCTAATCGCTATTAAACGTGTATTTTTGGCCTCCAATGAAAGTTTGTTGACCTTTTGACCTTTCCCTGACCTTGTCTTGACCCTTTATATCTTCTGGATAAGGACTTCTGACGATGGACTTATCAAAATCGAAAATAAAAAAGTACACACATGCATAAAAACACAGAATGAATGAGCCTTCAGTGTAATTTGCCATTTAACGAAAGTTCGTTGACCTTTGACATTTCTGGTCATAACTTTTTAACGGGAGGTCAAGAGTATACGGTTGTGTACACTTTTTTGTTCAGTTTAAGAAGACAAACAATTTGATGTGTCATTTGACAGAATTGGGGCAATATAAAAAATTGACCCCTATTGAACTTATTTTGACCCTTGACATGGTCAAGATGACCATTAGAAATTTGTCACCAAGTTGGAAGTTGTTCCTTGTGATGTCACCAATCACATAAAAGTGAAAAATCAGACTTAGCCAATTTTTCGAAGTAGCCGGTAAATCATGACATATGCTGCCTGACTACAACCAGGATAGGACCTTAAAGGACAAGTCCACCCCAACAAAAACTTGATTTGAATAAAAAGAGAAAAATTTTACAAGCATAACACTGAAAATTTCATCAAATTCGGATGTAAAATAAGAAAGTTATGACATTTCAAAATTTCGCTTCATTTCACAAAAACAGTTATATGAACAAGCCAGCTACATCCAAATGAGAGTCGATGATGTCATTCACTCACTACTAGTATTTCTTTTGTTTTTTATTGTTTGAAATATGAAATATTTTGATTTTCTCGTCATTGTCATGTGAAATGAAGTTTCATTCCTCCCTGAACACATGGAATTCCATTATTTTAACATTTTGTGCTTCAGGCAAGGAGGTCCTAATTGTCAAATTCGTAAAAATTGAAATATTGTATAATTCAAACAATAAAAAACAAAAGAAATAGTGAGTGAGTGACATCATCAACTCTCTCATTTGGATGTAACTGGCTCATTCATATAACTATTTTGTTAAAAATAAGCGATTCTTTGAAATGTCATAACTTTCTTATTTTACATCCGATTTTGATGAAATCTTCACCATTGTGCTTGTCTGATTTTTCTCTATTGATTCAGATCAACATTTTTCTGAGGTGGACTTGACCTTTAATATCTCCTCGGAGAGTCCCTTGGGAAAAAAACCCATAGATGTTCTTGGTCTACTGGTTGCTTCAAAAATATAAATATAAAAAATGTTCATGCTTTCTGAAAGCAGCAAAGGTATAAAAAACAATCAATTTAATGTTTCCCCCAGGGAGCCACTTCCATTGACGAGTGGATACCATGCGCGACCATGGGGTCTCGAAACGCACCCTAAACACGTATTTTCCATATTCTGAAAATGCTCCCCTTAACAAGTATTGGCGGGTGACACTTTACCCTTAACAAGTATTGGAAACAAAACGATATGATTGGCAAGTATTCCCTGAATTTAAACCTTGAACAAGTACAGCGATATTTCAATTGTAGTCACGGATGTCGGTCGTTTTTAGCTTTACCTACATCATTGGGTTTAGTACAGCCCCACCTCCCACACCTCGTGCAGATCATACTCTAAACACGTAGTGTTGACTCTTGGGGCAAAAAGTACATCCTTTATAAAACGTTTCAGTCTGAATCTTTTATACCCTCACAAATTTGACCCTAAACACGTAGCTTACCTAGCGAAAATAGATACCCTTTTTTCATTATTTTAGTGTTTTTGACACCCTTATTACGTTATCTTGCCCTATCTTGAAAAAGACAACCTTTTTACATGTTTTTTTTTTTGTCGCGCATGGTATCCACCCATCAATGTAAGTGCCCTCCCCCCCCCGGATATTTCCTCATCATCCTACCCCTTCCAGGCATGAAAACTTTCACCGAAATCCTAGATGGAAAGTACATTCTGCTTCCATTCTCGAATTCTCTAGGCAAGAGGCCATGTCGGCAATGATTGCACAAGACGTCAAGGGTTGCCGCCATCAGGCAATGTAACTGCAGAGGACCCAGAAGAGCCAGGAGTCATCTGGGGTGATTTCCCCTGTATGCCATAAATGTTCCCAGACAATAGAACATTAGTCATTCTATGGGACTCCAGGGACATGGCTGGAGACTTGTAGGAATCCATGTACAAACACCATGATGCTGCCACCAACAGTTCTGTCTTCCTCAGGGTGTTTCTTTCAGGCAGGCGGGCATGGAGAGGGGTGTCATTTTATAAAAACCCAGTTCACACCCGAAATAACATCGTCAATACAAATACTAAATACCAGGTACTTAACACACAGGGAATATGCAAGCAACCATATCTTTGAAAACTACAGTGCATATCAAAAAAAAGTTTACTCTTTGAAAAAGCCCTGGGAAATAAAAAAATATACAATATGTGGGTAATTTTTCACATACAATCTTGAGTTTGGATCTCATCTATCCAATGAAAGTAAAAGTTTTGACAGAATGTTACACTTGAGTGAGCATTGTCCGTTTTTGTAAAGCTCACAGAAATCTGTTTGTGCAGAAATGCCCGTTTGTACTCTGTGTCAAGGGGAAAGGGCGAAATCAAACTTACCCTGCGAAACATTTATCATACATTTCCCTTGCAATTTTAGTCAATTGAAATAAAACAGATACATTCAAGCATTTTCTAACAATTTTGCCACCCAAATTGAAATTTAAACACTTAGTAAACACAAACTTTACCCTCTTTGTGCCAGCTGGATCTGAGGACATAGCTGAATCTGAAAAAAAAATTTATACCAGACATCTCTAGCATTTTTTCACTAAGTTTTTATCATTTAAAGTGGGTTTACATTTCATTTTTCATTTAATACTTGTTTCTCCACACTTTTCCCAAGCTTGACAATGATTAACAAAATGAAAATCAAGCCTAAGCCATGTTATGTAAATCACAGCTCAGTGTAAAGCAAATATCGTCACGATGGCCTTGTTGTTTGGGGGAGTGGGATGGGGCGCAATGCACTCCTCGAAGTGGTTTGGGCAAGGAAACAAGTTAAAAAAGGTAAAATATATCTTCAAATCAATTTTACTCGCTAAATTCCACCTGTTATTCATGATTAAGGTCTACTTTTATTCGCATAACTATTTCAAAGTTCTGCGCAAATAATTTTTCACTAACTTTTCAAAAGTAAATGGTGCTCACTCAAGCGGAAATATTTTTCGTCAGTTATATGGTCAGTTGATTAAATGCACCTGTACAAATGTTAAAATCTGGAAAAATCCTCAGGATATTACAAATGTATAATTTTACAGGATTTTTTCCAAGTGTAAACTTTTTTTGATACGCACTGTAGAGATAAAGGAATAATTCTTGTGAAAGAAAGAAGTGACTCTAAACTTTAACAGAAGTCTTGAAATGCTTTGGTGCCCTTTCTGTAGCTGAAAATGGGAAGCAGTGTAATAAGAATTGAAATATTAACCATATGTTTTAAAGCTAATGGTAAAGTGAAAATACCTGTGACACAGAAAAGTGACAATAGAAATGTGTGCATAGTCTTTGAATTTGATGAACTGTACAGTATTTTTCTGTATGAACCTGCATGATTATGTAGGCCTAATATGTGCTTTCTGAAGATGCAAATGGGAAGCAGTCTATTATACAAATAAAAAAAATAAACACAAAGTGAATATGCAAGTAACCAGATGTTTTCAAAATCTTGTAACGTGGAAAGTGACAATAGAAATGTGTGTGTAAAGTCTTGGGTGGTAAATTGTCATGTAACATAATTCTGTATAAGCTTTCTTCTATGGAGTTTTGCAAACAGGCTGCAGGTCAACTTTGGTGATGCGAATATTCCTATAAAGTCTCTCAATTGCATCTTGCTTTTCCTTAAAAGTGACGTCTTCTACAAGAAATGGACACCTTTATGCAGGAGCCTTGCAACTGTTGAGCATATAGTTACTGATAGTATCTGTCTGGTGCACATAATTATGCAATGTTCTGGACTCTTAATCAGAAGTTGTATTGTGCAACAACACAGGAGTTCTTTGCCAAGACATTAATTTACTTTTGCCACCCACTACCCAGGTGTGAATGGTCTGCAGACAGATAGACACACACAAATTGGAAGACTTTAAAAAACGGTCATATGAATGCAGACAAGTACTTGATTGGAATGTACAAGGAACTTTGTGGAAGTCATACCAAATCGGAATGCTTCTATTTGGACCTACATGTAGCCATACCATCCGACAAAAAATATTATTCTGAGGAGTTTTGCAGTCAGTTCATTTGCAGATACCTATTTCATATGCATTTTTTTATATATCCATATTTCAAAGACCCAGACCGGACCCAAGAATGAAAGTGACAAATCATATAACAATTGAAAACTAATAAACTACTAATACAGAAATGCAAGCTTTATGCATTTTCACAGCTTAACAGCTGAGTATTTTACTTAAGAATAGCTCCAGTCATCGGGCTTAAAATAGAGACTTTCTTGTAAATGCTTTCACCGGCCTCGAGACCGTGACGTCATGTTGTGTTACAAGCGGTGTAATTCCATAGAGTTGTACACAGAAAAAGTGGGTGATATGTTCCCCTTTCAGGTTATGCATTTGATTTTCTTCACTTCTATCACATAGAGATATCATAAAAAATCTTTTTCCACAAGCTTGAATTTATGAAATCCATGGCTTTTGACTAATTTTCATCATATTTTATTTCCTGCTTATTTGGCACAGCTTTCAAATTATATCTGCATTCAGATGTGTAACAAGTTTTCCTGACATAGCAATTTAGGACACAAGAGAATATATCACAAAAAATCTAGTGAAGAGTTGTAGCTTTCCATCCATTTGAGCACTGAATAATTGTCATTTTTTCTGCAAGTTGAAAAAAAGATTCAAATTCAGAATCTGAAAGGCATAAAAATAACCCCTTTTCCAGTGTACAAGCCTATGGAAAAACAACGCTTCTAATACAACATGACGTCACGGTCTTGAGGTTGGAGAAAGGCAATGGAAAGCCTTCTGTCCAAATTCCCGCAAAACACATTAATTTTAGTTTTCCTAAAATACTCAGCTGTCAAGCGGTGAATATACATAAAACTTTAACTCTGTGGTATTATGTAGCTTACATATATTTCCCATTGTCAATTGCACTCTTAGCTCTGGTCGGGGTCTTTAAAGAAGTAATATCTGTAGCTGATTTTTCAAAATCAAATGATAAAGTTGTATTCAATTGAGAAATAATCTAACCAATTTCTTGAAAATATATAATTTATACAATAATTCATATAATATAAATATGGGACAGAGAAAAGGCACTCAAAATACATCAAAACATTTTTGAAATACATTTAAACAGCTGAATTTGAAAAACCCCAGGAAACATCCTGCTTATTGACCCGTTTTCTCATTTCCATCATTGTGTGTCTGTATTCTGATGAATTTTCATTTTAAATGAACACAGTGATAAAACTACACAGTAAAGGGGCTCGTTGCGGAAAGAGTTGCGTTTAAACGCAAGTCAAAAATGCGCGCTGTTAAAAATCAAGTTGCGTGTGATTGCAACTCTTTCTGCAACGGGCTCCAGGACCTGATCAGCCTCTAGTTCATAAATATTATTCTCAATGAAAAGTGCAAGCATTCTATCTATCTCAGCTAATCAAATCTCAGAAGCTTAGGACAAGATTTTTTGTTATTTGCTCTTGGTTAAACAGTTCCCATTATCAGAACAGCATGAAGCCTCAAATACTTCTTTAGCTGACCTCATACATTGGCGGTCTAGATCTCAAAAGGTCGACTGAACCATCCAATTTTTCTGATTTTCATGATTTAATGATCAGAGGATAAAAAACAATTCTTGGAATAAAAGCACCTGGGGGAAAATTTTAACATTCTCTGGGGGTATATCAGTATAAAAGTGCAACTGCATGACACCAAGGGGCTGTTTGAAGCTCCTTGATGACACTAAAAGGAACGTTATAACTGTTGGTCTGTACTCAGAAATTACAACAGGCATCTAAAATAAGCTGAAAAAGAAAATGCAATCCAAATTTTAAATCAGGTAAATATTATTATTTATAACTATTTAGGTTTACTCTTGATACAGGTTAAACTCAAAGTTCTTTTGTTCATTGTTTGAGTTAATTTAATGTCAGCTGGGACTTCAGTCTTGGGCTATCTCATTGAGATTGTGAAAAAATTATGATATGAATTGTAAGTCTACCTGTAGGTGCAGATATTAATTGAGCGATAATAAAAAGTGGGTCTTTGTAGAAGTCTAGCACAGGTTCAAAGTTGCTGTGCCAGTACCAACAGCTATGGTCTACAATTCCACTTCACCCCTGGTAGTCAGAAAATTCAAACCATTACGGCATGTTTTAAGATAGTGGGATTTGATTGATACCTGCAAAAAGAATGAAATAACTGGAGAAACTGGCGTAAAATGGAACATTAATGACTTTTGCAGTTTGCATGCCATGAAAGTGCATCCTTATGGGATAAATGTAGGATATAACATGTGCATTGCCTCCAGAGACTATGATGTGTTTGAACTTCAAACTTTGAAGTTAAAAATATTCAATCACAAAGATTCAAATAAAGAATTTCATCACACCTGCTTGAGCAAGGAAGCATGTAGGTCGGGTTAAGTATATAATTCTAAAAATACGGATGCGGGATTGTATTTATCCATGAACTGAAGACCTAATAAACAAAACTTGTTCTTGATCAAGATCGTTGAAGGGGTGAGCATTCACATTTTTAACAGGCAAAGAAAAAGTTTTGTCAGATGGGAGTAGGTGAAGACCTTTTTTTAAAGATAAATGCCAGTTGTGGTACGATCTCAAAATGACTTTTTTACAGAATCCAATATAATGACCACCCAAGCGTCTGTTTATATGAATAAAAAATATTCGCTGAAGGATTCTGGAAGAAATTGTGTAATTGCTGAGAAATAAGCAAAATAAGCGCAGATTTGGGCACTTCCGTCAGGTCTTTATTCCAGCAATATAATATACACTGTCCCATGTGTGCCTATCTGTGTTGGTGATCTTCAGTGTGATTGTTTCTCAGCTTAGATTTTATGATTTCACGAAGTTCAGTTTATTTAACTGTACCAGATCGACGATGATATAGTATTACTAACCTTGGTTTTACAGACTTTCTCACGAAATCAGTGTTTTACTGCAACTACTGTAATTTAGCTTTAAAGTAAAAATATGACATTTCAAAACAATTTATCTTGTCAAATATTTGTAAAATTACCATACTTGCATATCTACTATCAATTCAATAAATTTCATGTTAAGCTGGAAATATAGGCCTACTTATTCAATTATGACTCCTATATGGAGTTCCAATTGGTTTATAAATACAAATCCCAATTTGTCAAAATAAGCTCCCAGTGACTGAAATTTGAAACTACTACAAGGGACAAATTTAGACTGTGCACTGTAACTTCTCCAAGCAGTCGAAAATTGGCTATCAAACTTGTCTCCAGACCCTAATGTTAATAAAAAAAAATGTTAATAGGTAATTCCATATGTGTCGTACTGGACATTAAGAGATCATTTGACAGGTTTTCGACAAGAAAAACTAACAAATATTTTAGTAACTAAAAGTGATCATCAAGTACTACCACAGTGTTAGAAGAGCCGAGACTTTATATGACTCAAATTCACATCCTGTATAATACAGATTTAAAAGGATAATGTGTCTTATGGGAAGCAGAAAAATTCCTTTTTTTTAAACCTTAAGTTTGTACTCTAAAAAACTGTGAGTTGCACAGATGATTTTAATAAAACTGAACTCAAAATGAAATTCAATTACCCAAGAACACATGCACATATATGAAAGAATTCAAAATAAAAATTCATGAATAAATAAAGCAAATTAAAATTTTCCAAAACATTGTGGCATATGGGACACTCAAAATGTGTCATGAGGACATCTCTAAATTAAAGCGCAAACTTTTTTATGTCTCAACATCTTCAATCGATCAATTTGGCTGATGATAATGATAATCCTATCAAACTTAACAGTTATCATGTTAGAAACCGCTACTGTCTGAATAATCCTGTCAATATATCACAAAGAAAACACTATTTTGTACGGACACTTGTGTCTTGTACAGGACAGCCTGTATAAAACAAAGAAATTTATGTCAATAAGGAAGGGAAAGTTGCCCCTAAATTCTTCCTTTTTAATGGAAAGCCTTAACTAGTCATTCAGGACAAATATATAACCTCATTCTGTCTGTTATATGTAAATATGAGAGCAATATATCATTTTTTTTTCATGATCATATGAGAAATGTACAATGGTTCACAGCATTTTTTAAGAGCTAAGAAAAAATTGGGTTTTTTGTTAAGTTAAATTTTAGTGAATTTAGTGACGATTTCCAATTATACTATTTAAACATTGAATGAATGAAACTGTGTTTGTGTAAATTATGGGACTGAAATGTTATGATTTTTCATTACAAATTTAGGAACATGATACTGTATGTCACAACTGTCCACTTGTAATTTCACAAAATGATTTTTTTTCTTCTAAAAAATACGATTTTACTTTTTCAAACTTTTCTGCATTTCATGAAATCATAGTGTCTGTCTCATTTTTCAGTTTTTTGTTAACAACTTGAGAAAATTAAGGAGTTTCAATCTATAAAAAATAAGTGATCATCAAGGAAGGTCCAAATAGATGATTTATAATTTTTTGTACATGTTATCATAAATTCACAACAGCATACAAGAGGAAAGCCTCTTTCATGCTAGGATGAATTAATTATAAAGGTTTTCTTTCAATGCTCAATGACAAAGAAGTTAACCAGCTCTGACCAGTGAAAATCACCAGTTTAGCTGAAGGGATTCACATAAGAATACATGAAGTCAACTAAAATGGTTAGAATCACATAATTCACGTTTTCTGGGGTTAAAAAATACCTATTCGGTTCACTTGTCAAATGTCAAATCAATTACTTGAATTCAAATAGGCCTACTGTTTATAGTTTCTGAATCCAAATCCTGCAATAAAATGCAATATATATTGAGTCGTACAGGACAATTTTTAATAGGACATTTACTGAAAAATGAAAGGCAGTAATTAGATCCTTATTGCCCATGGGTCAAAGATAGAGAAACTGATATAGTAAGAATGCAAGAGGCAGATCCAATATTTACCACAAAGAGCACCCTCGTCCAAAGCATTTGTTCCTTGATGAAAAACACATGCAGAGTGAATACCATTTTGCTAATTAAATTGATGTGTCCAAAATTTCAGCTAATTTTATTTAATTATGTTCTAGAGTGTTTAGACAAGGAATGTATATATACTTACTGCTGAAAAGTGTGCAGCCGTTCCTGGATGGCTTGAAAAATACAGCCCAACTCCATATTCTCCGTACGTCAAATCTAGATTAAATGAAGAAAGATAAACAATGGTGAGAAACAAAGCTAAAAGGAAATGCTTTCTCGAAAGATTTTTAAACATGCAAGAATAATTTTATTAAAATTCACAACATTGTAAGATTTAAAAAAAATTATCTTGAGGACTGCAGGTCTTTTTTTTACAATATCTTCATCACATATGTACTGGACCTGCACTGACACAGTCACCAATTAGTGGTTTTTAGCAGACCAGGATGGCGTCTCAACATGCTTTGTATCACATGGAAAAGGTGCTGTGGAGACACCAACACTTATTATCATAATCATTATAATTATCTACAATCATTTAGATGGGATATATTTGAGACTTCATCAGTTAGTGATGAAGAACATCATTCAAACACTCTCTAAATGAAGCATTGCAAGATAATTACTTGTATGTTCAATTGTTAAGCATAAATGTTTTGATTAAACATGAATTTGGAGTTGATTTGCATTTATTGGCAGCCCAACTTGTTAGTAGGGTTGCATACTTTTACCCGTCTTTAGCACAGCTACCCTGATCAGATGCTCAAGCATCCAATGAATTCTTTCCTTCTGCATACCCTTGCATATACAAACCTGGGTGGAGTGTGGTTCTAAGTCTGGAGACTTATTCGCTGAGCCACAATACCACGATGGCTTGGTGTTTAGAAAATCTATGACATAGGTACATATGAGTAATGTAGACTGCGGTAATCAGTGCCTATATAACCTGGCATTTGTGTGTTGAATAAATGAAAGAAATGTCCATGAACTTTGTTCCAAAAGTGTTTTTATATGCTCAAATATAAGAAGCCATTGGCAGTCAGGAATGTGTATGGAGAAATAAACATAGATGCTTTCAGACTGACTTGATAAATTGAGAATACCACCATACCAGGTATTCTCTGATCAGGAAATTCATTCTGATCTACCCTGATTAGAAATGACAGGTATTTTTTGTCAGTGGGAAAGAAAACTTATAAAATATTTCCGAAAGAACATCACTGCCAAATAGTAGGTACTAATTATGACAACTTCTGCAAGGATTTTTTTTCAGGATGGCAGGTAGGTGTACTTGAAGCATGAAAAGCAAATTACGAGAAGTTTCCCATCCCAGCAAGTATGTTGGGTGCGGGGCCCCCGTAAGGCATTTGGGTTTGCCACCAAGCTGAGCTGGTGTATTTGAATCGTGTGCCTCCATCGTCTCCTACTCAAGACCGTACTGAGCATGCTCCTAACTTTGAGAACGTACCTTTGTGTGGATTCTGACATTTCTTATCAAGTATTTTGAGGCCTGAACAAGTTTCTGAAAATTTCCAGGTATCGTGGTGATTGAGTCGGTCTGAATGCACCGACAGGAACATGATTTTGATCAGCGATCCTGACTGGCTGAACTTCTGATGGTAATGAATGTCCATACTAGCACAGCTGGGTGGAATAACAGAGAACATGATTGATTGTACTGGGAAGAACGTGTAACGAAAGGCCGTTCACACAGGAAATACCCTAAAATACCAGGATTGAAGTCAAGAAGAGCTCGGGGATTGTGTTGGTCAACAGTAGTTTGCTGTGCTCACCCTTTGCTTGAGGAAAGTGGTACTTGGCCTTGGCCTTGTGCACTGCAGGTCCCAACAGGATGTATCTGTGCTAATATTTAAATATCTACTTGTTGCTAAACATTCTATCAGGATGGGTACCTTCAGTGTTAGCCCAAGGTGATGAGGTAATTGCATTGGGTGCCCAAACTTTAAAGTGAGATGAAATGATCTCTGACCTTGATATTTGACCGTCAGACTGCTGATATTGTTCTTAATAAGCATATTAACCTTAACCTTTATTTCATTTTTTATTGTTACCAAGTAAAGGAAAATTAATTGGGAAATGACCCCAAATGACCTTTGACCTCCTTTTTGTGACCTTTAAAAATTCATGTTAAATGATCAGTGACACTGAACAACTAGTTAGTGATGTCCAAGCTCATATTGACCTCATAATTTTGAAGTTATGATGACATTTAAAAAATGTAACCTTAGGTTAAGAGTTTGATGTTGACAATGCCGTCTGAAAAAGCTGCCCCTAAAGTTCTACTATGCAGGCAAGACAAAAATTGAAGGGGGGGGGCGAATTTGCATTTGTAGGGTTATCAGGTTCAACTACATTAAATGGTACAGAAAGTGATATTACATAATAATCTATGTCACATCCATTTGTTCATATTTCTACAATATGGCCTATGATTTTATAGGTATATGATCAAAGGGGCTACATGTTTAGTTTATATTTAGTAGGGTTAGTAGGTTTGCTTCCGAAAGGCTGGGTCTGAGGTGAGCTGGAACATGAACGGCTCTATGAAATAGAGAGGTCAAGGGTCAAATCCCTCCCTGAAGCAAGCATGTTTGGCAAAATTAGGTGTGAGTGACATAGATATGGGACATTGCCAAGAACACGTCATAATTGGGGTGGGGTGGGGGAGGGGGTGGTCACGGAGAAATAATGCCCGTTTCCACCAGCGCTATTTTTTAAATAAATTCCCTGCTAATTCTGATCTGGAGGAAATGATGAATTGCCACTTGGTCTACACCCACTTAGTCAACTTCCTGTTTGGTCTAATATCTCACATGGTTTAGTTGTAGGATCTACAACCAGTCTGTCTACTAAACCATTTGCCATTCTGATTTAATTTTGTGTTCATTAACAAGTTGGCTCGGGCTGGTGGAAACACTGTTTCAATTTTCCTTCATTACGACTGAATGAACTGAATCGTGGGCCTGAGCAGAACTAGGGTTAATGGAGACCCATCTTTTATACTATAATTCAATTGAAATGTTGTTGATGCCATCTCAGTCAAGTCTTTGGTGAATTCGAAAAGTAACTTTGGACTTTCATTTAACTGTTGCATAAAGAAGATATGTAGAATATTAAAGTGTATATGTGAAAATAGTATTTAACTTCTAATATAAATGACACAGAATAATCTACCTTAACAGCAATATATTCATAAATAATACCATATCATATTGCGTGCAATTAAGAATTATAGTGTGTCTTTAGGTCACATCTAACTATTTGCGAAACTGTCCACTCACTATTATCTTTCCTTTGCCTTTAAATTCAACCTAAAGGACAAGTCCCACCCAATATCAATTCAATATTAATGAAAAAGGCAAATGAAAACAGCCAGAATACTGAAAATTCAATTAAACTGGATGCAAAAAAAGAATGCTTCGTAATTTGTAATTTTACATTTTTCTTTTCAGGATATGCATGAAATAGTCCTTTAATGCCAATGAGGTACCTAATTATATTTATTGTTTACTTTTATCAAATTTTCATATAGTGAAAATCATGGTTTGATTTTACAGTGAAGATCATGTGAAAAAAGAAAACAGCCAGAAGACTGAAAATTAATCAAACTTGATGCAAAACCCCCAACAGAAAGCTTTGTAATTTGTAATTTTACATTTTTTTCTTCAGGATATGCAGGAAACGGTCCATTTGCTGATGAGGGAGCCAATATTGCTCATGAACTCTATCAAAAAAATGTCAAATAATTATGAAAATCATGTTTTGATTCTACAGTG
Organism: Lytechinus variegatus; assembly: GCF_018143015.1. NCBI lineage: Eukaryota > Metazoa > Echinodermata > Echinoidea > Temnopleuroida > Toxopneustidae > Lytechinus > Lytechinus variegatus. The sequence goes on from NC_054750.1 coordinate 14,034,827, forward strand.
AAGATCATATGAGATTATCATCAATCATTTAATAACTTAATTGCAATTCACCAGAATGTTTCTTTTTTCATAAAATTTAAATTTGAATGATCATCAGCTCTCTCATACCATAACGCCATGTCAATTAGAAATTTAGAAATCGAAAAAATCAATATCTTTCTATTTTCAAAACAGAATTGGTTGCATCTTCCAGTACTACATATATGCTTGCTTGATTTTTTCTCTGGATATTCCAATACCTCAATATTATTGAGTAAGTCTTTAATACAAAGCTGAACTTTCCCTTTAAAATGAATGTTCATACAGGAACAAGCATGACAACCTTACAATTGTTTTATGAATCACCAGAAAGAAGACAGTATTCTTTGCCAAGCGCCACTGCAACAAAACACATCATAGCATCAGCATATGAAATAATGATCAAAGAGGACATCAACCATAATTCAGGGCTCCAAACTAACACTTTTTTTCTACTGGTCCAACCTATTCATGTCAGGCCAGTAGATACAATTTTTTTTTTTTTTTCAATGTTTTACTGGTCTGAACCCCAAAAAATTTACTGGTCCCCCAAAATACCCAATTTTTCAATGTTTTACTGTTCTGAACCTAAAATTTACTGGTCCCCCAAAATAAATAAAAACATGAAAAATTATTATGCTGTCGTTTATTGATTTTATCCCCCCCCCAAAAAAAAAAATTAAAAATAAACAGTACACACTCACAACATAATTCATGAATGCAATTTCTCAATTTTGGAGAACCATTTTGATGATTTACAAAAAGAGGAGAAAAGATCATTTGTATCAGTTTGATATATTTTTACTGGTCATGTCGGACCTGTAAATCTGGGTATTTCTGAAAAGTTACTGGCCCAACAGAAATTTTTACTGGTCTGGGACCATCAGACCAGTGCCAGTGTCACGCGCTGTATAATTGACATCTAGAATGTTTTCAAAGTAATTAAAGAACATTGTTCCTACTAAGTACTCTTAATACTCATAATTACAAACTTTTGTTTAGATTAGAGAAGAATTGCCTAAGTTTTAGATCTACAAACTAAGAAGTCATTTATGTATCACAACTGGGCACAACCATATCATTTTTTATTCATTTCAGTAGGCAAGATTTTTTTAGTTTTTTTTTATACCGTTTCAAAGAACGTTTTTATGCATTTATTCATAATAATCATCATTATTCTAATTATTTATTGATATCATCAATATGATCATTATCATTAGAAATCATTTCTTTTATTATCATTTATATTATTACCATCATCATTATTTATTCATTCATTCATATTTTGTATTTTTTACTTTTTAAATTTCATAGACCAATATATAAGCACATATATAGAAATAGTCTGCTTCGGCATAAAGAATACACTAATCACAAAAGTGATTACTTTATTCCATATGCCGAAGCAGACTATTTCTATTTTACTCAGGTACTTTTTGCCGCTAAACTTGGACTGTTGGCAGTGAGGGCCTTTTCAGATTTTCCTGTTATGGAGCCGGAGATTCGCCGTTGTCATCTTGGACTTGCAGTCATGGCAACGCGTCTTCAGATGTGTCTTTTACAGAACGCTTCCTCCATCTTCAGCGCACTGATTTCTTTGAAAGGTGAGTTTTACAATCCGTATGCCCATGAACAGACATGTTTTTCACAACTGTTTCAGAAATGGATTTTGAATTCTCTTTTTTTGTCACATCATGGGCACTGACGAAGGGTGTGACTTTACCGTTTCATGCTCCTTTTAAAATCTATGATTTTATTTCAACTTTTGTGATTACTTTATATATACTTTTTTTTTTTTCGGGGGGGGGGGGAGGTAGGAAACAAAAGCTACCTAAACATTCAGGGATTAGTTTCATTGCCCATTCTTTATGAAATCCCAGATTTTCCCAATTAAAAGGGGTGGGGGTGGGATAGGGTGGAAGGAAAAATTGGAGAGAGAGGGAAGGGAGGCGGTGGGGGGGGGGGGGGTGCAGGGAACAAAATAGGAGCAAGAGAGAGAAAAAATATGAAGGGGGAAGGGCGAGATATGGTCATGGACATTCTATCAACAACTGTCAGCAGTCTTCATATTTTGTGGTGCTGAAAAACATTTCATGTTTTGAGCAGATGAATAACATTCATGTTGGGAAGCAAGAGCGCAGGGCACGGCTCAGAAACTACTTTCACAGTTCACCAGCAGTGCTGCGGTCAGACCTCCCCCCTTGATCAATTGCTAAGTGCAGGCATGTTACAGTCTTAAAGGCAGAGTTCAGCTTTGAACTTTGCTTTGTTAAATGTGTCAAGTTCAAGGTTTCAAGTTGAATTTATTAAAAAACAGACATGAGAATAAACGAAGATCAATGAGCTAAAGAAATCTAAAACACGCTAAAAAAAGGTAATTGGCAAAGCTGTTCATGATTGCCATGGTCCAACTTGAGCTATCGGTGTATTCTCATGTTTTAATCAATACAAAACACATACAGTCATTGACTGAAACCAAGCCCTACTTATTACAGCACAGCAAACACATGAAAGTGACTTGCATTTATGAATTTTTAATAAAAAAAAACAGATTGTTAAAATATTTTTGTAATTTTTATATCTACAAAATATGAAAAGAAATTTGATCAACTATAGACTTTTTACTTTTGGACATTTTCACATCAATTAAACCTATTCCACTAATCTCTCTTTCCAATTTAATAAATCCCTGTTAGGCATGACAATGAACATAATGGAACCTAATCATGATTTCAACATCAGTGAAATATTACTAAGCAAAGTATATATGTTTGGCTTAATACGCACCCTGGATTTCAAATTTCAAATTGTGTTAGCAAACTGTTGGTTTCATTTATTATAAATTGATGATTTTATGTGGGAAAACGCAATAAGCTGTGGTCTACAAAATAATGCTTTCATGATATTGTGGTTGCCTCATCTCAAAATAGAAGTTTGATTAGAGCTACAGATTTTATTTTCTTTAGCTTATAATTAGATGAGTGGAACAATGGCTTTTTCTGCCTTATTCATGGTATTTAGTACCACATTTCATGAATGAATTGATCAAAGCAAGATTTACCATTTTTACACTTATTTTAGTCATTATATCTAAAGTATGGTTAACACTTAGTTTGAAAACTTTCCATTGATCCAGACATGCAGGCACACTGATATGGTCATGCATCTTGAAGTCGCCCCGTGAAATGGTGGTGTTGTAACACTTTTCAATTTTGATTTGGTTTACCATACGATATCCCAGTTGAACAGAAAGATATTGTCATAAAATTGGATTCATTTTCAAGCTAATCTATACTCTATCATGTCTGAAGAAACGAACGGAATAGCACGTAAATTCGCGACACTGCGACTGATAGAATGAACAAGTGGAGCGCCTCTGGCAGTCTCACCTGCATCGCGCGAGCAGCAATGCAGACTTTGAAAAGTACTATAAAATAATTATTCACTTAATGATACAATGCTGCGTTCATTGACAATAAATGACATTTGAAATTGATCACGTGACCTAAGACTTGCCAGTGATACTCGATTAAACCTATATCCACATTTTATAAACTATAAACTTTGAAAGTTATGACAGCAATTTAATAATAACCTCCAAAATGGCCAAAGTTCAATGACCTTATATGACCTTTGACTTTGGTCATATGACCAGAAACTATCATGAGATGTTCAGGGATACTTGATTACTCTTATGTATAAGTTTTATGTACTAGATCCATAAACTTTCAAAGTTATGATTTCAATTCAACAGATCCCCCTATCATGGCCAAAGTTCATTGACCTTTGACCTTGATCATGTGACCTGAAACTCGCACAGGATGTTCAGTGATACTTTATTACTCTTATGTCCAAGTTTCATAAATCAGATACATAAACTTTCAAAGTATATATATATCTTTATATATATCTTTACCAAAAACCACTTGTGAATCTCTTTTTATTGAAATTATTTCGGATAGTTCAAAAAATATTATTGTTGGCATTATATATAGAAACCCTAATAAACCCATTCTTGAATTTAATGAAAATTTCAGTAATTGTCTTGGAACAATATCCACAGAAAATAAATCTATGTTTTTAATGGGTGATTATAATGTAGATCTTCTAAAATATAATACTTGTCAACACATTAATGATTTTGTAAACATTATGTATAATAATTCTCTTCGTCCATTAATTGACAAACCAACTAGAATTTGTAAAATGTCTGTAACATTGATTGATAACATATTCACAAATGTTGTCGACAAAGATATTCATTCTGGTGTTTTTTATAGTGGAATAACTGATCATTTACCCATTTTCCAAATAACCAACCTTTCTATTAAATTATACAAAGAACCAATGTCTTTATTCCATGTAAACCTTACAGATCCATCAAGTTTAAGTTCATTTAAGAAAGATTTAGCTACTTTAGAATGGAACGAAGTATTCTCAGCATGTGATGTAGATAAGGCATATAACTCTTTTATAAATTTATTTAAAACTACGTATAAACAGAATTTTGCTCCCCGTAAAATAAAGAAAAAGAGTACCCCACGAAAACCTTGGGTTACCCCTTCACTTCTAAAGTGTATAAATAAAAGGCATAGATTATATAAAATATTTTGCAAAAAAAGAAATGATATCAGTGAATATAAATATAAACATTATAGAAATAAATTGAACTCCATTTTACAGTCTGTAAGGAAAACCTATTTTAGTGATTTATTACAAAAGAACAGAAATAAGATGTCTAAAACCTGGGAAGTTATTAATAATCTTTTAGGAAAGAAAAGAAAATGTCAATATCCTAGTTATTTTTTAAAAGAAGAAAAAAAGTTAACAGATCCTCAATCGATAGTAAATGAATTTAATTCATATTTTTCTAGCATTGCTGTCCTACTTAAATCTCAACATATTAAAACCCCTAAGTGCCATTTTAGTTCCTTTTTGAAAGTCCCTTGCAATAATTCCATATTTTTTCACCCAACCAATGATTCAGAGGTTTGAAATATAATTAAATCTATAAATTCTTCCAAAAACCAAGATTTCGAAGGACTTACGCAGTATATTGTTAAACATGTTACTCACTTTATTGTTAAACCCATTGTACATATTTGTAATCTGTCCTTTTTATCTGGTGAGGTTCCTATGAATTTTAAAGTAGGAAAAATTATACCCATATTTAAGAAAGGGGATCCCCATATATTTTCTAACTATCGCCCTATAACTTTACTCCCTTGTTTCTCTAAGATATTAGAAAAATTGATTTACAATAGGGTTTTTAATCATATAAATAAATATAATCTCTTTGATGACTCTCAGTATGGTTTTAGAAAACAGTCCTCCTGTGCACATGCTTTAATTGACCTTCATGATTACATCCAAAATAAATTAACAAACAAAGTTCACACATTAGGCTTATTTCTTGATCTATCTAAAGCGTTTGATGTCATCAATCATGATATTCTCCTATATAAATTACAGTTTTTTGGTATACGTGGTGTAGCCTTACAGTGGTTCAAGAATTATTTGAGTAATCGTTTCCATTTCACATGTTATAATAATTTTGTTTCCGATAGGAAGGGGATCCAGTGTGGAGTCCCACAGGGCTCTATACTGGGTCCTCTCCTTTTCTTGATCTATATAAATGATCTGAGCTCTTCTTCATCCTTTTTTCGTTTTATACTGTTTGCCGACGATACCAACTTAATTGCATGTCATAAAGATTTCAATAGATTAATATTACAGGTAAATAGAGAATTAGAAAATGTTATAAAATGGTTTGATGCTAATGAATTAATTATAAACAATGACAAAACATGTGTTTTATATTTCAATAGAAAATCCCACCCATATAATTATAATAACATTAGAATACAAATAAACCACGTTAATTTGAATGTGTGCATTTCCGTTAAATTTTTAGGAATAATTCTTGATGATACTCTATCTTTCCAGGACCATCGACAATATATTGCAAACAAAATATCTAAAAACATTGGTATCCTCCGTAAACTACGTGTATCCCTACCTCAAAATATATTATTTATGTTGTATAACTGTTTAATTTTACGATACTTATATTATTGTACCATTACCTGGGCAGCAGTGGGGAAAACTAAATTAGAATCTTTATACAAACTGCAAAACAAAGCCCTTAGAATATGTACAAATTCTAATTTCCAAGCTCACTCTCGTCCTTTATTTTTTAGGTTACAAACACTTACGATTTATGATATATATACATTCCAAATTGCCATAATGATGTTTAATGTTAATAATAGTATTGCTCCTAAAATAATTTGTCAAATGTTTACTCTTAATAAATCTATCCATTCCCATAATACCCGCACATGTATAAAATACCATTACCCAAAGGTTTCTTCTCAGTCCCTACTCAATTCTTTTAGACACAACGGTCCCCGTATTTGGAACAACCTACCCAATAATTTTATGTCATGCACTACATTGTCATCTTTTAAGGTTTTATTGAAGAGACAGCTTGTCTCTTCCTATTCATTGTAACTCTACTTTAGGTACCTATGTATCACGCGTGTCATGGTGTGTGTGTGAGGGTGTGTGTGTATGTGTATGTGTGGGTGTGTTTGTATTGTAACATGTGTTTTCTTTTCCTTGTTTTGGGGGACTATGACTTACAAGTTTTTTAACTTTCATATTAGTCTCCAATTTCATTCATTACATTAAATCGCGATTGTTGCATGTTACTTTGTATATATTTTATGATTTTATGATTGAAATAAATTGAATTAAAAAAAAAAAAGTTATGATGGTAATTCAACAGATACCCCCAACTTGGCCAAAGTTCATTGACCCTAAATGCCCTTTGACCTTGGTCATGTGACTTGAAACTTGTGCACGATGTTTAGTTATAGTTGAGTAACCTTATGTCCAATTTTTATGAACTAGGTCCATATAATTTTTTTAAGTTATGATGAAATTTCAAAAACTTAATCTTAGGTTAAGATTTTGATGTTGATTCCCCCAACATGGTCTAAGTTCATTGACCCTAAATGACCTTTGACTTTGGTCATGTGACCTGAAACTAAAACTAAGGGCAAAGAGAAAACAAGTTTGGATTTCTGAAATAAAGTATATTGGTGGTCCTAAAAATTTGAACATTTTCTCTCATAAAAAAGATGCATGAGTTTTATTTTTTCAGTAGAGTAATAGTTCCAAGAGGTATATAAAATTGATTTAATATCCGTTTATTAATGTTCATGAAATTTCTAAATAAACGATTGTTCGGTTGTTGCTAAAGTGACAAAATGAATTTTTCACTATATTTTCCAAGGAAAAATTATCTGGAGCTCAATGAATTATTGAACATATGCAGTTCTCCCCAAGCAAAAATATTGAAAACTACAGAGCTCATGCTGAATCTCCAGCACAGCAAACAATGGTTGGCTTAAGTGGGGAAACTCACGCGGTGCAGCAGCGTAGATTCCACCGAGTGTCTATGCTAATAGACAAACAAATTTGGTCCAGAGAGACCAGAATACGGGGATGCAGACCAACTAGGACAAGATTACCAAGATTTATCCTTCGAATTTGAAGAAGAATTCTTTGGAAAAGTATCAGTGGAAATTATTCATTCTCAGTTGGACTGTCCAGCCACAGCTCTATAGTCCAACTATATTTTGGTTATTGGAAAAATATAACTTGTTAGTCCAGAGAAAAATTTAGGAAAACAGGTGTGAAAGGGGGTCTAGGACTTGGCTATAACATAATGATTCATGACTGACTTGAAGAATATGACAGGTTGATGACAAATCATTAAAAACTCAGACAGAATGGGAGAGAAAACATGGCATTGCTTGTCAGACTTTATCCTCATCCATATATAGGTGCCCAACAGATGACTTATTGACCCAGTTGTGATGAACCCATCAAGGATTAAAATACAAGAAGGTAAGGGTGCGTTTACACAAAACTTTTGGCTAGGAACAGTGTTTGGAGAAAAGGTAGAGTTCAAAGCGTGGTAGCATCCTTTGTCCTTTTCGCGTAAATGCTGATCTGAATGACGACTGTATAAAACTCACAAAGCGGTGCGTTTGATGTTTCAACGAAAATGCACATTCTGAAGAAGTGATAAATGCAACAGCATTAATACCCATTAACTAGAAATACCACTCAATGTGATCAAAATACCCCTCTCTATCACTACGACTTTACGAAAGAAACATTTATGATAATGAAGAAACCATGACAATGCAGTACCAGACACAAAAGAAAATTGGGGCCACTTCCATTGACGGGTGGATACCATGCGCGACCATTCGGTCTCGAAAAGCACCCTAAACACGCATTTTCCATATTCTGAAAATGCACCCCTTAACAAGAATTGGCGTGTGAAACCCTACCCTTAACAAGTATTGGGAACAAACGATACCCTTGGCAGGTATTCCCTGAATTGAACCCCTAAAAAAGTACAGCGATACTTTAGTTATGTCACGGACGTACTCGGTCATCGGTTTTACCTTTACTATATCATTGGGTATACGGCCCAACCTCCTACACCTCGCGCAAATCGGACTCAACATGTAGTGTTGACAGGGCAAAAAGTACATCCTTAATAAAACATTTGTCTTTTTTATATCCTCGCAAATCTGACCCTAAACACATAGCTTTCCTAGCGAAATAGATACCGTTTTTCATTATTTTAGTGTTTTTGACACCTTTATTACCTTATGTACGTAATGTGCCCTATCTTGAAAAAGACATCCTTTTTACATATTTTATTGGTCGTGCATGGTATCCACTCGTCAATGTAAGTGGCCCCACTCCAACTTCCAAGAACAATGCATGTGCCGAATCTCATTAGCATTGGGCGAAAAAATGAGTAAGTAGTTTTCTCTTCAAGGCCCCTCCCCCATCTCATACCATAATATGCTATTATCAACACAACACAGAATCAAGCACATTTAAAATGGTGTCTTGCTCTTATTATCTTCAAGCCCACTGTATGTGCCAGATCTCATTAGCATTTGGCAAAAATTCAGGCAGGAGAACATTCTGTCAGATTTGAAATGGACTGCCGGAGCAACCAATGGACTACCTGCTGATTCCTTTGTATTCTACCAAATTTGTTTGGCAAGGGTATAAAGACAATGATATGATTTAATTTGAGAATCATCTTCTTTCATGTCCATCAAATTGAATGTCATGTATTTGGCCAAAACGTTTTTTGTTTTGCAATTTGGGCAATTACAACTCCTTGTTTTGTAGACTGGCACGACAGCATTGTGCAACCACATCCTTGAAGTGCACAATCAATTTACATTACTTGTGTATTTCAATACGTTCTACCGAGTATGAATGCACCCAAAGATATATAGGTGAATGGAAACAATGGTGTCAGTCACAAATTAGTTGGTAATAAAGATATTGCATGTCAGATAGTCCAATTTGGAGTTACAATGTCACTTTCTGGACATGCAATGGAAAAATTTTGCTATATTCGTGATGATGAAACCAGGGGTGCATGGATCTAGTTTCTCATAAATATGGTGGCACAAAAAAGGTCTTTTTTAAGAATTTTCTAAAAGGTAAAAAAAAAGCTTTTATAAACTTAACAATAGGAATCATTTTCCAAAGAGCGATGTAAATAAACAAACAAATAATTACATGTTAATAAACATAAATGGTGGCACTTCTCAGAAAACAGGAGACACAATGGTGATTTGGGCATTTATTTTAAATCATCAGCATGCAACTTGCACCTATTATTTCCACATAACCGTGGGTAGAATAAGCTGGATTTTCAAAAAGAATGAGAAATGAAACATTCTAAGATGTGAATAAATTGAATTTAAGAATACTGATGTCTAAAATTACAATAGAAGGGACTGAATTACTCTTTTTAGCTCTACAATAAGCTGATAATTTTACATACATGTACGATAAACATGACTGCCGATAATTGACACATACTATTTTTGTGCTGTAAAAAACTGTAGTCATTACTCACTATTTGAATCGCTTTTTCTGAACCATTTGTTGTGGATTGTTCTCTATATACTTCTTCATTCGTCATTGGTATTTTCTTTGGTTACAACTGTAGGATGGTTATTTTGTCATTATGCTATTTTGTTTATTTCCTTTATTCTTCAGCTGTTGTACATTTCTGTTCTGTCTAGACTTAGTTCATTTGCATTTCTTTTCAGCACTGCCCTTGCAGTCTGAACTTAGGTTATTTGAGTTTAATGATATTCAGTTGCCATTCATTCATTCTTCTCTGAATGCCTTTCCCTCTCTTTTGTCATCTTCATTCCTTCTCTATTCTCTCTTCAGGTGTTTCACTCATTCCATCCCTCACCTGACTCCTTAGTTTCTACTTCCATTATTACATAATCACCAGACATCTTTGTCATCTCATCTCATTCCTTATTGGTTTATCTTATGAATTGGGTTCTTACATTTTAGTTCGATCCTTCCATTTTCTTTAGTTTGATTGGTTGTTATTTCTGATTTAAATATTTATGTAAATTTTAGAATGATTTGATTTTAGCTGAGGCCAAGCAGCCCAGATATTAAACAGTGCACTACCAGACTTCTTCGGTTACAGTTCTATTTATTTGCGTCTTAGTTTCACTATTTCCCCTTCAGTTTGATAATTGAGTTTGCTGACTTAGAACTTTATTTTCTACCTCTATACCTATAATTTCTCAACCTTACACAACCATGCCCAAACTTAAAGAAAAACCAAGTAAAGAAACTCGCCTGACGCAGAAGCGAAAGAAGGAGATGCCTATCAAAGTTCTCGAGAAGGACATTCCCGGGAGCTTACCGCACTCTGCTGTCGAAAGGGTGGGTGCTGTCGCGTTAGGGTGCGTCAACGCGAACGCGAAGATTCGTCCAAAGCCCCCCCGGTTTGGCCGAAAGGGTGCGTTGGGAGCGCCACGTCGCGTCGCGTTCACTGGAACGCGCCCTTTCGTCCAAAGCCCCCCCGGTTTGGACGAAAGGGTGTGTTTAATAATAATGAATAAATAAATACAAATATTTATAAGAAAGCTGAATATAAGGTATTTTGTCAAACATTGCAAATTTGCACGTAAAATAGTGGATTTCTAATCATTTAAAGCATTGACAATTTGAGGAAAAGAAAGAAAAGTTCAACTAAGAATAATAATGATAATAATAAGAATAATAATGATAATAATAATAATAATGATGATAATAAAATCAGATACCCACCCTTGCAATAAGCCACTTGGCGCCAATTTTTCACTCCAAATTAATTTCCATAAATTCACTCTTTGGGGTGAAAATTATAAGTATTATCATTATTATTATTATTTTTATTATTGTAAGTATTATTATTTACACGCACATATTATTATTATTATTATACACACAACACGCACACATACACAACAGATACATCTCACAAAATATACTGAGGCAGGGTCTCAAGTGTAAAATATAGTAAGGTAGGGTCTGAAGAGTTAAACGTTGTGAATGCTGACCCGACATCAATTTTGGCCTTGCCCTACCAGGACACATCTGCCGTAAGTTTTATAATTTGGGGGACACCAAATATCTCGTGGTATACGAATGTTTTCCTTTGTAATAAATACACACCTGCAAAGTATAAAATTGAAGGTAAGTTACTTTTTTTTTATTTGAAAGAACCTTGAAATCAGTCATAATTTTTACATGTATCAATATTACACCATAAAACATTTCCACCGAAAAATCCTCATGCAGCATGCCGTCATTGTTTTTTTTTACCTTAAAAAGAATGTTTGTGCCATATGATGATTTATGTTCCTATGCAAGTTTCACATATCACTCGTCTTTTTTGTTTGTTCAGCTTTCTTATAAATATTTGTATTTATTTATTCATTATTATTAAACACACCCTTTCGTCCAAACCGGGGGGGCTTTGGACGAAAGGGCGCGTTCCAGTGAACGCGACGCGACGTGGCGCTCCCAACGCACCCTTTCGGCCAAACCGGGGGGGGCTTTGGACGAATCTTCGCGTTCGCGTTGACGCACCCTAACGCGACAGCACCCACCCTTTCGCCATAAGCCATTCCCGGGAGCTTCCCGCACTCTGCTGACGATGAAGAGATCAGTGATCATGCTGGTCATTGGAGTGTATCGAGCCAGAACACTGAATGTGATGAGGATCGAAATACACATACCAAAGCGGATGATGATTCAAATTCTCCCGCCACAATTAAGGAACAAATAATGCTCGCACTGTAATCAATGCCTGTGATTCGGGCCATTGTTGATGCAATTTACTCTGAGATATATGAGAAAATTGCTAGTGATTTACATGATGGTTTCCAACTAGAACTTCAAAACAAAATTCGAGAACTACGGTCATTTGAAGTAAAACTGAATTAAAGTGTCGAAAAGTCTGTCAAAGATAGAGTCAAGTGTTGAAGAGCAAGAACAGTATAGTAGAAGAGCTGTTTGAGATTTCATGGAGTGAAAGAAAAACCCACTGAAACGCTAGATCAGGCAATCATCAATCTAGCGAAGGAAAAAATGGGAATCACCATAGCACCGACCCACCACTTAGACTTATCTTCTAGGCAAGCTGCATCAAGTGTTGGACACTTAGGATCGTCATCGGAATCGATAGACTCCGGCAGTAAGCCATGGATTATCACCATCAAATTCAACAGAAATAATGTAAGGGATACTATCTACTGCAATCGCATGAAACTTCGGGGCTCCATTCATGAGGACCTTACAAGTTACAGGTCATCTCTACTTTTCAAGGCAAGAACCAATGTCAATGTCAATGAAGAAGACTTGGAAATCAGACAGCAAGATAACTGTTTTCACCAACGATGGAAGGAAAGTATGTATTGCTTGCGAATAGTGGCTATGAACGCGATCTCAAAAACAGTTAGCTTATTCTTTACTTTGATCACTGAAAAAGTTTGAATTGTCTTATGGGCAAAATCTTTTCATGTATTCAATGTAAAAAATCAGTTACTAATAATGAAAATGCTGTGTTTTGTGTAAAATGCCTTCGATGGATTCATCTTAAATCTTCATTCCTTAGTTCTGAGTTTGTTTACATTCGGATACTGATTGGATCAGTGATGTATGCCTGTATAGAGAATTGCCTTTTCATCTTATTGATCAGTATGGAGAGACAAAACGACCAAGCGTAATTGATAAAACTTCAAATGACAATCATTATGACTCTATCCCACTTGTCTTTGAAAAACTGAATTGTAACAAGGGATTGAAAATTGGACATCTAAATATGTGTACTTGTTAAAAAATGTAGATGAAATTAATCATATTTTAGAACAAAGCAATTTGGATATCTTAACTCTCAGTGAAACAAAATTGGACAGCAATATATTTGACTCTCAAGTTTCTGTGTGGCTATAATATTATCAGGCTGAACGGAAATAGGCATAGTAGTGGTGTCGTTATATATTTAAGAGGTAACATTGTATTTGAAATGAAAGAACTTGATTTGGTCACTTGGAATAAATATATATCAAGATTGTTAATGAGAAACAAAAGCCTTTTCACTTGGTGACATGGTACAGACAACAAGATTCAAATAAAGTTGTTGTAGATAATTTTAAGCTGTTACTGCAATATCTGGATTCTCATTGTCTTGATTTTATCATACTTGGTGATATAAATTGTGATGTACACATGTATCGAAGAAACCTCATAACATTCATACAGAAAAATCATTATCGCTTGCCAACGATTACAATATGAAACAATATATTTTGAAAGCTACTAGGGTAACTGACACATCTTCCTCAACTATAGATTTACTAATTTCTTCTAATGATGACACAGTTCAATTCTGTGATGTTGTAATAGTTTCTTTAAGTGATCATTAAATGATTGTTGCACGTTTGGAAAGAACTAAAATGACATTGTCTTGTCATGTTGTAACAAATTCTTTAAGTGATCATTACATGATTGTTGCACGTTTGGAAAGAACTAGAATGACACTGTCTAAGCACAAATACGTCACTTATCGTGATTTGAAAAAAAATGAATTTTTCTTCATTCTGTAAGGAACTGGATAAATGTTCATGGTTTCAGATCCTTTCTGAAGTTGACATAAACACAGCCTACGATAACTTTCTAAATATGTATAATGATATCCTAAATAGGTTTGCACCTGTGAAAATAAACGAATTTGTAAGAAAGTGTTCCATGGGGCAATGAACAGATTTTAACTATGATGAAGGTTCGTGATCAGTGTTAAGAAAAGGCACGCTTGTCTAGTGTGAATACAGACTGTTACGTAATAAGTCACGGCGAAGCGACGTAAATCCAAAAGGGAATATATAACAAACATTTTTGAGAACTCTGGCAATAGTGCTGAAATATGGAAACTGCTGGTTAAACTCCTTCCAAACAAACGTAAAGGTCAAACTTTAGAATCACTTGATATTGGAGGAAGTATATTGTCTGATTCTTAGTATATTGTCTGATTCTCAAGACATCGCAAATTATATGAATGATTATTTTTCAAATATAACCAAAGAACTTAAAGATGGTGCTCAGTTTGCTGTGAAAACGTTTGAATCAACGATCAAACAATCAACTGTGTTCTCTTTAAAGGGGAAGTTCACCCTGAAGAAAACTTTGTTGTAAAGATAGCAGAAAAAATAGTCAAAAATATTGGTGAAAGTTTGAGGAAAATCCGTTAAAGAGTAAGAAAGTTATTAGAGTTCAAAATTTTAGATTTGTGACGTCATAAACGAGCAGCTGCCCCATGTGTTATGTAATATAAAATTTATGAATTTCAAATTTTGTATGGTTCCTGATGACTTAATTTTGTTTTCTTTTCATGATCGGGTGTGAAATAATTTGTCTATTGATATACAAAAGTTCCAGTGAAAACCATTTTAATTTTCTGAGAAAATGACATTTCATTGATATTTTACCATTCGCTATGTAGGAATACTGCTCGCATATGACGTCAAAAATCAAATAATTGAAATTCTAATAACTTTTTAATTATTTGATGAATTTTTCTCAAACCCTCGGCAATATTTTTTATTATTTTTTCTGCTATTTTTACAATAAACTTTTTGTCAGGGTGAACTTCCCCTTTAATGAAGTTACACAGAATGATGCAGTAAAGTGTTTTAATGAGATTCCAAAAATAACTCTTCAGGATTAGATAGTACACCTACCTGTATCTTAAAAGATTCAGTTTCACATATTATTGTACCATTGTTACATATAAATCATTCTCTTAAGCAGGGAATAGTTCCATTAGCCTGGAAAATGGCTAACCTCATGGCATTATTTAAAGGTGGTAACTTAAAGGATTCTACTAATTATAGGCCGATTTCCGTATTGCCTGTACTGTTGAAAGTAATGGAAAAAGTTGTTTTTAAACAAGTATATAAATATGATTCTGATAATGATATACTATAAAATAATCAGTTGGGATTATGCCCCAATTATTTAACAAATACAGCCCTCTTTACAATTACAGAAAATATTTGTAAAAAATTAGATATTGGGCACGCTGTTGGATTAGTATCGCTTGACATTCGGAAAGCATTTGATATGATTTCCCCACAATATTCTGTTAAGAAAACTTGATCTTCAGGGGTTCAAAGACGATGAGTCAAGCTTAAGATGGTTCCAAAACTATTTAACTTTAAGAAAATGTGTAACAATTATCAATAATACATTTTTGTCTTATAACAGTTACCTGTGGAATTCCACAAGGGAGTAGTACTATTGGTCCCTTGATGTTTATTCTTTTCATATTTTAATGATATTTCTACTGTTGTAAACTTTAGCAGTATATTAATGTAAGGTGATGATACCTGTATACTATTCCTTAGATAATGTTTCTGATTTATGTTCCTGTCTAAATGAAGATTTAGCATGGATTTCAGACTGGTTACCCCTTGATCCAAATACGGCAAATTCACATTTCTTAGGGTTCAGTAATAATTACTGAACCCCAAGAAATGTGAATTTGTCGTATTTGGATCAAGGGGTAAATTAACTTCATTTGCAAATGCACAGGTTAAAATTGAAGGTGAAAAAAATAAAAAGAGTGGAAGAGTGCAAATACCTTGGTGTTATGCTTAGTGTACTTCTCAACTGGAATGCACATATTAACTTTGTTAAGACGAAAGTAACAAAAATCCTAATTGTTTGTAACGGCTCAGGCCGTACATCAGTCTGAATACTGCTGTAATGCTTTACAAATCACTCTTTCAACCACACTTTGATTACTGCTCCATAGTACGGTTCAATGCAGGGAAAGTTTTACTTACAGAATTGAGTGTTCTTCAAAATCGAGCACTGCGTATGGTCTTAAGAGTTGATTATAGATATAGCACCAACCTGTTGCATTCTACTCTGAACATTGACAAGTTAGAATTGTGATGGAAAAACGAGCAGTTTCCTTTATATCTAAATTACTTCATGGACAACTTCCATATTTCTTGTGCTCCAAAATTAGTATCAAGAAAAGTAATCATTACCAGTGTAGGATTAGTCTAAAAAAAACAACAACAAATTTTATGACGGTGGTCTCTATATGGGTATTCAATTATTTAATTCCTAACCAAGTAATACCAATCAAATGGATAAGTTCTCTTTTATTCATGAAATCAGTTAATTCGGTCAACTTCTAACTCATCTGCCGAGGGGGGGTATAGAATTTCTAGAATTTCTCTTCGCACTGTGGTTTATGTAGTTTAACTTATCATTGTATTTTTTATATGTATATGTACATGTTTTTTATGTGTTACTGTAAT
The DNA here is from genome assembly GCF_018143015.1 of Lytechinus variegatus. Lineage (NCBI taxonomy): Eukaryota > Metazoa > Echinodermata > Echinoidea > Temnopleuroida > Toxopneustidae > Lytechinus > Lytechinus variegatus. Next base: position 14,051,593 of record NC_054750.1, read on the forward strand.
AATACTTTCAGATATTTTTGTATTGTCTCACTCTTACCTGTTCACGGACTTGCTGAAAAGCAAGCTAAGCTTCTACTCGCCGACTCAAGCCAGCATCTCCTCATCCATCCTACTACTCAAGGTATTTTCAACTCATCAATCTCTTCTGGTTTACAGTCATTTTCAGGACTACTTTCAAGAAAGATCACTCTACTCTCAAATCTCCACTTTCCGTTTCCTTTCTTCTTCTATCCACTGTTTCTATGACACTCCACATGTAGTGTTTTTTTTTTCTTTTCATCCAGGTCTTATTTTCTCTATCATGTTTGATTGATCTTGTCTCTGATCTGTTTGTATTCTTTGTTTTTTTAAATGCTAAATAAAATAATAATAACAACGATAGCAGTCTGTTAAGAGTGAATGTAAGTTTTACTGTGATTAAATAAATACAATACAATAATTAACTTCAGCAATGATGACCCTTTCATAAATTCAAGCTATTCTTATAAAGTCAATGAAACAATGCAACTGCCCATATAATTAATATCCTTTGAAGAAGAAATTGTCATATACAGATGATTCAAAATTAATGCAATAATTGTGAAAATCTCCATTACAAACAATGTCATATTGTATGAAAAAATAATTCTTCAAATCTCTGTGATAAAAATGAAAATAAAATCAAAGAAAGAAACATAGTGCAATTATAAGAAAAGAACATGCCACAAAGTGAGGTCATCTAGCTGAAACCTTTTGATATGGGTGGACCCATGAACACAAATGGTATTTGTCATGTCAACTGAGAGCAAGTATATCACCCTAAATTACAATGGATGAATCAATCAGTAAACATGAAACAATATGAACTTGACACAAAAAAATTGGCACAATAGCTATTATGGCCTCCATCTGCATTCCCCCCTTTGTTTCATCAGTATAAAATATCTGTGTTTATTGTCATTTTTGATTTGTGAATGTGTCTAGGGCAATAATTTTCACAATAGAGGCAAATTTTTATCTGTAATTGCCTTAAACCGACACTAACAACACTGTATTACTTGAAATAAAAGAAGTATCTATGACCCCCCTTGAGACATATTTTTATCAAACTACCCATTGTCTAGTTTGCGAACACAAAAGGATGAATGGGGATCATAATCATTCATAATTGGATAAATTTAAATTTCAAAGTTTGGAAACAATCAGTAGCGGTTCCAGGATTTCAAAGTGGAGACATGGAGATGACCCCGATCCAATTATCTTATTTGTATTCAATGGATGATTCTAAAATTATAGGGCAGTGTCCCTTGTGGCGCAACTGGATCTGCCACTGCACAAGATAAAATCATCTTATTTTATAAGCATATGGTGAGACAAAAGAATGGCCTGATTATCAATCATAGTTTGACAAAGAGTTTGGATAGAATAAAACTATTTCAATAATGGCCACATGATGATGTAGTCATTCTGAATCAGTAGGGAAAAGCAGGGTAAATTGTGACACTTTTTGATTTTGCATGTGAGAATTGATGTGATGAATACTCTTGTAGAAATAAGTACCTTGCCTAAAATTTAATTCATGGCAAATACTTTTCAGTTTTCACATAACTTTCTACCCCCACACTGAAAGTCATTGTCACCTTTAAAAAAACAATGTCAAATGGCTCAACTTGCCCCATCTGTGAGGTAAGTTGAGTGAGTGTTTGTTTATTTTATTATATATTATATATATATATACGTTACCCTAAGAATTACCATGATGGCTCACCTTGCCCCATCTGTGAGGTAAGTTGAGTGAGTGTTTGTTTATTTTACTATATATTATATATATATATATATACTTTACCCTAAGAATTACCATGATGGCTCAACTTGCCCCGTCTGTGAGGTAAGTTGAGTTTTTGTTTCTTTATTTTATATTATATATTATATATATATATATATATATACTTTACCCTAAGAATTACCATGATGGCTCAACTTGCCCCATCTGTGAGGTAAGTTGAGTGAGTGTTTGTTTCTTTATTTTATATTATATATTATATATATATATATATACTTTACCCTAAGAATTACCATGATGGCTCAACTTGCCCCATGTTGGCTGGCTCAACTTACCCCGCCTTCCCTAATCTTTATACATAAAGAAAAAGATAAATGGGGAGGGGGGGGGGGGCAATTTGCCTTTAAAGATAGCAAGCTAAACTATATTTAGTTTTCAAAATGATCTCTAACTAAATTTGGAAAAATAACATTCATACAGTAATCATTTTTTTTTCTCTGAACTATAGAGTATGAAAGAAATGTCACCAAAAAACTGTGGGGCATACATCTGTACGACTGCCCCATTCTTTCCACGGTAGACACCAACTAAACATTCTGTCCATGGTATCCTCCTCTTCTCTTCCCACATTACTTGCCAACTCATCTTCTTTCAGTGTACATCCTTCCACAGTCTCCACTTTGTATACCCTCCAACACTCTCCCCACAAGTAAGAACCCCCAAACAACCTTTCCACAGTTCACACTCTATCAGTCTTTTCACAGAACACATAATCCATCACAGTTATATTACCTTCATTTGAAAACCCATAGCTCATGATCTAATCAATGTGTTCCACGCAACACAATGTCCAACAATCTTTCCACAGTATGCACACTCATCATTTATCTGCAGTACACACATTCTTACAATGTACCAAAAGTACACTCTACAATAATCTATCCACCTTACACTCTACATCCACCTATCCATAGTACACACTCACCATCAATCTATACACATTACACACTGTCCCTTAATCAGTCCTTAGTACACACTTGCCACTAATCTAGACAGAGTACACACCTTCCCACAATCTTACCACAGTACACACTATTCAACAGTCTTTCCCCAGTAAACACACACCACCAGCAAATTATACACAGAACACAAGGTCCAGCAACCCACAGTATGCACACACCACCAATCTTCTCATAATACACACACATAGTACACTTTCAAATTCTTTCAAAGGTACACACACTCTAATGGTCCTATCCACAGTACACACACTCCTACAATCTATCCACAGTACCCAAAATCTAATAATATATCTACGCTATACACTTTCTAAACAATCTTTGGATAGTGCATACTCTTTAACAATCTTTCCACACTACACACTCTCGAACAATATTTCTACAGTATTTCTACACACCCTAACCACCCTATCAATCATTGCAAAGTACACACTAACCACCCTATCTATTCATAGTACAAATAATCCAACAATATACAGTACACACTCTCTTAACAATCTTTCCACAGTACACACTCACTATCTTTCCACAGTAAACACACCCTATCAATCTTTCTACAGTAAACACACCCTAACCACCCTACCAATCTTTCCACAGTACACGCACACACTAACCACCATATCAATCTATCCATAGTACATATAATCCAAAAATATACAGTACACACTCTCTTAACAATCTTTCCACTGCACACACTCTCGTAACAATCTTTCCACAGTAAACACACCCTAACCACCCTATCAATCATTGCAAAGTACACACTAACCACCCTATCTATCTATTCATAGAACAAACAATCCAACAATATACAGTACACACTCTCTAACAATGTTTACACAGTAAACACGCCTTAATCACCTTATCAATCTTTCCACAGTAAACACACCCCAATCACCCTATTAATCTTTCCATAGTAACACATTATCTACAGTATACACTCTCTTAACAATCTTTCCACAGTTCACACTCTCGAACAATATTCCCACAGTACACTCTCCAACAATCTACCTTTAGTACACACTCCAACGATGTATCTTCAGTACACTCACTCCAATAACATCGCCATAGTACCCACACTTGAAAAATTTCTCCACAGTACACACAATGTCACACAACATCTCCATATTACACACTCTTCTACAACTTATTCACAGGACAAAAATGCCACCTTTCTCTTCAGCTTACACTCTCCAACATTCTTTTTGCAGGACACACCTTCCATTATATTACCTTCATCTGAAAACCCATTGCTCATGATTTTGTTGATGCGTTCTGGATGATGAAGGCTTCCACAGTAGTAGAGCTCAGTGAAGATGGATGGATCCCCCAGCTGATTTAGACGAAGCTGATACAGTTCTCTCAGAGCAGATGAAAGGCTTGCCTGCATAACAATAATAATGATGATGATAATTTCACGATATTTCAATTGCCAAAAACATGCACACCTTCTGGTTCACTCAGATGTTTGGATGATATAATAAAAGTATGCAACAAAAGAAACATGTGAATGATGGTTAGGCAAAAATCTGTCAGGAAATGAAAGACTTATTGATTTTTAAAGCTTTAATTTTGTGACATGAAGAGCAAGCAGCTTCCCATGATATGGCTTGTGTCATCACATCAGGCTGTGGGTTGGGTCGGGCTATCATATATACCCCACTATTAAAGAAAAGGGCCCCCTCAATTTCCAAAACGTCGGGTCCAGTTTACCAAACCATTTGATATATGGGCACCCTAAATTCCTTAAAGACCAGGCCCAGTTTACCCAATGTTTTGTGAAAATTATAGCGAAATTATCAAATGGTCAAGTAAACTGGATGCAACGTTTTGGGAATTGAGGGGGCCTTTTCTTGAATGGTCAGGCATATGTGATAGCCGACCCAACGTGACAACCCGATGTGATGACACAAGCCCCATATGTCACGTGAAATATATTCCATAAAATTTAACTCCTGCAAAGTAAAGAAATCATTGCTGATCTAATTACTGAATCAGAATTTTACAACATAAAATTTAAACATTTAGATTCAGTATCATTCAATTCAATTTATTAAAAAAGATGTTTAAATTACACAAATAGAATGTTAAGCCTGAAGTTTACTACATTTTTTATTAAAGACTACATCATTTCCTACACAATCCAACTACCAATTTCTGAAATATAATTCAAAGTCCAAATAAGACTGTGATTTGAAGAAATGTGCATGAATAGAGTTCAAAGTTCAAAGTACTTTTTTTCCAGAACGTACTGATTGATTCATAGTGGTTATTCACAAAATGTCACTAGATTTTTATATAATCTGGACTATGAAAGAGCTCATTATTCTGATGAAGAAAAGTTTGAAATCGTGGCAAATTCTGGAAAAGGGCTTCTTTGAACATGTACCATAACTTAATAATGATTTCCAGGAACAGCAGATGGTATACAGCTATCAAACACATTTTTAAAATTAAGGCCTTTTAGCACAAATCAAACAAGCCAGGGAGCTTTAGACAGTGCAGTAAATTATTCATAAGGTGTTTTCAGACCGCCTCGAAGTTCGTCAGTTCTGGGTATTTCCTGATCAGGAAATTCGCCCTGATCTACCTCAATCAGAAAATACCAAATAATTTTGGCAGTGTGAAAGCAAATTATGCGTAAAAGCCCCCCCGCTAAACTGTAGGTACTTGTCAAATTTACGATAAATTTTGCAGGAATATTTGGCAGCGTGAAAGCAAATTACAGGAACTTTCTTCACACATTATGTAGTTGGAAGCAGGGGCCGTGGTTGGCTGCTGAGATAGCAATTTTGACTCTCACACCTTGCCTGCTCATCAGACAAGTGATCAACCTCGTAACATTTAAAACTTACCCCGAAATGGTCTTCTTTCGGTCAGTATGAAGTAAAAAAGAATTATCGCGTATTTAAGGCTTGAATAGGTTCTTGTATTTTAATAACAGGTACTCTGGTGATTGAGGCGGTCTGAATAGGCCTATAGGTGCGTACATCTTCAAGAATGTGTGTGGTCCAATACTGAAAACACATTTTCTACGACAAAAATATCCATATCACCATTTTCTTCTCCGGAAAGGTGTTTATAATTGTGAAAGATAGTCCAAACTAATAATCAGATACATTGGACAAACTTTTGTTAGATGGAACAGAAACCTTCATAGCTAAGTTTAAGAAAGAAAGAAAAAAAACCAACTGAACAAATATGAGGACCTTCTTTTGCATTATTAATCTAAGAGAAATATACATTTACAATTGTTATAATGCAAGAAAACTTCTTTAAAGTTTGGCCAAATTTATAAGAAAACATGTTTGTTTCAGATTCATAACATCATCACATATTGATGTGATATGCACTATAAAAATAAACGTATTATCATCATTATGTCATTGCTATTACTAAATGATATCGACTATATTGCTTGTCTTTATCCCATCTTAAAAATTAGGAAACTACTGAAATTTCTATTTGAATGGAATGCAAGCATGGGAACATAATGAAGTGAAGGGTTTCAGATTTGAACATCATGGGCAATATCTGGATTACCAATCACACCGCACTGGCAGCTGAGAACAAGACCTTTTTATTATTACATCAATATGTCTCAACCACAATCAAACCAATTCATTGTTCGAGCAGGTGTAAGCAAAGTAAATAAGGTTACAAAAAAAATAATTCCATCAAAGTTTTCACAGCCATTTCCAAAGGTGAGAAGATCATGTGGACCATAAGATTCCCCCAAAATAACTTTAAAGTTGAGGAGAATGAAACCTTTGGAACAAGATAGCTTGTGTAAAAACAGAAAAATCAAAGAAACAGATCAACGAAAGTTTGAGAAAAATCAGACAAGTAACAAGAAAGTTATTAGCATTTGAATACTGTGATCACTAATGCTACGGAGATCCTCACATTGGCAATGCAGCAAAGATGCGTGATGTCACTTGTGAACAACTCTCCCCATTTCTTTAGTATATATTTCCCTTAAACTGCCTCTTTTATCACATCTTTCAGTAGATCATGTGTTCTTTCTTTAGGAGGGCATGTAATACAGATTTTTAAAGAATACATTATGGATAAAGAGTTTGTTTCACCATAAGAAAAAGTAAGAAAGAGACATTTTGGGGTATTTTATGGTCCATCAAAGGGAAGGTTGTTCACATGTGACATCACACATCCTTGTCGCATTGCCAATGGGAGGATGTCCATAGCATTAGCGATTGCAATATTCAAATGCTCATAACTTTCTCATTATTTGTCTAATTTTTCTCAAACTTTCTTTTTCCTTATTCTTTGATTTTTCTGTTTCAACACAAGCCCACTTGTTCCAAAGGTTTCATTCCCCTTTAAAGAAAAACTAGAGTTCTGAGTCACATTTCATAAAAACTAAAGCTAATACGATATCAACTCTTGCTAGAATGTCAATTACCATGACAACAGTGAAGATTCTGCTTTCTGGTTGGATCTTCCAATGAAAGTAGAAATTTCAGCAAGAGTTCCTATCATACCGATTTCTATGAAATGGGACCCTGTAGGTGAGTGAAAAACTTATTTTAAAGAGAAATGTCAGTAGTTGCAGTAAACACTGATTTCATGAGAAAGTCTGTAAAACCAGGCTTAATTGTCAGTATATCATCGAGGATCTAGATCTGGTACAGTTATATAAACTGAACTTTGTGAAATCTTGAAATCTACACTGAAAAATATTCACCCTGAAGATCCCCAACACAGATAAGCGCACGTGGGACAGTATACTATTATTGCTTTGAATGTCGTGCCCGACGCTTGACCTGAATCCTGTGCTTATTTGCTAATTTCTCAGCAATTACACAATTTCTTCTAGAATCCTTTGACACAAATTCTTTATTTATACAAACAGACACTTTGGTTTTCATTTCATTGGATTCTGTACAAACTCATTTTTATATCATTACCAAAACTGGCATTTACCTTTAAAATATTCATGAAAATAATTTCAATTTCCATTCAATGTGAGAAGGAGGTGCTGACTTCCAAATCCTCCTACAAAAACTTTGTATCTGAAGCTCAATCCATTTTCATATTGTGAGAAATATGATCTTGAAAAGTATTCTCCTAAATTTTTGACAGGCTAAAGGCCTGGTCACACCACCCGAGCGTTGTTGGAGCGGTCGTGGAGCGGAGAGAAAAAAATCATCACCGCTCGCTACCATTCACCATTTTCGATTTTGATTGTTTGTTTTTTTATAGATTTTTTCCCAAATTTTGTGTGCGAAATTCGACCCTCTCTCCCTACTGCTCCACGACCGCTCCAACAACGCTCGGGCGGTGTGACCAGGCCTTTAGTCAAGGTAAGATGTTTGCATCATGCTCCAAATTTTACCAACATAACTGCATTATGTAATTCCAATTTCATCTGTGTTAACACTGTTCCTAACTATAGGAAAAGAACATTAAAGCTCACAATGATTAACAGTATGCATCTTCACCTTTGGCTAATCTCTGAGAAATAACTTATTTTCTAAAATTTTGCACATAATTTGGACTAAATACACAATGCTTGAGTGATCGCTTTGTTTAAAATTTTCATATTTTATTAATTGATTATCACACCTGGAATTTATATATTAATCACAAATTTGGGGCATTTGAACATGAGTTTAGAACACAAGCCAAAGAGAAACTCAAATCTTAATCAACCCATTCTGACTTTAATATTTAGTTGAAACTTGAAACTTCCAGAAGAAGGGGAAAAGAGCTATCAAAGCAAAATTCCAAGGTACACTGAATCCAAACAGAATGAGCAAAAGAGAAAGTGTGCAAGTTACACACGCAAGTTCTGAATGTTTGTATCCAAATATGGGAACAAGATCTCTCAAGAATGTTAGGATAATGAAAGGGGAAAGAGGAATGTCTTTTACATGAATGTTGGTTAATAACAGATGGAGATTTATTTGGTTATGTGTGGGCGAGAACTTTCTTTTATGCTGCTGTCAAGTAGACTTTCATGAATGTGGTTCAATGAAGTCTTTATTTTCAGAGAATGGAATGGAAGGAAAATGGATCATTTAAATAAAGCAAAGTTGAGACTGAAAGCCTATCCAAGCTCTTTGGAAATAAGGTTAATATTGCGCTTGAGTTTCATCTGTTCCATTTGTATAAAATAGAAGTGACCACTGCAATTTCTTTTTCACCATTAAAACTAGAATTCTAATATTTTTGTATCTAGTGCCCTCTCTATCTAAAGTTCTTATTTTTCTTTACAAATGGACTTTTGGGCACATATTGCCACATACCTACAATTTTAGAAATTGGATACATGTATTACAAGCTAAAGAGAAAGATAATGTTCTGATTTTTGTTATCCCATTCCATGTTTGAGAAGTGGTTTGATATTTCACCCCAACCAAAAAAAATGCAGATATTTTAAAGTGATTGGGCAATTTTATTTCCTTCACACCATATCTGCTTTAGGGCATACACATTCATACAATCAAGTAATGAATTAGAATAGTGACACGTAGTTTAGTGATATTTACCTAAGTATTTCATTGGGACTGGTAATATGAAGTTACAAGTAACACCAAAACCTACATGTAGGTAAGCCACTAGGGCTAAAACTGATGTTGATAAAGTCAAATGTGTTCTAGGGACCACCCCTATTGACATCTTTATTTTCATGAAAAATGGATTACAGGAATCAGTCCATAAAGATCTCTTGCTCGTAAAAACTGCTTTTCTGGTCTCTCTTTGATAATATTTGCTGACAGGCATCATCATAATTTTGATTAATTGATGTTAAACTTGATTGATTGCACAATCCACATAAAATCAACCAAAGCAGTCAGGATTTAAATTGTTTAAATTGTATAACAGAAAATGTACAAAATAAAAATGACCTTTGACCTTACCATGTGAACCTCCGACTTCAGCATAACATTCAGGTCCCCTAAGTACATCTTCAAGTTTTATTGAAAAGGGACTTACGGCTGCAGAGTAATGTGTCATGCGAGAGTCTTGCATGTAAACTCTAATGTTGACCTGAAATGACCTTTGACCTTACCATGTGACCTCCCAATGCAGCATAGCATGCAGGTCCCTCAGTGCATCAACAACCCAAGTTTGGGTGAAAAGTGACTTTCAGATGCGGAGTTGTACGTTTTAAGAGAGTCTTGCATGTAAACTTTAACATTGACCTGAAATGACCAATGATCTTACAATGTGACCTCTGATTAAAGCATAACAACCTGTCTGCAAAGTACATCTACCATCTAAGTTTGGTTGAAAAGTGACTTTGACCAGAAAATGACCGTTGACCTTACTGTGTGACCTCTGACTAAAGAATTACATGCAGGTCTGCGAAGTACATATATCATCTAAGTTTCGTTGAAAATTAACTTATTATGGTTGCAGTTTTATGTATCATAAGAGAGTCTTGCATGTAAACTTTAACATTAAACTGAAAAGGACCTTTGACCTTACCATGTGGCCTCCAACTGCAGCAAAACATACAAATCCTCTAAGTACATCTATCATTTAAGTTAGGTTGAAAAGTGACTTATTATGGTTGCAGTTATATGTGTCATAAGAGAGTGTTGCAAGTAAACTGTAATATTGACCTGAAAATGACCTTTGACCTTACCATATGACCTCCGACTAGCATGCAGGTCCCCTTAGTATATCTACCATTTAAGTTTGGTTGGAATGTGACTTACGGTTGCAGAGTTGTGTGTCATATGAGAGTCTTGCATGTAAACTTTAACGTTGACCTGAAAATGACCTTTGACCTTACCATGTGAACGCCAAAAAAGAGAATGAGTTGGAATCATATTCCTCTTTCCTAATATACATTTTAAAAGAAATCAATCTTTAACTAGCACATCAAATTAATAAGGAATTTCTCTATGAAATGTTACAAAACATGTATGGGGGGAAGGAAGTTTGTTTAGGGTGATAGGAAAGCTGAGCCCGTGAATAGCATTTTAAATGAGGATATTCCTAATTTCAGATCTCCATAACTTTAGCAATTCAGTATAAACAAAGAGTGTTGCTAAGGCAAGCACATAACGCGCCCACCTGTAACACAGAAAATGGAGTTATTGGTCAAGCAAGAAAAGTGAAATGTGGCGATTTCACCGTTGATCTCTTCAAAAGAATTCCTAGGTTCCATGCTCGTATCATACACACCAAATTTTATGAGCCTAGGTTAAGTTAAACTCTAGTTATCGTGTTTACAAGGACTTCAGAAGGGTCAGATGAAAACATGTCACTGTGTCCTTGGCCTTTATCCTCAAAATCAATAGGCTTCCTGGGATCCATGCTCGTATCATACACACCAAATCATATGAGCCTATGTTAAGTTAAACTGAAGTTATCGTGTTTACAAAGAAAAGTTAACGGATGGATGGATAGACAGACGGACACCAAGCGTTATACCATAATACGTCCTGTAGGACAGGCGTATAAAAAAATCAAAACATTAAACTTTTAAAACATTAAGAATACTCATTAGATGTTGTTCTGTTTCTGATTAAGAATATACACGTTTCATTTTTCATTTTCCAAAACTATTTTATTACAAGAGCAAGAAAAGTGCGGATTTGGTGTCAAACTCCGGTCAAATTTATAGCAATGCTTCCAATTCTTTCCCACAGAGCTCTTGTACATTAGCTGTTTGTGAGTTTAAGTTTACCTGTATTTTTTTAGATAATCCATCTAGCAGGAACACCAAAACCCCAAACGACGTAATAGATCTATGTGGTCTTAGCCCCCATAATGAACTGTGGCTCTAACAGTTTAGGCAATGATCAACAAATGAACAAAGCACAGCATTTAAACATTAAAACCTAAAGTGATTACAGAGTACATCTGAACTTCCCACAAAAAAAAACAATGGTTTAATGTTTTATTTTGTTTTTTTGTTTATTGCATTAATTTGGCTTTGAGTGAGAATTTGCAGAGGTTTTACGAAAATACGTCAAAAGTTGATGAGCGTGGGAACGGACGAAATGCATAGTAGTTTTCGCTATACTTGAACCTATATCCTAAATGGTATACGCAAAGATCTTTAAAGATTCCAATAAAAAACAAGGCAAACACCAAGCGTTGTCTCGCCTGCATGTCAAAACTATGCTATATGACTTCTGAGGCTGTCAGCAGTTTAGGGGGTGAATTGTGGTTCTGACAGTTTACATATGCATTAATGGTATAGGTCTACTTTATCCCTAGAAAATCAGATAACACTAAGAATGCTGTTAATGCTATGAAGCTACAATTATTTCCATGCAAGTAAGGAAATGAATGTTAGTGAAAAAGAATGTAATTGACAATAATGTGAGTAAAATTGTAAAATTAAATTAATTATTAAGGTGTAATGAAATGCCAATCTTTAGCATTATGTTGGATGATGGTAGGGGCATAACTTTTCTCAATTTGTTTGGTACAGTCTACAGTATTACCAGAACATGCATATACAGCAAATCTGAAGGGTAACATTTAAGAAACTTTAACAGCTTTTTTATTGTACCATTGGCAAATTTGTGTGAATATTATAAATGGTGCCAAGAACTAAAGCTCATTAAATAAATAACAACAAAAGTTTTTAAAGAATAAACAAGTAAACTACAAAATCCGGTTCAGGTATAGAGAGTACTGAGTTCTGAAGTAAAATGTTAGTGTTAAAAAGTATAAAATTATAAAGTTCATGTCATTAGAGGAACAAAGTAGTGTGAAAGTTCATTGACCTTTGACCTTAATCATATTCAACTCACATTCGAACCTGACCTGCACCTTCAAGAGATGGACTTCTGTTACGAGTTTGGCGATCCCACCTCGAAGCTATAGAAAGTTATTGTGTGTACAACACAGCACAGTGCCAGTCATGGAAAGTTCATTGACCTTTGAACTTAGACCTTATTCAAATTCAACTCATATTCAAACTTGACCTGTGCCTTCAGGAGCTGGACCTCTGGTATGAATTTGGCAATCCTACCTGGAAGATATAGATAGTTATTGTGTGTACAACATAGCACAGTGCCAGTTCAAATTCGACTCATATTCGAACTTGACCTGTGCCTTCAGGAGATGGACAACACAGCACAGTGCCAGTCATGGAAAGTTCATTGACCTTTGACCTTATTCAAATTCAACTCATATTCGAACTTGAACTGTGCCTTCAGGAGCTGGACCTCTGGTATGAATTTGGTGATCCCAACTCAAAGATATAGAAAGTTATTATGTGTACAACATAGCACAGTGCCAGTTCAAATTCAACTCATATTCGAACTTGACCTGTGCCTTCAGGAGATGGACCTCTGTTATAAATTTGGCGATGTCACCTCGAAGCTATAAAAAGTTATTGTGTGTACAACACAGCACGGTGCCAGTCATGGAAAGTTCATTGACCTTTGACCTTATTCAAATTCGACCCATATTCGAACTTGACATGTGCCTTCAGGAGATGGACCTCTGGTATGAATTTGGTGATCCCACCTCGAAGATATAGAAAATAATTATGTGTACAACATAGCACAGTGCCAGTCATGGAAAGTTCATTGACCTTTGACCTTATTCAAATTCGACTCATATTCGAACTTGACCTGTGCCTTCAGGAGATGGACCTCTGGTATGAATTTGGTGATACCACCTCAAAGCCATAGAAAGTTATTGGGTGTACAACACAATTGTTGACGATGACGCCGGAAATAGTGATACCTACGTCTCGGTCTGCTACACAGGCGAGACAAAAAATGTTCCAAATTGGGGGGAAAAAAAGCATTCCTAAAAGTGTTTGATATTACTTTTTATTCTTGATGTACTTTATTCATTCATTTTACCTTAATCATTTTTCAATTATAATTTATTATCTTCATTGTTTTTTTTTTACATTTTGTTTAATGTTTTTAATTTTCATTATGGACAAAATGAATTTTCAGAATATATCTATTCTCAGATTTCTAATTCACACAATAAAATATTTTTCAAACGTAAATAAAGAGGCTTTAAAAATAAATAAGGAAAACAGATTTATTCAAGCTGTAAGATTTTTTTGCACATAAAATTATTTATTGTTGTAAAATTGTATAAAAAAATTGTGGTTGATGTTGAAGTTTTTTTTTTAACATTGGGTCTTACATTGTAATAAGGGACCTTGTGGTAGTGTTGTGGTATATTGATTCTGACTCTCGTCTTGTGATTAGTGATGTGTTTCACAAAGAATAAGGTGTGACTACAGTGTAAAGTCATGCTTATTAGGATGTTCCATAGTTAAAATGAAATCCATGTCATTTTAACAAAGATTTGTACAGAGTTACTTTAGCACCTTAATATTCCAAATATGCACAATTTAACGTCAGGTTTACGTGCTTGATTTTTTGCTATCTAACTTTGAAGTTCACCCATTTGAAAGGTATCGAGAAATACACAATGAAAACAATTTTGCATTTTTAGACCCCACGGGATCACAACGTTGAGTTTATAGCTCTATTACTCAGTCAAAATCCATCTAAACTTCACCAAATTTTAGATTATAGTTCAGAATTATATAATTAAGATAAAGAATCCACTTATATTGCTATTCATTTGCTTTTTAACGAGAAGCAGCACCTTCAATTTTGAAAATACATAGTGAAAGATGACAAAAACATATCTGAAAAATTGTGAAATTTATATAACAAATGTAAGAAGTATAATAAATGCTGCACAAAACCCATGTCATTTTCACCGAATTTTGCATGGTTGTAGAGAAAGGTATGCTTAAGAGGTGTGAATATTTAAAATTGTGGGATTATTTGCTTGTTTTCAAACTATCAACACTTTTCTTGGAGCAAGTGTGCTTTTTAAATGACAAAAAACAAGTCAAAAGCCTTGTCTCAGTATCTACATTCTACACCACTATCCCATTTAATCAAAGTTGAGGCCATATTTGTCATATTTCGCAGCACTGCAGTGTAAAGTATTCTGAAGAGGAAGAGGTGTTTGAAAACTAGGTGCATAGATTACTTTTAGCTAATATATTTGTAAAATTACACATCAAGATTTGCTTTAAGAGTGCCGATGACTCGAAATATCAGCTGATAACTGTAGCTGATTATACACGTTACTTATTGTGACGTCAGCGTGCATCGCGTAAAATATGCTCAGATAGGGATGCGCACAAACATAACTAGGGAACGTCCTTAAGTGCAAAATGCGCACTTAAGTGCCAAATCACACAATATCATGTCCTCTGAGCATAATTTACCCATTGCAGAGATGCTTTACATACGAAACGCAACTTTGTATTTAAGTGTGATGGACGTATGCTTGAATCTCGCTGTGACCCAGTAGCCTTAGGCAAGGTATCAATCCACTGTTCAGAAAAGTGTTACATCCATGGGTAAGATGTGAGGTTTGGAAACTTCTGGAGGAATGCTAATCAGGGAGTGAAGAAGGTGCATACATTTTGTGTAGGCAGGCCAGGATCCACTGGCCAGTGAAACAATATACTTGTAAAGCACTTGCAGTCTTTGCAGATGTTCTTCGGATGCTGTTAGCACTGGACATTATTATCAACTGTTTAAGTCTTATTCTCTCACAACTGAACTATTTCAGCCATTCCTCTATTACCTATGGGGCCTTGAGGAGAAAGAACCACATTTAAGTGCAACTCAGAAAATCAAACAAAGGTCCTGAATGCAAGATTGTGATTGGCTGAAAACCAAATTGCGTTTGATTTTATGAATTGTTGCAAATGTACAATATAGCATGTGATTCGCTTTTATCAAATCAGACAACAATACGTAGTATCCCCCCCCCCCCTCTAAAAAGACCAAGGATATTTTCATGTACAGTTTCTATTGATGGTTTTCACCAGAGTCTAATTAACTTTAAATAATGATTCAAGCAGGTGTAAAACCAGAATGACCACAAAAAGTACACGAAGCATCCTTGGCTTCCTCACGTGATCAGGAGGGCGTGCCATAAAGAGTTGCTAACAAGAATCTGGTACTTACGAACACCTATATGAAACACACGCCGGGTGATTTTTAATCATTTCTGATGTAACTATTTTGGTTCCAATAAAGCCACCATAACAATTTCACATTCAGAACATATAGCTTCTTCCAACAAAGGTTAGGGTCAACTGCATATTGGAAAGAGCAATTTTACATGGTTACTGTTCAATCTGCTACAAAATGGCACAGTATGTAAAATGATTGCTCCATGTAGATCGTGTCCAATGGTGTATCAGATGTCTGGTCACGTGACTACTTACCATGGTAACCTTGGTCACATGACATCTTGCTCCGGGTCGAGGATTGTCAATCATCTCCGATTCAAAACGCTCAGCGATCTCCCGTTGTTCAACCAGGCCTCCAATATCAAAACTCTGTCTTCGACCTTATAAATATAAAGAAAAAGACAGCAAGAGAACTAGAATGAATAACTGGTAGTATTAGTATCAAAGTAATATGATGTAAGAAGTACAATGCAGGATTATTGAAAGGAAGTTAATTTTGTCTTCGTTCTCAGCCATGGAAAAACTGAGAGAGAAAAGAGAAGAAATAAGCTCCATTTTCTTCTTGCAGAATATAGAGGGCTAATGAGATAACGTGAAAAACACAAATAAAGGTATCTTCTTTCTGAAATAAAGTCAGAGAGGGGGGGGGGGAGAAAATGAGACAAAAAAGTAGACAGTTTGGCTTGTTCCAATTAATTGAGGAAAAACAATAAACAAGAAAAGTGAAATATAGCTCTGGAAACTCCCCTTCATATAAACATGGATTTTAGAAAAGAGATACAATAGAAAACCATTTTAGGCATAAGATATACAAGTATTTTACCATAGTGATGTAGTACTTGTGTTAATGAATGAGTTGTATGTTTTTTTTTTGTATTTTGATTGATTTGTGGAAATAAATGAAATGAAATGAAGCACCATTAACTCTTAACATGATGCAAAGTCTTCATTTTTGATAATTTCTATCATTTGTGATAACTAGCAAATTCTATAATAAAAAAGAACATTGCATCGAATATTTTCTAGATCAAAGATGTTTGTTACAAGAAATTAAGAACAATTTTAAAGGTGTAAAAGTGTCCAGTTCACAATCTAATGATTTAAACTATAAGATGGAGTAATTTCTTGAAAATGCAATAGAATTGAGACCAATTTTTGTTTCTATAATATATCATTCCAGATTCTCTATAAGTGCCAGTAAGCACTTTGAGAATTCTACAGAGTGGAAACAAGCCCTTTTAAAGTTGCATATATATTGTGATACCACATACCATAAGAATATAAATTCAAAGAACAAACTACTCTATTTTATTAATATCATTGTTAATTTTTGTATAAAGTACTACTAAATATTGTCTTTGTTGTATTCCGCATTTCATTTGCTTTCCTCCGTATCTGCCCTGCCTACGTGCAAGGTACAGAGTACACAGACTTTTTGACAAATTATTATATAAATCTAATAATGTTATTTCATTCATTCTCAAAATATGAAAATTGACCTATTATATTCTGAGTATTATTCTTATTCTTTGATTAAGTATATCAATGAATATCTTATACATGTTATAATGAGTTTGAACAGGTAACCTGAATATTTTATTTGATAAATACAGAGCAGGGCAAGTCTTCAACTTTTCTGTTAGAAGTTGGCTCTGAGAGTTCAAGAAAGGGACTAATGACCGGGTCATTCTAGAACACTCCTCTCATGTGACATAATGAAACACAAATTGCAATAAACATCATTAAATTATTTCATATATTCTCTTAATCCTCAACTCAGCTGCATAACAGAGCCAAGCTTTGATATGTCTACAACATTTGGACTGCTTACGTGCAATTCTTTCCATACTCTGGGTTTCTAAATAGTATGACAGATTCGCATCCTAATTCGAGAAAACTGGTAAAAAATGGCATCTGTGATGGCACCAAATTGCATTTCAACAGCGGCGGGATAAAAATCTATCGACCAATCTGACAAGAAGAATTTCTCTTTCACATCAATATTGTGATTTTGACCTTGGAGGACAAAGCAGACTCATTCATATCATACTTTCACATTCAATACAACATGATCGAGGTTAATTGTAATACAAGTTGTGACACAAATTCCATTCCGTCCCCCCTGGGACATTGTGAAATGCAATGGTAGTGTTCACATTTGATATCCACTCATGTTCTCAAAACCAAGACATCTAGAATATTTGGAGTGGAAAAAAACAAACAAACTTGGCACATTCTCATACAGAGAAAGGTGCATACCATTATTTCTATTCCTTGATCAAGATCAGTAATATGCAATGCTAGAGGCTTTTTGTTTCAAGTTGTGTTTCAAGTTGGAACACAGGTTGTGATCACAGCAGTGGGTTCATTGTAAGGACAACTCACAGGGAACGCAACATTGTCTTTGAAAAAATCTGAACAATAGATGATCCTATAATGAGACCTTGACAGCTACATGTACAGTTCATGATACACATACAGATTCGAGTCATTCACCTTGGAGGGTTTATATAGGCCTAATGTAAAACATAGTTTGACATTACTGGGTCGCAGCACATGCGAGTTATGTTCCTGAACTGATTAGCTTTGTGTATTGGTAGTGAAAGTGCAAAGCCAGAACAAGTCATTAAACTTCTTCCCCACTTTTCTTTGATACTTTCACAAAGTGAGTAAAATAAATGATAAATAAGAGCAAAGTTGATTATAATAACATTTCCAATTATGATAGCTATCAAGATTTCAAAGAAGCTCATCTTTCTTCCCTTTTTTTCTCTCTCTCTCACTCACACACCCACAGATGCTTATGTGTATAGTACGGTGCAAATCAAGGACATGTTTTTCTGAAAATGTGATGCTTTTTCATTATTATCATCATCACCTTTCAAGTTTCTTGCTTCAGCCTCTAGAGCTTTGATTAAAGTCTCTGTATCTATCTCCTCTTCATCTACATCCCCATCATGATCATCCTCCTCGTCATCTTCTCCATCCTCCTCATCTTCTCCATCCTCGTCATCTTCTCCATCATCATCGCTTTCATCCTCTGCCTCATCGTCTCCATCGGTACCAGTGGTGTAATGATTCTCTGTCTGGGACTCCTTTGCAGTCCCGTTTGCTGCTGATCATCGGGGTAATAAAGAGAAAAGAGACACACCCAAAATAAATATCAGAATGAAGGGGAACAATAGTACAGATGTTGCTTGCTTCATTGCATGAAGAATAAATTTTTGTGACTACTTTTCCAATGAGTTTAATAGACCTTATGCAAATGTCATGATCTCATAGCGCCCCCACTCAGAGGACATAGGAATACATGATGAATACAAATAGAGTTGTCAAAGATGTGCCAGGTTAGGATCACCAACGCATGAAAGGAAATGGCTTCAGCCTCTAAGATGGCAGTGCGATGACCTCAATGCATAAGGTTTGTACAAAGTTCTAAGTGACAAAGGCCACAGAACAATCAAGAGTTTTGCCCACATATTTTGAGTGAAAGAGGGGGAGGGGGGGGGGTAAGATGACCTTACAATGAGTTTGTTTGATTATAAATGAAAAGTATGCGGGTTATTTACTCTCGTTCCATGTCATTTCTTTCAATATTTTTTCTTCTTTACTCTTCCCCTACTTTCTCCTAATAAAAAAACAAGTGTAACACCTCTGGCAGTCTTGCCTGCATTGCATGATTGAATAGAGCAGTAGTACAGACTTTGAAAACTAAGATAAATAATTATTCACAAAAACACCATTCATATGATAGCAAAAATATTAGATATATTGATGAAATTTCAAGAACTTAACCTTTGGTTAAGATTTCAATGTTGATGATACTGCCGCTGCCATCGGAAAAGTGGTGCCTTTAGTCTCGCTCTGCTATAATAATAATAATAATTATGAGGTTCTTCTCCCTCTCCCTGTCATACCACTCTTGAGAAAGAATGAAAGTGATATTCAGTTTGCTCTTTTAGCTATGATTGTTATACATGTTTGTGTAATGTTACTTACATGGACCATCACCATAGTGCCTCTCATAATACCCTGCTTTGATGGCTGCTATTCTATGCTCCAGAAAACTTTTCTCTAAAAAGACAAGACAATAAAAACAAACAAAAATATTGCAATTTTTTTATAAATAAATCAAAGCTAACAATTAAGATAGGTTAAGAAAGACAATAAAAAAGACAAAAAATTGCAATAGCTATTTTTCTTAAATAAATCATCGCTACAGTGTAACTTCCAAAATAGACTATCAAAACTACATCCATAAAACATGATCAATTACAAAACAATTAAATTCTATACTGGGGGCCATTACTTAACTTACGAACAGCTTTATTAAATGGCCCCTAATAATATATTCATTAGAAATTGTCAGCACTTTTTCTAACATTTTTCATCATCGACTGCAATTTACATTATTTTCTGAAATTTCATGAATAATGGCATACCATTTCTTTTAGGTGAACATCAATAATATCTATTTTAAAGTTATTTGTAAGATATCTTGAAAAACTACTGACAAGTGACAATAGAATAAACTGTCAGCAGATATGTCTTCCAACTTCTGATGAACCAAATTGGTATTCAGTGACTCCAGTGACCACAATATCAGGTTTATTTTTAACAGACATGGGACAGATATTGGACCCACTTACCGTTCAAATTTAATAGCTAAATTAGCCTGTCAAATGATTTTAGTAATAATATAATAATAATATGTCCATTTATATAGCGCAGTTTTTATATGCATATACTCAACTGCGCTTGATACTTGGTATCATATTATTACCCCGGCTGTAGCTGAGCCGCCATATTAATAGGCGCTAAAGCGTTCAAGGAATAAATCCTCCTGGGTACCCATTCACCTCACCTGGGTCGAGTGCGGCACCATGTGGATAAATTTCTTGCCGAAGGAAATTACGCCATGGCTGGGATTCAAACCCATGACCCTCTGTTTCAAAGTCCGAAGACTAATCCACTGGGCCACAACGCTCCACATAATGCATCAATAAAGAATTTTTTCACCCCATTCCACACATAAGAAGTGTAAAAATGAACACATCTTTTGGTATTTTAATCAGGCACCTGACTAAAATGAATTTTTTGCTGCAAATTTACCCAACAGTTCATTTCGAGTCCTCCACATCATTACTGTTGGAAGGTAACTCATTCATCTAATCCAGTAATGAATTGAATGATAAATGGAGATGATTTCTTTACCTGATCACTTGGAAAGCGTGAATGCTTGTAAGCAGGTAACCAGAGGACCGACTGCTTAAGGTCCTCTCCAAGGGAGGGACCTGGTAATGAGGATTAATGCCCTACCAAAGGGCACTAGCGCACTGGTGGAAATCGAACGGGGATAGCGGAATCTGAAACCCAAGCTCTACCGACTGACCCATCGCGCCTAATTTAAATAGTAAAACACACTTTTGGGGGATTTGACTTAAAATAGGCTTTAAGATATTTTGAATACGAGCACTGATGACTACATTATTCAAATTATATGCAATTGATGAGTAACTTACCTATCATGAGCTTGTCTGTCTGAGTGCTTTCAAGCTCCTCTGTCAATGAGCTAATAAGATCTTTTTGTGAACTCACCTATGATGGATCAAAAGAGTAAAAACACTTGAAACCTTGCATCTATCCTTTTTGTTAAAAAAAAAAGAGATTTGTGTCAATGTCCCATATTCTGAACTCTGGTTGAATTCATACTCTGATCTAAAGTTGTGGTTTAACCATGGATATTACACATATCTCTAACAGTACAGAGTTGATTTCTCAGCATATCTATCACTTCTCGGGAGCGTTTAATCAAAATTTTCATCCGACAAGTTGTCAGAACTGACAACTTTCCCTGACACTGATGGGCTGAGAAGCACAGCTACTACATGTATGGTAACTGTCCAATATAACAGGACTTGTTGGATCAAATGTCCGACAAATTTTTTCATTTTTTTTCCCCAGAAGGCCTATATCATTTATAGCCCTCTGGAAAATATAACTGAAAATAGTTTTTTCCCACTGTGATAACGCAATGACAGAGCAATGTGAAAATTGGAAACAAAATTTTGACATTTTTTGGCTTCCCATAATTTTAACACAAACATAGACCATGGCCTAAGTTAAAGTTGACTTTAGAATACTAGTCTATGGATTTAGGACTTAAAGTCTAAATCTGCACATGCTAAAATTATATTTACAAACTGGCTCAGCAAATAAATGACAAGTATTCATGCCTCTTATCCCAGAAGATTAAGACTCTTGAGTCTCGAGAGATACAAATGGAAAACCTTCCCATTTGATATCATGTTATAAAAGCTATTCTTTTTCACTCTCCAAGGTGTATCTGTGTATTTTATATGTCTGCTTAACCTGATACAACAGGGCTTCTTAGACATACTTCTTCCATCACTTACAAAGTATAGTTTTTTGTCAAATGTCACTTATTTGAATAAAATGGGCATTTACATATAAATAG
The DNA here is from genome assembly GCF_018143015.1 of Lytechinus variegatus. NCBI lineage: Eukaryota > Metazoa > Echinodermata > Echinoidea > Temnopleuroida > Toxopneustidae > Lytechinus > Lytechinus variegatus. Next base: position 14,073,822 of record NC_054750.1, read on the forward strand.
CATCTTTCATCTACCTACCAGAGCACGAAGTGCGATGACCTCGTGTCGTAACCTCATAATGCATGAGACCTGACCTTGGTACGCATCTCTGCTTTTCTCTGTCCATTTCTGAAGCTCCATCTCAAGCTCTTTCAGGTCAAGGGTCATGTCTGTTTCCTTCAAAATTGTTTGTCCTGATAAAAACAGAGATTATCAATGTTTGATTTGAATGATATATGTAAAGAATAAAGGAAATGTTTGATCATAAATTGTTATGGCAAGGCACAATTTTTGAAAATTGTAATGTCACCATCTTTTCATTACAATTATAGAAACCTGAAATTAGCTCAATATTACAAATATTTATATTACATTGGATAGCCCAGAGCAGAATACCAGAAATATTCCACAATTAAAGGAATATTATAGAAACCTGAAATTAGCTTTATAAATATTACAAATATTTATATTACTTTGGATAGCCCAGAGCAGAATACCAGAAATATTCCACAATTAAAGGAATATTTCACAAATTGTAGCAGCATAAAGAAGTTGATCCTCATACAAATACTATTCAAATTTGCGACTATTCTACCCTCCTTATTCAAAGAAAACAAGTTTAAAATATAATACTTATGGCATCATAGCGATTGTACGATCAGGTGCGAATTGAAACAAATGTATCCTTTACTCCAAAGGGCTTGCAATTGAAAAAATAGGTGGAAATGGAGATGGGTGGAAGATCTCCATAAATAAATTTGATTTGTGATCTCTCCAAATAATATTTTGAAACCTCAATAAAAGTTGAGTGAATGCGCCATCTAGTCTTTTTTAAAGAACTTCTTGATTGTCTATATTTCTAAACCATACAAAAGGATACTTTCCACACATGCCCTAAACCAGGAGTTTTATTGACAGATAAATATTTGATTCCCAAATCAAATATAGCTTATCACATGTATTCCATACAAGAGCTTTCCAGATAGGAAGTCTTTTCTTGAGTCGCATGTGAAACTAAATACTTAAAATCATCCACTCCTTTGTGATTCTATAGATTGGGTGTATACACATGACGGTGGAAATCGTCTCCTTCTTGATGCTTTTAATACCGGCCCTTCTATCACGACTCAGCCAAGGCCTCTTATTAGTGATCAAACGGTCAGTACAAAAACCAACATGGAAATGATAATATCCAGTCATCTTTGAGTGGTCAATATTGTATACAATCACTGGCGTACAGATGGAGGGGGGGGGGCTTGGCGCCATGGACCCCCCAAAAATATAATGACCAATAAAAAAATTGCAGATAAATGTAGAAAAAGAAAGATAAAGGGGTGAAATCTATACATCATTTTCTGGATATTATGTAAAATTCTATCACAAAATTAGATTTTGTATGTTACAAACTTTGGATTACAAAATTTGGATTGCTTCCCCTAGCTCCAAAACTTATTCAGAGATTGGAAAACTAATCCAGATCACGTTATTGAGACATCTCAACAACTAGTGACTTTTCGGGACCATCTTCATATCATGTTTGGTGTTATAATTGTGTAAAAATTGACCTTACACCAACAACAAATGGTCAACACTGAACTTGAAATCACCCACTGTACATAATGACCCAAAGGTAACTTACCAACAAAAGGAGGTATATAGCACATGAGGGTGCAGTTGGTCCAATTATCAGCTAGGTCAGAGTATTTACTATTCAAGACAATGTCATCACTGAAGCCATGAAGCGCAAAGAAATCCACCGCGGAATGGTCAGCATACACCACTAGAGAATCATAAGGTCCAACGATGCTTACATCTTTCATTTGCTGAAAGATAGGAATGGAAGAGGGAAAAAGGAGAAGAGTGTAAAAAAAAACACTCTTTGAAATCAGTTTGATATTTAGATTGCAAATGATAATATTACAATGTAGATTCTGTGAGAATCGATCTTGTTATATTTGCTCCAATGGAATAGCTGCATACATGTAGTATAACACCAGTAGAAACATAGACATATTTTTGTATCTCAAAATTTTAGTTACAGGTTATTATTATCATTGTTGTTTGTTTGGGATCACCTGTGCCTGGGAGGCAAAAAGCAAACTGAATCACTATAACCCATATATATATATATATATATATATATATAACTGACGGGGTGGGGGGGAGTGCAGGTGGACCACCCTACACCGGAAGTTCCTCCTACTCTTATATGAATAGTGCAATGGGTTCTTAACGTGCAAAGGTCGTGACTCTCCTCTACACGGGGCCTCCATTTAACATCCTATCCGAGGGAGAGTGTTTTCCATTGTATTATAGCCTGCATCGATGAAACATGGGAGAGACGTTTACACATAACGCACTGGCTTCAGTCATCCGCCCGGGGTGGACTCGAACCCAAAATCTTTGGTTAGAAGGGCAGACGCGTTACCGACTGAGCCAACAACGCTCTCAGTTTGTTTCAGTTTGTTTCAATTACCATCATCAACACCAAACCACAATCACCATAACTACATGTTTTATTTTCATCATCAGCACCAACAACATCCCTAATACATCACCTAGCAGAATCACAACCATTCATAATTATAACTTTAACCAATAAAACCATCATCAACACCACAACCACCAACACTTCTACTACTACCACTGCCACCATCATTACCACCACCATTACCACTCTATCTAAAGCCCACCAACATTAAACTTTTATCATTACTGCCATCACTATCACCACAACAAACACAACCGCCACTATGTTGTACCATCATTGCAAAACAACCACCATTATAATTACAGATTGACACAAATAAATGTAATGTATGGTGGAAAACAAAAGAGCTTACCCTTAACAAATATCTCCCGATACCACATCTTCTGCATCTCTTTCTCACGCCCATCAAATCGATCTGGACAATCTTCTCACCTGGACGGCTAGTATGATAAGAAATAAGATGAGGACAAAGTATTTATTCATTTGCTTCATAAAAGGCTCCTTGTGGAGCATTGTGGCCCAGTGAATTAGTCTTCTGACCTTAAGACAGAAGGTCGAGGGTATGAATCCCAGCCATGGCATAATTTCCTTCAGCAAGAAATTTATTCACATTGTGCAGCACTCAACCCAGGTGAGGTGAATGGGTACTGGTAGGAAGAAATTCCTTGAATGCTTTGAGCGCCTAGGCAGCCCAGCTAAAGCTGGGGTAATGATAATAGCAGGGCCAGCTGGAAGAACAGTTTTCAGAACTGAAGTGGCTTCCTTGGGTAAATATACATATATTATCATTATTATAATGAAAAGGCTAATCTCCTGATGTGACAGATGTAATATTTTATCTTCATCATTCATCATATACATGTAATCAAGATCAATCAAATTAACAGTAAAGCCTGTATGCTGAACTCCATTCTAATTTACACTAACGTCTGAATCTTTGGTTTAATAGTAGAAAGATAAAATGTGACATTAATTCATCCTTGACAGCTTATTTTTTATTCACTGTCACATTTTATAGTCAAGCTAATAAATATTGTCTGCAAATGAGAACTAACATAATTTTCTTGTTTTATTAGGCTGCTGTCAATTTTAAGCTTACATGTCAAGTTCACCCCGACAAAAAATTTACTTGGATAGAAAGAGAATTTAAATATTGGACAAGCATAACACCAAAAATTTCATTGAAATCGGATATGAGATATGGAAGTAATGACATTTCAATGTTTTGGTGAATTAAAAAAAACACCAACATGAAAAAAAAGTGATTTGGTATGAGAATGGATTCTATGAGGCAATTATCTACTAAAATAAAAACTCACATGTGAGACTTTTCCCAAGTTGCACAAGCCACAATCCTTGACTCGATCCCGACCGTTGATTCTATTTCTTCCAGGGTTGGGTTTAGACTTAACTCCTCTCTCCTCTCCTTCCTCTGTTTCACTGCTCTCAGGAATTCATGGATACCTTTTGAGAAGTCCTTTTCTTCCTCTTCTTCTTCACTATTTGGATAGGTTTCACAAAATCAGTTAAGATCAATTTTAGTTTGAGAAGAAATTGATTATAACCAATTGCAAGTCTTTATAGAATGACCCGGTCTACTATTATAAACTGATATGATTTGCATAATAACACAAGTAAATAATTTACTCGATAACAAGAGTTAAGATTTTTAAAGAATACATGTAATTGTTGACGGTTTTGATATGTTTATTTCCTGAGAGGATGTAAACTTTAACCTTTCTCTTCCTAAATAATCTGGTTTTAAGGCCATTAAGACATACATGTACATTGTACCAGTCTAAATGCTTACAGATTTATTATTATCCCAGTTATCTATTCAATCAAGTATTCCCACCTTCAAAAGTATTCCAGTCAGTCACAATGTGAGATGCTAACAATGATGGACAAGGTACAATAACTTTCAAATGCTACGAGTACCAATTGAGCATCTGGATGGACAGCAGGACTGGAAAATGACAAAGTGTGGATTTATACTTTGCCCAAGGATGCTCATTACAAGGCAAGAGTCAGAACCAATATACCAAGGCTCTTCTTAGCTTATATCTAAATTAAACTTCACACAAGAATGAGAATACAACTACATCATGTACATGTATGTCTTCTTTTCTTTTTTTTGGGGGGGATATGCTGTTATGAAAAGGATCTAATGTGGATAATAAGATCAAAAATTACCTTTCCTCCTCCTCGCTGTCAGAGTCACTGAACACATCAGCGAATACCTTCCTCTGCTCTTCCTCCTCCAAGACATCTTCTAAATCCTCCTTAGCAACAGAATCTTCATCCTCCTTAGCAACACAATCCACCTCCTCCTTAGCAACCGCATCATTAGCATCATCTTCATCATCCCCACCAGGTTGACTATTAGCGCCTTTACTGTTCTGTATTACTTTAGTTGCCTCTCCGTCACCTCCAATTTCTAATAATCTCAAAAGAGGACTTTCTTTGGTTTCACCTGAATCATTAGTCACGCTGGGATCTACATCTGCATCAGAGTTTATTGTCTTAGTTGGGTTGTCACTGTTGTTGGTAGGGTCTTTGTTCACATCAGCATTATTGTTCTGTGATATTGTTTCTTTCTGTGCCGTATTTTGCTCTATTTCTCTCTCCCGTTGGAGAATCCTTTGCTGCAGTTCCAGGGCCACATCTAGTTGAAAGTCAAAGGAATAGCCAGTTACATTACGGTATAGAGTTTAGACTTTCACATTTTAGACACTGACAATACGGAATAGACTGTAGACTTTAATGTTTTAGTCACTGAGCCTGACTGAATCCAGAACAGGTATTAGTCCATAATCAAACAAGTAAATTACACTGATATGTTCATCCCTAATTTATCATTAGTTCTTGGTAAATTACATTGCACAATAAATACCTGTAATTTTGTTTCATTTATGAATCTATGCAAATATTAACCCAGAGCTGCACATATGCGGGCTTGAGTCTATGGAAAACACATAAACAGCAAAATCATACAGTCTCTAACTGGTTAACAAATGATGAAAATATATTGAAAATTAAGAAAAAGTTGTTTTTCTCACCCTTTCTACTTCTGAGAAGTACAAGTGTTTTAGCCCATTTTCCAGTCACAGTAGAATAGAGAACTTGAGGGGTGATATCAGGAAGACATGTGTCATAGAGACCAACTACTGTATGGAGTAACTCAACATTTGAAATCTGCAATAGAATATATGAAAAAAAATCAACAATATACATTTCAATTTTTTTTCAGATATAGACATGTATATAAATAAATGGTAGTAATTTAGTAGCCTACCTAGTTACAAAAAAAAGAATATGAATAGCAGATGACGTGTTACTAATCAGCTCTTCTCCGAGTGAATTACAGGAGATGTTGAAGGTTACCAACAGCTACTCCAAAAGTTGGAGGTACAAGATCAACTAACCCTAATAAAAGCTGTGTAGTACCTTTCAATAATAAGGGTAAACATTAAGCCTGAGTCATATCGATTATTTTGAAAACCGGTGTTCGACAGCTCTAATTCGATCGAACATCGATGCATCGAATATTGAAGGCGGGGAAAATTTAGTCTTGTTTTTGTGTCGATGCGATGCGCTTTGCATATATACGCACTGACGGTATGCGCTGGCGTTGGCCGGGTGAGCGTTGCACAAGCAGATGACAGAGCAAAGTTCGTTTGTATTTTCCATGATCACAAAACACACAAAAAAGGCCGGGGACCAAAGCAGAATTCTTCCCAAAATATCTTCAACAATGATATTTGCAGATGACAACATATAAGTTCAAATGAAACAATAATAAAGACATGAATCACGTAGAGTCGATCCGAATGATTTTCGGTCGACTAGCATTCGCAGTCCATTCACCAGCCCCGTCCGCAGCTCCGTACACTCACTCTCCCGAAACGACAGGCGTGCTTGGCGTCAGCGCCAGCAAACAAGTGCAATCAACGGAGAGCGCTGTAACTTGCCTGAGATTGTGTAGTTGGATCCAAAATGAGCTCCAAATAAATTTATGGGAATAAATACGTGATTTTCTCTGGATGGTCATTTGAATTGCTATTCAATGCTGATATAACGATTGTGAGGAAAGATTGTGGAATATGAGTTATGACGATGTTCGAGAATTAATCCTGATGACAATCCAGTTTTTTTAGACGCAATTGAGCATGCGATCAAAATAAATACGAATGTTTCGAATCGAGCCCTAAATTCATCTAAATTATTACGATTTAACAAGATTTTATGGTCATACTAAGAATATTGACGATGTCAGCAAACTATGTTATGTTCATATGGAAGACATAATACTGGGATTATTTCTATTGTTATTCCATCTCTGGACGTCTCCTCCAAGCTCCGAGAAAATAAGCACAATGCGCATGCGTGTTTGATGACGTATGACATATTTTCCCATTCATGAAATCAGAGTCCAAAGTTGGGCACAAACTAGCTTCAAATTGATAGGAAAAAATATCAAACGCAATTTTCTCTGTTTTGTCATGTTAAATGTTATTATATGGTGATATTACGAACTTGAACAGAGTTTTTGCATGTAGACAATGTTCGAGAATCAATCCTGACGTGATGATTATTTTTTTAGACAAGTGCACTAGCTCGACTCAAGTCAAGTCGATCGTCATGAGATGTCCGCCATTGAAAATTGAAACGAAATACAAACGTTTCACATCAAGCTCTAAATTCATATTAATGATTATCATATGCAAATTATTGTTAAATATTACGATTAAATAATGCTCTATGGTCATGATTTTAATATTGTTCATGAAAGCAAGATTCATTTTACGTTGATCGCGTCAATTTCCGGCCATTTTCTGGTTTGATTAAAGAACAGTACTGCGCATGCACGATCGGTGGCCATGACTTCCATTCATGAATTCATCGTGCATAAATTATCTCGGCACGAGCAGACGAGTAATACTCGAACTATGATCGAAATAAACTTCAAATTAATGGTGAATAGCATCATAATTACTCATTCGGTTTCATTTTGGGGGCAATAGAAATCAAGTAAGTAGTAGTAAAGTTGGACATTACTGATATTTTGATGATTGATTGTGTAAACCAAACGAATTGGCCGGCCGACGTATTTTTTTTTTTTTTTCGATGCACCGATTTTGCAAAATCTGCACCGGTGTTCGATGACATCGATCGAACACCGATTTTAAAATCGATTCGACTCAGGCTTAGTAAACATGCACTCCAGCTCCCGTCCTGGAATCTCTGGAGTGACACAGTACTGACATCTTCGACACCCACATCCTGGCATCATAAAATCTAGTGACAAGATAAACTCAATGGAAAAGATCATCTCAAAAGGCATACAAACTTTCTACATGCTTACAGGAAGTGGAGCATACACAGGAGGCCTTCTACCACAATACTGTGCTTCCCTCTGGAAGGTCTATTGCTATGCTCTCTGGAGCAGCAGTATTACATATTACAAAAGGGATGGAGAAAAGACTTGAACAGGCACATCAGCTGTTCAAGAAAGCCCTTGGTCTCATTAGAACAGCAGCAGATGAATCGAAAATGTGCCGAGGTCTGCAGCAATTCTAGGTACAAATTGCTGCAGACCTCTGCGCATGTGCAATTTTCGATTTGGCAGAGAATTTAATACATGTGATGAATCGAGAACCGGATTCAAATCACCGATCTGAGACGTTTTCAACAAAGGGCAAGGAGTTAGTCTGTGTCTGATGGTAAATTTAACTGTAAAGTAAGCGGAGTGTATGTTTAGGTCTTCATATGTTGCCTTTGTTACCATAAAGTGCCACAATTTGTCTGTTTTTTGATCGAGTATTTATCCTCCAAGGGTTCGGATAGGTGGAGTGGAGGGTAGCGGTAGTGGCCTGCTAGCCTGTTAGTATACCCAGATGTTGTGTGTCCGGACAGGTTATTAGTCCAGATGATCAAATTAAGAAAGTCATTTGGAAAAGTTTACAAGCAAAGTCTCATCAATTTTAGTACAAAATGTACTATAGAGAACAAAATAGAAGATGATTATGACTATCATGACTATTGAATTCATATTCCAAAGACAAAAAAGAAGGCTTCAAAAATAATTATAAAGTGTCCGGACACCCGACCCCCCTAAGGTAGTCTGTAACTTTGTTGTTATTTAACTTTATTTCTTAATTGAGATTCAACAAATGTTAAGTCTAACTTCTAAGACATGGCCTGGATTGAAATCATGCCTATTTTTTTCTCTATCTCATATTGATATTAAAACAAGTTGACAACTACCGGTACTTATAATTTCATTGATAGGGAAACTATAAATAACAAGCTCTGACTGAGCTCTGCTTTAGTTTGCCCTTCATAATTATAGGCCTAGATCCTACCTGTCTCCAATCTGAACATTAAATTTGTATAGTGAGTGATTGTATTACCGACCGGCCTTATATTACTGAACGCGCGCATCATACGCATCAGAAATTAATTTCATACGCTCAAATTTTTGCAACATCCTTCAAAGAGAACTTGAATAGAAAAATAATAATATATGGTCAAATAGCTCATCGGTGATTTTGTTGTTTTCTGAACTTTTCCCATAGAAAACACATGTTCGGTAATACGATACCTTTTTAAGTGACCAAAATATTCACACGCGAAGAGGGGTCCGATTGGAAGCGGAAGCTAATATTGTAAAAAGGAAAAACGATTTCGGCAAAATTTTGGTATATATTTTGTAGGTAATTGTGTATTTGTGGTGAAAGTTTGGTGAATTTTAATTTTATGACAATAATGCGTTTGATATGATTGAATTATTCATGAAAAGTGTTTGGTAATACGATCCACTACCATATAGGCCCTAATATTCATCTTATTTATTTAATGGTGATGTGGATGTATTGTCATGATTTTATTAATCAAATGATTTAGCGTCTTTTAAAAAATAATGCTGGGACGTTACATTCCAGGTTACTGTTACTAGTGTTAGTGTTGCACCTCTGCTCAAGTGCATGTGCATGATCAATTGATGCTTAGCCTTAGGATCATGTAACATATTGGGCCGATTGCACGAAAGGGTCTTTCCAAGGACCGTCTTTCGTGTCGCCCATCTTTTATGATATGCTATAAGTGAGCACTTGTTCACTGCTACCATCTGGCCTGTGGAGAATCTACAGGTAGGACTATGGTATGCCAACGCTGTATAGAGCACACACTTTAAAAAGTCATTAAAATATCACTTTTGTGACCAAAATTACTAATTTACATATAGTTTTAATCAATTTATCATTAGTAATGTGGGAATAATTTTTGTATTCACCAGAACGCTCAAAAACTTGAATTTTGGGCATATTTTTTGTGTACGCCCTCTGTTGGTGGAAAGTAATATGGCAAGAAAATTCTCATTTTTTGATCTCTATTTTTAATTAAGAAAAAATTATATAAAGAATCAAATTTAAATAAGAGCCAAGCGGTATGAATTAACAGGTCTAATGGAAACTGTCAGTGTAAAAAAAAATCAAGCATTTGCCCCAAAGAAAAAGAGAAAATAAGCCAAACATTGCCACCTTTATTTTGTCACACATAGAGATATAACTGAGAACAAGGTTATATTATAACCTTGTTCATTGAATGAGTGTAAGCGAGGTGTTTCTGAAATTTATGATAAAGAAGATTTGTTAGCTTGCTTTTAAATCAAATTTTATACAATTTCATGATATATCACATTATTTTATAAACAAATATTATGTTAATTTTAACAGACGAATAAAATATGTTTGCAGGTAATCTATTTATAAAATGTGTTTCATATGGCGCATCATAAAAGATGGGTGACACGAAAGACGGTCCTTGCAAAGACCCTTTCATGCAATCGGCCCCAGATCTGCACCCCCAACGTTCCGGCAGAAAATTCCTGTCGCTCCCGCTGTGGACACTTACCCCAGGCACGACGTCAATGCTTTTGTACTTGACACTCTCGAGGAGACGTCGGAATTCAACAATAACTGGAACACACGCTATATCTTGTTTTGTCTTGCTATTTTCGGTGCATTTTTCCGTTGACAATACTAATAGATCACTTGTTGTACCCTCAGCTGATTTAGTAATTGCTGGTCTGTTTTCGCGTCGTTTACATGTGAAGTTTGCAGTGCTTAGTCGCACCGATATTGATCCCAAGGGCGCTGCCATCTTTATTTTCTAAACAGGCTCTACATTAATATTCATTTATTATTTAAAAGTCTGGTTCGTAAAACCTAAATAAAAATCCGTGATATGATTTTAAAATTAATTTAATTTTAAATATTTACGTTTAGATGGTAAATTTGCAAATTAATTGTCAAAGTTTCATTAATTTTTCCCACTTAATTCCTAGCAAGGACACAATTTAGTTGGAATGATTGAACTTCATTTGAGACTCCAATCGACTTCTATTATTCCACGATGTCGAGTAAAACAATAGCTTATTTCTACGATGCAGATGTCGGGAATTTTCACTATGGTAAGTCAAAAGTGGATGGATGTGTATGACCTGTATCAGGAGCTTTCATGTAGTTAAAAAGAAGTTTTATCTATCATAACACTGTTTTGGAGCTGGACGCGGCCGCGGCGAAGTCATCCCCCATCTCGCGCACTCTATTCAATCACGAAACAAAGAACTGGCAGTGCAGTGGCAACAGGCAATGAATGATTTTTGGGGAGTGAACGTGTTGGAATGGATGGAAGGCCAGCCCAGGTCCACTCACACATTGTACGAGGTTAGTATGTACTAACCTCGTACAATAGACCGTGTTTGACCCTGGATTTCGAAGTAGTCGGCAAACATCGCTTCATTGCTGAAGAAGTAATATTTGCCGAAGCTCCTCGCTACGCACCGGGGCTCTTGCCGGTAAGTAGCAATAATTTGTTGAATATGAAAATAATAATAAAATAATAATCCGATAAAAAAAGCACATTTTGCTTACCTCGGCCTCGAAAGTGACTTCGCTTGTCTCTTCCACGGAAATACAAGGAAGCCCGTTGGTGGCGCTAATAATTTCACAACCTTGATTCAGCTCCTCGGTAATTTTATAACTGTATCTAAATTCTTTGAATGCGCAATCCTCATGATTAATTTACTAATTATGGGCACCAATTAATGAAATGCCTTCAAAAAACATAATGATTATTATTGGTGATGATAACACTCATTTGCATTAATTTAAAAAGATGACTGATAAAAAAAAATGAAAATAATATACGTGCCTGGAAAGAAACCAGCAGTACAAGCTTTGACGAATGTCAATAATACGTATACGGTATACCAAAGTCTATACAATGAAAAGATTGGACACTTCACAGACTTTGCGTAATGCCTTGCGTCGATATGCGTGTAAAATAGTGTAGGTGCCTATTCTTTCCCTTGTCGTGTCTTTGATATGAATATAAATCGCGCGCCCTCTTCAGGAGAAAATTGATATCAACGCTGACTGATTTCTACCTCCGTAAAATCTTCACTAAAGATCAAGAAAATATACATATTTTTAGAAAGAAACTTCAAGGAGAAGTCACGGAAGGATCTAAATGATTCGGTAAGTGTCATAGCAGGATGTGGAATATTTATTTATACATAATATTTTACAGTATGTGGGCAAAATCCCACTGTATTTTGGAAGTGTAGTTGTGTGTCGCGTGCGTATGACTGATAATCCTTCGCTCGCGAGACGATATGAATCCATGGGTGGCCAGGTCATGGCTAGGGGTCACGGCAGCTATTGCCAACATTTTTATTAAAAAGTTATCATGAGTCAAATGAAAGATAGAGCAAACGAGCTTGCGCGATATTGGATTGGCAAGGACAGGCCTGGGAGGGGGGGGTGGAGGCAAGTTTTAAGTAACGAACAAATGAAAAAAGCCTAGGCCCTCGGCTCAAGACACACACAAACGAGGTTAGTATGCTGTACTAACCTCGCACAATGCATGAGTTTTGACATGTCATTGGACATTAAATTTGCCCTCTTCACACGAATTGGGGTGATAAACTTCCCAAAACTACACGAACTTTAAAAACAATAAAAATAATTATTCTTACTTTTCACAAAGTTTCACTCTTTTTCACGCTTCTATCAGTCTCAAATCGGTGATTTAGAGCCAGTAGGCAGTAACATTTTCCTCACATGTATTAATTTACTGCTGATTCCCTCAGGAACAAGGTTATGATACAACCTAGACAGCTGGCAGCCGTCTGTTTCGAGGAGTTTTTAAACATTTTTATTTTTTATTTCTCCTCGTACACAGACGGCTCGCTATCGTGCAGCCACCATTAGGGGACTTGCAATGCAAAATCCCCCCGTCGGGGCTCTTCAATTTTTGTCTTTAATGAATAAAAAAATTGAAAATTATTGCGACCAAAATGCAAATTAATATTCCCTCTTGGCATTAATTGCCAAAAAACAGAGAAAAATCAAGTTAAAAGGAACAAAAACAGTGACTTACCTCGGCTGTCACGCAAATTCACTTCCCCGTTTTGTCCGATCTTAAGTACATAAACATATGGCCATTGAGTCCCCTGTACAGATCGCGCTAGAACTTCGGTCTCTGTATTTGGTGAGTGAAGCCAACGGAGTTCAGCTGAACAACCAACATAACAGAGATCGAAGCTTTTGGTCGAGATACAACCTTGTTCTCATCATCAACGGGACAGACGTATCCCCATACTCCGTTACGGGTGTAGGATTGGAGCTGTGATTTTCCTAATTTCTTTTTCTGTCATCTCCATCCTGCTTGCATACTAGTAGGCCTATATAGCATGTTTTTAGCAATAGCCCTGGTTTTAATTTGTGAGACACACCTACTCGACTTTAAATCCTAGTATCCTAATAAAAAAAGAAGAAATGATAAAAAAAAAACATAGAAAAGAAAAAGAAAGGAAAAAGAAATGAATATTGAATTTTACTTTTTTCCATTTTAAGAAAACAAACAGTATTAATATAATAAATAGGGGAAGGCGGGGTAAGTTGAGCATAGGGGCAAGTTGAGCCACCAGCCCCAGGCCAATAATGAATGAGTCAGACATTGTGGTGGTGTCATGTATTGATGACCCATAGCATAACCCCTAACCCCACCATATTGTTTTCAACTTTGAAACAAAAAGTATTTTTTTAGAGGGAAAAATATGAATTTCAGCCAAAAAAGTAAAAAAGAGTGTGAAATAGATAAGTGCTTTATAAACACGCACGTCTTTAAATATAATAAAGACATGATAACAACATTATTAGTCCAGGTATGGATCTTCATTCTTGTCATAGTCTTTTATATGATGGATGCATAATAAATGTGTGGATACAAAATTATCGCACTAAGTTCGGACTGGGGTAAGTTGAGCCAAACAGCATGGGGCAAGTTGAGCCATGGTAATTCCTATGGTAATGTATCTTAAAAAACAAACAAACCATAAAAATCGATTGAAATGCTGGCTGAAATGAGCAAATTTACATGACTGCTCTTTTCCTTTTAAAGGATGTTAGTATTTATAGAGAATTAGCAAGTGAAAAGACTTTAAACAAAAAATTGACATGCTGGTTCTCCCCTCATACATTTTGTACATAGTTTTTGTGGCTCAACTTACCCCAGAAGGTGGCTCAAACTTACCCCATATATGGGGCAAGTTGAGCCATTTGACATCGTTTTTTTCAAAAGGTCACGATGACTTTCAGTGTGGGGATAGAAAGTTATATATAGGTGGAAAATATTTCAGAAGAATTAAATTTCAAGGCAAGGTACTTATTTCGACAAGATTATTAATCATATCAATTCTAACATGCAAAAAGCAAAAACTGTCACAACTTACCCCGCCTTCCCCTACTATGGCGAAAATAGTCAAATTGACTGGTTGCCAAATAAAAATAAACCACCCCCCACCCTCTAAGTTGCATCTCTATGTGTGGCAAAAATAAGGTTGACAATGTTTGGATTATTTTCTCTTTTTCTTTTGGATAAATGCTTGATTTTTTTTACTCTGTCAGTTTCCATTACAGCTTTTCATTATGTAACTTGGCTTTGAAGTAAATTTTATTCTTTGAATTACTTTTTCTTTATTAAAAATATAGCTTGAAAAATTGAAATTTTCTTGCCATATTACTTTCCACCAATAGAGGGCGTAAATAAAATATGCCCAAAATTCAAGTTTTTGAGTGCTCTGGTCAACACAAAAAATATTCTAAGCTACTAATGAAAATTGAATTGCAATTGTATGGAAATTAATAATTTGGGTCACAAAAGTGATATTTTAATGATTTTTTAAAGTGTTTGCTCAATACAGCATTGGCATGCCATAGTCCTACCTGTAGATTCTCCACAGCAGGGCTCTCGCAAAGTAAGGAATTACGCGTGGCGCATTTTTCAGAATTGATATTTTCCAACACCCAAATTTAGCGTCGGGCCGCGCCGTTGCGCGCGCGTGCGCATTACGTGCGCCCACGATACACGCGCGCGCGTGCGCGCTGCTTAGACGGACGATCGGGAACATTTTAAAATTGATTTGAGGTGCTAATTAACAAAAAAAAATACATGTACTCTATATACCCTCCGATATGAACTCCCGTTCTCCAAAAAGAATGGAGGAAAGGAAAATAAAACAGAATACAAATAAGAAGTCCTAAATATCTCAGATTACTAAACGGACAACCAGGAACATTTTAAAATTGTTCTGAGGTGCTAACAAGTAAAAATATAGTTTATATACCTTCCGTTATGAACTCTCGTACTCCAAAAAGGAACGGCGGATAGGAAAATAAAACAGAATAAGAATAAGAAGTCTGAAATATCTCAGATTACTAAACAGACAACCAGGAACGTTTTAAAATTGTTCTGAGATGCTAAGAAGTAAAAATATATTTTATATACCTTCCGTTATGAACTCCCGTCCTCCAAAAGGAGCGGTGGTAAGAAAAATAAAACAGAATAGAAATAGAAGTCCTAAATATCTCAGATTACTTAACGGATAATCAGGAACGTTTTAAAATTGATTTGATGTTCTAACAAGTAAAAATATATTTTATATACCTTTCGTTATGAAACCCGTTCTCCCAAAAAGAAATATAAATGACATAATATTATTTAGACAATGGTGGAAAGGAAAATTAAACAGAACAGAAGTCGTAAATATCTCAGATTACTAACCAGACAACCAGGAACGTTTTAAATTGTTCTTAGGTGCTCAAAAGTAAGAGTATATTTTATATACCTTCCGTTATGAACTCCCATCCTCCGAAAGGAACGGTGGAAAGGAAAATTAAACAGAACAGAAGTCGTAAATATCTCAGATTACTAACCGGACAACCAGGAACGTTTTAAATTGTTCTTAGGTGCTCAAAAGTAAGAGTATATTTTATATACCTTCCGTTATGAACTCCCATCCTCCAAAAGGAACGGCGGAAAGGAAAATAAAACAGAAGTCCTAAATATCTCAGATTACTAAACGGACAATCAGGAACGTTTTAAAATTGTTTTGAGGTGCTAAGAAGTAAAAATATATTTTATATACCTTCCGTTATGAACTCCCGTCCTCCAAAAGGAACGACGGAAAGGACTTCCTAAATATCTCAGATTACTAAACGGACAATCAGGAACGTTTTAAAATTGTTTTGAGGTGCTAAGAAGTAAAAATATATTTTATATACCTTTCGTTATGAAATCCCGTTCTCCAAAAGGAACGGCGGAATGGAAAATAAAACAGAATAGAAATAAGAAGTCCTAAATATCTCAGACTACTAGTACTAAACGGACAATCAGGAACGTTTTAAAATTGATTTGAGATGCTAACAAGTAAAAATATATTTTATATACCTTTCGTTATGAATCCCATTCTCCAAAAAGAAATATAAATGGCATAATATTATTTAGACAATGGTGGAAAGGGAAATAAAACAGAATAGAAGTCATAAATATCTCAGATATACGGACAATCAGGAACATTTTGAAATTGTTTTGAGACCTGTGCTAACAAGTAAAAATATATTTTATATACATTTCGTTATGAAATCCCGTTCTCGAACAGAAGTCACAAACATCTCAGAATAACGATCGATTTAGAATGTTTTAGAATTGTTTTTGTGTATTAATGGCTTAGAATTAGTTTTATATACATTTTGTTATGATCTCCCTTTCTTCTTTGGTTTGGCTCTCGTACAAATGATTAGCCTCAGTGTTTTGACTATAGGTCAGATAAGGACAGCTTGTCCCCCAGGATTTTCGTAGGTTACATTTTATTTACAGTCGATCAAGTTATCTTAACAAGTGGATCCCCAGGCTCGATGTGGCGAGTAAGTTACAAGGGTCATAAAACTTTTTTAAAAATTCTTCTGACCATTGAGTGACATCACATGTGTGCGCTGTAATTGGTGTGTGGATTGTGTGAGCAGTTGGTCAACTTGATCTGCTGTATTGGTTGATAACACGCCCCCCCCCCCCGGCCCGGGGGGCCACTTACATTGACGAGTGGATACCATGCGCGACCAAAAAAACACGTAAAAAGGATGTCTTTTTCACGATAGGGCACGTTACGTACGTAACGTGATAAGGGTGTCAAAAACACAAAAATAATGAAAAAAGGGTATCTATTTCGCTAGGAAAATTACGTGTTTAGGGTCGAATTTGCGGGGAAGATAAAACAAAATTAAAATGTTTTGTAAAGGATGTCATTTTTGCCCCAACACTTCGTGTTTAGAGTCCGATTTGCGCGAGGTGTAGAAGGTGGGGTCGTACTAAACCAAATAAGGTAAAGCCGACGACCGAAGGACCCGTAACAATAAAACATTCCTGTACTTGTTTAGGGGTTCATTTCAGGGAATATTTGCCAAGAGTATCGTTTTGTTTTCAATACTTGCTAAGGGTAGGGTTCGGAGACGCCAATACTTGTTAAGGGGTGCATTTTCAGAATATGGAAATTACGTGTTTAGGGTGCTTTTCGAGACCCCATGGTCGCGCATGGTATCCACTCGTGAATGGAAGTGGCCCCCCCAGGCCCGCCGGAAAAAATATTTTGTACCATTTCCAACTCCATATGTCCCTCCTTTCGGCATCAGTTCATCTGACTTTCCTTGAATCAGAGCACAATACAGCCATTCTCCATGCTGGTCTGAGTGGTCTCTCCTCCATTCCATCTTTTCTTCCATGCTTATTCCTCCACTATTTTTTTTATTTCTGTTCTAACAAGTTGTACTTCTTTTATTAATAGAGTTTGGAACAGGATACCATATGTAATTAGATTGAATAAATCAAATTGAATAATATATTTAGCATTCATATTTTGCCACTTTTGATCTTATTTCTTTAAATCTGTTTGCAATTCACATGCTATATATTTTTTAATTTCATATCCTTGTATATACTTTATATCAGAGTTACCCCCCCCCCACCCCACCCCAAGTTGTTTATCTCTTCCATATTGAGAAAATTACGTTCCAGCTTTCATCATTCTTTTGGACGAGTATGATTTGTTTGCTAGTCTTAAATTGGAGGCTTGCCTTATTGGCAAGAAATCAATGATAGCACGATATGATTAATAAAAGTACCAGTCGTGGTTCAAATTCAATTATGGACATATTCCAGTCATATTTAATGCAAACGTTTTTAGTTTCATCCATTTATTCCTTATTTTGAATACATGTATAGTTTACTGAATAATATGCATTTTGGTAGTTTGACATTTTAGAACCGACTGAAAACGTAGACTAACCCCTTTCATGAACCCTCCTCCCAACCCTTTGTTTACGGAAAAGTACAAATTGCGCAATCTTGATCGAGAACCACATGGTCATCAGAAATCTGATACTTGTGCTGTCAGGGGTTTTCATTCTAGGTGGGGGGGAGTGGAAAATACCGTCAGATCAAATACGCAAAGGCGAGACA
Organism: Lytechinus variegatus; assembly: GCF_018143015.1. NCBI lineage: Eukaryota > Metazoa > Echinodermata > Echinoidea > Temnopleuroida > Toxopneustidae > Lytechinus > Lytechinus variegatus. The sequence continues at coordinate 14,092,153 of NC_054750.1, forward strand.
AAGCTTATTTGACTTTGAAGGAATATTGCTCCCCCGGGATATTGCTTAGATATCAAGGTTTCTTGAGCATTCATGATGATGTATTTTGGGATTTATTCAATGTTGGCCCGTTTTAGCATAACTGTGAGACATGAAATATAATGGTAAGAACATGGAAAATATTGGCATTCATGATCTATGATTGCCTAACTTTGGTAAAAACTATTTCAACTTATTTCATACATTGCAATTTCTGTCAAACACTTATAAAAAAAATGTGTAACTTTTATCTTTGCTTGAAAAAAAAATCACAATTATCCAACACTCGAAACTTTGCACCCTAATAATTGTAAACAAAGGCATATCTTTCAGTTTCAAGATTGATTTGACAATTCGTGCAGGTAAAAAAAAATACCAAAACCTCACCTCAACCCAAGTCCCAAATATTACACATTCATAAATCAGTTCAAGTAACATTAAACCATTACCACTAACACTAAAAATTGCAACTTCGACTTTCCTTGTATTACACTTTAGAAAAAAAGGAACTTTTTATATGACCCATGTACTACCTCGTAAACGCCAACTGCATACAAGCTGGCGTTTTCTATTTTGTGAGTGTTCATTACATCACTCTGATATTTCATTACCGTCACCGGTACCATCAAAGAAAGAGAAATTATAGATTATTGACATAACAATATTTCAATCAATTTAAGTCATTAAAAAAATAAAAATGAAAATAAATATCAGGTCTATTATAACCGACAGGTGCGGATCCAGGGGTGGGGTGTGTCGTGTGTGCATACATGTACCCAAAATAAGTTTGGAATTGATGACTTTTTTTATTTGCTTGTCATTTTTCAGGGGGGGGGGCAAAATTCCTTTATGAATGATGGCAATTTTTATCATTTTTAAAGTGGAGGTCGTCTAATTTAGGAGACACAACCGCCCCCTCAAGATTTTGGAACCGCACCAATCTATTGGCCCATATTATGATTGAGAAAAAATACAAACATCCTGTAGTTGTGAAACTTGACAAAGATGTAAAAGGTAGGTCGGAAAATAAGGGTAAACAAAATCATACATACATGTATAACATTTGATGGAGTTAATTCTTTATCAAGTCACTCAAAACAATCATCAAAAATTAATTTTGAAATACTCGATCATGCACAGACTTCGAGGATACTGAATTCATAGCAATACATTCTTTCTCAGTCACTGATTGTGTGTGTACATGTACCTCTGTTAGAAAATGTGTAGCTCTCTGGCTATACCAGCTCGCCATGCAGGCAAATAACGTAAACACGCTCACTAAAACCGCCATGCCTACACATGGTCAGGGCGGTGTGCTGGAGTCAGTCAGTGCCGTGGTGAGCGGGGTTTGGGATGCACGGTAGCGGTCAGCTAGCCAGGCGCTTGCTTCAAGCATGGAGGTAGAAAATGCTTCGAGCAATTCAGGCGTGGCGCTCGCGGAATTTGGCGTGGCGCTATTTTTTTAGGCGTGGCGCTTCATCGATGGAATGATTTACGCGTGGCGCTAAATCTCCAAAATTGAATTACGCGTGGCGCTTGCGCCACGCGAACTCAATGGCAGCGAGGGCCTTGCTCCACAGGTAGGATGGTAGCAGTGAACTCTCTCTGTTTTGATCCTCCGCTCTTCGGAGATTAGCGATAAATCGCAGTCAGTATCACTTATGCCTAGGTCACATAGCCCGGCCGATGAGGTTCCGATGAGCCAGCGATGCGATTTTAGCCGGACACCGGCCGGACTCCCGTGGTCACCGGCCGGCGTTTGGGGCTAAAAACCGCATCGGTGGCAGCTCGGCGAAATTTAACTTCGGAGTTAAAAATTCGACGGGCTCTCACCGAGCTCCCTCATCGCAGCCCCATCCTTACCACATCGGAATACGCATCGGCCGGTGTACGACCGAGTATCGGCCGGTGTCCCGTGCCAGTTTATGTTTATTGCCATATTTATTGTGTATGTGGTAACATCCAAGGTATGAAAACTAAAGTTCTGTCGTTGTCTTTATTGTTTTTATCTTTTTAACATCTTAGAGCAATAAACTGAGAACTCAAAAGGTAAAACAAAGTTAATTTAGAAGGAAAGAAAATGTCATTTAGAAGGTTTTATAGAACACACCATAAAAATTGGTTAATTTTAACAAAGTTGCATAGATCAAAAGTTAAACAGTACTCAAGTAAAAATTAATATTTCGTAAGACTTTATCTGATATGTAAACAATGGAGATCCTTCCTCATTATGAAAAAACACATACTTTTTAAAAGGTGAAAACATATTAATGGGCAATCATTTGAAGCCTATTACAAAATTACAAAGCTAATCATATTGGTTGATACAAGTGTTTTTCTTTATGAAAGGTTAGTTTTTAAAGGTGAAAGAAAAGATACAATGACGATTATTCTTTGATTAAAAATAATTCAATCACAATGAATGTGTTGCTGTTGTATTATTTACACACATCTCATCTTATTCATACTGGTGTATTTTAATATTGATTTATTCTTTCAAACAGGTTTGATTTCTTTTGGCATTTATTACTAGTGTTCAAATTAAAAAGAGTAAAGGCAATGTTTTAAGATTACCCAATAACAGATTTATTTGCAAACAACATACTGAATAATGGAAAGTATAACACATCAAAAATGCGTTAAGTCCTGAGAAGAATAATGGAATGTCTGTGGCTGCATCCGGTATACTGTAACAATATTAGACACAAGTTACTGCTGGTTTATTGCCACATCTTGCCATGGCACACTCCCGGCAGGACTGCAAAAGTAATTCTTGAGGTATGCGCGCAGTTCTTTGCCTGGTCGGGTCAATCTTGGCCCGTGCCCTGCTGCTTGCACATCTTCGAGCACGGCTTGGTCTCGCCATGCACCCGCGATGATCTGTCCCTGCTCATCTTCCCGGTCGAGGTCAGCATTCTGAAGGTTGGGGTAACGAGTCCTCATGAGGTTGTGAAGGGTCATGCAGGCCTTGACGATCTTGGTAACTTTCGACGGTCTCAATCCCAGGGTTGTTAGCAGACATCTGAAGCGATTGGCGAATATACCAAACGCGTTTTCAACCACACGGCGTGCCCTGGAACACCGGTAGTTGTAGATCCGCTCGTCCCGTTTCAGGTGCCGATGAGGGTAAGGCTTCATCATGTATGGCCGTAGGGGGAAGGCGTCGTCTCCGACCATGTAGTAGGGTGTGTCCTGGTCGTCATTTGGTAGGGGATCCGGCTGGGGTAGTCCGATCGTTCCCTCACGCAGACCTGGCTCCAGTCGCGACCGGTTAAAGATGCCGGCGTCGGAATACGACCCTGGTGACCCCACATCCGCCCAGATGAACTTGTAGTCAGAGTTTACCACTGCAAGCATGACGATGGAAAAGAAGCCTTTGTAGTTGTAGTAAAGTGAGCCGCTCTTGGGGGGCTTCTTGATGGCGACATGTTTCCCATCGATCGCGCCACAACAGTGGGGAAAGTTCCATCTGTCTCCGAATCCCTCGGCTACCGGGCGCCACTCATCTTCTGTCTGGGGAGTGGCCCACATCTCGTCCTCGTATTCGTCGTAGATGGCCTGACAGACCTCGGGGACGAACAGAGAGATGGTGTTGTGTGGGACACGAAACGCGAACGCCAGATCATGATAGCTGCTTCCGGTCGCCAAGAACCTCAAGGTGATCGCCAGCTTCAGCCCAGGATCCAAGGGGGTTCGATGCCTGCAACAGAAGAGGGTGAAATATGAATAAAATCAAACTAGAATAAATATGGATGGAAGACATTTCAGCACAATTTGACAGTAGGTTCATAAAGTGTAAACTTACGTTGTGGTCTTGGCAATGCGGGGGCCAACTCGGTCAAGCAACTCATAGAACATCTGTGGCACCATGCGGAGGTAGGATTTGAAGTCGGCAGCGGCCTCGAGTTCCCTCATAAGCATCTCATACTGGCCGAAACGAGGTCTGCGTAGGATCCACTCGCGCACCCACCAACGTCTTATTCTTCTGCCGGCCCTCTGTCGCTCCCTCTCGGCTTCTTCGAGCAGTGCTGCCAGGACCAAGTTGTACTGGAACCTCGCCTGAGCTAGCTCGTGTTCTAACAACGCCATTCGTAGTCTTCTCGGTGCAGCCATAGTGATGAACTGACCATTCCAGGTAGGGTGGACATATATATACAGGTATGGAATAGCTGACCATCGGCCCCCCAAGTCCGAGGTACACCGGCCGAACATCGGCCGGGCAGTGTTCGAAGCCCGTTAACAACCCGGCCGGTGATCGCACGGTGTCCTTTAACCTGCTCGGGTACCGGCCGTATACCCCCCGATGTCCGGCCGACCATCGGCCGGACATCGGCCGGTAGTTGCTGCCACATCGGCCGAAAAAAATCTCCACTTTTGAGACAGATTCCGGACGGTCATCGGCCGGTGTTTGGTCGGTCGCCTGTAGATTTCCGGACGGAGCCCGGTCACGTCACCGAGCTATGCCACCGATGAGGGGAGCTCGGCGACACCTCAAAAATCCACCGAGCTCCACCGATGCCGGACACCGGCCGGGCTATGTGACCTAGGCTTTATAGATGAGATAATCATGCACTGGGATGAAATCTACATGTAGCTCATTAGTTAACATGTGAAGAGTACGGGCGATGGGCATGAATTTTATATATATAATGAAGAGTCATCTTCAGGATGGAATCGTTAACAGAATGAGGAAGGGAAGGGTCATACGGCAAGAGAATGGCGCAAGTCATTTCGAAGGGATCCTGGGTGTTGAGTAGAGTAATTCTTGGAGAGGGTTGAAGAGCATCTTGTAAAAGTTTACTCACTTTGGCCAGAAGATCAGTGCAGAGATGGAGGGTTGACGGACAAGCAGCAATAACATGAGTCACTGTATCCTCATCATCATGGCAGAGTGGACATTTCAAATCAGTTTCTTTCTTGAGTTGGGCCGATTCCAAAACATTGCATACACAAATCGTGCATGCGCGGAAATCACAGCTCAATTCATGAATATTCATGAGTAGGACTATACATCGAGATCGTTCGCATTTGCATCAGATCAGAACAGGGTTTATGTGAGAATACTTCTTAGTTGGGGTTATCAATCTTGCAGCAGAGTTCTGTATTACTTGGACTTTAGTTAGCTGAGTATCAGCCATGTTACAAAGCAAACTACATGTATTACAATAATGTGACATGTCACAAGAGCCTGAAACAAGTTTCTTTGTTGTCCAAACAAGAACAAATCTTCCAAGTTTATATAGGGCGAACGAGGCAGATATACCCTTTTCCAAGACAAATTTGTCCAAAGCCATATGCTGATCAAACATAACACCTAGATTTCTGGCCGAGACACTAGGAACAATGGAAACATTTATCTTAATCAGGAAAGTTGTGATCTTCTACGAAATCAAAATTGTGTAAAACCTCTATTTTCTCGTCATTTAGTTTGAGAGCATTTCGAATTGACCATTGCTTTACCTCTTTTATTTTTACTTCTTACAATGTAGGTCCTGGTCATCCGATGAAACCACACAGATTAGCACTCACACACAATCTAGTACTCAACTATGGGCTCTACAAGAAAATGCAGGTAAGATCGTTAATCTCCTAACCAACTCATTATATTGCCCTTGAAAGTGCAAAGTGATCTCTTATCAGTTGTACCATTACCTTGTCATAGAGAGGATTTTAATTTTGTTGAGTTTAGTAGAATCAGAAATCTGTTTGACATAGGCAAAATGTGTTAATAATCTTGTCCGAAGAATTGTTTTAGTGTAGGTGACGATTCAACTTACGGAAGGTTGACTAACACAGACTTACCTGCATTTTTTTTAATTTTCTGTTCTAGATTTACAGACCATACAGGGCCACAGCTCACGACATGTGCAGATTCCATTCAGATGACTACATCGACTTTCTACAAAGAGTGACACCTCAGAACATCCAGAACTTCACCAAGAGTTTAAGTCATTTCAACGTCGGTGACGACTGTCCAGTGTTTCCAGGTCTCTTTGACTTCTGTTCAATGTACACTGGGGCATCCTTAGAAGCAGCAACCAAACTGAACAACAATGTGAGAATTTAGACATATTTTAGTATATAAATGAATACATGTTAGTGGGTATAGGAAAGTGATTTTTTTTTGGGGGGGAGTAGTTTTGCCTTTTTGTGTCCCATAAGATAATATCTATATGTATACAGTTCATAAAGCTTGTCAGGTAGGAGATAACTGTTTATTCTATGACAGTCCTGGTGGGTGTTTCATAAAGTTGTTCGTAAGATACGAATGCCTTTATGCACGACTGATGATCCTTTCTTGTTCTATGTGATATCCCTAGATGTAATTGAGTTATGGCTGAAGAACATGTTCCAGTCATGCATAAAGTCGTTCGTATCTTTACGAACAGCTTTATGAAACACCCACCCGATTGTAATAGTTAGAGACCAATGCTTTCCAGCCAATCAAAATCAAGGATTCCAGGAAATTGTAGGCCTATAGTGATGACAGTTTAGTTAGGATGTTGACAAATCTGACTTCTCCACGAGTGTACTTCTCATTTTTATTTTTAAAAAAAATTACGTCAGTCTCTACTATGTTATCTCATATTTTTCAGGAATGATACCAATATTAAAAATTTTGTGATTTTGAGCAACTTGTTTTGAAATAGATTTTGGAAGAATCATGCTGGGGCCAATTTGTGAAATCTCTATGCTATTTGTTTCACCCCTCGTATACAATATCTTTTTTTTATGTCACTGATTATTTTTGTATATTTTTATAGTTGGAATAAATTTGCATTGTATTGAATTGAATTGTAAATTGTTATAAAATTTGTTTCCATTGCAGCTATGTGACATTGCAGTAAACTGGGCAGGAGGCCTTCATCATGCAAAGAAGTTTGAGGCTTCCGGGTTCTGCTATGTCAATGATATTGTCATTGCTATTCTAGAAATCCTCAAGTAAGCCATGTTTATATTTGATTTACAATCTTGAAAATGAATCTTGTTCATAGGTTTTGTATTTTTTCTTAAAACTCTTGAAGTCTTTTTATCTCAGTAATATTGTCAGATTCAGAATTTCCTGTATATTTCCTGTATATATAGTTAAAGGGGAATGAAACCTTTGGAACAAATAGGCTTGTGTAGAAACAGAAAATTCAAAGAATAAAGAAAGTTTGAGAAAAATCAGACAAATAATGAGAAAGTTATGAGCATTTGAATATTGCAATCACTAATTCTATGGAGATCCTCCCATTGGCAATGCGACAAGGATGTGTGATGTCACTAATGAACAACTTTCCCTTTGGTGGACTATAAGATACCCTCAAAATGTCTCTTTTTGCTTCTTTTATGATGATACAAACTCTTTATCCATGATGTATTCTTAAAAAATATGTATTACATGCCCTCATGTAGAAAGAACACATGATCTATGGATATATGTGATAAAAGAGGCAATTCAAGTGAAATATATACTAAGGTAATGGGGAGAGTTGTTCACAAGTGACATCACACATCTTTGTCGCATTGCCAATTTGCTATCTCCATAGCAATAGTGATCGCAATATTCAAATGCTCATAACTTTTTCATTATTTGTTCGATTTTTCTCAAACTTTTGTTGATCTGTTTCTTTGATTTTTCTGTTTTCACACAAGCTATCTTGTTCCAATGGTTTCATTCTCCTTTAAAGTTATACAATTAGCTCAAGACATAGCACTGCTAGCATGCCCTTTTTCCTAATCTGCTGTATAACATGTTGTACAGTGTATCTTAATATTTTCTCAGCTTTATGTGGTGAATCATGACGAAAATTGCCTTTTTGTTAAAGGGGAAGTTCACCCTGACAAAAAGTTTATTGTAAAAATAGCAGAAAAAATAATAAAAAATATTGCCGAAGGTTTGAGAAAAATTCATCAAATAATTAAAAAGTAATTAGAATTTCAATTATTTGATTTGTGACACCATATGCGAGCAGCATTCTTACATAGCGAATGGTAAAAAATCAATGAAATGTCATTTTCTCAGAAAATTGAAAATGGTTTTCACTGTAACTTTTGTATATCAATAGACAAATCATTTCACACCCGATCATGAAAAGAAAACAAAATTAAGTCATCAGGAACCATACAAAATTTGAAATTCATACATTTTATATTGCATAACACATGGGGCAGCTGCTCATTTATGACGTCACAAATCCCAAATTTTGAACTCTAATAACTTTCTTACTCTTTAACAGATTTTCTTCAAACCTTCACCAATATTTTTTGTCTCACCTGCATAGCAGAGTGAGACTAAGTCACTATACGCTTTTCAGACGGCGGCGGCGGCAACATCAAATCTTAACCTGAGGTTAAGTTTTTGAAATGACATCATAACTTAGAAAGTATATGGACCTAGTTCATGAAACTTGGCCATAAGGTTAATCAAGTATTATTGAACATCCTATTAGAGTTTCATGTCACATGACCAAGGTCAAAGGTCATTTAGGGTCAATGAACTTAGACCATGTTGGGGGAATCAACATCAAAATCTTAACCTGAGGTTAAGTTTTTGAAATGTCATCATAACTTAGAAAATATATGGACCTAGTTCATTAAACTTGGACATAAAGTTAATCAAGTATCACCAAACATCCTGCATGAGTTTCACGTCACATGACCAAGGTCAAAGGTCATTTAGGGTCAATGAACTTTGGCCGAATTGGGGGTATCTGTTGAATTACAATCAAAACTTTCAAAGTTTTTGGATCTGATTCATGAAACTTGGACATAATAGTAATCAAGTATCACTGAACATCCTGTGCAAGTTTCAGGTCACATGATCAAGGTCAAAGGTCATTTAGGGTCAATGAACTTTGGCCGAATTGGGGGTATTTGTTGAATTACCATCGTAACTTTAAAAGTATGTTGGTCTAGTTCATAAAACTTGGACATAAGAGTAATCAAGTATCACTGAACATCTTGTGCGCATTTTAGGTCACATGACCAAGGTCAAAGGTCTATGAACTTGAAGTTTTCAAAGTAAGCACTGCTGCTATGTTGAATCGCGTGATGCAGGTGAGACGGCCAGAGGCATTCCACTTTTTACTATTTTTTCTGCTATTGTTACAACAAAGTTTTCTTCAGGGTGAACTTCCCCTTTAATACCATTTTATATTTGCTGATATGATAAAGATGAACAAGCAATGTAATTTCATTCAAGCTAGATGAACTACATCATAAATTCTTTCAAATAAGTTCTTTTCCGTTATTTTTCAATTCCTTTTTCACATGACTTAATCATCATTTTGCACAGTATTTCATGAGATTCACCATTCTTGTTCCCTTCTCTGTCAGGTACCATCCTAGAGTGCTGTACATTGATATAGACATCCATCATGGAGATGGTGTTCAGGAAGCATTCTACCTCACAGACAGGGTCATGACAGTATCATTCCACAAATATGGCAATCACTTCTTTCCAGGCACAGGTAAAGGGCCTGTTTCATAAAAGAGTTAAAACTTTGGTGACTTTGCCAATATGGCAACTACAGTGTTAACAGGGCCCAGTAGCCAATCACAATCAAGGCTTTTATGGGAATTACAATAATCGTAAAGTCACCATAGTTGTACGTCTTTATGGAATAGGGCTAATGTGTAGGTGAAAGGCATGTAATAATGAATATACTTATTATTGTAAATAGATAATCAATAAATGGGGTATTTTTAGTTTTCATTTCATTCAATTCCCAACTCTGAATTTTCTTTCCCATCAAGTGATATGTACGATGTAGGTTCCATCAAGTGATGTTAGACCAGGTGGGTGTTTCATAAAGCTGTTCGTAAGTTAAGGGCGACTTTAAGAACGACTGGTGATCCTTTCTTGTGGTAAATTGTATATACATTGGCGATGGTTACGCGCGTAAGAAAGGTTCACCAGTCTTTCTTATCTTACGAACAGCTTTATGACACGGCCCCCAGGTGGAATTTGAACAAAATGGGTAGAGCCTAACTGGAAATAAGACAAAATGCTAAATGGGAATGATGATAATTAGACCAAAGGGTTAGTAGACAAACTGGTTGTAGTAGAAAACAGGGCCCCGTCTTACAAAGAGTTACGATTAATCCAATCAGTCGTAACTCTATGGAAATCCATCAGTATCATAATTTTTTCTACAGGAAATATTCAAAATGTCCTTTGTAAACAAAGGAAAACACACCAAATTGTCAAGAAATCAATTACTTTATGGATATACATTCATATCTAGAACAAGTTTTGAACAAACAAGCATTTCATATGTTGACTTTGCTGGCTTTCCATAGTTGCGATTGATAAGATCAATCGCAACTCTTTTTAAGACGGAGCCCTGGTTGTTGATCAAGTAGGATTAGACCATGTGGGGTTAGACCAAACGCAAAATAGCGCAGCGGTTTTGTAGACTGATCAGCAGTTAACTGTTTATTTCTTTTCTTCCAGGTGACATGTATGAGGTGGGCTTAGAGAACGGGCGTTACTACTCCATCAACGTTCCCCTCAAGGATGGCATAGATGATCTCATGTACTCCGGTCTCTTCAAGCCAGTTATACAGAGTGTCATGGAGTTCTATAGACCTACGTGTATAGTCTTACAGGCAAGTCTCTCAAATTCAATTTCAAAGTGTAGATCTTTTGATTCTTATGCAAAAAAAAACCCTCAATAAATTTGCATCAGGCTATGCTGCCAACTCTGACAAAAAACTTGGTATTTGTTATGAAACTGTGACAGGAATGATAGTAAAGATAAAGAAAAAAAGAGGGGTGAAAGAATTACTTGCGAAGGAATACGCATGATATTGTACCCAAACATTTACACATTAAAAGATAAATACCAGTTGTGGTAATGATCTCAAAATGAGTTTGAACAGAATCCAATAAAGTGATCACCCAAGTCTTTGTATGTATTATGTGATAAATGGCTTTGGAAAAAAAAAGTGCAATCGTTGAGAAGTGCGCAAAATATTCATAGAATTCCATAAAATGTTGGGTATTTTTCCAAGCAGTGGAATACACTGTCCCACATACTCATTTTTGTGTTATCATTAAAATTATTGATTTTCAGCTAAGATTTCATCTCACAAAGATAAGTTGATTTCAATGTACCAGATCTAGATCTGTGATAATATGGTGGTAATTAATCTTGATTTTAAAGGCTTTCTCATGAAATAACTGTTTGCTGCAAGTAATTTCCTTTTTTTTTCCTTTTAAACAATGTAGAATCTAGTATACATGCATGTAGTAATAGAAGTGACCAGTTTGTAGTGGAAAGTACTTGTGCATTTTTGTTCATGAGGATGGTTAGGGAAAGGGTTAGAAAACAAAGAAATGGTAAAGAATATTTTTTTAATGTTGACTGAGAAAAAATACAAATTCTGATGAAAAAATACCAATTATGGGAGTGCAGAATGAAAATTTGCTCTGTGTATGTGTATTCATTTCCATTCAGTCTGACAAATAAGTTAAGAATCTAAAGCACCAACTCTCCCACTTGTTAATCTCATTTCTATTTAAGATGAATCTGTGTTTTTATCTCTACAGTGTGGAGCAGACTCTTTAGGTTGTGACAGATTAGGGTGCTTCAGTCTCAGTATCAAAGGCCATGGGGAATGCGTAGAGTATGTCAAACAATTCAATGTACCCCTACTAGTGATGGGTGGGGGCGGTTACACGGTCAGGAATGTAGCAAGGTGTTGGTGAGTACTGATGTTTATCATTTGTGTAAACAGGGTCTTTTATATAAGAGATACAATTTGTTGTACATTTCATTGCGATTGTAAGTCTATTGCAAAGCATGTAGAAAATGTCTCTATTATAATATTATATTGTATCTATTAATGTTTTATTTCCCAGGGCATGTCTTACAAAGAGTTATGATTGATCGGATCAATCTCAACTTTATAAAGCCAGGGGCCTGTTGCGTAAAGCGTTGCAATCGATCGCAACTCTGAAAACCATGCGCAACTTGATTTTCAACCAATCAACAGTGCATTTGGGACTTGCGTTTGATTTTTTGTACTTGCATTTAAACGCAACTCTTTCTGCAACAGGCCCCAGGGAAGTTACCATCTAGAATATAATGTTTATGATCATTCAAAATGCTTTTTTAATATGAATACTCATTTATGTATTATTGTTGTAATCAATTCTGGTGTTCCTCTCTCTTTTGAAAGGGATGTTATGTCCATTGCCTATCTGAATAATTTTTGCATTGATGGATGCCATAGTTGAGACTTGATCAATAACAATTTTTGCAATACGACACTCTAGGTGTTTCAGTCATTGTATGAGATTGATATTCAGAAATTTACATTTTAACAAGTCTGCATGAGTAAACCAATAAGGACTAACAAAAAGAAAATGAATTTGGATACGATGGATTAATCAGATGATAAACTTAGCTTAGGTGATTTGTTAAGGTAAAGTTGATTCTACCTCTTGTGGGATTTAGAGTATTACCTGGGGAGCGTTTCATGAAAGGACTTGTCGGACGTTTAATCCGACAAGTCCTGTTTTATCCGACATGTTACTATAGTAACAGTGCTTCTCAACCAATCATAATCCAGGAAAGTTGTCAGATCTGACAACTTGTCGGACAAAAATATTGATGAAACGCCCCCCGGATTACCTTTCTTGTGAAGTGTTCACAATTTTTTTCTTCCATGCTGTCATCCATTGTTGATGTATAAACATTCTTGAAATGATTAAGAAAAAGAATTAGAAAATTTTCTGGGGTTTTTTGGGGGGGGGGGGGGGGGTAAAAAGTAATGTAGCAATGAATTACATGTTTTATTCTGTATTTTTTGATATCATTCCCACAAGGAATATTTTTTCTTGTTGAATTGTATTTCTGTGGAAAGTGAATAGGGCATTGGCCTGTGTGTAATAACTAAAATTACCCACTATGAAACTGGGAAATTGCTTTTATGATTTTTTGCCATCTTTTATGAAGTGTTAATTTATTTTGTTATTATTTCTACAGGACATATGAAACATCGTTATTACTCAATGATGAGATCAGCAATGAGCTTCCTTACAATGGTAAGTAAAGCGATTGTGTCATGGGAAATTCCATAAAATAACCTTTTAATGTGTTTGTGCCCCCTTCCCCACTCTGTCCCTTCTTCCTATTTTTATTTTACTTCATAAACTGCTCAAGCAATGATAATTTGAGAGGATTAGAATCTTTCATATGAAATAACAAACATGCAAATAATTTAGCAAGGCCTCACACAAAGTATAAGAAGCTAGACATACATATTTTATGAAATTGCCCATATGCTTCTCAGGAGAAAAAAACACCTGCTATATGTTGCTGAAAAGGATGAAAATAAGTTTGCTACATATGCATGCAACTGCCAGCTGCATGTATATTCAAGTGTTACATAATTGTGATATTGTATTAAATACTTTGATACAGAATATCATTTGTGATTTATCTAAACAATCTTCACAATGTTATATCATGGCCTCAACAGAATTGGTTGAAACCATAATGGATGTTGGGAAGCGGAAGATTAATCTCCTAGCATGTTCATGCCTACGATAAATTGATTAGATTCATTGTTGATGCAATGTTTTAAATAATATAGAAGGGGAAATAAAACTAGGAGGATGGGGTCGGGATAAAGCCTTCTTTGTGCATTGAGGCCTTCATCTATATGTCTTCTTGTTTTTTCTTGGAAGTTACTCCAACATTGATTCAGTGTGGGCTCAAACTTCAATAAAGTAGGAGGGAATTAAATCAGGAAAAGGTATAAGAAACCACTTTGGGAAATTGACGTCTATATGTCTATGTCTTTTATCATTGAAATTATTCATCATTTCTATTTCTTGTGATCATTAACTTTAGGGATAATATTTTCAAAGCACTTATGCTATTGTGCATGAAGTATAGAGTAGAAATATGGCTAATTTGGAGAAGCGCCAAACTCCGATACTTGGAAGGGAATAATTGAAGAACTTCTTAGGTCTGAATGAAATGATAAATGAGTTACTGAATATCCAATCTTGATCCTAAATGATTGATTGATTTCATTTTCTTTAGATTACTTTGAGTACTTTGCTCCAGATTTCACATTGCATCCAGACACCACAACTAGAATAGAAAATCTCAACACCAAAGCAGTAAGTCTTGTGTTACTTTGCACAGAATTGTTGCTGATTTTTCTTTTGTAGTTTCTCTTCACTTCTGTTGATTCGCACTATACTTGACATTTGGTGCAGTTGGAGAACAATGCAAAACAAAACAAATGATTGTAAATAATGACCAAGAAGTGAAACTCATTAGCTTTTGAATATATACAAATCTTCACTTCCTATAGTTCTTTGGGACACCATGCACTTTATTTGTATCAAGTACTGACTTTGCTTCAGTATAAAACTCATTAAATGTATGAATTCGGACAGAATTGAATTAAAGAAATGCAGTCAAGTTTGTTTTCCTTATCATTCCTCATTTTGTTAATTATGTGATTTCAATGGCATTTTCGAATGATGCAGTGTGTCAGTGTAGATTAAGTTATGTATAATAAAGACAATAGTGCTTATTTTGGTATTTCATCACCAGCTGATAAAACAATTTATTGTCCCTCACGAATAATCATCAATATTCGCTTACCAAATTTGCTACCTCTTATACATGCAAATGAACAATGTACATTCAAAGTTGTTAGGTTAGAATATTGTGACTCTATTGGCTATGTTGTAGGGCAAATTGAGGAAGCCAGGTAAAAGGATTTCATGGCCTGCTGACATTTTTGGCTGGGTCTGATGTTAAGAATATGTCAAGACCCCTATTTGTAAAAATATTTTATCCATTGTAGTGTCGACACAATACTTCACATCTTTATGGTGATTGTCATGGCCTTGTCTTACAAAGAGTTGAGATTGATCTGATCAATCCCAACTATGGACGGCCAGCAACGTCAACATCTTTCATGCTTGTTTGTTAAAAATATTTTCTAATGATGATGTGTATTCATGCAGTCATTGTTTTTTCTTGAAAATTCACTGCGCTTCTCTTTGGTTACAAAGGACATTGTGCAAATTTCCTGTCGAAAAAATTACGACACTGATGGATTTCCATAGAGTTACAATTGATTGGATCAAAGGTAACTCTTTGTAAGATGGGGCGCAGGTCATAAAAAAAGAATTTCTCTGACATTATTTTCCCACAGTACATTGACCAGGTGAGGCAACAAGTCCAGGACAATCTCAAGTGTATAGCCCACGCACCTAGTGTACAGATGCAGGATGTTCCTCCAGATATCCTCAGTCTAGAGAATGTTGAAGAACAAGACCCCGATGTTAGGAACAGTACCAAGGAACAAGATGAGAGGTAAGACCTATTGAGAAGTTGTCAAAAATTAACTTTCCAGAGATAACGTAAATTTACTTTTAACAATATATATTCTTCGAGAAAAGAAATTATACAGATATGTGGATATGAGATCAACTTGATATGAGATATAGAGTTATTTGTGACTCTAAAGATAAATGAAAGTAGTTGCAGTAAACACTGATTTCACGAGAAAGTGTGTGAAACCAAGCTTAATTGTCACTATATCATCGAGGATCTAGATCTGGTACAGTTACATAAACTGAACTTTTTGAAATCTTGAAATCTACGCTGAAAAATGTTCACACTGAAGATCACCGACACAGATAAGTGCATGCGGGCCAGTGTATTATTATTGCTTTGAATGTCGGCCCGACGCTTGACCCGAATCCCGTGCTTATTTGCTAATTTCTCAGCAATTACACAATTTCTCCCAGAATCTTTGGGCACATATTTTTTATTCATACAAACAGACACTTTGGTGGTCATTTCATTGGATTCTGTACGAACTCATTTTGAAATCGTTTCCACAACTGGAATTTATCTTGAAGACATCCTTTAGTGTCTCTGCAAATATGATTTATGATACTCCCATTGATTGATATGTAGTAGGGGGCATACTCTTCATATGATTCCACCAAAGAGGTGATTTTTGTCTCACCTGCGAAGCAAAGTGAGACTATAGGCGCCGCTTTTCCGACGGCGACGGCGGCGGCGGCGGCGGCGTCAACATCAAATCTTAACCTGAGGTTAAGTTTTTGAAATGACATCATAACTTAGAAAGTATATGGACCTAGTTCATGAAACCTGGCCATAAGGTTAATCAAGTATTACTGAACATCCTATTAGAGTTTCATGTCACACGACCAAGGTCAAAGGTCATTTAGGGTCAATGAACTTAGACCATGTTGGAGGAATCAACATCAAAATCTTAACCTGTGGTTAAGTTTTTGAAATGTCATCATAACTTAGAAAATATATGGACCTAGTTCATGAAACTTGGACATAAGGTTAATCAAGTATCACTGAACATCCTGCATGAGTTTCACGTCACATGACCAAGATCAAAGGTCATTTAGGGTCAATGAACTTTGGCCGAATTGGGGATATCTGTTGAATTCCCATCATAACTTTGAAAGTTTATGGATCTGATTCATGAAACTTGGACATAATAGTAATCAAGCATCACTGAAAATTTTGTGCAAGTTTCAGGTCTCATGATTAAGGTCAAAGGTCATTAGGGTCAATGAACTTTGGCCGAATCGGGGGTATCTGTTGAATTACCATCATAACTTTGGAAGTTTATTGGGCTAGTTCATTAAACTTGGACATTAGAGTAATCAAGTATCACTGAACATCCTGTGCACGTTTCAGGTCACATGACCAAGGTCAAAGGTCAATGAACTTTGGCCGAATTGGGTGTATCTGTTGAATTACCATCATAACTTTGAAAGTTTATGGATCTGATTCATGAAACTTGTACATAAGAGTAATCAAGTATCACTGAATATCCTGTTTGAGTTTCAGGTCACATGATCATGGTCAAAGGTCATGTAAGGTCAATGAACTTTGGCCATGTTGGGGTTTTTTGGTGAATAACCATCATATCTCTGTAAGTTTATTGGTCTAGTTCATAAAAAGTGGACATAAGAGTAACCATGTATCACTGAACATCTTGTGCGAGTTAGAGTAGTATTGAAAGTCAGCACTGCTGCTATATTGAACCGCGTGATGCAGGTGAGACGGCCAGAGGCATTCCACTTGTTTTTACTGCACAAAAAAATGGAATTAAGTGCGACTGCAGTGGCAATTAAATCTTTGTGAAACACTCTCTCGGTTTCTGTGTAGAAAACAATCTTTCAAGCCTTTCTCAGTTTGTGCAAAATGGTTTTGACTCAAATATTTAACATGGATTTGCTTCCCACTGTATAATAGGGGTTAAAAGAAAAAGGCGATATGTCCTTTGATGTTGTTTAGATTCTTTGTATTGCCATACAACTTATTGTTAGGTGTTTGGTACATTTTGATTTAATTATTTTTTTTAAGTAAATAAGATATTTTCTTTGATGCTTTGGTTTTGTGTAAAGTTCTTTTTTTTTACAAATTATTGCTAGGTGGATCGTACTTATTGATATAATTGGTGCATTTTTTAGAAGAATATATGTCAAGTTCTTGAGGTTGATTGTATTCTTATCTTGTTACAGTTACTCTTAGGAGGTTGGTGCATTTTGATTTGATTATTGCAATGAATTTAGATACCTATTTCCATCTTGTTTCTTGTTCTTTTTTTTTACTTTCCAGGATTGAGCCGGCAAACGAGTTCTATGATGGAGAGAAAGACCAAGATAAGGAGGATGGTGTTGTGTTAGATGTATAACAAACGTTGCATTCACTGATGATTAATGTGAATGCACTCCTATTCAGTCAATGAGAAGGGGAGTTCACATATGTATTCAAGCACCACATGCGTATTTCCTGGTCATCAATGTATTGTTGTTTGCCGTGAATGGCTTGTCTGAGCTACTACCTGATGTAGCAACGTAGTGTTATGTTGGGTTGCCATGTGTTTGGATGTGAACTTGACCTTTACAGTTTCATCTCTCAAATTGATTTAATATTCCATGTTATACAACTCCCAAGAATGTTATGTAATCTGATTGGTCCAAATTGGATCACTTGATATTGCGTGAATTGCACTATTGCATCCAAAATGCACTATCCTGCACTCTGACATCATACCAAAAGCACTATCCTGCACTCTGACATCAGAGTGCAGGATAGTGCGAGGTCTGGAATTATCTGAAATTATCTAGCATTTAGATCAAATTCGGGACAACTCAGTAACATTGGGATTGTATAAAACAAATAATGCATGCATTCTTGTGCATAGAGGACCTAAACAATGAACGTTGTGCTCAACTCGCCAAATGGATATGCCGCACTCGGTCCTGCCGCTCCTGCGGATGTCGTTGTGGTATATCCATTGGCTCATCTTGCACATCGTTCATTATTTGGCCCTGCATGCATGCGCTTATGTGCATTATTTTTATAATGACACTCATGCAAATTGCTGAGATGGTGTATTGAGCTGTGTATCAGATGATTACTATTTTGAATAATACTTAATAATTTGCAATATTGATATAGCACTTAATATAATTTTTCCTTGAGCATGGCTACCCTGATATAGGTACCCAAGCATTCAAGGAAATCCTTCCTCCCCTGTACCCATTTACTGTATCTGTGTCGAGACTGGCAATTGTAGCTACATGCCTTACCAAAGGACATAATCTACATTTGCCATTCTCCACCCGGGTGTGGTTTTAACAGAACTTGTATCTACCAAGCCCTAATTTATAGTGTAATGATTAATCATAGACTGATACACTACAGTGACTTCAATTATAATTGATAATGCCTACATGTACTTAGAATCTTTGAAGATAAGTTCAGGAATGTAATCTACGTATTGAGGTGAATATCACATTATGACCAATGAATATGCTTGCTTTGATTCCTTTCATCACGTATGTCAACTCCTCTTCTCATCTGTACAATATGTAATGTATTACAGTCACAATGCATCATTCAAATGTAGAAAATATTTGTTATTTCCTTACTATGCCATGATAGCAGTTGTATGAAAGCACTATTTTGATGTATACATGTACCTGTAATGCCTTAATGCTGCAGTAGCAAAAAAAAAGAAAAAACCCACTCCCTTTATTCAACATGACCCGTCCCCTTCTCACACTGTCCGTTTCCCACATTAGTGAATAAGCCACTAATGCCTGTTTGGTTTACCCAGCCACTGCCCTCCATCCTATTGAGGGCTAATTCCATTCCAGCAAGCAGTTGGTAGGAGATCCTTTATTTCCTCATTTCCAGTTTAGGCTGTGCAGTTCATCTGATACCCAATCGGTCTAAAACTACGTAGCGTATCTTATTTGACTAAATGGTAATAGACCAACTTGTAATAAGAAAGAACCATGCAAACTGAGTAAGTCAAGTGACATTAGTTCATGATTACACGGCAAAAACGCCAGTGTTAATATAACACCAGCCTGGTATCTATATCGAACACACCAGAGAAGTGATGAAACAACACCAGTTTAGAATCAAACCGATATTGTTGTTTCAATTGCCTATCTGGTGTTAGCCTAACACCAAACTGGTTTTGATTCAACACTTCCCTGGTGCAATCCGATATAGATACTAGGCTGGTGTTTAATCAACTCTGGAGTTTTTGCAGTGTATTAAACAGATTTATGGTACTATTAATTACAGATGGGTATTCAGTCAAGAATGGCTGCATGAAACTGTCAGGCAATATTGTTTGGCTATAGTGGTGATATGATCTGGTAATTAGACCAGTAGAAATTTAACCTCGGTTTGATTTATATGTATAAAGTTTGCCCTTCAGCCACTTGTGAATATTAAAGACCATGGCCGTCCTTAGGGGGTGCGGAGGTCTAGACAAGATTGTTTTTTTCTAGTCAAATGTAAACCAGCACCCCCTGTTAAAAATTTTGTCCCAGGGCCAGCATCAGCACTGTCTGACATCAGAATTGATAATATTTGTCCCTTTTTTCTGCCCCAAGCCCACCCCCCCCCCCTTGGAAAAGCTTGGGACGGCACTGAAGGTGTATTAGATGTAAAATTTACTATGTGATTACCCAGTGACTACAGAAGGATTTTGAATGGGGGGGTGCTGAACACACAATAACCCACAGTTTGACAGTAATTTTCATACTTTTTTTATTTTACACATTAACTCCCCCACCCCCTGGGTCCCATGGCACCTTATACAACATTCAGTCTTTTCAAAGGGAGATATGAATCTTAGATATTTTGGCCCGTATTCTGAAGTTGGGTTTAACTTAAACTGAGGTTTGAAGTTGTGGTTTAAGTATGGACAGCCAATTGTTACATAATCACTAACGGTATAGAGACATTAAACTTCAGCTCATTCGGCTCTCAAATCATTTATAATTGTGTAGGAAGTATAAATAAATGATTGTCTTCACCATCGATAAATCAGGAAAGAGCACAGTAAACATAAGAAACATACAACTTAATAAAAATTTTGATACTTATGGCTTTCCATATTTGAACCACAACTTTAAACCTGAGTTTAAATTAAACCTGACTTCAGAATACGGGCCTTTGACTGCAGAAACAAACAGTACCATCAGGTATGAGGAAGTAGTTTTTTTCTGAACTTTGTTTGGTTTATTAGCCATTTGATCTTGTAGACAATGTGGTTGGTCCAATTCCCAGATCATTTCAAACACCACTATGGCAATACCCATTTGATCTTCTATCAGTTGGTCTTCTTGCTTATTTGGTGCAAATATCGCTAGGCCCAATAACCAATTACATAATATTAAACTAATGATCAAAATCATTAAACAAGATGTAGTAGATACAGTGATTGCAATACAACATACTAGCAGGAAATATACTGCACCCGCTTTTAATTAAAGGCTTTTTGTCGAGTGAACTTTGTGAAGACACCAAGTGGCACTTTTTTACCTACATTTTTAATGTACTTTTAGCCCATATGATAGATTGAAGCAGGACCCAGTTACATAAAATGTTTTATCCTTTGCAATTGTTATAATTCTTTGATATTAGACAACCAATCAACAGGCACTGTTTCACATAACATGTCCATTACCAGTGCTAGTATTCTGTGACATATCTGTACTTATTCATTTAAATGACACTGTTTTTAGTGGCTTTTTAACTGTAGCGAATAGCTTGTACAGTAGCCTGACATTGATATCAAGTTTTGTGATAATAGGTCCAAGCACTGTAAATGTTTACAGGTTCACAGGCTTGGATCGATTCGAACTCAGCCCTTTGATCTGAAAAGTATTACGACAATATTGTAACTTTAAATATGCATTGGGGTACTATATTTTGTTCAGGAATTAATAAGAAATTATAGAACATATCGTGTATTTGTCATGGTCGCTTTCAAAATTGAGGTTAAAACGTATTCAGAGACAGGTCCGTATATGCATGATAGTTGGATATATCAAACTTTCATCAAAAGTTTACTTGCTACCTTTTAGAACTGAGTGTATCATGTAGGAATTTCATGATTCAGTGAACGATGGTTTGGCATTACAGTTTGTCACCTTTTAGAACAGGGTGTCTCGTATAGGAAATTCATGAATCAAAACTTCATTTGTGTCCATTGGGTGATTTCTAGGCTGAATATGTCAAATATTTAGTAAAAAAAACTTTGATTGTTGTTTCAAATAATAATGATATTAATTTCTTGTAAAGTGCATACTATCATGCTTCTTTTCAAGAAAAAGCTCAAATCTTTACAAATTGCTAGCATTGATCTTCCATGCAATACACTGCCAACAGACAGAGACAGATAATTTGATCTTCTTGGAATCTTTGAGATTTGGAGCAGTTATTTTTTAAAACCAAATTGTAGATTTCCCTTTCTTTGAAAGTGAAACATGCATAAATAAACCTGAAACTTAACAGGATAAAGCCTGGCGCACATTTACACGATCCAATATGACCCACTTTTTTTTTACAAATTGCATTTTGCAGTGGATATGAAATTTCCAAGTTCTAAGTGAACTTCTGTGTATTTTATGTTTGGAATAATGCTGGGAACTTAGAAATCTGCAAGCTTTTTGGTTTCTTTGAAAATCAAATCATACCAAATTGTGTACTGTTCACCAGGCTTAACTGTTACATTACAGGTATATGTATTTGTGTACATTATTTTTACTGAATAACGGCGTAAGTAATTGTATGAGAGCACATATCTGGGCGCATCGTGGTCTAGTAGTTCTGACTCTCGCCTTTAATACAGAGGGCCGTGGGTCTGAATCCTAGCCATGGCATGATTTCAGTCAGCAAGAAATTTATCCACATTGTGCAGCACTCAACCCAGGTGAGGTCAATGAGTACCCGCCAGTATTAATTCCTTGCATGCACTGAGCGCTGGTGATGGTAGCTCAAGCTAAAGCTGGGGTAATAATAGCAAGCATGTTGTATCCTCAGGCAAATAGGGCTATATAAATACAGCTATTATAATTATCTGGGGTTTTTCTCAATGAGAATAATCTGACCAAAAGTCATGCTTAAATGCCAATTTGCATGTAATATTACATTACATAATCTCACTAATCTCTAATTCTGGTAATTATGTGCATCTGTAGCATCATTCAACCAGCCACAGGGATTTTCATGTACCACATGCAAATCCCTGTAAACACTAACTATTGTGTAATTTATGTGACTCGAAATCACCCAAAATGTACCAATATTCTATTTTTGTATAACTACTTGTTGTTTGTATACTCTACAACACTTATGTTTTACTCTTGTTTGATACAGAGTCAAGGATATTCTGCATTCTCAGAAGTCAGTCTTGGAAATCCCTTTGTCTATTTTCACTTTCAGAAAATTTACGAACATATTCACAGCTACCGATATTCTTTGTACAGGGACTATATAGTTTTAGTAGGCAATGGGGGAATGATGAACTATGCAATGGTAACTTCCATGAAAATCTTGATTCTGATTGGCTAATTAGTGATGTTGCCATGGTAATTACTATCGATTGCAAAGTACAATAATTTATTCATAAGAGTAAAAGATATTTATTCAGTCCCATTTACATGTTTACTCGTGTATGGGATCTTCCGCAGTCCTAAAACTTCATAGTCTGCATGGAGACGAGAGGCAAAAGTATCTGTATGACACTATGGAACCTGCCTCTGGTGAGCATGTCATGACTCAAATCAGTGAATTTCGCTGTCCAGAGTTATAAGCTACTGAAATCCTTGCATCTGATTGGCTCAGAGGAGATTAGTGATTTTTTTTTGTTTAATGAAATATGTCCCTGGTCCCTTGAAATCGCCTTTTGTACTGGATCCATTGATGATGTTGGGGGGGGGCTTCTTTTCCATTTGCAAGGGGTTATTTCAGACATATTTCGGGGACTCATTTGTCCTCAACCCCCCATATTTTGTTTTGCTTTGTTCTTTGTTCAGTATTTTGTGGTGCTGATTACTTCATTATTTCATTCTCAAAAGAGGATAGAATTATTATTTGATACTATTAATTTGACCTCTCAAGTGATATTGATGGGGAAATTAATATAATAATTGTAAATTATTTCACTGCAGACTTATTTCTGAAATTTAAGTCGGTTGTAGGGTTGTGACTTTTTTGTATGAGAAATGTACATAGTGGTGAAACCCGAACTTGTATTGTAATTTTTCGAACCTTCCATGTAAATATGCATAGTATAGAATTTCTGAATATTTTTTGTGTGCTGTACGTGTTTTGTTACCAATGTGTACATTGTCTATTGAAATATTAAGTAAGTGTAATGTTTTTTGGAATGGCAATACAAATGTCCGTGTAAATAAATAAAATACACAAGCACACAGGAAAGCATTTGGCGTTTCACGGTTTGTTTTATTGAAATGCTCTGCCACATAAAACACGATTCATGTGATAAATTTGTTTACTAGGTTCAAGTTGTACTGAGCTTTGCAAACAAATTTCTCCTTTCCTGAAAAAAAATCATATATCGTGGTTGTTTTATTTGCCGCCTAAATTCTTACCTTGTTTTATGAATTCACTACTTTGAGATGTTTCAAGGATCTTACCTGTATGTTGAGCATGGTGGCCTCCTTTTGATTGAAGTGCTCGCCCCCCCCCCCCCCTCCTCCCCCGACCGACTTGGATATACAATCTTGTGGGTGGGGTTTACTATTAACCCTGATGTATGAACGTCCCTCCCCTATGCACACTTTACGACTGTTCGCGATCTGATTTTGGAACGAATCGCATTTTGCTCATTTTCTGTAAATGTGAATGGAACATATAATTTTTATTTGAGGTTAAAATTAATGGAAAGAATACTAATATAACCATTTTGAAAGATTGCAAGCCTTTATTTTGGAGTAAAGGCAAAATTAGTTTCAAATCTTAGCTAATCGTACGACTGCTGTGACGTCATTACGACTAGATATTAAATACGCTTTTATTCTAAGAAGGATGATAGCATAGTCACAGAATTGAACATAGGTATTCGTACGATGATATAGAACAGTACGCAGTAAGATATTCCAAGTCTCAATACTAGCATCAAATTCTACTACTTTTTATTCTGAAATCGGGTCGCAGACCAATCGTACGGTGTGCGGTCGCCTTCACACGCATGATTAAGTGGTTTAAAATGACTGTTCACTTTATCTCTACAACTTCTGCATCTCACGATCACGCCAGTCTCTCTCCCCTTCCCCTTGTATGATTTACACAAGACTATAGAATGACCAAACCAAACACACAATTTCAAAGGTAGGCAAAAGGTTCACAATTTATTTGAAATTTAAAAACTCCGACTTTCTATTTGATAACTCTACCATCATAATCTACGACGATATACAGCTGAGCAGTCACACACATAGTTGTTCAAATATATTTTGCTCGATCACTATATCAGTTTTTAGAGGTTAAAAAATGAATATCGATCGAAATCAACTCACAAACAACGTCTGGGCCCGTTTCTTTGCGATTATTATAACTTCCTCATGACGCAATCTTTGAAATTACCATGGTAACACTGCCTAATGACAATAGCAACCATAATCGTAAATACGTCTTTATGAAATGGGCCCCCCGTTTTGATAAACTAAGTTTTCAGAGCGACTATTTTAAAGATGAGTCAAATATAACGTATACGAAACCAGTCAAAATAATCTAATCCTGAGTAATTAACTACACGTTTAAGTCAATAAATGAGTGGCTACTAATGCCTAGTTCGTCATGGTAATTCGGAGGCAATAAGGGTTTTAGACTTCGTTATTGTAAATGAAATTTAGAGCATCATACATAAAAGTAAAGTTGGGCCTATTATTTTTGTTTCTAACATTGAGAAAACTTATCTTCTTTCAACGGAAAAGTAGTGAAGAATAATAGAAAAAAATACCAGCGGTACTTTTAATATGCCTACTTTAATAATTAGGCCTATGTATATACGTAAGGCAAATTACTTTACTCTGTATTCAAACAATATGAAATATATACATACATATATTATTGTAGTTATATTTTTCTTACAAGCTATAACGTGTGAGCAGTCAGTGATTTGATATAGAATAAAATCAAATGGATAAACTGTACATCAAAGGGCATTATTATAATTAGCTATCAAAATTAGTATTTACATAGGAAATCTAAGATACGAATGTCATAATAATTATGATGAATAAGTACATGAGTATTTTAAGTTTCAATTTGGCCATGCAGGAAGCACAAGGGCGGCGCCGGGATATTTTAATGAGGGAGGGGGGGGGGGGGCAAGCGACATATATCCTCGATTGAATTACAGCGGAAATATATAGTTCGACAACCTACACCTCGTTGATGCATTCTCTTTATATATTTTTTCGCTTATTCTTTTTCTTCCTTTCACTGTTTGAAAAATAAAAGGAATTGCCTCTCCCTGCGCCCCCCCCCCCCCCCGGTGTCGCCCCTGAAGAAATCAAAATATAACCAAGAAGACCTGAGAGCAAACACGTGTTTAAAACTCTATAATAAACAAGTTTAAACTCTATAAAAGTCTACAACATGAAAACATATACTATTTTCAACATCGATACAATATTTGTGTGGTATATATCTTTAAGCACGATTATTTTGCTTTAGGAAACGAATATTTAGTTTCAGGTATATTTTATAGACAAAAATAAGATTTGTATGATTGGATCTTAAGAAAATAATAACATCAATAACGATACATTTACTGTTTTGTTCGATCAAGCATGAAGCCGATTGCCAGTGCACCGTTTTAACACATCGTACGTCTGCATGTTTAAACTAATAAACTACAAATATCATATTTTCAACACAACCTAGTGTAAAAACCAGACATACATTTTATTCAGGAAAAACTTTCATAAAAATACAAAAACTAAATGTAAGGAACAATGATGTGATGACAAAATGAATGTAATTGTACTACGACGTCGATCAAAATTTCGTGAATGATTAGTTTCTGGCAAACAACGAAATCCAACATTGTGACTATCACGCTCCATTCACTTAAATATCTGCTTTTTCTTGGGGTGGGCTTTAAAGATAAATTAAGGTTTGAAAGCGGTATCATATCCAAAAGCTATTTTTAAATTATATTTTAACTTCTGCCGACCAGAGTTTACGAAAGTTGGACTTCAACCATTTGCTTCTTAAAACACACGACCCAAGGCATCCGATTTTTCTCTGTAAAATGCCACACTTTTCCCGCCATGTTATTACTCTTTTTAATCACTGATATTTAGGGTGTTTACAGGCACAAAACAATCGTAATGATGTAGTTTGGCGCCTGCTTGCAAAAGATTCCACAAATGCCAAGAAATAGGTCTACACCATAGAAATATAGTTTGATTATAACCAATATATATTTATGGTATACACAGCACCGTGTTGTATCAAATTGCATTATAGCAATGAATTCATTCACCGCTCAACATAGACACAAAATATTGCTACAAACATGGTACATGGACTTTTGTTGTTTGTTTTTTATCATATGTAATTCAAAAGTCAGTTTCTACCCGACGAAACAACTACGGCTAATATCATCATAAAATATTGAATTGATGAGAAATACTTAAAAGGCCGCATTCAACACTATTTTAATAATATAATATTAATAAGTACAACAAGCCTCTTTGTTTTTAATTCGGAATACATAAGAGATAATCATCGTGAACTCCAAAATATTATGAAAAGTTAAGTGTAAATTAGTAGAAAGTAGAGTTATAACAGCCCTTAAATCGTAAGGGAATCGTACCTGCCTTATTTGGCGAACACTTGAATTATTTCACACTAAAGACCCCAGCTCTGAGTTCCCATACGAATGTATTGATATGAATATCAAGTCATTAATAAGTCGATCTGTCACGTTATTGTTTATGACTGTGAAAGAGCCACATCTACCCTTTTGAGTTGAAATGATGTTACATCGAAGTTGCCGAAGTTTTAAATGAAACTTCCCAGCCAGCAATGCCGATTAGGAGTTGCTGTGTCAACAAGCATTTCAGCTGACCAACCAGCACTTTAACAAACACATAGATCGTTCCAACGAAACCTTTCGTATAAACTCCAAACTCTTATCGATCTATATGACTGTGTTTGTGGACCAATCCCCCCAAAAAGATTGAGAAAAGATTGACTTCTAACTCCTATCATATTAACATTTTCAATTCATTTTTTTTTATTTTGGCTCCCTCGTTGCAAATTAGCAATGTAAAGAAATTAGAATCAACGGTCACTGCTGGCGGACATACAAGAACATCAGGTAAAAAAATGATTGGAACGCTTTCGGTTTTCTAATCTTCCAACTTAAATTGGAAATGTTCCGTTTATCGCAAGGCAACTTATCTTGTATTGAATGAGTACAGAAAGACGCTTTAATGTACAACGTATAGATTGACCAAACAGATCTGCTTTTTATTGATGACGTTATTGCTACACGTGATACCATAATATACTGAAATTGTTGAATAATAAGGGGATAGGGTTGGTACTATTGCTTGTATGTCGTCTCTGATGTTACCGTGACGTATGAAGTTCTGTAAGGAAATAGAACAGAGAGAGGAGACGAAAATAAAATATACACCTTATAAGATCATCTGAAAGATAAAAACATTTTGTTTCTTTGTGGAGCTAGTACTGATTTAAGAATATTTTATGCAATCGGATGAGATTTTTATTTTAAATCGTAAGGAGAATATCACTGGACTTCGCCAGAATATTGTGGTGTCCAGAATCTCTACATGATGATTGAAACTCCTTGTCAAAAAGTTGGACGTCACATATTTAATTACAATTATTGGATGTATCAACAAACCATTCTGATTGGTCAACAGTGTATGTGCTGAACATTAGGTGCATGCAACAAAGAATTATTTTGATTGGTGATTGACATTATTTTATTGACTGCCAACAGTGTGAGTTATTGACGAATATAGGCCTACACTATACATATCATAGATTTAATATAAATCGGGATAAGCTAGGTTAGTGAACACTAAAATACTGGATTTTGATTTTAAATTTAATGAGTTAAATCGAAACCCCATAATTAGAAGAAAAAAATAATAGGAATTGAATTTAAATAAAAAATTATCACTGATAATAGACAAAGTGGATTAATCTTAAACCTCTAATGCTAAACAAATAAAATATGAAATCCATAGGGATTGATATATACTTACCCCCTGTATTTCCAGTAACACAGTCCAAAAAAGGTCCCCAAAGCTCCCAAAATAAGTAAAGTTGCAAGAATGGCAAGAGCTATTTGACCATCATTCAATCCACCTACATCAAAGTCAAGAAAACACACACACAATGCATTCATCATCATTATTTGCATTTTACTGTATACAGTCCACTGGCTGTTAGATAAATAAAAAAAAAACGAAGACAAATATTAATATTGCTACTCATTGCATGGGCTACAAGAAAATCTCTTTTTTTTGCATACATAAACTGATATATCTACTAAAAAGTATCGATTTTGATTGTATTTAAAATGCAATAAAGGATCGGATAAGTATATCATGAAACAAATAAGGTCAGTGATTTTTACTACTTGTTTTATAAGCTACAGTAAGATCCTTACATCTGATTGAAGAGTGAATTTATCAGATAAAATCGCTGGAAAGATGTTTTATGAAGCACCCCCTATTCGCTTTCTGGATTTGACAATAGTAAATCCATTAAAAATATATATTTATTTTTCTTTTTATGTTCCGTGATTTGTAATCCTTTGTGTATAACGTGATTTTTTATCATTTATTTCAATGAAAACTTAAATATGAAAAACATATGATTTGCCTTTTCGTGATTAGAGGTTAAAATGTTAAAGCAGACCTGTGTTTAGAAATCTTGATAAATTCATTTAGTTTTGTCACGCAATTTACGATGTCAAAGACGTTTAAATATATACCTCCGTCTTTATCGTCATCATCTTTTCCTTTATGTCCGTCCATATCGCCGTCGCCCTCCATACCATCACCATCACCATCGCCGTCCGTATCATTGCCATCGTCTCCGTCTACAGGTGCATATGTAACAGTGCCTGCTGCTGCCGTAGTCCCTTCATTGGGAGGGGGTGCCGATGAAACGGGTGGTCGGGGGGTCGAAGGGGGTTGCGTTACCGGGCTTGGGCCATCGGTAGCATTACTCGAATCTAATAATAAAGGGGAAATGTATTCATATAATTGTGATGAATTATATATAGGCAAATGAGGGAAGCCAAATCCTTTCTGGTAATTGGTTGGTGAGATGATCTTTTATATCTTTGTAATCTCACAGGTTATAGACCTGCTATCTAAACCTCCTGTCTCGATCACAGGGCTGTAAATGTCGCCATTGCTTTTCAGATATAATAATTTACATTTCATGTTGGCCTAAATATTATACAAAGACAAATAAATGCAATATCGACCCCTAGCTGTACTGAAATAAATACAAACATGCACTTAACTAGGCAGATTTAGTGTATTTTTAATCTCATCCAAATGCTGTTTTTTTTTTATAAATAAAATTTTCTACTGGAATCAGTTGCACATCAAGAGGTTCTTTTTCAAATGCCTTCCATTATCTGACGCAGAGGTGAGCCCCCCCCCCCCTCCTCCTCCCATGACCGGCCACATGGGAGCTAAAAATAGCACCATTTTAGTGCTGAGGCCGAAGTCTTCTACATTGTCCGTGAGCCCTTTTCCTTCCTTTATTTTTGTGCCCCTGAAAATGTCACCTGGGGTACTTGCCCCCTTCCCTCAAAATACCCGACTTCCCTGGGAACTGCTTTGCTTCCCCAATATTATGATACATATCACATTCCGATTACTAATTCTCTATGATTGACAATGGTCAAACTGAATAGAAGATACATTCGTAATAAAACCTGCAAAAAAACAGAAAAATACTATTCGATGTTGATTGTAGAGCGACGAACGTCAATCCACAATAGCGTTTCAGTCGTAACCTGTAGATTATCTGTGGCAGTTATTTTATCGATACGATTGGGGTGACTAAGGGTCTAAATAACAATCGTCATGAAGTTCAATAAAAGGGCATACGTATGATCAAATAAGATAAAATTATGACATGTTCTTTTATTCGATCGATTGCTTGATTGATTGATATCACTAAACATGCTAAAAGGTCACTGAAAGTATCAAGCGGATCCAATGGGCGAAGCATGCCACCCCCTCCCTATTAGCGGCGCAAGGGGGCGAGAAAGAAGAAGAAGGAGGAGGAGAAGAAGAAGAAGAAGAAGGAGGAGAAGAAGAAGAAGGAGGAGAAGAAGAAGAAGGATGAGGAGGAGGAAGAGGAGGAGGAAGATGCGAATGTTAGCGATCAAGATTTCTAACGAATTCATGCTAACAACAAAATGTATTTAAATATTTTTAAGTCGTAACCAATAAGATTCGCTCATTATGCTCGCATTATTTTGTCCAATGAGATATGTATCATGTTCTTGAAAACAAAATATGCTTAAATTGTTTCATTTTTAGGTCATTATACCAGAAAACTTAACATCGCGCTTCGCGAGCACAATATCATAGGGAGAAAATTGTCCTGTTCTTGATTTTTTTTGTACATTACAGTCCTTAAAATTGTCCTATTTGCAGGTCACTTTATGCAGAACTTTCCCTTTGCCCTATATCATTTGCTTATAGTGTTAGGTATTCTGTTCATGAATTTCCGAAAAGTTCCTAAAAAGTCCCTATTTGGGGTCATTATAAAAAAATAGCTCGGGCTTTGAAGTTGCATTATTATTTTGACTACTATAGTAATTGATATGACTACCTGCACCCTGCTTTGGTTTTAGAAGAGGCGATCGTGGACTGTTTTTTCGCGCCTCACCCCCCCCCCCCCCCCCATGGACAAAGCTGGATCCGCCTCTTTTGGTGTCTTCTGTGCACACTAGCTGTCACCACGGCTGACCTCGTATTAATTTTATTTGCGCATTAACCACAGTGCAAATCACAATGGCTATTGTTGTGATGAAGAAAATATGTTGAAATTATTTTCTTTCCACAAGCAGACATGTTTTCCACGAGCCTATTTCAGTGTTCTGTTCGCTTTACACTCCCTTCATTTTCCTTATTTTTATGAAAAATAAGCTGACTGTGCAGTCATTCGAATGTAAACAATATTATACAATACAACATTATTGTACCTGTTCGAAATACCAGGGCATTGTTATTTATTTGTGCATAATGAAATAAACAAAATCTTTTCCATCAATTTTGTTGAGAGATATCTAATAAATTTCCTAGTAAATTAATATTGATATCAAACCGAGTTGCACGGACTTTTAAGAAAAGTCACGGCTATGCCGCTCACCCACTGTCTCCCGCCTTTATTATTCTCTCACCCTTCCAGCCATCAATGAGCGATACACAGTCACACGCATATGAAATATGAAGAACACTCATTTATAACACAAGTATAAGCAACGGGATAAGCAACCAAACACATGATAGTTTTATCATAACAAATTCATAATAGGGTTCGTTTTTATCTATTCTAACGATCTAAACGAACTTGAAAAATTTGAAATGAATTTATGATGTAATCTTCTAATAAAAGAATAAATTCTGTGACATTTTACAATGCTTTGCACCCCCCCCCCCCTCCTCTGGGAAAAATAATAGTAGGCACTTACCTGTATTGTTTTGTGCATTCACGACTGCGAAAGAGCAGACGATTACCGCTATCACAAGCGTGACAAATTGTGACGTCATCTTCATTCAGGCGATTGAACTGCATATGCGATAATAATAAAAAGAGAAAGGGGAGACCTTGTGAGAATACCTTTATTATGAATATCATGTGCCGCAAGGTTATGTGATATTATATTGCCTCTATTTCTGTCTCATATATCATGACTATTTTGGTTATGCTCAAGATGGTTGCATTGCATGCCGTTTGACAGAAAATATTTGAACACAATATCGAGTGATAAAATGTGCTTATATTTCTGATCGTAATACCACAATGTTCTCAGTGTTTAACTTTATTCTTCAAGATATTGGTTCTTCTCGGTCCTCTCTCCCCCTCAACCCCCTTCTCTCTCCTTCTCTCTTCTTTCTTTCTAATAACTCGGTCACATTTTGATCTACAGCGACCGTACACGGCGAGTCGAAAACAGCCGTTTTATTCAAACCACAAAGTATGTATATATAGCTGGTACAAATAAATGTTAAAACGCCGTATAGAGCAAATGTGACCTCTCTCTCCTTCCATTTCCAAGTACAATACTGGCAATCATCATCTTTAACTTAAAACATCAGCAAAGAAGCAGAACCGGAGAGAAATGTCAATTAGCTAACTCCTTACACGTTCATGGCATAAAAATGGTAAGCATGTTTACTCTTATACTCAAGATAGCGCCTGGGTGATACCTATATATTTTCATTGACGCACAACATTACTGAAGATATGGGCCAGTATAACGCTCTTCTGCCATTCAAAATATTATAAAGAACTAATGAATTCACTTAAAGATTATTTTTACTAGAGTTTTTAACACGTGGGGTCCAAAATATCTCCGAACGAGAGAGCGATGCTACAAAGTGTAGCTCTGTACTTCTAACCTTAAATAAGTTTGTCCGAATTACAAATTTTTACTTTTTGGAAAATACGTGTGGGTAGGAGAGAGAAAAGATCTTGTTTGATAAAATTTTGAAAAAGAGCTTTTCATTCCCTTAATTTTCATTCTAATATCCAACCCCAAATTGTCGCTTTGTCATTGTTAAATGAGAAGTTTAATTGATTAAGAGAAAATTACTTGTTTTTAATATATCTTGTGTCTACTCCAAGGAAATGTAAATTGCCCGTTTAGTTGTATTTTTAGGACAAGAAAAAAAAACATAGAATGGCACAGAAGTCCGCATCAAATTAAATTTGCACAACGCTATTGGATGATTGAGCTATACATGCTCCCATTCGAGATGAAAGATTCCTTCTCCATGCATGCATGCTTCGTTTTTTAGTTTTCTCCCTAAATAATCACTTTATTCACATTAGGTAATCTACATCACACAAGCTATTTAAGACTTTTAGTAGATCCATCCATATTTGTATATGATTCGTATCATTTTCGTGAACTAAGTATACATGTACCCTACCCTTACCCCCCAAAAAAAAATCCAATAGAAATGGGGAAAATATAGGCCTAGATGATTGGCCATAAGCTCAATAAAAACTAGTGCTAAAAAGAGAGAAAATGACATGCACTTCAAGTAATCGTATACATAGATTGATAAATTATGCATGCGAAACAAATGAAAATCATCTTTCTAAACACAGAATAAAATTGACTTTTCTTTACACAGTTAATTGCTGGTTCAGTATTTTGAAGCTAAATTTATGAGAACGGCTTTATTGTAACCAGGTTAAGAGACCTTATACTGATTTTACAACATGTACAGTCCTCATAAAGGAGATCCGCTGTTGAATTTACATCGTATATTTAGTCAATAATTTATTTATTTATTCATTCATTCTTTTATTCAATTATTTATTAATTTATTCAATTATTTATTCCTTTATTTATTTATTCATTTGTTTGTTTATTCATTTATTCATTATTTATTCGTTTTTGCATGTCATGACAATGTACATAGTGTGACCACCACAAAAACTGTTATTTGAAAGTAATAAATTAATACACCCTCGGGGATTTTAGCAGCAAGAAATGGACAGATGGATAGGGAAGAAGCGAAAATAGTATTTATAAAATGATAGTATGGATATAAAATCAAATGATTGATGGAAATCTATCACATCATCGGTCAGCATGATTATGTTTTAGATAGGAAAATGTGCTAATGACTTCATTGTACTAATGACTCATAGTATACTAATGAATAGTTCTATTACCCGGACATGTGGTTTTAAGGTGAGGATGTTTTTTTTTTAATAATAAGGAGGAACAACAGCATTCAACTTATGTTTCATAATACGCGACATTTTTTTCATGCATTAGCATAGCAAATTGTTACTTTTAAAACATGTTAGAACTGATCCAATGTACCTCGTGCATATATTTCTTTCTAATGCCCGCGATGACGTGCATTATTTGCATACTATTTCCCTTGGACTTTCGTTTCGGAGCAAGTACTATAAGTCACTTGGGGAAATTAACATTAATGACTATGTTATAATCGCTCTATTTACATCCTTCCGATACAATACCCTCGATTTAGTTCGTTTTGAGCATCGTACAACAGTGTACAAAATATACAATATACTTATCGTTTGTCATTCTCTCAAATTAAACTTTATTATAATATATAGGGACAACCTTTGCTGAAAACGAATTTTCATATTCATATCCATCATAATCGAACGCGCATAATAATCATATATAACCAGAAAATCATTCCAGTTACTGAGCCCAATAGGTAGGGGAAGGCGGGGTAAATTGTGACACTTTTTGCATTTTGCATCTTGGGAAACATTTTCTACCCCACACTGAAAGTCATTGTGACCTTTGAAAAAACGATGTCAAATGGCTCAACTTGTCCCATCTGTGGGGTAAGTTGAACCACAAAAACTATGTACAAAATGTAAGCGGGAAGAACCAGCATGTCATTTTTTCACTTGCTAATTCTCTATAAATACTAACATCCTCTAAAAGTAAAAGAACTGTCATGTGAATTTGCTCCTTTCTGCCTGCATATCAAAGGCTTTTTAAAGTTTGTTTGTTTTATTTACCAAGAATTACCATTGCTCAACTTGCCCTACACATGTATGTTGGCTTGCTCAAATTACCCCATTGTTAACTTAATGCGATATTTTACACATCCACGCATTTCTTATGCATCAATCATTTAAAAGACTATGACAAGAATGAGAACCCATACCTGGATTAACAATGTTGTCCTTATTTCTTTATTATATCTAAAGACGTGTGTGGGCAAAAAGCACGGATCTATTTCACACCTTTTTAAAAACTTTTTTTGCTGAAATTTAAATTTTTCCCTCTAAAAAAAACTTTTTGTTTCGAAGTTGAAAACAATGTGGTGGGGTTAAGGGTTATGTAATAGGTCTTCAATACATGACACCACCACAATGTCTGACTCATTCATTATTGGCCAGGGGGTGGTGGCTCAACTTGCCCCTATGCTCAACTTATCCCGCCTTCCCCTATTAATTTTCGGGGGAGTCCAAAAATTACCAAATAATGTTTTCAACATGTGCTTATATCCCTGCTACGACGGGTACATGTAAGTGGACTGCAGGAGTGAATTCCATCCATCTCGTGTGGAGGGGGGGGGGTGCACCTTTGATTTTAAACTCTTTTGTAATCGCGAGAATGTATACGATCTTATGACTGAGCAAAGGAAGAATTTTGAGCCTGTTTAAACTGGAGTGCTCTTCTTTGATTATTTTGAGTCATCATGTTCGTGCCTCTAGCCCTCTGCCCTTCAGTGGATGAATGAATGAATATACTTCGTTTTGCACTGAAGCAATGGAAGGACCAGTCGTTTTCAATGTCCAGTACAGTGCTTTAAACACTCAATGCTAACTTTAGATATATGACTCACACATTAATTCAATCGTGCAATTTCGGTACGTGCTATAGAAATGAATACATGTACATGTATATACATGTAGAATATACATATTATATATATATATATATATATATATATATATATATATATATATATATATATATATATATATATATATATATATATATATATATACATATATATATATATATATATATATAAACCCGAAAGTATAATATTGAAAGCTACAGTTCTATTAAGGTTCACGCAATCATTAACTGTGTCTTTTGAGTGTTATTACTGGTCTTCTTTCGCTATTATAATTACAGGAAGGAAATGCACACGTAAATGTTACAGGAATCTAGGAATCTACTGCTGGAATCATCATGAAACAGAATAGTTAATCGCGTTTCTTGTATTGGTCATCATTTCCTTTATCGCGTTACCATGGAAAATTGTGGTTTCTCCGTATTTTACGCAAAAGTTATTTCAATGATATCAGTGCGTGATTGTTAACGTATTCAAAGACAGTAGGGTAGGAATTGGTACACATGGGAAGTTACACGATTATACATTCTACACACTGGAATGGTATACCGGGTATTATATACGCATGAGCAATCCAGCAACTAAGCTTTAGTTTACATCGCAAGATATTCTCTGCTTTTGATAAAGGCGAAATAAAAAGCCCTCACAAGAATGAGTTCTCGTGCGAAGCCATCGAAAACGTTTATAGCGTTTTTATAAACATCAGTGGCTATACAGCATGCAGGTCAAAATATAGTTCTAAATAAATTTATCATAGTATTTTTGTAATAATAACCTCGATTGATAACTTAAAGCCTTAAAGTGGACATACAAATAATATATAAATATATATAGTGGTATAGAAATTTAATTAATGAAGTATAAAAGATGAAAAGGTATACATTATATAGAATTAACCTCGCATGATATAAAACAAAGTCAAATATCTATACATATACACACACAAATATATATATATATATAAATGCATAGCGTTACACTTGATGTTTTAAACTTCAGACTGAACCCGATAATATATAATACATGCATATCACGCAGGAAACCCAGGGCGCCTCTGACAGAGATGGAAAAAGTACATATAACTGCACGCTGAAAGCACGTGTACACATAGTCCTCTGCACAAAAGCATCAATCAAAGTTAGGTTTTGGCACCTATCTATCAATCAAATAAACATGGTAGATAATAAATCCATGAATCAGTGTTGGATATTTTTGCTCATCAATGTGGGAATAAAGATGTTACTTACCAAATGGAATGCGTTGACAATCTTGAGAAACGCCGGTTATATTCGAGTATATACCACGCCTCTTAGAATAGATATGTGGAAGATTCCCATGTATAGCGAATCACGTACAAAATGCGATACACACACAGAAAGATGTATTGGTATTTTCCATACGAATCTCGTGCAAGAGTACACACACACACACATACATACACACACTCTTCACGATTTGGCGTTAGACGGATGAACTGGTATCTTAATACTACGCACGCACCAATACGCCACGATACTCTCAATGAATGGAACTAGTTACAAGTTTTTACAATCAAATCTTTCCGCCTCAACGGAATGCCTTCATTACTAGGCTAACATCAACAAAGTCATTAACTGGTTGCTCAGAATAGAGATGCTTGAAAATAGATAAAATCCGTGAGAAATATTCTGATTCAAATAACAGAAGCCAACTTGATTTATAACGTTAACAGTTACCATTTCTAGTGCCCTAATATGCTTTTAATGACACAATGTAGTTGTGAAAGCATTGTTTCAATTAATGATCAAATCTTTATACGTCATAGAGAGCAGTGAGTTTGCAACATGGAAGCTTACCCTGGAAAAACGTTTAGTTGAGATAAGCGATGTCATTTCCTTTATTGGTTTATGTTAGATCTCTCTCTCCCTCTCTCTCGGCCAATAAAAATATCTATGACCATTCTATCAACTTAGTTCAGACAATAAAATCTAATAGTAGAAACTGAAGTTTAAAAACCATGAAGACAAATCCAAGTAAATACAGGTTGAGAGCATTTTATTCCATCTTCATGAAGAGATTTATATATTCAAACAAATCATACACACACACACACACACACACACATATGTATATATTAGATTATGACTGCATAAACTGCAATAGCTTTCCATATATGAATAAAATTCATGTACAGTTTCCCCCTGCAATAACTTAAGCAGTTATTTAACAGCTTCAATAGTGTTATGACTTTCAGTTTTGATTTTTTACATGTATTTAGAGTTGTTTCATTTCCTTTTGTTACTGTACTGATTTATTTTCCATATATACTTAGATAACATATATTTGGTCATAAATCGATTCTGTTTGGTATCAATTAAAGATCGAAGTGTGATCTCAACATGACTCTTTAAATATGATTAATAATGCTCAGAGTTTGATCCTCTCGTTCTTTATTCCATAATAGTAACATGTATCTTTTTAATGTTAGAAAGAAGTATAAAATCTATCTATCTATCTATCTATCTATCTATTAGATTATGACTGCATAAACTGCAATAGCTTTCCATATACGAATAAAATTCATGTACAGTTTCCCCCTGCAATAACTTAAGCAATTATTTAACAGCTTCAATAGTGTTATGAT
This sequence comes from Lytechinus variegatus, assembly GCF_018143015.1. NCBI lineage: Eukaryota > Metazoa > Echinodermata > Echinoidea > Temnopleuroida > Toxopneustidae > Lytechinus > Lytechinus variegatus. The sequence continues at coordinate 14,130,777 of NC_054750.1, forward strand.
TTCGTTTTACACTTTAATTGTCAGTTTTGATTTTTTTTTTACATGTATTTAGAGTTGTTTCATTTCCTTTTGTTACTGTACTGATTTATTTTCCTTATATACTTAGAAAACATATATTTGGTCATAAATCGATTCTGTTTGGTATCAATTAAAGATCGAAGTGTGATCTCAACATGACTCTTTAAATATGATTAATAATGCTCAGAGTTTGATCCTCTCGTTCTTTATTCCATAATAGTAATATATATCTTTTTAATGTTAGAAAGAAGTATAAAATCGCGTTAGTCATCCTTTCTTCTTTATATAATTTAGTATACATTTCGCCTCAATAGAGATATCGACATATTTATATGTATAAAACTTGGACATCTAAAGACAGCACTTAATTAATAAAAAAGTTGAAAAAATATGCATTGGCCTTATAGACCATGTAAACCGGTATTAAGCCAAGGGTCAATGTCACAGTAGAGTCGTGATTTGTTTTAAAGGACCATCTCTTTATCTTTCTCTTTTCTATATACTGTTACCATTAGCCAAACTCATTTTCCGCATAAACCTAAACCTAGTAGACCCATAATCTAATTATGGTACATTATCTAACTTCACAGTCCTGACCCCCCCCCCCCGTGGCCTATTTCTCGATCTCTAATTTTGTATCATTATCTCATCTTGTATTTTTATACCCCCCTCTCTCTTTCTCTCTCTCCCCCTCTCTGACTCCGCATATACGTGTATTAGGGGTTGCTAACCAACGTCTTTCTCTCTTTCAGTGTCTGTGGTTGAGGAAGGGTATGTTCATGTGCAGGTGTGGATGTGCATGTCCCCATATATATTTGAGTCTACATCTCCCTCTCTAGTTCACTCTCTCTTACTGTCTGTCTCTCACTCTCATTATGTGTAATAATAAAAAAAATAATACCCTTCCGCTCTATCTGAATCGAGGGCTCATGCAGAGCTCAGACCCGTAAATCCCGTCTTTCTTACCACCCCCCCATCTATGCATGTTGGGTTCTATCTCTAGTTTACTTCTTTCAATTTTTCTATTCTTCTACCATAAATCTCAACTCAATTATGCTCATCGAGTACCCCATCCACCCACCCACCCATTCTCCACTTATCCCTTTTCACATGCGCATTCAATCTTTCAATTGGATTATGTAACGCGAATGTGAAATCAATGAAGGACGCAGACTCCATACTGGGCTTCACAAAACTGGGTAATTGATTTTAGTACAGGTTTTCACGATTGAATGCGTTGGCAACAATGTGCACTCAATCGTACAATTAGTCTAAGATCAGTTGCTAAGGTTTGTGTACACGACACATCAGGTTTGAAAGGCTCATAGATCATTCGATCTTCATTCACCTGACCATTGCCATGGCTGCTAAATGCGAGTATAAACGAACTCAGTTTAAACATGTCGGACATGACTTTTAAAAATGTCTCAACAGAAGTTCGTGGAAATATAGAACATCTTACGATTGATTTCTGAAAGGAATCAACCGAAATATAATTTGTAAAAAAAATTTTTGTTGATAAAAGTGTAGGGCCTATAGGTAAGAAAGATACTACTACTACTACTACTACTACTACTACTACTACTACTACTACTACTACTACTACTACTACTACAGCGCCAATAATAATGACAGTAAGTATATTAATAATGATGATGATCATAATAACATTACCAATAATGATTAAGGTATGTCTTTTCTGTCACGTCATCACACACAAACCTAGACAAAGATGGGAGACGAAATAAACTAAATGATTCTTAAAATTGGCGTAGCGAAGGAAAAAAATAATTTTCCTATTCCGAAAAGACAAATATTTACCATCCCCTTTAAATTGTTTCCAAGGTTAATGACTGTTGTACTTCCCGGAGTTCCTGCAAAACCGGGGATTTATACTACAGGATTCTAATATACATTAACATTTAAAAGTTTAGTTTATGTTGATCTATATCGATGAAAATATAAGTCAATTCAATTCAATATGGTTTATTAGAAATTTAAAATATTATTTTACGGCACACCCCCCCCCCCCGATGAAAATCAAACGCGCTGTGTGCTTGAATCATGGACATCATGGACATATGTCCTAAAAGTTGAGGACCTAAAATGTCCCGGTGTTTTCCCTAACATCTTATTTCTTTCTCCGGCTATGGAGTTAATGTGCTGAAAACCATTATAAAACAATGATAATAATAATCATTGGAAATTTCCACATACACGGACCTGTCGAAATGTACATATTCGTGTTACTCCGGTTTTAGAATTAATGTTCTTGTAGTGCAGGAGTTACACATGGATATTCTGTTTGTTATCCTAGATTATACACATCTATATTATATACGCAAAAGGTGTAACATGGTTCACTCTAAAATCAAATCAGTAAAAAAATGAATAGTTAATAGGGTAAGCTGGGTGCAACTGCAATTCTAGTCGTATTGGACTATTTTCTAGTCGTAGTTTACTAGAATTGACTTCTTTCTGACCATAGTTTATGTCAGAAAAGTCGGAATTGTGAGTAGACAATCAGTTGCACCCAGTTGTCTTCTGGCCTAGTTAATTTCACTTATTTGATTTTAGAGTTTTTGAAAAACTTAATATTCATGCTTATTCTCAGTAGTTGTATTGTTTACTTCTATAAAAGATGTTAAAACTGGTGGTAATGTTGGATTTGTCTCTCGTAAATATTTTCATTACAATATATATGCCCTTTGAATATTCGAGAATGTGATCAAAATTGAAGATTATTGTTTTTAATATTATCAGGATGGATAAAAAAAGAGGAGATAATAGAAATGGGTTACAGAGAGGAAAAGAGGGGATAGCAAAGGGAAAAAAGAGAAGAAAACAATAAAAAGAGATAGATAGATAGGTGGATGGATAGATAGATTTATATAAAGAGAGAAAGAAAAAAAGACAGGAATATATATATATATATATCTCTCTCTCTCTGCTTATATTCTTTTAATTTATATATATATATATATGTGTGAGGGTGTGTGTGTGTGTGTGTGTGTGTGTGTGGAGGTGCCGTGGCCGAGTGGTCTAAGGCGCCTGACTATATACATGGAAAGTCCGGGGTTCGATCCCCGGTCGCGGCACCTATTCCCGTGAGCAAGGCAGTTGATCTACATGCTTTCAAATAAATGGAAATGCTGTATGCATTATTGGTAACTAGGTGTGCACTTGTTTTAAAAAAAAAAAAAAAAAAAGTATGGGTATGGGTGCGTGTGTGTGTGTGTGTGTGCGTGTGTGTGAAGCTATACATGTACAACAGCTTTGGTAACTCTTTTATTTTAAATAGTGTGTGAAGAAATGGATGAAGAGAACAATGGTAGGCGTAGCTTAAATCAAGGTTCCCAGAGCTATCTACCCTTTGGAAAAATTGGTGATGCCAAAAAAATTTCTCTGCCGGGAATCGAACCCGGGCCCCCAGCTTTGAACGCCGGTGCCTTAAATATATACAGAGAGAGAAAGACATTAAATGAAAGGAATATTGGCAGAGAGAGAGAGGGAGAGATGGATGGATAGAGAGGGAGAGTGAGGGGTGGTGGCAGTGGGAGTCCCCGACATGGAGTGTATATCGTCGAGATCGCCTGGGGCCCGTTGCAGAAAGAGTTGCAATTAAACGCAACTCTAAAAATCATGCGTAACTTGATTTTCAACCAATCAACAGCGCGCATTTGGGACTTGCGATTGATTTTTTGACTTGCGTTTAAACGCAACTCTTTCTGCAACGGGCCCCTGGTCAAGGAGAGAGAAGAAGAGAGGAAAAGAGAAAGTGGATCATGAAAAGAAAACATTGTCTGCTGCTGAGTCGGATTCTAAACTCAGCTGAGTAAACAATAAAGGTAACCATAGCAACAGCGATGACGATGTTTCGTCCCACCTCTCAACAACCTGAAATGTGTAGGACTACGAAACCAGGACATGAGAGATGTGGTAAGATGATGAACATAGAGCTAAGTGACTGAACGGTTGACTGATTTTTAGGATTAATCATAAACATTAATCAATACATTCAGTCGGCGTAGGGATTTGTCCACGGTCAGTCGCTAATTGCGACCGCACACCTTACGATTGGTCTGCGACTCAATTTTAGAATCAAATGTAGTAGTAGAATTTGATGCTAATATTGAGACTTGGAATGTCTTACTGCATAATGTTCGAAATCATCGTACGAATACCTATATTCAAATCTTTGACTGTGCTATCATCCTTCTTAGAATAAAAGCAAATTTAATATCTAGTCGTAATGACGTCACAGCAGTCGTACGATTGGCTACGATTGGAAACTAATTTGGCCTTTACTCCAAAATAAATGCTTGCAATCTTTCAACATGGTTATATTAGTATTCTTTCAATAAATTTTAACCTGAAATCAATTGATATGTTACATTCACATTTTCAGATAATGAGCAAACTGCGATTTGTTCCAAAATAGGATCGCGAACAGTCGTAAGGTGTGCGGTGGCCTTAAGATCTGTGTTACGGGATCCTTACTGGTTTGCGTAATCAATTATGAATAGTTGATTGTGAATACAATGTACAAGCTGGAATACATTGTGGTAATGGCGTCATGGTGTAGAGTCTAGGAATGCTTGGCATTATATAGGTCCAATATTAGAAAAAAATATTAATGGGAGAGACTCGGGGGGCGAAGCGAACGAGCCAAATGTGATTTCTTAATAGCATGTCACATTATTTCATTATTACTATTATTATAAATGTTGTTATCAGTAGTATCTTTTTTTTTTACTTTTATTTTTTATTATCATTTTTTTTATCGGGGGGGGGGGGGGGGGAGAAGTCCCATTCCAGTCCGTGCTTCAGTGATCGTCTGCATAAAGACATTTATAATGATGGTTTTATGATCCTATAGTAGGATCATTTGGAGGTTAATCAAACACTGTTATTTGTCTGAGTCTGGAAAATGTGTACATGAAAATATGCATTTAATGTGTGACGAGACGGACCAATCATTTGACCCGATGCACTTTTCCAACATCAGACTTGATATTTCAGAAACAGTGTGGCAAAGTGGTAATAGGATCAATAGGCCCTCCTTACCCATCTCTCTTCTCCTTTTCCCCTTGTACCCACCCTCTCTCCCTCTCGTATTTTGTTTCCAACCTCCTATCTCAACCTTTCCACTACTTCCAATCATACTGCAATCTGGCAATGTTCTATTCTTCTCCACCCATCATGGCAAGAAAGTTTGTTCAATTGCTAACCAAGCAAAGTCCCCTAAATCAAGGGTAAATCATTTGAACTAAACACACATTTCTGGCCGATATGTGTTCAGTTGCAACTAAAATTTCTTACACCACCCCTATATGCTTGATATTCAATTGAACGAGTTCCTTACAATCCCAAAAGACTCAGTCTTTCACTCTCTCCTTTACACTCTATACCTTTTATCTACATGTAGTCCTTTCCTGCACTCACTTTACAGTTCAGTTCAGTTCAATTAATTTATTTCCAATTAAAAATCACAATATTAAATTCATAAAAATACATAATTGAACAAATTAATGTAAACCATATTCATGTACATGTATTACAAAAGTCTTCCACATAAAATATATATGTATACAATAAGTTAACATTTTAAACAACAGAGGAAATAATTATTAAAATCCCAAAATAGAGTTTGTCTAGATAACCTCTCCTAAAGGAATTAGACAAAATCTAATTGATATAGTTAAGAAACTTATTTGCCCACAATTAAACAAAAAAGTAACACCTAAGAAAAAAAATCAAGATCAAATAATAAAGGGGAACAAACAAGAACAAAACCAAACAAACCCTACACAAAAAAGGAAAAGGGGGAAAATGATTCTACACCAGTTGAAGATTGATTAAATGCTCCTTGATACTTCTTTTAAATGCATTGTAATATTACTTGCAGGTCGTTCTGAACTGCTGGCGCTTTATGACTAAATGAAAATAGCAAATGGCATTTTTCAACAGCCCATGAATAATATTCATTTCTATTCCTTGTATTATAGTTATGTGCTGATTTTTTTAATGAAAGCATACTGTGAAAGCATACTATTGGAACCCCCCAAAAAAGTAATAATTCTGCTCCTCTCTCATTTTGTTGACATAATTATGTAGCATCGTAACATCCCTGGAATCTTATATAAAATCCCAAGTCAAGATCACTTTTTAAAAGAGGGCATCTGATGGGCAAATAATATTATATTCATTTTTAATCAAAGTATTTCTACTATGTCATAAAAAGTTTGTATTTCCCTGTTTTAAAGAAGATTTGAGGTCATCTTTTTCATAAAATTCATCTCCTAGTAAAAGAATATCCAACAAACACATGCATCTATAAGAAAGGAGACATAACACATTGTATTTGCATTGAAAATATATAACATTTATATACAAAACTTTCAGGGTCAAATTCTCTGCAAAGTGATAATTGAGAAAAATTGGCATATAAGGACTGAAATCTAAATTCATAAAATAGGAGAGAAAATATGTTGTTTATATCATTCATGTAATCTGTTTCAAACAAAAAGTCCACAAAAGAAGGAATATGACACAATCTGGGAAAAGAGATGGATCAAAGACCCCCCCCCCCCCCCGCTATGCAATTTTACAATAGCCCAGGCTATACAGTGAATATCAATAAAAAGTTTACACTTTGAAAAAGTCCTGGAAATTGAAAAAAGATACAACATTAGGATAATTTTTCACATATATTCTTGGGTTTGGGTCTAATCTATTAAATGAAAGTAAAAATTTGAACACAATGTAACACTTGACTGGGCACTGTCCACTTTGGTAAAGCTAACATAAAATGATTTGCAAAGAAATGCTCATTTTTCCCACTGTCAATGATAAATAGCTAAAACAAACTGTCAATGCGGTTTGTTTCTCATATTTTTCTTTTGCATTTTCCGCCAATTGAAATTAGGCCTATTGAAATAAAACAGATACATTTGAACATTCTGTAACACTTTGCCTACCAAATTAACATTTACACCCCAGGTAGGCACATCCGTTACCTTCTTTTGAGCCAGCTGGATCTGAGGACATAACTGAATGTAAAAAAGTTTATTTCAGACATCTCCAGCAAGTTTCTTATTTAAAGTGGGTTTATATAATTTCATACTTCATTTAATACGTGTTTCTCCACACTTTTCACAAGCATGATGATTAACAGAAAGAATAAAGTTCTGGTGTGTGGGGATGGGGGAGGGGCAAATTGGCATTTGATGAAGTGTTTTGGGCAAAAAAACAAGTTGAAAAGGTAAAAGATATCTTCAAATCATTCTTCTTCGCTAAAGTCCATGTGCTCTTCATGATTAACGTTTAATTTAATCCATAAATTATTTCCAATTTCTGCACAAATTATTTTTCACGAATTTTTCAAAAGTGGTGCTCACTCAAGCAGAAAGATTTTTCAACAGTTATACCATCGTTCGATTAAAGAGACCTGTACCAATGTATAAATGTGGAAAAAGCTTCAGGATATTACAAATATATAATTTCATAGGATAATTTAAAAGTGTAATTTTTTTTGGATACACACACTAAAGGGTTAATTGGGCATGGTAATTAATTGCAAATCTATGCACAATAACCTTGACAACATCCATAAGATTTCACGATAGCCTTCAGTGGAATGAAAACCGGTCAAGGATTTGTTTTTTTATAAAAAATAACACATTGGCTTGGGGCAATTGTGCCCCCCCAAATTATCAAAAGTCTTGGAAAATGGCCCTTCACTTTAATGTAAAACCTTATCAAATGTTGCAGATTTTGGTGGTAGATTATGAATAGCAGCCCCTGAAAAAAAGAAACTGTTTGACTGGTTTTCCCTCATTGCTTGAGTCACATCATTGGGTTCATTGATCTCTGTAAATTCAACGCTGAACTTAACTGGTTCACCAGAGTGTGTAACAACCAAGAACTTGAAACCAATCATTGCATCATGTTTGAAATTGCATAGCGCCCTCGCAGAGTATAAACAGTCCATCGAATGGTGGCCTCCATTGTTGGAGATATTTTGAATTTGAAAGTGAGGGGTTGCAAAATGCTATTCCCCCTCCAATTCGTTGATCAATTAAATGTGGTTTGGAATTCAATTTTATTTGCATAGAATTTAAAGCAAAGACAATGAAGAATGACATATATCCGGGTGGGTGTTTCATAAAGCTGTTCGTAAGTTAAGAGCGACTTTAAGAACGACTGGTGATGCTTTCTTGTGGTAAATGACATACAACCAAAATGTTCATTGGCGATGGTTTACGCGTAAGAAAGGATCACCAGTCGTTCTTAAAGTCGCTCTTAACTTAAGAACAGCTTTATGAAACACCCACCAGGATGCAAGGGGGAATATATTTCAGTTATACAACATAATCCTAAAATATCATACAAATATGCCATTTGCTACAATTCAAATTAAGTATTTTGCCTTTCATGAAATAAAATCATATCAGTACAAAAAAAATAGTAAATTGCAAGTATAATGAATATAAAAATTGCAAATGCCTGTAAGTCAATGGTACTGTTTTTTTTCTAAAAAAAGGTAACACCAACAAATGTGAGATGAAACCAGATTTGCACATAAAACAAAGAAAGATGTTATATGAGATTGATCACATCCATCAAGTAGTAGCTTGAGATGTGCTTTAAGACCTTGTCTCCTGGAAGTTGATCATATCTTTAGTATTAAGGCCTTAGGAATGATCCATGGGCTAGACATACGTTCTAGGAAACGGCAAGAATGTATTTGACAAAACTTTGGGTTTCTGAGGTTCTTTTCAGGTCCAAAGAGAGAATTCATGGTGTAACATGAAACCTCTGCATTGATTAATTCTTTGCTAAGGGAACCTTTATACTAGCAGTTCCATACAGTAAACCAAGAAATCCATTTTCAATTCTCATTCTCTCATGTGGGATACAGTCCAAAAATTCCTTATCACAATCATCATTTTCTCCCCCCTCTTCTTTGTCTCTATTATATAAATAGTGTACATACATCTATTGTACATCATACTGGATTATATGTACAACAAACATGAAATCATCCCCAGAGCAGGTTTAATTTTACCTAGGCCAAGGTGAAATAGGCATGCATTATTTGGAGTTCATATAGTCCAGTAATATTGTGTGATAGAACCTTCAATATTTATTATTATACCCCTTACTTAAGATTGTTGTATTGAGAGTGAGCTGAAGGAGAAAAAGAATAGTTTTACTACGATAAACGTTTGCCGTGAAATAGTTCTTTTTCCTTTCTGACGTCACGCATAGTCCATTTTTTCCCTAGGGAAAAAGTGAACTACACTTTTTTTTGACCCCCCTCCTACCTCGCGATACGCGAGCTGTGTGGCGCGATGCGAGCAGAGCGCTGCTCAGCCAGACGGTACCCTCCACTGCATGCCACGGGAAACTTTCGCGAGCTGCACTAACCAGGTGCGCTCGCTGAACAGACGATCCATCCGGCAAGACTTATCATTTTCTCAACTTCTCAACGATTGTTCTATATCAACTTATTAAAAATCGTTTTGCTGTAAAATGGTATGAGTGGAAGGGATATAAAACAAATATACAATGACCCATTCTCGGAACCCGCTAAAACTATTCGCAATCAGGAACATCACAAAGTTCTATTCTCCCTCAGGCCGATGGCCCTCGGGAAAATTACTATGTGATGTTCCTTCGATGAGAATAGTTTTAGCCAGATCCTCGAGTGTCATTGTATATAGTAAATTGTGCAACGTCTATTTAGATTGTTGTACGCGAGCAAATGGGAGACTCAATGACAAACATTCGTACCGTTGCACACGTACCATCCAAAATGTACCGTCCATAATGTACCTTGAACGGTCTGGAAAAGGTGACGTCACTTATAAAAATCAAGATTCAACGAATTGCACAGTTGCATGCGCTTAGTAAATGCAGACCCCGGTGGGGTCACTCAATATGACTTGGGGACCGCATGACCGTTACCAAAATCGCGGGAAAAGGGGTCAATTTCATGGAACGTCCGCGGACAGAACACTCCTCGAAGTAGTGAAAATAGGGGTGCTCACCAGGTGCTTACCGTCCTCGATCTGATGGAAATAGGGGTCAGGAAAAAGGGGAGAAACACGATCACGGGAAGTAAAATCCGTCGCCGAGTCGCCGATGCACCGGCCGCAAAGGGCGCGCTCATATCAATGTCATCATTATGAGAACAAAATGGAGAACAAGGTTTCGATATAAAGAGGTAATTTCTCTGGTCCCAAAGACCTCATTATAACAAGGTTCAACTGTATTTGGTCATGGTCTGACAAAATGCTCCTAACTGATCATGCTCTGTATCTTTATGTGGACAACTCTACATTTATTTTTACAAAGAAGTCTACTTTTCTTCATTTTCAAGAAAAATAAAAGTTCTTTTGGATTATTGTATCAGTATGACATGGCTCTTGGTCATCTATAAGGACTGAGCACTCTGATTCCTGTGTTGCAATTTCCTCTAATGAGGAAAGGGTATAAATGCCCTGTCCTTGAAATATGGTAAATAGGGGTAAATTTGCGAAATGGGCAAAAGTGTCCTTACAATCTTATAATTAGGGGTGTTCAAGGTACCATTTTACCGCAATTTTGTCCTTGTTTTGCATGAAAATGGGGTAAATTTCACAAAATGTCCTTGAAAATGACTGCAATAGGGGGTTACTTGCATTTGTGGTAACGGTCATACGCGTCCCCCTCTGAGGGTGAGTGACCACACTGGGATGCAGATGCGAAGGGCTTACTGGCTAAATGTGCATTGCCATTAATCAATATATTCCCCATTCATTTAACACAGGTTTTACCCTCCAAAAATCTAAAGTTATATTGTACGTATGTACAATAACAATTTTTGAAGGGAGGTCACATGGTACCAATCTAGCCAATCACAGCTCGTGTTTTACTACCACTATTTACTAAAAAGGTATGTTAAGTAATTCAGGTCCTATGCTGTAGAGGAGTTGGTGAGAGAGACTCCTACAGAGAGACTCTATGTATGTAAGTTCCAGAAATTGTGGAATCTCCTCTCAATCCTAATTCTCACATGGGGGGATGCAGTCCATGATTCCTGATCACAATCATCATTTTCTCCTCTGTTTCCTTCGTTTCCTTGGTGTAAGTATTCCAAATCCTATAGTTTGGAGGGACTCATGGGACAGGCTGCTCATCGGGATGGAGCACTCCTTGTGTTCCTTTTGATCCGACTCTTTAACCCACGAGTCTGGGATACTGTATACCAAGAAAATGGAATTAGGACATTCAGATTTGCTTCACTGAATCAGGTGATTGAATGATAAACTAGCCCTTACAAGGCTGAGGAAATCATTGTACACAAAAAGCCCTCTTTAAGGAACGTTTTGAATTAGCAGAACAAAATCTATAGAATATTCTATATCATGATTACAACCCCCCCCAAAAAAAGGTAATAAAAAGAATGAATAAAATGAAACAAAATATAATTGAAATACATAACAAAAAAAGACAACATAAAATATTTATGATAATTCAAAAATAATAAAATAATAATTGTGATTTTTTTTTTTTTTTTTGGGGGGGGTTATATTGCTACACAGTGGAACTGTACTGTATTTTTTTTCTGATCACTCTACCCAGTGTTTACATGATTGTGATGTTGTATCAAATGTAAAATTATACTTTATGGAAGATTTAGCACTTAACATATTGGTCATGGGAGCATTGCAGGAAGAACATCGCCAGTCATCTTTACTGAAGAATTTGCTCTATGCCAATCAGATGCAAGGATTTCAATAGCTTATAACATCTATTGGTGAAAAGCACCGACAACACTATTCATGAAAACGGTCCTATATCTACTGTAACTTACACATCAGTTGGTGACCAACGAAGAAGGACCATGGAATCTCCATTTTCATCTGTTCTCCTACAAACAACCTGAAAATAAAAGAAGAATTTGCCAAAACTGTGTCAGATTTAAATCTCTTGGTAGTCCAAAATCACAGATGAAATGTTCAAACCACAATTTATGCCTTCGTGTACATGCAAAAGATAAAATGAAGCTAGATATTTTCCCCTTCCCATCAAAAAGATTGCTTTCTGAGTTTTTCAATGTCTGCGGGGGAAACTTTTCACTATGAAAGTCACACTTTCCATTCAACCTTGACTGATGGGTGGTATGTTCAACAAGTACCACATTTTTTCATTCCACTTTTTACATTACACACTTTTCTTTTTTCTTTTTTGCTTCAGAGGATCCAGTAATTTTTTTTAAAAGTCAGTAAGCTGATGACTCTACTCAACACAAGCCATCTATCAATAACAATTTACAGGATGAAAACTTGTCTGTCTTCCACATAGTTGTTTTAAGTCTTTGAATAAGTTGGGTTCAAATCAATGGTTTGGATCAACAAGAAGACTGTACCTCAAAGCCATTGGCTGCAATTTGATTCCAAACTGGACTGTTCTCAGACCACAACACTTGCGGGGGAGGCAAAATTTAGTATATGCAGCATTGCTCTGAAATTTAGTATATGCAGCATTGCTCTGAACTTCAAATAACATGATTTCACTCCTTTAAATGGTATTGCAGAATGCAATTTGTTAAAAAGTTATGTCACAATCGGACTGTATCATGTGGCAGGCTTCACACCACAAAAGATCAACTTACAGAGCTTTTAAAGATGATAGAACTTCCACTGCCTTCTGTGTCTATCTTTGTTTTCATATTGAGTTCTACAAGTCGATGACGTACTGCCTCGGCCATGCGTGTATCAAAGAAATCATCTGTCTTCACTGAAATCAAAATTCAGGAGGAAATTGCAAATACATGTAGTTCCATTTGAATAAAGCTGGTCAGTAAAGAAGACTAGTAAATCATTCAAGAGATAAGTATCCATCTTTTCGTAATTCTGAACAAAATGAACATATATCGGAATGTGGCAAAATAATCTCTAATGCAGAAATTTAAAAATCACACAAAATACTTTAAGAAAGAGAAAAATTAATGTAGCATCAAATCTGAGAGGCACAAGCGCTACATGTGTTTAGTGATCTGTAAGTCATTAAATTTTTTTTTAACATTCTATTGACAAGTAACGTGACCAAATCACATTGACAAATCAATTGTCTCTCCAAATACCGTAATTGGTCCATTCTTCTCAAAGCTGTCATTGCTGGTGTTTGAAATCCTTATATCTCAACATTTATCAATTTTGATGGCAGCTCAGATAAAGCTGTATTAAGGAAATATGGCAATGGAGGCAACCTCATATTGTCTGAAGAGAACTCTTAATAGGCAAAAGAAGGTTACTACTTTTGCCAAAACTCTAAAAATAAGCTTTTTTTGAGCTGTTCTCATTTTTTGTTGTTGTTGAAATTTTGAGATAACAAGGCTTTAACATCCCAGTACCATTAAGAGCACATTATTGTCATCATCACTGAAGGCTTTACAATGATGACTTGTACATATGGCAAATGTTATATTCAAATAATTCCCTTACCCATGGACAACCTTCTCCTGATCCTCATCCTTTTCTTCTTGAGGGCTTTTCCTGGACTCTCATCTTTGCTCTTTGGAGTCTTCTGTTGCGAGTTCTGCTTCTCGGCATTGAGATGTGACTGACAGTGTCTCATCAAGCCTTTCTCTGTCCTATAACTCTGGTTACACCCCGCGAAGACACAGCGGAACGGCTTATCCCCGCAGTGGGTCAACACGTGCTTAGGGAGCCAGGTCGCCGACATGGACGGCGTGTTGTAGACCTTGCAGCCGTCCCACAAGCATACAAACTTCTTCCCGCCTTTCTTGATCTGCTTCTGTGCATGCTCAGACCGAACGTGGTCGGCCAGGTCGGCGCTGGTCTCTGCCTCCTCCCCGCAGGATTCCCAGCGGCAGATGTATTCCACCTTGGGTTTGGTCGGTGTGGGTGTGGTGGTAGGCGTGGTGCAACCACTGGGTTGGCTACTTGCACAGTCACTGCTGCTACCGGTACTGGTACTCATGTGAAACAGCGGAGGCTAAAAGGACAACAATGATATATAATCACATTAAGTGTATTCTTCCCTGTTCCGAAAAGTCTTGTCTTGTTTATTGGTATTTAATAACAACAAAGAGGAGGAAGAACGCAAGAGAGCAAACATTTGATTGACTTGTAGAAAAATTCTTGCTAAGGGTAAGAGATACCTAGTCTACATGTATTTTATTTGTACAATGGGGTAAAAAAAAAAACCCATATAATTTGAACATCTTGAATCAACATTAGGATCAAACATTCATTAACATTACAGTAGTTGATTTCTCAAACAAGTGGAATGCCTCTGGCAGTCTTGCCTGCATTACGCTATTCAATATACATGTAGCAGCAGTGCTGACTTTGAAAACAGCTATTGAATAATTATTCATATAAGAAAACATTCATATGATAATAAAATACTATGTTCTTGTTCATTGACCCAAAATGACATTTGACCATGATCATGTGATCTAAGATGTGTGCAAAACAATCATTTATACTTGATTAACTATATGTCTGTTTCATATACTAGATCCCTAAAATTTCCAAATTATGATGTCAATTCAACAAATACCCCCAACATGACCAAAGTTCATTGACCTTAAATGACCTTTGCCCTTGGTCATGTGACCTGTTGATGCCGTCGCCGTCAGAAAAGCGGCACCTATAGTCTTGCTGTGCTATGCAGGCGAGACAAAAATTAAACATTGCTTATTAAGATTACATAAAAAATACAAAGGGCAGACAGTCTTTGTTTCTTCAAATATTTCAGAACAAATGGAATCATATGTAAGTACATGTATATTGGATAGCAAATGCACTATTTTGTTGATTAAAAGATAAACTTCATTTCTGTTAATGAGATTGAATTAAACACATAAAAATACTACCTTCGAATGATTGCAAAATACTGATTATAGTGCACCAAAGAATTAGCATACTACTAGTATATGTTTCAAGATTTAAGGATTCAAAAAATGACTAGAAAGTCACTCAAGACTGATGACATCAAAAACAATGAACATACAAATGAAGCAATGAATGAATGAATTTTTGTGATTAGATTCTTTAGGTAACATGAAACAAAAAAAAACTTTCTTTTATATTTAAGTTAATATCAAAATGAATCATCAATCATCACAATATTTACAAGATTAAAAAGATATAAAAAAAAACAGATAATAAATAAGAAAAGATAAAACTTTCAGGGATGTGACTCAGAGATGGGAAAGAGACTGACTTTCGAAAAGAAGGGGAAAACACAACCAGACCACATGGGCATAAGAAAACAGGAGTAGGAGAGGACAAGCAGCTGAGAGACCCCCTCCTCCTCAAACATGAAAATAACTTAAAATGATTGTTTTCATCTTTCCCACAAGTCAAGAGTAGGTTTCCTTTAATGATGATCTACTTACATGGTTAGTATCAGGCCACTCCTTCCTTGAAGGTTTATCTCGTTCCTCATCCATCTGTGTTGATACCACCTACACCTGCATCCAAGACAAGTGTAAATAGCTATTAAAGAGTCTGTAGATACAATTCATATATAAATAATAATTCATCTTTCTATAAGACAATTGTGATCAATCCCCTGATATTGGTCATTGAATGTAATGAAGATGTCACTGCCCTTTAGAATAGGATTGTATATAGACCTACTATTTTGTTTTCTTCAAAAAATAAAGATGCAATTTACTGCAGAGCATTTGAAATCAGATTTCTCTTTCTGCATAGCACAATCTCTACAATATTTTCCTTTATTTAGAAAAACAAGGTAAAAGCGATTTTGTGTCTCGCCCACTTATGAAAATAACCAGAAATATCATGATTTGCGAGGGCACGCAACAGAATTGTATCGAAAGTTCATTGTGAAATTACTGGGATGGAATAACACTTGTCATAAGAGTCTTGCACTTAAACTTTAATATTGACCTCAAAATGAACTTTGACCATACCATGTGACCTCCAAACACAATAACATGCAGGTCCCTATGCCTATGTACATCTACCATCCAAATTTGGTTGAAAAGTTAGGCGTCATTAGAGTCTTGCATGTAAACTTTAACGTTGACCTGAAAATGACCTTTGATATTACCATGTGACCTTCGACTACAGCATAACATGCAGGTCCCCCAAGTCCATATACCATCCAAGTTTGGTTGAAAAGTGACTTACGGTTGCAGAGTTATGTGTCATAAGAGAGTCTTGCATGAAAACTTTAATGTTGACCTGAAAATGACCTTTGACCTTACCATGTGACCTTCGACTGCGGCATAACATGCAGGTCCCATATGTACATCTACCATCCAAATTTGGTTGAAAAGTGATTTATGGTTGCAAAGTTAGGTGTCATTAGAGTCTTGCATGTAAACTTTAACGTTGACCTGAAAATGACCTTTGATCTTACCATGTGACCTTCGACTACAGCATAACACGCAGGTCTCCCAAGTCCATCTACCATCCAAGTTTGGTTAAAAAGTGACTTACGGTTGAGGAGTTATGTGTCATTAGGTTTGTGACGGACGGACGACATTTGGATCCCGCAGTCTCGCCTTCACCTCTGGTGGGCGAGAAAAAAAATATGCACCAGGAATAACCTTTTGGCTGACATATCTTTTAAAGGGGAATCCAGCCTTGGCCATAAAATGTTGTGTTGGGAAGGAGAAAAATAAATTAAACAGAATGGTGAAAGTTTGAAAGAAATCGGACAAGCAACATATAGCTGCTTTAAAATTGAGATCACTAATAGTATGTAGATTTTAAATTGGCAACTGGGTAAGTAAATTATGACAAGGGGTAAGGACAACTTTACTATAAGCCACGTACTTTATTATCAGGGACTTGTGGTTTTTCTCCTAAGTACCCAATCTCCTGGGGCAGGTACATGTAGTATATTGTTTAATGTCCTCATGAAAGAAAAATATACTTTGAAATACAATTTTGGGAAAAATTACATTTTAGCCATAATATTTATTAGAGTACACAGAAGAGTAGTCCTTGCCTTTAATACATCACTATGACATCCCATATGCAGACAATTTGAAGTCTCCATGAGTATTGTGATTGCCAATATTTACAACTTTTGAAAATTCATAACTTTCTTGTTGTTTGTCCAATATTGTTCAAACTTTCACCTATCAATTTGTCTGATTTTTCTTTTTCTTGTAAAAACAAGTTATTGGGTTGGATTCCCCTTTAACGTTCAGAGTCGAGTCAGACTCAGAGCCAAAAAAGCGATGATGTCTGACCGAGAATATTAAGAGTTTGGGAAAATATTCCACGAATCAGTAGAATATCTTTCCAAACTCTTAGAATATTTCTGGTATTTTCTGAGCCATCCAATATAATGATATTTATGTTTGACCTGCGACCGATCGCATGCGATGTTTTGAAATCGGCCCTGAATAATACGTGTGAGGAATTAGATACTGGCCCAAAATCACCAATCTTGAGGATAACCAGAGGATGGACACGGATTGAAATACATAACGGGTGTAGAGTAAGAAATTATGAGCTTTTTCATGGTATTTTTTTTCTTGAATTTTTACAATAAATAACATTTTCATCCCACCTTTGTCAATCGAAATATGATCCGATTGAGCTCACCATCTCTGAAGTTCGGGTAGGTGGAGTGTAGTGTAGTGGTAGTGAAGTGCATGTTTGGACCTCATTGGTACTAGGAGTGGTGAAGTGGAGTAAAGCCTGCACGAACTTCGCTCGAGATAACTGAGAATTTGAACGATATGTTTATCTAACGTTGAGATAAAATTGAAAAGTGAAATACAGCTGTTCCTGATTGCCATATTTGGAAAAGTAGTTGGCATATTGTTTATTGACCTCGAAATGTGACTGAGAAATTTACCATGACATTTGTTTCTGGTGTAGAAATTCGCTTGAAGAATTCGGTCGGTGCGAATTGCATTAGCGCCGAGATTCGTTTTTGGTCACACACATACGGTACGGTACCAGTACGTGGGACCGTTGGTGGAGCGGGCGTTATGGACTGATCAGTGATACAGATTTGCTTATCAAACAAGTTAGGCTAGAGCTAGCTTTAGCTTTCTCATCACAGTGAATTCAATAAATAACGCGAAAAAAAGTATATCATAATCTAGCGAGCAAGATATTATAATAAATAAGCAATAGTTAGTTAAAATACTTACTCACACTGACCAAATTCACCCCTAAAAAAAGTACGACTTTCTTTGTTCACGTCTTGGGCTCCAATTGGCGACCATTAGCAAACAACTGAGATCGGACGAGGATAGCGACAGAAAAAGATGCATTATGTCTTTAAATAGGCATGACTGAAAGAAAAAGAGTAGTTTAATAATAATAATAATAACCAACATGCTTTTATCATAGCGCATATCACTGCCAAATGCGTCCCTATGGCTGTGCGCTTGATTGGATATTTGTTTGTTTTAACCCGTCGCAAACGAGACTTCTATATGATCCTGGCAAAGAAATTAAGACATCATATCACATGAGTAGTTTTCTATAAACATACTGCTTATCAAACGGTACATCTGTATTGTTTTTTGTTTTGTTTCATATGCGTTGGAACTCAAGAGAATGATTGCAACAAACAAATAATCACCGCCGTATCATGCCACCCCGGTGTGCCACCCTCAGTGCTCTTCCATCCGACTTCAAAAAGTGGTAAGAAGTAAATAGGTAAAAAAAAAATGGTAGAGGAAAAAAAAACTGGGGTAAAATTGACAGGAGTGAAAATGCCAGGGGTAAAAAATGGCAGAGATAAAAGTTGGCAGAGGATTTGACTGGATAAGTTTTGGAGATGTGAACCAGTGAAGTTCTTAAAGTTTGACGCTGATCGACCCACCAGATGATGATCCGGCCAACCTATAAAGAGGAGACAGAATTTGGAGCTGAATAAAGAGTCCTTGGACTGAGTTCATAAGAATCAAGTATGGACCTAATTACTTAAAAGTGTATCCTTGCGATATGTTGCGAGCCGAATCACGAGCTCAAATTTTTGGAAATTTCATGCTTTCAATAAGACATGAAAAATTAAATTTTAGAGCAGTTTTTGTCATCATGAAAAAAGGATGTGATTGAATCTAAGTGAAGAATTAATGCAAGCGCGAAGTGCGAGTTGAAATTTTTAATATACTGACCAAAAGGAGAACCTTTTAAAAACTGCATTTAGTGACTGCATGAATAAGATACAGTTACATATCTCACCAATCGAAAAATGCGAGCGCGAAGCGCAATCGAGCTGAAATTTTCTGATATTCTAACCGGAAAACTGGACATTCTAGGCATTTTAATTAACCAGGAACAGAATGACTCATACCTTAATAAACAGTGCGAGCACAAAACACGAGCCAAAAATGTGTAATATTCCAACCTGAAAACTGAACTTAATTCATTCACTCGTCTTCCTCCTCTTATATAAGTTTCTCCTTCTTTTTTCTCCTCTCTTTTCCCTTCTTTTTCTTTCTTTCTTTCCTCCTTTTTTTTTGCTCCGCTGGGGGGGGGAAGGCAGTGGGCCCCTCGGACCACTCCCCCCACCCCCAATATACCTATGATCATCCCACCAAATGAATATTCATTCAGATTGTTAAAATACTTTAACATTTCATGTTTAAGATCAGATTTTGATTAAATTTTCAGTATTTTACTCAGTGAATTTCACTTCTCAGCCCGGAGTATGTACACCTTTAATATGAATATCCCATTAAAAATCTAACTTGTTTGTTGATTTGAAGATACAGTAATGGATTTCTGTCAATTTTGGGTCATCTAACTATATTGCTCTTAATGGTCGCTCGAAAGTGCCCTCAACTTATGGAAAAACAACAAAGATTGACCCGGCTCAGCGCAGCTGCTGCTCTCGTGTACTACTGCACTGCACTGCCAGGCGGCCGGTGATTGTTATTGCAGGTACCGCGGCCGGTAGACGTCGACTCCAACGACTTATCCTGCCGTAAGTACGGTAGCTTTGATCTAAAGCAAGAGAATATTAATTTTCTACTAGCCTAACAATTACAAATTACATCTTCTATTTCGTGATAGTTGATACCTTAATTTTATTTTGAATTTATTAACAAAGCATAGATGGTATTCTAAATGTGTGTTTTTTTTTACTTCTCCGCCCGGCATCTTCGTCAGTCAGAGAGCTTGAAGTTGAGAGACAAGGGAAGGGGTGGGCGCGGGCGCGGACGGCGCAACAGATCGACGTCGATTCCCGAAGGGGCGGTGCCTTTGGTTTTTGCTTTTCTTGTCGATTTTCTTTGTAACGTTAGCAGTTGAAGAAAAATAAGATAATGCTGGGTTGAGATCTAATGTTAGAGGACTGAGTTAATCAGTGTTGTGTTTTTTATCACTTCTTTTTTTTTCTCTTTCTTTCAAACATCAGACCTTGTTAATCCTGTTCTTTGTTTTGTGTTGGGCCTATCATTCCAGAATTTATCGTATTTCTAATATGTAATTTAGCTTACCACCATTCAGGTTGAGTGGTGCATGGCAAAGTTGTGTACAAATATGGTGGCCTGCACTGCAGCTTATATTGTAACCTGAGCTGAATAAATGCTGATAAATGCATATGAGAATATAGACCAAAAGCTTCGGTCTCTGTTTTGTTGGTTGTTCAGCTGAACTCCATTGGCTTCGCTCACCAAATACAGAGACCGAAGTTCTAGCGTGATCTGTACAGGGGACTCAATGGCCATATGTTTATGTACTTAAGATCGGATAAAACGGGGAGGTGAATTTGCGCGACAGCCGAGGTAAGTCACTGTTTTTGTTCCTTTCAACTTCATTTTTCTCCGTTTTTTGGCATATAAATTTGCATTTTGGTGGCGTTAATTTTTAAAATTTTTATTCATTAAAGACAAAAATTGAAGAGCCCGGACGGGGGGATTTTGCATTGCAAGTCCCCTAATGGTGGCTGCACAATAGCGAGCCGTCTGTGTATGAGGAGAAATTTTTTAAAAAATGTTAAAAAACTCCTCGAAACAGACGGCTGCTAGCTGACTAATGAGAATATAGACAGGAATAACCGTCGTTTCTGGGGATTTATTCAACAATTTCTGACATTTTACTATAATCCCCATTCACCGACGGTAATGTGTTAGTGCGAGCCTGCATGTGTAATCTGGCCCGACAATTCGGAGGACGGGTTTTTTTGAACGAAGGCCCACTATTTTCGTTAAACTCTAATCTTTCTATTGATACTATGTACAATCTATAAAATATCGAAAATATACATAACCGATGAGTTATTCCACGGGTTAGACTATTCCTTATTTTTTAATTTTCTGCCGGAGAGGAAAATATGGCAGCCGTCAACGAGTTGTGCTTTTATCAAGGCTTTCCAATTAAATTTTCGATATCTTGGCCAATAAATGCGAGCAACAAGTTCAGAACGCACGCACATCAACACGTATAAGCGCAAAGCAGCGGCACAAATTGCGATAGGTAGCGACTGGTAAATACGTCTGTAAGGATGATGACTTCATCCAAGATGGCAACTTCCGTTGACCAACGAAAGAATCGAAGATGACGATGTTTCGATCATCATTTCAAAGGAATTAGCGGTAACTGCGGTCTAAGGTACAATATTTCTGAATTTTAAACATTTTTTCGTAAATATGGATGTGATTTCTTTTTCATAATGTGACATTTTATGTACAAAAAAAGCTATCGGAAAATCGGGTTTCCGCTGTTAGATCTAAACGTTACTGCTAAAATATGTTGTCTGTAAGTACGGGCCTCCAAGCTCTTCAGTCTATTTATTGGTGAGTGAGCCAACGCAGTTCCGCGGAACAACCAAAATACAGAGACTGAAGCTTTTGGTCTAATGAGAATATTGAGAAATCCTGTGCTCAAAGTCAAATAGATTTAGTTATCACAGCCAGTTCGAGATTACGACACTATCGTATCTGTCACCGTTTTTAATTGGCGAGATCAATAACATAATTTCGACAAACACGCAAACTTTTTTTATATAAAAATGGTATGTAAAGAAAATAAAATTATGCTATACAAAATTATTACATTTAAAACTTACATCATGTAATTTGAGGTCCATAATAATCCATTAAACAGGGACGATCTTGTCACTCGTATATCCAAAAAAAAGTTGCCATGTTGAAAATATCAAGTTTCGCGGGATCTGACTTCCAGGTTTTTATTTTCTCTCTCATATCGTCGCTATTCGATGAAACATCAATTTTCTTTCTTTTCGAGCATGATTCTGAGTTCGAAAAGGTATTTTGATGCTGAAAATGTGAAATGGGTGAGCAAAATAATGTTTTTCGTTTGCATAATTCATGAATATTATCAATTTTTGTTTGACTTTTATTTCTCTTTTGAAAATAAAATCACATATTTCAGCAATTAGGAGGCTGATATGTTCTACTATATAAATTAGGACTAAAAAACCCGCAAAACTTGAGGGAAAATATTCTTGGAATGACGTTGCGCAATTTTCAAACGTAACATATTTATCACAAAAATTGTTCAGGCATCATATTATGCGGCAGAATGGGTTTTAAAATTCAATCTTTTATTACCCATAACTCCTTAATGGTTAGTTGAATTTTCTTAATTTTTTTTGCGTTTCTATTGCAAAGACCTTTCATTTGATGTGTCATTCACCAATATTTCTTTTATCTTAATTTTTGGGTAATATAGTTTCCCATTGTTTTTGTTCATTTAAAAATGTTCAGTTAGTGAAATTTGTTAGATCTACTTGTAGATCTAATTTCTAAATTGCTTTACTTTTGTCTGGTGCACTGGTTCTGATGAAAGCAAATCCTGATGGAAGTAGTTGTGCACCAGTGAGTTCAACAGAGAGACTGCACTATTATTACAAGGAGGGGCACAACAAATTTTCACAAATATCCAATAGGAAAAAAAATGCCTATTGTCAAAATGAATTGTCTTTTGGGATACAACACTTTTTTATTCTGCACATCTTCGTCCTTGAAATTTTCAACCACTAAAAAAGTTACCAATTTTGGAAAAAATACCCTTTTTTCAAAATGAAATGTGCCCATTGTGAGGTAACACTTACAAAAAATCATTGTCCCTGAAGTTGATTCTCTTTTATCTGTTATTAATGATATCTTATCTTACTTAAATATTTTTTGTGCTGAAGGGGAACATATATGTAGTATAGAGAATGGGTGAATTTCTTAAAAATGGCATATGGCCTCTCACCCTTACAGCGCCTGTGGTGATACAAAAATGGTCCCTCTCTATCTTTTTTTGGTAGTAATGATGACTCGATGTGTACTGGTATGTCTTTTTCAAGCGATAATAAGTGTTTTTTGTGAGGGAATTTTCCGACAATTTTCAGCAAACAAAATCATTTCAAGGGGAAGAATTTTCTTTTAATAACATTAATACATTATACAAAAAATAATAGTGGAAAATATCATTAGAAAAGACCAGTTTTAAAACCTAAAATTGCAAAACTGCTTACTCAAGGGATATATACTGCAGTTTCTATAGTAGGGAAGATTTAGGTTATATGGAACATTTTTGACAAAAATGACTTTAAGTGTAAAGTCCAATTAGATTTTATTCAAGAAAAAATCAATATATCAGCTTAAAGCATATACATGTATCTCATGGCTACAAATGTACCCATAACAATTAACATTCTTTTAAACTCTATGATGGTTATTGAAAAAAAATCAACTTTGAATAAGACCATCTCAAGTGTTCCAACTTACCCCAGTACGGGATAAGTTGGAACATGGTGTGGGGTAACTTGGAACACTGCATGGTCAATCAAGAATTATACTAAAACTACTTACAACTGTAATACTACATGGTTTTAGCTTATTTGCTTATATTTTCAAGATAAAAATATTAAAGTGTGTATTCTGATCTGTTGAACTTTATGTTTTCTATTACCCATGTTATGCAGCCACTCACTCAGGCCAACTGTGTAATCTGCATATTTGTGTGAATTTGATTTTACAAGCAGTTACAATAAGTGTATCAGCAATTTTGTGTACATGTACTTCTGCAGTAAATTTACATGACAAAATTTAAAGGTTTATATTTTTGAATTAATTAATTATGCAAATAAGCATATGAAATTTGCCCTAATTTTGTGTGTGTATGTTTTTGCCTTTAACTCAATTTGTATAGAGCTAGTAGAATGCTAATTTTTCATGAGAGTATCAATTTTTACATTTCTAACAAAAGTCTACAAAAATTGCAAAAATATACTTAATTTATTATGTATTTGAAAAAAAATTCTTATGTATTTCTTTGTTTTCGAACCTTTGTTTTTTTCCAGTTAACATTGACGGGGAACCTTTTGTGATCATAAATAGCATAAATGAATACATTTGCATTGACTTTGTAAACGGAATCACGTTTTTGAGCAATTTTGGGTCTGGCAATTGACATGCACTTACAAAATGTTGCATAATTTTGGAACCGTGCACCTGTGCATCACCAATTTGCTCTAATATGATGCGCAAGATTTTGTGTGACGCTGTATACATGACAAAATTTGTCGAAGGGGGCCAAATTGAACGTCCCCCCAGTTTGATAAGGGTTAGTATTGCATTAGGGTCCTTCAATTGGCCTTAAATACACACTCGGACCTAACTGAGAGACAAAATAAGCATTGTATACACAATACATGTTCAAAAGAGTGTGAAATACTGTATTCATTTTTTTTTATCAAATCCAATGTTTTTATTCATGATTATGTTTGGGTTGTTAAAGTTGGAACATGTTCCCAATAGCCCCTTCATTTTTTTTCCAATTAACCCCAGAGGCCCATGTGACATAAGCTTACAGCACAAAAAGGGACTTCACCATGGCATACGAATAACCTTATTTTGTAGCTTGGTACAAGTGTCTATTATACCCTCAAACTGGCCAACTTGATCTAAAAACTTCCCGGAGATAATAAACATTAAAAAAAAAAATTACTCAGAAGGTGAAAAAACAAGCAAACCTTTCTAACTTCACCAGGCTTGTTGCACATGTGATGTCTGTAATATGGTAGAAGGCTGTTGCTAATGGCAATAATTTATATACCTGTGTTAAAGAAAATTACAATGTTTCAACTTACCCCGTGTTCAAACTAACCCCAATCTCCCCTATATATTTTGATATTTAAGAATCAGAAGTCCTCTTCCAAATGGTTTTGCTCAACTAACATTACCATTGTTTCCAATTCAAATTGATTGGTTTATATGATGATGATGATTAGAATAAATTGTAGAATAGAGACTGCCCCTGAAAATAAGGCAAAAAATGATTCTTGTGATCTCAAAAGCCTTCAAAATTGTCAGTGTTCAGTCAGTTTATGCTGATGTGCCAAGCCATAAAGTTTTGGTAGACTCCTAACATTCATTCAGTCAAATCTGGGGGGCGTTTCATCAATATTTTCGTCCGACAAGTTGTCAGATCTGACAACTTTCCTGGATTCTGATTGGTTGAGAAGCACTATTACTATAGTAACTGTCGGATAAAACAGGACTTGTCGGATAAAATGTCCGACAAGTCCTTTCATGAAACGCTCCCCAGTTTTATCATACCTATTCTAGTTCAGACATGCATTGCATACACTTCAAATTGACTTTTCACTGTGTCTCATATTATGCAATACAGTGCATTGTGGGTGGGCTTAAAATGAAAAGAGAATCCGCTCACAGGAATCATGCTTTCTATTGCACTTTGTTTTGAGATTTGTATTTGTGATTAGTTTAAGAAAAAATGTTTGAATATACAACAGGGTCTTTTAATGGAAAGGTTAACAATTAATTGTACACTTGATTTTCATGATTAGTTATACATTGTAATCAATATAATCATAAAAAATGTTCTACAATCATTGCTAAACTTTGTGTACAAGCCCCAGGTGGGTGTTTCATAAAGCTGTTTGGAAGTTAAGAGCGACTTAAAGAACGACTGGTGAACCTTTCTTATGCGCTAAACCATCGCCAATGAAAACATCATTTACCAGAAGAAAGGATCACCAGTTGCTTATGAACAGCTTTATGAAACAGCCCCCAGGTTATGAGTAAACTCAGTTTGCTGAACTACACACAATTCTTGACCTTACACTGACATGGTTAGGCAGGATATTTGTATTTCCTCTCGATAGAGATTCCATTTGCAATACGTGATGGAAACCAAGAGGAAATGAATAGTTCAGAGTAACATAAAGCTGAGCGATTGATTATTAAGATGATTTTTGCGATTATTCTTACATAATAATCAATGCAATCAGTCATAGAAATCAGCCTGATAATCAATCTTTGAGCTGTATGAAATGAGGCCTTGATGAGATTTGTGAAAGGGGACAAGTAGGTCGGGTATCATCAGATATTATACTGGAATGTAGGATAGAACAATGCATCTTTTTATGTGCTGCTGCCAGAAAAGCAATTTATGTTCAATATTTTTCAAATGTATAGATTTTGAAGTGTTCATTACTTCATTGTAAACTGTGTCATTTTTACTAGATGTTCTGTGTGATCGTAATTAGATACAGGAAATATATATAGCTATATTCCAGTGTTAAAACTAATTACCTGTATTATATTTTCATATTGGCTACAGATTCCTTGGCTGGCATTTGATGTCTGAGTGTGCGTCACTGCATCTCTGGGCTTCCACCCTCCTTGGACACACAGCGAAGCAGTCAGGATGGATGGTGTAAAAACTACCACCACTCTCCTGCTAGTCCTGGGCCTTACATGCAATGTGATTGGTCAGTTGGTGAGGGTGAACTCTGGAATGGAAGTTCCTATTGGTCGATCAGTAAGCCTTGATCAGGATGACCTGGTGTTTGAACCGGTAGAAGAAGGGGAGCAGTGTAAGGTTGAGGTAGCTCTGAACGAACCTTACTACCAGAAAGTTGGCCTTCTACAACCAGAGGTTAGCATCTCTAATCTTTCATATTCCCGGGGGCCTGTTTTAATATGGAAAGGTCATTTGAGCACAGCTTTTTAACATCAAATGCAAATCTGTAATGTGCATTTTTTTCAATTTGCTAAAATCAAGTTGATGTGGCACTCAATGAACCTTACTACTTGAACTTTTTATTATTTGTTTGGCGTCACCTGTGCCTGGGAGGCGAAAAGCGAACTGAATCACTATGATTCGCAGGTCTCTCCTCCCGATATAACTGATTGGAGGGAGTGCAGGTGGACTACTACACCAGGGTTTCCCCCTACTCTTTTACGAATAGTGCGGTGGGTTCTTAACGTGCAAAGGTGGTAACTCTCCTCTACACGGGGCCTCCACTTAACGTCCTATCCGAGGGACGGAGTATTTTCCATTGTAACATAGCCTGCATCTATGAAAGTTGGCATTCGTGACCCAGGGGTAGTTAGTCTCTTTTATTATCAGAATTGTTGCATGAAACTTTTATTTAAACACAAAGTCTCAAAATCAATTTAAAATCCTAAATGTGCACTTTTAATTGGTTTAAATAAAAATGTGTTTGATTTTTATGGGTAGTTCTTTAATTTTGATACCTTAGTCCTTGGACATACTATAAACCTTTGACTATTTTTAGTGAAAACTGCACTTGACATAGGCTATGCTATCCCCAATGCAACTATTATATACTTTTCTTTGATAGCCTTAGTAGAATGTGGTACTTACATGTACCTCAAGGATTAGATATTTGATGTACGGTAGTTTGGTGATTTAGATCAGTAGATCTAAAGCCCCTTTAACCCTATCTAGGCCGGGGGGGGGTTAACGTGTCGCTCGATAGTTTTGCTGGGAATTTTTTTTTTACTGCGCTGCTCGTTGACTTTTAACTTTCAAGTCTTGCGCAACTTTTGAGACCAATTTTGCGTCATCCGGGTACGCGGTTCCGAAATTACGCAACGTTATTTAAGTGCATGTCGGACCAAAAGTTACTAAAAAACATGATTTCGTGTACAAAGTCAATGTACATTGTGTTTTCAACCAAAAATCATGATTGTATGATGATTTTTAGTTTTGCTGATCTAAATGTATGTATTTTATGCTGTTTATGATCTTAGAAGAGTCCCCAATGAATTTCATTTAAAAAAACAATGAAAAACAAAGAAATTGCAAAAAACAATACATGTAATACATGTAAGAAATTGATCTGATATCACAATTTTTTTAATGTAAACTTGCTAAGAACACCACAAAGAGTTTCTATGCCAAAAATTAGAACATTGGAACTTTTTTTTATGGAGTTATAGGAAAAAGTATAATTTCGCATACTAATTACCATAAATTAGCATAATCACTTAATAACAATTCGCATGAAATAAATTACTATACTATTTTGTAGATAATATCCCAGACAAGCTGCTTACCAATTTTCGGCGCGATTGCGTGGTCGAAGGCCTAGATCTCAAGGGGGGGGGGCTGTTAACCCGGCCTAGATAGGGTTAAAGTCCCTTTAAAACTTCAAATCACAAGATCTTTGATTAAAATTCCACCTCAATGTTAGAGCCACATAGTAAAGCATATATTTTGTTTGGGCCACATCAGTCAGGATTGTATCACTCTTAGCATAGTGGTGGAGAGTGATAGATTTAAAGGAAACAGTGATATTATTGAATTTATATGATGAGATGAACAGAATAAGGAAATGTTTCTGTCATATCCGTGTATTGTTCAGGTTAGTGGTTTTAAACCAATGGAATCTGTGGTTGAGGCTTGTTACAACAGAATGATTTTAGGAGTGGGCTGATATAATTACCACATTATTGTAAAAAAAAAGGGATTAGAAACAGTAACCTTAACTTAGCAAGTTATTGTCTCACTTTCATTACCAGCAGACATACAATGTACCTTAGCAATAGATGTAGGAAATGTCAAGGTATTTCCTTCATATATTATTTCCTGTTTCCTCAATGTGATTACTATTGAATTAGAAACCCACTATCATACAAAGTGAAATTCAGGGGAAAAACATTTCCTGTCAAACCTACTAATCAGGTTTGAGGTTTTATCATTTACTTTTAGACATTCATCAACTATTTCTTTATTTTTACATGTAGACTTGTATCAAAATTGTAATGATATTGATATCAATTTAATTCTGTGA
Source organism: Lytechinus variegatus (assembly GCF_018143015.1). NCBI lineage: Eukaryota > Metazoa > Echinodermata > Echinoidea > Temnopleuroida > Toxopneustidae > Lytechinus > Lytechinus variegatus. The sequence goes on from NC_054750.1 coordinate 14,159,850, forward strand.
ATTCATCCATTAAGATAAAATGCAATATCCTTTTGTAATTCTCCCTTGAAAAAGAGGTCACTTAAAGACTCTCTAATGTTGGTTTTTAAGGGAAATTTAACACTTACATGTACATGTACATGTATGAGGTGCTTTCATCTACAGATTTTTTTAGTTACTATGAGTATGATGAATATGACCAACAGCTGTTATGTAATTGATGTAGTATACTCCTTGATATGGTAAAGACATGTACCACTGCTACAGATTAATTGGCTGAGACCCAAAGATGATGCTTTGTTACAAGGATTTCTATTGCTCCCTATAAAGCTTTGTGTCAGTAAATTGTAATTCTACTTCCCATTAAACCTCAAGAGAGACAAAAATACAATATTTATGATGTAAGTGTATTTACATGTAGCTATCTTCCAGTGAATTAGATCATAAATTCAATGTGAAAAGTAAGTTAGAAAAAAGCTTGGAACCAGCAGGCCATTACTGGTCCATGGCACAGTTATGATGACATCGGGGCAAGTATACCTAAGCCCAGAATGGAATGTTGAAGGGTTGCTGTAGAATATACCCAATTACTTTAACAACAAATCCTTTTGAATGCAAAATTGAATATGCAGAGAGTATATCAGAATGATGTACTTGTACTCTTCCTCTTTTTCTTTGCAGGTGTTTGATTGTGAGTTCTTGCCAGAGACCATCAAGTACACTCATTCTGGACTACCATACTTGGACCATGATGTGGTAAAATTACGAGTCTACAAGTTCACCGAGACGGACACGGTTTCAGAGACAGTTTACCTCAGGGTCAACGTCTCCTTGAATTCTTATGAAACTGTGAGGCCGATGGGACCACTTCAAGTTGACCGCTTCTTTGGAAGTTCGGAGTTGATTGACATGAGAGTTCTGGACTTGGCATACGAGCGCTACAGGAACGTGTCTTGTATGGTGCATATCAACACGGTCACAAGTGGGTTTCCAAAGTACGGGGAACTGACAAAAGGAGAGGGTGAGGAGAAGGTGAGGGTTAGAGCCCTTACTGCAGATTGCTACGATTTCATGATGGGAATGATACGCTATGAGCATCTTGTGCCTCCGACGCCAAACATAGACTATATTCCGATGACTGTGACAACAAATGATCCATTGCTGATTGAAGGAACCTATGAGGAGGTGTACTACTTACCTGTGGAGATCACGGAAGCATTTCCAAATCAGAATCCAATTGCAGCGATGATGAGCATGTATGTAATGGAGGCAGATCAGTTCATCCTGACCACCATCACGCCCTCGGTGATCTCTGGTAGAGATGATGAAACTGCCAATGAGGATCTGGTGTTCTTTATCAGTCAACCCTTCGGTCCAGACGAAGGGTACATCGTCAACCTTGATGACCACACCCACCCAATAGAATCCTTCACACAGTATGACCTGTCAAGATTGAATATAGCGTACAAACCTCCCATCGTCAGCTCAGCAGAGAGGCGAGTCTTTACAGCAGAGTTCACTGTCTATGATACTTACTTTGCGGAAAGTAATCCCATTAACCTTATGGTGTCAGTGAGGACCACTGAAACGAATGCTCCTAGAGTTTCGGTGAATACTGGTCTTACTATGTTAGAAGGACAGTCAAGGATCATCCGTCCAACAAATCTTCAACTAGTTGACAATGACAATCTGAATTTTGTTCGAGCTAAAGTGGTTGGTGGACTACGCCATGGAAGGCTCTACAATAATGAACGTCCTGTCATCATGTTCTCGGCAGCAGATATTAATTCCAATAACCTTGTATATCGTCATGATGATAGTGACACTTTGAAGGATAGCATTGAGCTGAGGATCACAGATGGACGACACAGTGTCAGGACAACCTTCCCTATAAATATTCTTCCAAAGGATGACAGTGCCCCTTATCTCATCAACAATGTCCAGTTTGAACTCCAAGAAGGTAGTACAATTCGTATCACCCGTTTCTTGCTCGTTGCAGCTGATATGGACTCTAGCGATGACTACATAATCTTCAGAATCACTCAGCCTCCAGTGGCTGGTGAAATCTTGAAGAAGTTCTCTGAAGATGCATACGGGTATCCTGTCACAGAGTTCACTCAGAGAGATCTATTCCGTGGCCTGATCTACTATCACCATCTTGGTGGAGAGGTCTTCTTAGATACTTTCGAGCTGGTTCTTCTGGACAACCAGATACCTCCTAATGAGTCACCAACACAGGTTGTGATGGTGAAGATTAGTCCTGTACATGATCTGCCTCCAGAGAGGGTTTCTGGATCAACACAGTCTCTTATTGTCCGGGAAACAGAGATTGCGTACATTACCAAGAATCAACTGCACTTCACGGATGCTGAATCAACTGAAGAACATCTTCGCTATACCATCACAACCCCACCTTACATAACAGATACACACAGCCTTACTAATGCTGGGAGGGTGATATCAACAGTGGATGTTCTATCCCCTACTAAGGATCCCAACATGCCAGCCATTCGATCTTTCACCCAGGGTGAGGTAAACATGCACAACATTGCCTACATGCCACCCTTAAAGGAGATCGGTCCAAACCCTGCACACATCCGTTTTGTCTTCTCTGTCTCTGATCCCTTCGGAAACCTTGTCCTAGGTGAACTCTTTGACATCACTGTCTTACCTGTCAACAACCAGGGGCCGGTCTTACGTGTCAACGACCTCACTGTCCGGGAGGGTCAGTCCTTGACCTTAGACCCTGTGAAATTCTCAGTGTCTGACATGGATACGGAGGCCAGAGATCTGATCATCAATCTCTTGGAGCTGCCTGAACATGGAAGGATTCTCTTGAATGGAGTCAACCTGACTGTTGGGAACCATGTCACCATGTCTGACGTTGCTGCAGGTAGGGTCAGGTAAGGCCTAATACTAGAGGTCTCTTGTGACTTTTCTTAGTTTTGTAAGGCTATTTTTTATGCTTCTGTCCTCTATATGTTATTGCTGGATGTATAATGTATGGGGGTTTTCAGTCTGCCCTTCCATATTTATCCTGATACAATGCTGTCCAAGTATAGTATGCACATAGTAGTTTTTGGTCAAAGGTTACAGTTGTCATTATATATCTTGTGATTACTAAAAATTGTTGGAGCAGTCCATTTCAAACTTTGTTCATGTATATGAGTGACCTTGACCTGATTGGATTTCGGGTCTTACGTGCCAGTGACCCCAATGTCCTTGAGGGTCAAAACTCAAAGGGTCACAGAGGTATTTTTTTTATTGTTGAAAATTTTGTAAGTCAGGTGTGAAACGAATTCTTGGTCTGGTAGTGGGGGATGCATAAGGTTTGACTGGGTGCATTCGAGAATCCATCTTTTTTGTAGTGTCAAAGGCTTTTGTAAAATATGTCCATAGTGTATTAAGGAAATTTAAGATGACACATTAACTATATGATATTTGTACATTGCAGTTATGACATCAGAATCTGACTCACTTTTAGTAAATTTGAGAAAAATCCAGAGTAATAAAGATATTGGACAGTGATGATAACATTCCAAACATGCTTAAAGGAGAATGAAACCATTGGATCAAGTTTGTGTGAAAACAGAAAAATCAAAGAAACAGATCAACAAAAGTTTGAGAAAAATCGGACAAATAATGAGAAAGTTATGAGCATTTGAATATTGCGATCACTAATGCTATGTAGATCTTCAAATTGCCAATGCGACAAAGATGTGTGATGTCACTTGTGAACAACTCTCCCCATTACTTTAGTATATATTTCACTTGAATTGCCTCTTTTATCACATCTATCCATAGATCATGTGTTCTTTCTACATACTGTACATGAGGGCATGTAATACATATTTTTAAGAATACATCATGGATAGAGATTTTGTATCATCATAAGAAAAAGCAAAAAGAGACATTTTGAGGGTCCACCAAAGGGAAAGTTTTTCATCAGTGACATCACACATCCTTGTCGCATTGCCAATGGGAGGATCTCCATAGCATTAGTGATTGCAATATTCAAATGCTCATAACTTTCTCATTATTTGTCCGATTTTTCTCAAACTTTCTTTAGTCTTATTCTTTGATTTTTCTGTTTCTACACAAGCCTGTATGTTCCAAAGGTTTCATTCCCCTTTGATATTTCTCCAACAAGTATATACCTCATTGATTTTGTCATGTATGTGTTCAAAATGATTCATATAAGTACTGGACTTGTTTTGCACTTTGAACCTATCTGACTGCTAATATTACATGGATGAAATAAGTATGTCATGAATATATCAGAGGAAAAAGTTGGTTGAGATCTACTGCACTATGATGTATTTTACATTTTCAACGTTTATACCCAAATGTAAATGTGACAGAAATTTTTCTGAAACAATTTAAGGGAAAAATTGATTTCTTAAAAAAGCCAAATGAAATTGCTGTTCCAAGAATTTTAAGTGAAATAAATGTTATTATTTTTCATGTGTTTAAAGTACTTCCTATGGATATTAAGTTACTGGTAGAGCATTTACCACCAATTCTACATGTATTTCCATTGGTTAAAGAGAGGAAAGAGTTATTTACATGCATACATGTTTAGACTTGGATCTTCTCTCTTGAATCTCAAGTGGGACATTCTGTCGTACTTTAAGTTTGAAACTAGTTCAGGGTTTGTATTTCCAGGACACAAGTTCATCAAGGTCAGAAAGAAGTAAAGCAGGAAGTAGACTTGGCTCACTCTATGTTTAGTCTGGGTTCATAATGAGGTTATTTCTGGCTACAATGTGTTTACATAGATCAGGGCCCCGTCTAACAAAGAGTTACAATTGATCCAATCAATCGTATTGACTCTACGGATATATCCGATATCCAACAGTGTCATAACTTTCTTCAGGAAATTTGCAAAATATCCTTTGTAAACAAAAGAGAACACACCAAATTGTCAAGAAATAGATGGATTTATAAGTATACATCATACAGGGGGTGTATCTAGAAATATTTTATATGTTGACGTTTTTGGCAATCCAAAGTTGCGATTGATTGGGTTAATCGTAACTCTATTATGATTGATCCAATCAATAGTAAGTCTATGGAAATCCGTCAGTGTCATATTTATTACAGGAAATGTGCAAAAACTTTGTAAACAACAGAAAGGAGAGCACACCTAGCTGTCAAGAAATCAATGAATATATAGATATAAATTCATATCGAGAGAATATTTTTGAGCAAACATGCATTTTATGTGTTGAATTTTCTGGCTTTCCATAGTTGCGATTGATTTGATCAATCGTAACTATTTGTAAGACGGGGCCCAGGACCCCATGATATAAAGCTTAAAGATTGATTGTGGAGCTGATATTAAACATTGATCATAACAATAATCCACTGGAATCAATCACAAAAATCAACCCTATGATCAATCACCAAGCTTAATGTTGCCAGGCCCTGTAGGATAAACTACTATGTAGTCAAATGTTATTCTATTCATGGAAGCTATTTTGAGATTTATTGTTATAGAGGGAGTCATATTGTCTTTTACTTTGATTATTCTGGCCTATTTATAAAAAAAAACACTTTTACTCTGTATATGTATACATGTGTATAAATCAGGGGCAGATCCAGGATTTTTCTAAAGGGGGGGGGGGCACATTTTCCGGAGGAAAAATTTGACCAGCAAAAAAAAACAAAAAAACAGGGTTTTATGACCAAAAATTAACAAACAAATTTGACAAGCAAGAAAACAAACTTTATAATGACTTGATTATCATGATGGATTTGAAAATTGCAAAAATTTAAATCACCGAAATAGCAGCTCTAACTCTTATTCTGTATGTTACATGCCCATTCACATCATTGTTTTCCTTTCTATATCTTTCACACCTGACTTGTGAGAATATAGAAGATTAGGTTATTCATTCTTAGATTGAAGTAGCTATGTGAGTAATATTCTTAAAGGGGAAGTTCACCCTGGCAAAAAGTTTATTGTAAAAATAGCAGAAAAAATAATAAAAAATATTGACGAAGGTTTGAGAAAAATTCATCAAATAATTAAAAAGTTATTAGAATTTCAATTATTTGATTTGTGACGTCATATGTGAGCAGCATTCCTACATGGCGAATGGTAAAAAATCAATGAAATGTCATTTTCTCAGAAAATTGAAAATGGTGTTTACTGTACCTTTTGTATATCAATAGACAAATCATTTCACACCCGATCATGAATAGAAAACAAAATTAAGTCATCAGCAACCATATAAAATTTTAAATTCATGCATTTTATATTACATAACACATGGGGCAGCTGCTCGTTTATGACGTCACAAATCCAAAACTTTGAACTCTAATAACTTTCTTATTCTTTAACGGATTTTCCTCAAACCTTCACCAATATTTTTTACTATTTTTTCTGCTATTTTTACAACAAAGTTTTCTTCAGGGTGGACTTCCCCTTTAAAGTGTAAAAGTTTGAAGTTGTTCCCGAGAGAATTTTTTTGAATTGCCATTGAAGCTTGTCTCACAAAGTGAAAAACATTATATCTGGGTCTGGTTTGGTGCATAATGATTATGATATATAATTATGAAGCATTAACTCATTCCATCTTACATCGTTACTGATCATGACATGACACATTTTTTTTTCTCAAATAACACTGCTGTATATTACTTTGAAATATATTTACATGTATTTCTTGTTTGCAGAGAAGTTTAAATGAAATAATTACATAGGATTCATACATACTGGACAGGGTTTATGAAACATATCCCCATTATTGCCAGTGTCGAGTAAAAAATGAACACCAAATAAAATCCCCAGAGACAAACAAGCACTATAAAAGAAAAAAGGAGTATCAATCCTACATGTATATGGTGAACAGACTTTAACAGCATGAAATAGCCACTGGTGACCTTGTCTGTCAATTCTAATACTCTACATAATTGAAAAGATTAAGGTGTGAGTATGAGTCAGGACTTTCTATACTTGTCTCAGTGGTGGTGGATTTAGGCGGTAGATGGGGGGGGGGGGCATTTTCTCTGAAAAAAAAATGGACAAGCAAGCACAAATCAAGAAATTCATCACCACTTATGTGTTAATTATTTTGGAGTCATTATTTGTTTTGAAAAGTAAAGAAAAGAATTATGGGGAGGGGGGACTTGCCCCCTGTGGCCCTCTGGTTCTACTATTACTAGGTGTATTTTTAACAGTTGTTGATGTTTGCTGCTGAAACAATACAAATCTGTGACCAGCGACTTCCTGAATTAAATTAATCAAAATCAAGCAATAAAAATCTCAACAGGTACTGTAACTTGGTAATATTCCTGGGTCCCGTAACACCAAGAATAGCACTCTATAGCTACTTTGAAAGAACAGTTCTGATTAGTTCCTAGTCGGTCTACTGAGCAACATGTGCATGTAACAATGATCTTGATAGGGCATTTCATTTAATGATAAATCACTAACCTTTGTGTTATGGAGCCCTGATCTGGTAACTATACATTATGTTGGGGGTATTTAAAGCTTGAGTTTTTGGTATTTTGTATTTTTAATTGTCTCAAGGAGATTTTCAACCCCATTCGTGCTGTTACAATAGATTTTTACCAGATCTGTGGAGAGTAGTAGTGGTAAACCTATGCTGATTGTGCATTTTCTTTGTATTTTTCTCTTTACAGCTACATGAGCGATGGTTCTGAGTCTTCCAGTGACCAGTTCACAGTGAGCCTGTCAGATGGTGTCCACTCCATCACTGAGATTGTCACCATCAACGTCATTCCTGTCAACGATGAAGTTCCGGCTTTGCTACCGGGTCTGGAGTCAGAACTGACCATTCCAGAGGGAGGGAGTGTGACTATAGGATCAGATGTCCTCTCAGCAACGGACCCAGACACCAATGACCTGCTGCTCCATTACATTGTAGTGATGCACCCCCTCAGGGGTGTACTGTTGAAGGATGGGGTGATTGTGAATAGGTTTTCCCAGAGGGACGTCAACAGAGGGAAGATAGTTTATGAACACACTGGTGGGGAGACGGGTCTTAGTAATATCCAAGATGTGATAACGTTTATCGTATCGGATAAGAGCATTCCATCCAATCCGGACCTTCCAGTGAAAGATGTCATCATCAACATCACTCCGTCTGATGATAGGCCTCCTAGGATAGTCTTTGGGAATCCTTTCTTTGTTAATGAGGGTGAGAAAGCACCGCTGACTGTGGATGTCCTCAGTGCTGTTGATCGAGACTCTCCATCGGGTGACCTGCGGTTCGTCATCACTCGCCAACCTGTCTGGGGCTTTGTAGAGAATGTCCTACCAACACCTGGGTTTGAGAAGAGTAATGCAGGTAAACCTATCACTTCTTTCACCTTCCAAGACATCACTGATGGCAACATCAACTTTGTCCAGTCACCGTCTTCCAGGATGGAGCCCATTAGTGATTCCTTTATGTTATATGTAACCGATGGAGAACACTCCTCACCTAATGTGACATTTGTGGTGAATATCACTCCTCAGAATGATGAAGTGCCGACACTGACGGTCCGCAACTTCACAGTTCACGAAGGGTCGTTCTTCAAGATCAGGACTGATACAATCAATGCGAATGACCTTGATATCCCGATGGATATGCTGATGTTCTCTATAGTAAGGGCACCAGAGCATGCCATGATTATAAACAGAGTGCCCACTCTTGTTGAGAGTCCTACACCAGTCTATGACTTCAATATCAACCAACTTGTAAATACCCTCTCCCTGGCATATGTGCATGATGGCTCTGAATCTACAGAGGATAGGTTTGTAGTTCGGGTAACAGATGGGAAGCATACTGTCCGTAAAACTGTCAACATCACCATCATCCCGGTCAATGATGAGAGTCCAGAGATAATCAAGAATGCAGGTATTAGGATCAGTATTCGTGAGAGTCGCATTCTATCTTCAGTCATCCTCCGGACGGAAGATAGAGACACACCCGATGATTATCTCGTCTATACCCTGAACTCTCTACCAAGGAGGGGCACCTTGCAGCGCAAGGTTGCTGAGGATACCTGGGAAGACATCACTGACACTCTCACCAACTTCACCCAATGGGATCTCAATCAGAACTTGATACGTTATGTCCATTCTGCAAACTTGGGTTCCAAAGGCATAGACCGATTCTATTTCTCTGTTAGTGATGGTGTCCACTCAACAGGAAAACAGAACTTTAGGATCATGATCCAGAACACCAAACGAGAACCGTTGATCATCACCAATAATGGCCTTCAACTCGATGAAGGCCAGACAGTCATCATTCCACCAACTATCCTATCTGCAAATGACAACAGTGGGCAGCTGACTGATATTTTATTCAACGTCTTGTCATCTCCAACGCAGGGACACTTGGAGGATGTTGCCAGGCCTGGTATACCTCTCACAACCTTTTCTCAAATGGACATCTTGGGTCAGAGGTTGGTGTATAGACATCTCAGGGTTGATCAAATCAATAATGATGAATTCACATTCAGTGTGACCAATGGATATGAAGTCCGTAATGACACTTTCCAGATCATTGTTAATCCTGTGGACAATATGTTGCCAGTACTTATGGTCAAAGAAGAGGTGACTGTGGCTCAAAATGGTTTCCAGATCATCTCTCTATCGCAGCTCCATGCTCTTGATCCAGATACCCCAGCATCAAGTGTGTTCTTTGTCGTCACCCAAATGCCTCATTTCGGAACTCTGCTGATTGGGGGCCTTCCTATCGACCAGAGATTTACCCAACAGGATGTTGATAACTATGACATCTCGTATCGACATGACTTTGGACAAGCGGACACTGACGAGTTCTTCTTTGTTGTTGAAGATGGCACCAACAGGGGGTTCTTGAGTGGTGGCAACATCCGGTACGAGCCAGTGCGCTTCCAGATCAACATCAACATTGTGGATTCCTCGCCTCCAGAAATCATCACCAACGTTGGTCCCACCAAGATGCAGACAATGCTTGATAGGACTGGATTTGTCTTCTCCAACATGAATCTCCAAGCTGTGGATGACTGTCCTGCAGACGACGTGACATACTCTGTGGTGAAAGATCCCATGTTTGGTCATCTGGAATATGTTGACACCTTCCAGAGGATACAAGGACGTTTCGTACAGACAGACATCAACAACAAGAGAGTGATGTATGTGATGAGGGACAATGCCAGAGCAGCCAATGACAGCTTTATGTTTGATGTTTGGGATTGCCATGGAAACAGTTTGCAAAATCAGAGGTATGTCTATCATTGCCATTTGCGCTGTAGGTTATAAACCAATTTGAAGGCTGATGTTGGCATCACAATTACCGTAGTACCTTTGCATTCCTATGCTTTAGGTGCCCATAAAATATTGGACAAAAGACAAAGCCTAGAGTATTATATATGGTAATGCTGTGCTTGTGCTGTCAACAGTCTTCTGTTCCCAAAATTAAGCCTTGAGATAAATCTATTTGTTACATATTGGCGGTGTAGAAAAATTGTTTCGTTATGTCAGGGGATGATCTTAATTTATACCATTCAGTCACTACCTTTTCAAATTATTGTCAAAAGCGAAAAGACCTGAGATTCAATTGAACTAAATTTTAATAATATAATTAAAACCATTTCTAACTATGTAATTGTACACTAGCAGATATTAATTCGCATAAATATACTGAGCCTAATTGTGTTATATGGCACTGATATTGTCTTGAAAATGTACACTTTGCATTGGAAGTCAGCCCCAGTATTAAACATGGACACCAGACATGAATTAGTGCTATTTGCTGTGCTGTGCATGAGATAACAAATGGGCTAGGATATAATTATTGGAAATAGGCATTGTGCAGACTCAAGATATGTTCAAAAGATTAAGACAAGACTAAAGACCAATAAATGGGACAAAAGCTTTCTTTTTAAGGAATGATACTGTATCCTCACCCAGGTTTTCTATGCACTGGTCTGTGGTGATGTTCTCTCGTCCTCAGTTCATGGTCTGTGAGTCCGACGGCACTCTCTCCATCCCGATCATCCGGATCGGCAACCAGCGCCTGTCTTCCTTTGTCAGTCTGGAACTCCAGGACATGACGGCCACCAGCGGGTTGGACTACCAACCGAGCCGGGCAAGGCTTCTCCAATTTGATCCAGCCATTACCTCGGTGGCATGGGATGCTGTCCTGATGGCGGATGACCTAGAGGAAACGAGAGAGCGATTCAGGCTGACTCTGGTCGATCCAGTCAATGCGGTGATCGGAGAGTACAACAGGATTACAATTGTCATCAAGGATTCTAAGAATGGTTAGTTAGATCTGCTTTCTTTACACTCGTTTCCATTCAGGAACTTTCAAGAGATAAGAATTTGTGTTCTAGAGTGCATATTTGGCAAGTGTTGGTACTACATGATCATTACGTGAATGCGACCATCAGATATATATAAGCACTGATAGAGCCACTGCTATTTAGAAAAGCACCTTGGACTTTCATGTAAATGCAAGTTTTGGTACAGAATCAAGATTGATTAGCAGTTTAGTATGATAGTCATAATTATTTATGTTGGTCATTAAATTCCTTTGTTGAGTTTATAAGATAACTATTTTCGTTGATGGAGATGGGTGATATTGGCTAATATTTGAAAAATGTTCTGTGTTTTACCCCTTCTCATCGTAGGTGTGTGCAAGAGTTCCCCAACTGATGTGCAACCTTCAGTGGATATTCCTGGATGTTGTGGAGATCAATCAGGAATAGTGGATCACCAGCTTGTTCCAGTTCCGGGAATACCACCACAGGATCCATACCCTTATAATCCAGGTGCTGGATCTGGTCCTTACGACCCTGGAGTAGGTCCGGATGGTGGACTGGGATTTAGACCTGGACCCTACAATCCTGGTGAAGGCCCAGGACCATACAATCCTGAGGCAGTACCAGATGGAGGAATAGTTGGTGGACCTGACTTGGGACCAGGTCCTTACAACCCTGGGGGACCTTCAGTTCCAGGACAAGGTCCCTACAATCCTGGTGGGGACCCAATATTTAGACCAGGACCATATGACCCATACCAACCTGGAGTAGGTGACCCAGTCTTTAATGAAGGAAGTCTTGTTGATGCTGACCCTGCAATCAACGATGGACCTCCAGTGCAGTATCCTCCAGGAGCACCTAGGGTTGAGCAACAGCCATTTGATCCTTATGCAGAAGAGACCTGGTACAGATATCCATTTGGTGTTGGATATGATGGCACAGATGGGACTCGCTATGAGGGACCATATGGGTCACAGCCTGTTATTGTTGAACCACTCCCTGATCAGAACTGCTGCGAGGATGGATTAGTCCAGCTTGGGGGTGGAACAGAACAGGGTGGTCCTAATCCTAACTTTAATCCAAACCAGCAGGGCAACTTGTATCCGATAGGTAACCCCAATTCATACCCACAAGGACAACCATCTTCACCCAGGAACCCTCCCAATCACGGCCCATCAACTAATTTTGAGCAGCCATACGTCCCTCCTGGTCCAGGAGGCTATCCTCCCCCTCAAGGAGGAGTGGAACCTGACCAACCTCCAGTTGCACCTGATGGAGATGTTAGACTGTACCATGCCACAGTAGGGGGTGCTGGTGGCCAGACGCATGTTGTACCCATAGTACTTGCAGATAATCGACCAGGGCAGCTGGAGGAGGATCAACCACCAGAAGTAAATATTAGCCTTACATTAATTTGTAATGATATTTAACTTTTTTAATCTCATAGAAATTTGTCAGATGGTTTTAGAGGGCAGAGTCCATATGAAGTGTTAATATGATGAGGCAATGACTTCTTCATTGTTTATTTGACTCCAAGTAAACCCTTTACCAAGACCAGATGCTACACTTTATTGTGAATGGAATTCAGTATTTTGTCCTAGTTTAAACGTGTATCAATTATGACATATCTGGATATTTGATTCTATCTAGCTTTAATATCACAATAAGGAAACAAATTTTCCCTCATAAGTTGTTGTGATACAGTGTTAATTTACAATGGTGGGTGAAGAGTTTGCTAGATTTGACATTTTCACAACCCTTTCCTGAAGGAAGGAGGTACATGTTTTAATTCTATATACATAATATATAAAGTAGTTTGTTAGATTTCAAAAACGTTTATTATCTGCAATATATTGAAACTCCCATATTTGTCTCACCTGCATAGCAGAGTGAGACAATAGGCGCCGCTTTTCCGACGGCGGCGTCAACATCAAATCTTAACCTGAGGTTAAGTTTTTGAAATGACTTCATAACTTAGAAAGTATATGGACCTAGTTCATTAAACTTGGACATAAGGTTAATCAAGTATCACCAAACATCCTGCATGAGTTTCACGTCACATGACCAAGGTCAAAGGTCATTTAGGGTCAATGAACTTTGGCCGATTTGGGGGTATCTGTTGAATTACAATCAAAACTTTAAAAGTTTTTGGATCTGATTCATGAAACTTGGACATAATAGTAATCAAGTATCACTGAACATCCTGTGCAAGTTTCAGGTCACATGATCAAGGTCAAAGGTCATTTAGGGTCAATGAACTTTGGCCGAATTGGGGGTATTTCTTGAATTACCATCATAACTTTAAAAGTATGTTGGTCTAGTTCATAAAACTTGGACATAAGAGTAATCAAGTATCACTGAACATCCTGTGCGCATTTTAGGTCACATGACCAAGATCAAAGGTCAATGAACTTTGGCCATAATGGGGGTATCTGTTGAATTACCATCATAACTTCGCAAGTTTATTGATCTGACTTTTGAATCTTGGACATAAGAGTAATCAAGTATTATTGAATATCCTGTGCAAGTTTCAGGTCACATGATCAAGGTCAAAGGTCATGTGAGGTCAATGAACTTTGGCCACATTGGGGGTATTTGTTGAATTACCATCCTATCTCTGTAAAGTGTATTGGTCTAGTTCATAAAAGGTGGAAATAAGAGTAACCAAGTATCACTGAACATCTTGTGCGAGTTATAGTAGTTTTCAAAGTCAGCACTGCTGCTATGTTGAATCGCGTGATGCAGGTGAGACAGCCAGAGGCATTCCACTTGTTTATAATATCGTAACAGATATCTGTTCTAAAGAATCACAAATTTGACATTAAAACACAAATGATATCATTTCATTTTCCCCTTTTGCACAGTCAAAAGTGAGCAATGTTTTTCTTCCGACCGTGGTCCGAGGGGTCCAGAGACCAAGACTTACCCCTGCCGATCCCTCAGGGGGCAGTTCCCCTGTCAATCCAAGACAGTTTCCTCTAGGCCAAGGCAATGCACAGGTGGCCTCTAACAATCAGGTAAAATTAAATACTTATGTAGTATTTTCATCTTTAAAGCCTTTAAAGATCGTTTAAAATCTTTCTTGTATCATTGAGAAGCTAAGATACTTTTCTTTTGATATTTTGTTCACCTATGTTTCTGTAGAAATGAGAAATATAGAAATATTTGATGACATAAGTAAATCAAACACTTTAACCCTGAAAATAGTGGGCTATATTGATGCTATTGATAGGATTTAGGGATGAATCTGCTACCTGTTTTATTTTTAGAGTTGACAATGGAAGGAAAGATTGGAAATACTGCCTGAAGAGTGATCTGCTAATATTGACATTTGATGAAACTTCCACTGTAATGGTTACTTATTAGAAAACATTGTTGACAGTGCTAGGTTGTTCTTTTGGTTTGAAGAAGTTAGATAAACTTAAATTAATAGTTTGCATTAATCTATCCAGTGAGGAACATGGAGAGGTCAAGATCTTTACTCACTGTAATTCATACATAGATTTCCTTTATACACTATCCATTTAGTACGTAGTATATAAACCTAAATGCACCTCTATCCACCTCCTAGCCTCCTCCAGATGCGGAGTCCCCGTTTCCTTTCCCCTGCACCCCGGCGAACAGAGGAGAGATAAGACAGGATGCGGACTCAGGGAGCTTGGCAAAGTGTGATGGCACGTACTGGGTGGAGTTTGATATATCACAGCTTGTGAGAGCTATCACTGGCACTGCAACGGGAACTGATTATGATAACGGGCAGTGTGAGGGAGGTAGGGGTACTTCATGTCATTTTATTTATTAGTTTCCACTTCAAGATAAAATCATTTCATACGTAAAAAAGTATAAGGCCTTTATATTCATCGTAATTATATTCATTATTTTAGGGAAAGGTCATTTTTCAAAAGTGCTCATTTTCATATTACGGCACAAATACGGTAGGAACAATTTAAAAAGGCATGAACACTCTCCAAGGTCGGTGAAAAGGGAGGGCATGCGAGGTCATGGACTAAGATGGCCTTGAATTTATACTAGCCTTGTTATCATACAATCAAACACGGTAGTATACATATCTTTGGTGGGAGGATCATAGGAAGCATGTGAATGCCTTGTTGAAAATGATCCCCACAAAAAAGAAGTCTGAGTATAAGGCTTTTTCTTTTCTTCAGGGCCTTGTTGCACAAGACTTGCCATTGATTGTAACTTTAATATCAATTTTATCTTCCATGGAAACCAAGATTTTGTTAGGCTGGTGTGCCCTTTACCATTTGTTGTTAGAATTGATAGCAGAATTTACTATCGAATGAAAGTTGAACTGCATTCGTGATATAATCCAAGAATTTAAACTTTTGATCCAAATGCAAAACAATATTTGGTAAAAAGATTTACCTCCAAATATGACTCGTCTGATCCTCACCGGAAGTGATATCACGGCGAAGAATTGAGTCATAAACTCTCGGAAGTATATATCGGCCTCCGTCACGGTTCAGCGAAGGTTGATGTGCCCTCATGTAGATGGCTTCCTTCACTCCTCTATCAAACCATCTATCCTCCCTGTCTAGGATCTCCACCTTGTCGAGGTCTACAGTATGTCTCGGTGATTCAATATAAATGTGCTGAGAAACTTCCGACGAAGCTCGGGCGACAACGTTAAAAAAATCTAGTCTATAGGGAACGTTCCGTTTCCCTTCTGTAGCATTCTTTGCACACACCACTCAAAGTTATTCCTTGGCATGGAATCCTATATCTGATACCAGTAAGGTTCTTTTCAGTGTTGTCTTTGGGGGCTACAAGGAATTGCTTCAAAGTTCTAGTTGGTTTGAAGCACACTCTAAAACCATGTTTCTGAAAGTTCCATTTCAGTGCTTCTGATAGACCCTTGATGTAGGGCAGAACGACTGATTCTTTCATAGTAGTGGTTGACTTTTGAGCAGGTTTATTGTTGACCTTCGGGTTGCTCACTCTATCGGTAGCCCACTTGGGGTATCCACACTTCGAAAGCGCCTTTAGAGATGTTTTCTTCTCTTCCATGATTTCCTTTTCTGTTTGTTCTATTGTTTCCACTCGATGGAACAAAGTGTGGATCAGACCTAATTTGTGTTCTAGTAGATGATTAGATTGGAAGTTCAATATTGGTCAGTATGGGTAGCTTTACGAAAGACCCTAATCTTAAGCGAACCGTCTGCTTGAATGATGGTCAAGGTATCTAAAAATGCGAGCGATTTGTCCTTCTCTTCTTCCGTGGTGAACTTGATATCCAGATCAACAAAGTTGAGATGAGCGGTAAACTTTCAGAAACCTGGTTTTAGAGTGTGCTTCAAACCAACCAGAACTTTGAAGCAATTCCTCTCCAAAGACAAGACTGAAAAGAAGAACCTTACTGGTGTGATATATGTGTGTGCAAAGAATCCCACATCGGGGAAACAGAACTTTCCCTGAAGACTAGATTTTTTTAACATCGTCGCCCGACCTCCGTGTCATCGGAAGTTTCTCAGCCCATTCATATTGAATCACCGGGACATACCGTGGACCTCGACAAGATGGAGATCCTAGACAGGGAGGATAGATGGTTTGAGAGAGGAGTGAAGGAAACCATCTACATAAGGTCGCACCAACCTTCGCTGAATCGTGATGGGGGCCGATATAAACTCCAAGAGTTTATTCTTCACTGCGATGTCACTTCCAGTGAAGATCAGGCAGGTCATATCCTCACTGAAGAAGACTGAAGTGTACAGTTGAAAATTTGGAGGTAAATCTTTTTACCAAATTTTGTTTTGCATTTGGATCAAAAGTTTAAATTCTCAGAGTTTACTACATGTATTTTACTATATTTGACAAGTTATTTGATTATGGTAGTTCTATGTAATATAGCTCAGTTCTGATAATGAATATGCATATATACAGTACTATTTTGTTGACATTGCTTACAAAAATATGCTCAAATTAAACTTTTATATTTTATTTATCTGGATTTTTTATTTGGGAATTTTCGTTCTGTTGGGCTGTTGTGAAAAACGGTTCATTTGGAATATTTTTTTTCATGGAAATAATTAATCAGAATAAACATACTTGTAAGAATGTTTATAAGTCCTTTGTATAAAATTGTATAAATTGTATCAAATTATTGGTTAATTCATCTTCTTTGTCCCTTGTAGTGCTTTGAAGCATACAATTTGTACCATTCAAGCTTTTCATATAGTAAATGTGAGAAAACATGATTTGATGATATAATTTTACAATTTTCACTTCACTCCTACCATCAAGTGTAGTTTTACAAACCTGCATTCATTATTTTTTTTTGTATTTTTAGGTTGGAGTTACCATAACAGCAGATGCTTTTTAATATCAAGACATGCTCAGTCATGGAACGAAGCACAGAGGATATGCAGAGAAAGGTGAGTTGATGATAGGAAGACACAGGATAAGGGAAGTAGAATGTTATCATTGAATAAAGTTGAAGGTTACAATATTTAGAGGGAGCTGTGATCAGAAAGAATTATAGACCCTATGCAGAAATAGCAAATGTAGGATATTTTCTGCAACTGAAACGACCCTCTCTGTTTCATGTTTTATTATTGACACTGTTTGCCTCCCTCTATGTTTTGCATATTTACAGGTACAACAGTAATTTGGCAAGCATCTTATCCAAGAGGGAGCTCAAATGGCTCGGTGATTTACTGAGTGGAGAAAGTGCTTGGATAGGTAAGAAACAACTAAATTTTATTCATTACCAGTGTCTATATTGGGTGATTATTATAGTTGTATATTATAGGTGTATATTATGAGTTTATATTTGATATGCACATTTCAGTTATTACAGGTGTAAATGACAGGTAACTTATAAAGCTATATATTAGAAAAAAGATTGAATCAGCCTTAAAGTTAATTTGAAGAGCCTATGGAGTAAATCACATTTATCTACATAGGCTACATGTATGTCTGTGGTAAAGCAAAAGTTCATGACCGGCCTTATGACTCCCCTTTAGATCCGATGATACAATTCTTTTTGCAAGTCTAGAAAAGGATCCCAAAGGCATACATAAGTTTCAAATTAATGATTCTATAACTTATTACAGCTAATCCAGGCTTTCCATTGATATGTACCTCTGGGCCCCATCTTACAAAGAGTCACGATTGATCCAATCAATTGTAACTCTATGGAAATCCATCAGTGTCATAATTTTTACTACAGGAAATTTGCAAGATGTCCTTTGTATACAAAGGAGATAACACCAAATTGTCAAGAAATCAATTAATTTAGGGATATGCATTCATATCTAGAATTAAAAAAAAAATAATCATGCATTTTATATGTTGACTTTGCTGGCCATCCATAGTTGCGATTTATCGGATTAATCATACTCTTTGTAAGACAGGGCTCTGGTCACTTGTAGTGTGTTATTGCTTTTCCCAGTCAGCCCAATTTATTCTTGTAGATGAAATTACATTTTCCTTTCAAAACCAATTTCTAGGTCTAAATGACAAACAAGTTGAGGACCAGTGGGAGTGGGTTTCTGGAGACCCAATCACCTTCTCGCGATGGTCACCTTCCGCACGAACATCCAACCGGCGAGATCGATATGACTGTACTTACATCACAGCTAGACTACGATGGTTTGATAAGGATTGCGATACCACCGCTAAGAGCTATGTATGTATGAAAAATGCAGAATAAGAGGGGAAGGGAAAGGGGGGGGGGTTCTTCGAGTCTCTAGGATGGGTTTTGAAACTCATTCAGGTTTTTTGCGTACTTCTTGATACAAGTTGGATCTTATAGATGAAGAGCTCTTTTTTTACGAGATCCAAGCCGAAGACATCACTCCATCAGTTATGCACAGTGAAATGAAGTTGGTAAGAATAACTAAGTAAAGATTAAGAGATCTGGACCCTGTCTTACAAAGAGTTATGATTGATCCAATCAATCTCAACTTTATGAAAATCCATCCATACCTGAATTTTTTCTACAGGAAATTAGCTCAATGTCCCTTGTAAACAAAGAGAAGCAGAGCAAATTATCAGGACAATGACGAGTGTATGAGTGTACATCAAATCTAGAAAATATTTTAAACAAACATGCAGTTTAGCTGATGATGTTGCTGGCTTTCCATAGTTGTGGTTGATCGGATCAATCGCAACTCTTTGTAAGACGAGGCCCAGGGGTGTATTTCAGGGAAGAGTTTGTCAGTGATTTACTATCAGCCAATCAGATGCAAGGATTTCTAGTAGCTTATAACAATAGTCAGTGAATCATGTTTTTAAAGGTTGGAAATATGGTATCAAATGCTATTATATTTCATCCCAAATCAGATTGCGAACGGATCGTGAAATGTGCATCCGAATTTGTGGGTCTATGTCGGTGCCTTAAGTTTTATTATGCAAGAATTTTGCTCCATTCCATTTATATTTCATATGCCAGTAGATATGCTGCTTAAGTGCAAACTTTTGATAGAATGTCAATTAAGATATGAATGTTTTTAAATTTTGTACAAATCATGTCTATTAAAGAAGAAGTAGTGTAAAAGCTATGCATGTTCATAAAATGGGCATTCTAAATGAAAATAATGACGTTCTTCCCTTTTCACCAATCGGAACAATATTTCTTTTTAGATTATTAATATTACTTTGTCATGGTTGGAAAATAACAGAGCCTGGAAGATGACATGATATGTTATATTTCTTTAAAAACTTGTTCTCTCTGTCTCTCTTTTACACAAATAACTCTTTCCCATACTTCTTCCATTGGTTTACTTAAAGTAAGTGATGTGAATGTGTTAATATGTTGCGGAAACGGGTGACATGTACATGTAGTAAGTTGGTTGAACAAGTTTTAAAAATAAAAACGTTATTTCATCTTGGGGCTTTGTACAGTATACTTATACAGACAATTTTTCTTTATTTTTAATAAAATATTTGGTGCTATCATCTATGTTCATTATCAAAGAGGAGGCTGCTTTGTAGAATTTAAGGTGCTATTTGTTTTACCACACTGCCAGACAATCAGTCGTCAAAACTTTTTTTACATAACATAATTATGTACTATAGTGTCATAAAAATCATGGAATGGTACTTAAATCTAAGCAATAACCCATTTTAAAAAATATATATTTAATGTAATCATGATGTGAATGTATTGTAATTTACATTCTTTGTACAAATGTTTTTGATGATTTGTAAGTAGCCCTGAAGTTTTGTTTCAAGTTTTGTTATTGCCTTAGGCAGTATTAGCAGCTTTGCTTTTCAATTGATGTCAATTTGTTTGCTTGTGTGCAGAGTTTAAATTGCATAGTTAATCTTTCTAGTTTACATTAATAATAATGTATAATGTGTTTTCTGTTGGTATTTATTTAAGATATATTTTTTTAAGTTTGTTATTCTATCCTGATTGAAAATAGCCACTATTCACAGAGTTAGTAGGTTAAAACCATGACTTTAATCTTGCGGAATGTGGGATGCCGTCAGTGTGCCTAATGTTTATTGATGCTCAGGATTTACCAGTACAGAAAGCTATAGAATTTGTCTAGACATGTAATAATAGTTTGCAGAATAGATACAAATGCTCTTAAAGTTGCAGTAGATTCTAAATTCTTGTTTTAGTTTTTGTATCTTTTATTTTAAGTTTTGGTTTAAAGAGAAATACCAGTTTTTGCAGTAAATACTGATTTCAAGAGAAAGTCTGCAAAACCAGGCATAATTGTCAGTGTATCACCGAGGATCTAGATCTTGTACAGTTACATGAACTGAACTTTGTGAAATCTTGAAATCTACGCTGAAAAATGTTCACACTGAAGATCACCAACACAGATAATCGCATGTGGGACCGTGTATTATGATTGCTCTGAATGTCGGCCCGACGCTTGACCCGAATCCTGTGCTTATTGGCTAATATCTCAGCAATTACACAATTTCTTCCAGAATCCTTTGGCACATATTTTTTATTTATACAAACATACACTTTGGTGGTCATTTCATTGGATTCTGTACGAACTCATTTTGATATCGTTACCAAAACTGGCATTTACCTTTAACTACTATGACAGGAATCTCTCACAGAAGGTTTGATTTATTAACTCATTGGACACTTTAATTATTCATAATTTTCTGGTGGGAATAATAAATAGAATAGTTTCTTCATCATTAGAGCATGAGGAAAGAGTATATATAGCACAAGAAACATTCAGTGTAAACAATTCTTTGACACTTTTAGCTTCCCATATATTTTGTGGAAATTGACCATGGCTTGAATAAAACTGGATTTCAGAATACAAGCCTAGTACTACTGTAGTTTAAACAATGGTTTAATCTGGTATACCTATGTGAAAATAGGCCTGTGTGTTTACATGTGGTGTTATATATTTTGTATTTATGTTAAGATATATTTGGTATGTTTTTTTTTCTTCATAACTAAAATTTAGCTGCAGGTTTTGTCGTTTCATCTGTCATTGCATTGTATTTTGTTTCCCCAACTTTTTGCGGTACAATGAATGGTGTTTTTTTTTCCTTCGCCATCACACAAAATATCAGTTACTGTAAAAAAAATCCAGCAAATTTTTATCAAGAATGTTGACATATGCAAATCATCACCATGCAGAGTGAATGTTGTTTATTTTTCAAGCATAATGTTAGTTTTAAATCCCAGCAGATTCATTTTCAGAAGATGGACTGTTTTAAGCACAATTAAGGACAAACTTGTTCAAAGTAAAATTACATCAGAAAATTGATTTAGAATGAGAGATTGAGACAAAATATGAAAATATTGCCAGTACTTGGTGTTAACATTACACAATTTGGAGTATGTGGTACATGTAGCTCAGTTATGTTGGTATGTTTTTCTTTTAACACAAATGATAATTCAAGTATATTTTCTTTTGGAAAGTTATAAGCAAGGTAGCTATGTATCTTATGTGTGTTTATTTGCAGCTACCTACATTTTAACTCATTCACACTTCTCGTTTTTGATGTATTTGTTCAATACAGATGTAAACAGCCTCATTAGATTCTACCATTGGCGGATCCAGGGGGAGGGGGGCACAGCCGGCTCATGCCCACCTTTTGAGAAGCAAAATTAAAATTTGTGTAATATAGAAATGCTTTTAAAAAAGACCTTTTTTTAATTTATTTTTTGGCTTGTCAAATTTTTCCTTGGAAAAATGTGCCCCCCCTTTTGAAAATCCTGGATTCAACAAACGCCTCACTATAAATTGTGTACATAATATATTTGGTAAACGGGTGATGTCAAGAAGCAATATTCAGATCGTCTTCCCGAGCTCCAACGCCTTACGTCACTTACAAAAAGAAAAACGATCCAATTCAAATTAAAACATTCCTCATGAGATGGAATCCGTTGTCTCAGTTATTCATTCGTAATATGCATTGTATGATGTATTACATTGTAGCTTGTGCTTATCATTAAAGTGATTGATATTTATTACAATCTATCTTGTTTTATTGTCTTATTTCTTTTCATATGGTTTCTTTATGTGCTATAAATTCAATCGGAATCTGTTTTAAAAAGACTTGTTGTAATAAATTTTCTATCAGCAAATAAGATTGACGGAATTCAGTAGGTTTTAACTGTCATTGCAAATTTGCTATTATAACAAGTTTTGTGAAAAGGGCACCAGATCTTTTTCCCATTACTCTCAAAGTGCTGGTATTTCTTTATTTGAAATTTTCCCCTCTAAACTAAACAAGGGAGGGGGGGGGGGTAAAACTTTGTACATTAACATATTTTCAGAATTCTTGATATACACTGCAAATAAAAACTTGAAATCTTTGATCTCTCTGTGTACGAAGCAAAGCCTATTTATTGTATTTCAGATAAACAGAATTTTCTTCAATAATTACATGATATTAATGACATTTACAAAACAGACATTACAATAAAATCATAAAACGCAAGGATTTGTACACACGGCTTTGAATTTATAATGTTGATATAGCTATCCTACATTAAGCCAGGCATTTTAAAAAGATGTATACAATAATAATTGAAAGCATTTTGGAAATCTTCCTCAACTGACATACACAATTAGACCCCTCAATAAAAGTCTAGAAATCTAAAAATGATTATTCATCTCTTCTCTCAGTAATAGTCAATGCATGCTTGGGACTATCGAGAAGAAAATTTAATTCTCTTTACGATGATGAACCTCTAGTTATACTTATGACAACGGGGAGGGTTATATGTTTTTAAATATGGAAAAATAAAGGTCTAAGCTAAAACACTTGCAAGATTTCATGTCGAACCTGTTCTTTGCATTGAATTACGTATGCAATATATTCTCAACTGGTAAGTCAATAGTGTCCAACTAAGCTCTCGTCATTTTTAAATGTTCCAAATTTGACCTTGCCCGACATTTAAAAGCAACACCACTCCATGTAAGCCATAATAATAATAATAATAGTAGGATATCATTTACAAGAGATGAATTAACTTCGTCAAAAGTAGAAAAAATTGTCTCTGATTGAATCATAGCTATACTATTTTCCTAGTGTATGATCGACAATGTCTGAAATCTTTATATTAAATGGAAGTTGTTTATCCAACAGGGCAATACTTGTAAGTAATTGAGGTTCGCCATACACTCGTCCATATTCCAAAGTGGCTTTATAAAACTGGTCTATAGTTGTGGTTTAAGTATGGATAGCCAATCGTGACTCAAATCTGAAATGGTACAGATTCGATTATCAGTTCATCTGCTACTCGGCTCATTCCTAACTGTCTGGGAATGATAAATTCTTTTTGGGGGGGCATCAAGATAGCATGATGAAAGAACATAGTAAATAAAAGACACATATATGTACAAAGTTGACATTTTTTTTTGACATCTTCAGTTTTCCATAATTTCAGCACAGAGTTAAGCCATGGCTGAATGGCCCAATGCATCGGTGTGTGAAACACAGACACCGCACCCTCTGGGAGAAGTCTTCATTGTATTGTCATAACCTTTTGTGATGAAAAAATAAAGAAAATCCATATTTTATTGTTCGAAATAGACATGAAATGAAATACTCCGAAAATTTGCTTTGCACAATTGATCGTAGTCCAGGCAGCCACTGTGCAGCGCCAGATCGACGAGGCTCTATCCCTAATTGTTGAACACTAAACAGGGTAGCAGCAAGTCCTATCTTTTAATGTCTTTTGGTCTGAGACGACCGTGGTTTGAACCCCCAAACTTCCAGTTGCTAGACTCTACCAACTGAGCCAACACACCAGTACAATAAAGGACAGCAATTATGGCTGAATCACGAGTTGAATCATTGATTTTGATCTTAAATCCTGGACACAAAAAATACCTGGCTTTAAAGAGAATACAATCTTCCTGCTTGTACCATGCATGCGGAGATGACCATTACAAGTGCAACAGAAGATAGAAATAATCAAACTCAGAATTGAATTTCCATTGAGGAGTTTGTCTCATTGTGTATACCATGGAATCAAATGACGAGTGCTTCTCGCCTCAATAACCAGCACACACATCATCAACTGACTTGATTCTCATACATTCACATGTATATGCTTAAAATACAATCTAGTACCTAATTCCCACCTAAAATAAATCATAAGTATCTCTTTTTATACCAAGGTGGGTTACATATACTCTTATATCCCGTTTTGCATAAATGAAGTACAAGAAGGGCTTACATGTTTACTTGTGACGCACCTATTGATTTTAATAACATTTACATAAACAGCAATAAACTTTCTCTATTCATAAGAATACTTTTCATGTGAAAACAATACTTTATATATGATATCATAGCCCTCTGGTTATCATATATAAGTGAGGGACAAATGTACATGTAAACAAAGAACATATATAATATTGCAAATGAAATGTTTATATTTTTTTTTCAAGACAGACAAATACATTTTAGTCTTAACAAGTTAAAGACTAAATGGGTGATGCCAAAACATATCTGCAATCACTTGCAAATTTATGTTGCTTATTTCACGAGTGATAGATTAATTTTAGCTGTACTGAATCAGTTCAAACAGGAAGCAGATCAGAAAATCAATTGTAAATTGGCAATTCATAGCAAGACCATACGATTGAGCAAGGGTCCCCAAATAGACTCGTAATTTATCACAAATTTCTTGTAAACGGCCCATAAGTGTGATAAGATTATTCTTTCCCTGTTCTAATGGTAGTTTTCTGTGTAAACATTAACTTTTCATTAAAATATAACTGTAGATGTAACCAAACGACACTACAAATGAAACATAAGCATGTTAAATGTATCCTAAAGTTGAAAAAGAAATAGATGACGGTAGAGGATTTTTAAAAAAGACCCAAAATAATTAATTTGAGCAGCAATTTTTCACCCCAAATCATATTTTTTCATCATTTTTTTTTAAAGTCTATACTATGATTCTCTTGAAGAGATTTTGTGTCACGTCATAAGAAATAAAGCATCTTTCAAAATGCAACTATAAAATCGTGCCATAACTCCGCATGACCATCAACATTAAAGATTCACAAGAGATCTCGATGATGATTCTATGTCACTCACTGTGACCAAAGCTACATATAATAGACAAAAATATACCATTTTGTAGCCATGTCTAGGGAGAAATATAACTGGACAAAATTTGCAGTTTTCTAACCGTATTTTCAATAGGGCTACAAAACAGCAACAAAACAGGGAGAGAAAATTGCCAACGATTGCAAGTTGCTCACTGTGAAAACAGTAACCTCCTTTTACTATGGATATGCATTGCATACACGTCAGGGGGTGTTTCACAAAAATTTAAGTGTGACTTAGAGTCATGCTTAACCCTAAATAGACTTGGCTATTTCGACGCCTAAGAAGACTGGGGGGCTGATTCAACCCCCCTTATGATCTTGGCCGTCGATTGCGCTATTGTGACAAAATTGGCAAGCGCGTTACCCATGGCAGTATCGATAACTCTGTAACATCAGATTCTGAGAAAAATCTCACATGCTAATTAATGAGTTAAATCAGAAGTTTGCTCTAATTAATAAAATAATGCCCCTAAAATGCTTATTTTTGTTTCACATACTCTAAATAGGCATCTGATCAAATTCATTTTTCAAAAATTTTAACATTACATTTATTTTCTTATGTTTGTTTTCTAAATTTCTTATGTAATTCTTTGTTTTCGACTTTTCGTATATTAATTTTTTTCCAATGGAAATTTTCGGGGACTTCATTTTGACCATTAACAAGATAAAATTAATTGATTTTAAGCAGTAAAAGGAAAAATTATACATTTTAAATTTTGGCAAAAAACATTTGCATTGGATTTGTACACAAATTCATGTTTTTGGGTAATTCCGGGTCTGCATGCACCTACAAAATGTTGCATAATTTCGAATCGCGTACCTGGCGGTCACAATTTTGGTCTCAAAAGTTGCGCAAAACTTGAAAGTAAAAAGTCAGCGAGCGACACAGTCAAATAATTTTGAGCGGCGATTTATCGCAAAAAATATCGAGGGGGGGGGGCTATCAGCACCCCCCAGTCTTCTTAGGGTTAAATTCTCAGTTGAGTGCAGTATAAAAGGCATCACTGCATGGGTCAAATCATGCTAAGAGTATGTGCATTAATCAATAAGATTGAGTGTGACACATAATGTGCGCATTGATAATAAGCATTACTCTAAGGGGGGGTTCCAAGAAAACATTTGCAATATTCTGTTGCAATTTGACAATATTGATATATCAATTTTAACTGTAGCAAATTAGATCACAATCCTTGTTTCAAGAAGCAGATGGGCAATCAATCGCAAATGTGCCATTGATTGCAAGATATATGATTGATTTAGGGACCAATAATAGACTTGCAATTGACCGCAAATTTCTTGCATCGCCCCATAAGACACACTTCATTCTTTGTGAAATAAACCCCCAATGACCTTCACTTTCTGGGTCAAATTACACAGAGTAACGTTTCATGTATAGAACAATCAGTATTGATTGAAAACACTGAAACACTCTTGCAGAGTTAAATATTACTCCAGTAATTGTATGTCTAAATTATTGCATATTGTGTTATTTCAATGCACACATTCCAATTTCAGTCATGAATGATACAAAGATTTCGTAAATTTTTGAAAGAAAAATATCTTATGTGCATTGACATCGATGTTATCAGGATACAATGTGTGATGCGATGCAAAAATGAAGCATTAAAAATGCACATACAGCGTAAAAGATTTTCATGTCAAAAGAAAATAACTTTTGGTGTGTTGGTAACACACCATTGATGAGATGCATACCTAAAGTATTGTTCATATATTAAAATACAGTTGTGAAATGTGACACATGAAGGTATTAATCTACATTTTAACTCTTAACCAGGGGGAATAGATGAGACAGAAACAATCATTAATATACTTAAAAAGAGAATAAATGAGTTATCTCCTCAAAGCATGAGATCGGTTCTAGGACCCGTTACACAAAAGTTGTAATCAATTACAAATGCCCAGATTCTACGACAGATTGGCTCTCAACCAGTCAGGTGAAAGAATTTTGGTAGCTTTCCACATAAGCATGTAACTACAACTGATGATATGTCTTATGAAACCGGTCCACTGTATGGCGGAATCGGGTGACATAATAGCTTGTAACTACATTATTGATGACAGGTTTCATGAAACATGACCTGTCTGTCTCAAGGTGACTAAATGGTAAGAATACTCTCCAAGTAATACAGAGGCCTTTCGATCAAACGCAACTCCAAAAATCAAATCAAGCAAATGCCACTACACAAAAGCTGTCAATCATCATCATAATAATCATTGTCAAAAAAAAATTGTTAAGCCCTTCAGTCCTATTATGGGTAAGACATCAATAATAAATCAAAATGATGATGTGTAATTTGGGTAATCCAAAATTCAAACACAACTTGACTTTCAACCAATGAAATACCCCTATTAGGATATTGTGCTCCGACTTTTTAAGTTGCATTTGAACACAGCCCGTTCTGCACGAACCCTAGATGTTACAAGTAATTGTTTGAATAATTACATGCAATAAATGATAAGCACCTTTGAGTTGTGAAATCTATTCACTGTATAGGGTGGGCCTTCATTGAAACAACACTTACCCCCACGTTCTTTTTTTAATACCTCCTATCAATGCTAAAAATGATCATAAATGTATTTTGGAAAGACAAACAAAATTCAAAAGAAACCAACATCATCATATAATACTGACAAAAATAGAAAGAATAAAATCTATTTCATTATTTGAATAAAATGCTTCAGGATTATAGCTGGGTAAATCTGACATTCAAAACACGGAAAGTCCTGCATGTACGAGGTTAAATATCTTGCGCCATTATCTAAAGAATTTGGTGTAAGTATCAAATTGAATAGGACTTAAGTCAATTTCCCGAATGAGAGAGATACTTAGTTACAGTTTTACTTCTTTGAAGAATTAAATCAATTTTCCCTGAAACCTGACACTGAAAAGTTTTATGTCCAATCAGTAAACAATATCTTATTTTTCCTCGATCCATTCACAATTAGTAAGTGCCTTTGAATATCAAAGCACAACTTGCTTAACTTGTCTAGCTAGACTGTGTAAGACAACAAAACTAGATTCCCTATAACTTTATTAAGCGTAGCATATCGATCAGTGCTGTCCAGCGATTTACATGAACAATGAATGAAATCTGAAGTATGAATAAATACCATGATACGACACACTTAGTATATCTTTATCATCATTAATAGCTCACTAAGACTTTGCTCATTTTTTTCTTCTCCTTGTAAAGTAAAATCCTATTCTACGATTTACTGTATCAATAAAATTCTAGATCCATTCTGAAGGAAACATTTGCAGAAAGTTCACTTAAAATTATTGCACATGATTTTTGTTTACTCGATGACTAGAAAACTTGAGGAACTGATTGCAGTAGCACAACGTTTCTGTCTATATTGGTCAAGTAAATTGAAAGGTCAAAGGTCGGAGGTCAAATGTCAGGATCCCGAGGAGGTGGATGGTGTATCACTGCTTTCTTCCAGGCCAAGAATTCTCTCTGCTTCGTGGTGGAGCTAAAAATAATATGGAGAATAGATGAGGATTATTCAACTGAAGAGACAAGTGCTAATTGAATAAAAAAATCATGAGAGCATAAGAACAAAATGTCTGAAAATACCACCTGCAAAACACTTTGATACTTGAAAAAAAAGTGTGCAGTTTTCACAAAAGGAAAATATATGTGTGTGTGTGTGTGTGGGAGGAGGGAGGTGGTGGTTATGGGTCTGAAATTTGAAAATGAGATGCTCCACTCATCCTTGACTTAAGGAATACAATTGATTTCAATGGATCACAAGTTTCTTGCAGAGTTCCCCAAGACATTGACTAGTCGACATACAATTAACGCACAAAGCAGTTTCCTACCTCGTGAAAATGAACCTCTTGGAAGAGTTCCTGAATGAACCTCCTAGAAGAGAGTCTGTAGCTACTGGTTGCTAATAGATTCATTACGTCAGAGAATAAACATGTCCTCTCAAAGGCTCGAGGAAACTTCTCACGTAATCTGAAACAGATCAGAAAATACACATGCGCATTAAACAAAAGCCAGTCTCACATATGGAGTGACATACAATTGGAAGGGCTTTATCCATGTTTAGAATTCATTGCATTATCATGATTATACTGAGTATATATAAATTTTCATACAGAGTTTATTCCTAACATAACTTTGCTACTTAAAGATGAGAGAAACTTTAAAGAAAAAGAATGACAAAATGTCATGTTGGCTGCTTAGAGTGTTGGAGTGCCTTTGAATGTTTCTCATAACTGCGCTACATAAATGCTCTAAATCATCATCATCATCATCAAAACTATGCTATGAAACCCTTCAGTGCTGGTATTGGTAAGACATTAATAAATCAAAATTTTGAACTCTAATTTAGTCAATCATGATCTCACAAAGCAGCTAGTCATGATTTTTTCAATGATTAGATTTATTCTCAGCCAATAATGGATATCAGTCACTTGAAAACTGAATATCACAGACACGTTTCATCATGAAATGCTATTCCGATCCACGACAGTGCTTTAGAAGAAAACATAAGATCCAACCTACCCCAGCAACCCTTCTTCGTGTGCCTTCATGCCCACCGAGCTACTCATCTTAATCACCAATCGGATGACCTCCCTCCTGATCATCTCCCTTCCCTTGGGAGTATCGTCACGCATCCGGACCGCTCCTTGACTCGACTGCGAGACGCTGGTCCCGGTGCTACCCACGCTGGTTGGGGTGGTATTGTCCAGGCTGCTGCTACCGAACGGGTTGCTGGCGCTGGCCGAGCTGTTGCCACGGGAACGGATGAGGAGGGGCTGAGGAGGATCGACAGGCTGGAAGATGACCAGAGAGGCGGGGTCATCGGGGTGAGGGATTGAATCGCCTGGAGGATGGAAAATAGAAATAAAAGTGAATCTACTTGGGAGATTTGTCTGCATATTTCTAAGAATGTTTCCACCTCCAATTAATTTGCTGTGCAAAACCTTCACTCAAGGTAAGGGATCATGAATATGCAGCCTACAGTCACTAATAGTAGTGACTTGTGCACAGAAGGTCCCCATCAACAGAAAGTTGTATTTGTGCCAGTCTTGTGTCAAAACCCACTTGCTAATCAAGAGTTTCAATCAGGGTCTGTGTCACAGAATATCCACCCCCCCTCCTCCCCCCCGAAGAAAACTCCTATAAAAACATACTTTTACTACACGGAACAATTACCTTCCATTTCAGAGTAATGATTTGACAAACTTTCCAGGTTAATTCAGGAATACATTCTTATCGATTGTTTGAAGGCATAAGAAAAAAAAATCAAGATAGAACCAATACCAAAGATTCAGTAATGAACAAACTTAAATCCATTTCATATATAACAAAGCATGACTTGGAATTATAACCTTTTATTTGTCTCCAAATGATAATAGATCTCAAATAAATTATTTTGATTTCTGATGTTATTCAAAAAGTAAAGGACGAATAACCTTGTTAGTTTATACATTAGTTCATACTGGGGTAAAATATATCAAAAATTATTTTTCTTGTTTTGAATCACACATCCAACAAGTCAAGAGAACGAATATACTTTTTTAATCATCTGTATTTTCTCACGATATAAACAGACAATTTTCAAATGCAACTCACCATCTTGGCTCTCCAACGACCTTGTCCTGACCTTCGTACATGCTAGACAGTGCTCAATCTGATGCAGATTATTATCCACTTGCACCTCTTCTTCTTCCTCCCCTTCTGAGGCATCCTCCTCCCCTATTCTCAGATTGGAATAGTCTGCATCTCCCATGCTCAGTGTTTGCTGTTGGTCCGTACCATGTTGGTCTGAGGGGTGGCTGGGTGGTGATTCCAGCGTGTGAGGTGGAGCATTGCTTTGGGACGTGGAGCCCGAGTCTGGACTGTAAACCTGGACCTGAGGTATGTGGATGTCCGTCATGGTGGCTGGGGATACGGCGTGACTCGCGGGGGCGCTGTGACCGTCCTTGTATTGACTTTCATCAGACTGTTGAAAAACAAGAGTCAACTTCTATCTGTCACAGTGTCATCTTTTCACATCTAATATAAAATCTAATATAAAATTAGTTGGTGATGGCCTTCACATTTGACTTAAATCATCCTACCAGCCAACGATACAACCCCATGTTAAAAGCTTGCGTAGCCATAATTTCTCAACTCATAGGTACACGTATGCATTAACTCTTTCGAATGTCAATCATTGGAGCAGACTAAAACTGGAAAACACAGTAAATGTAATGAAAATACCTGGAAAGTCTTGTCGAACCGGAACAGCAGTTTAATTTCAGAGCTGACAAAAAATTGCAAATATGTCGTTTATCCAGGGTCAAGGACTAAACTGCTGCTTTGATTCACCAATTTTTGACAAAAACTTGATTTTTCTTCGTCATGAAGGGCATTGACAACACAGTCTCTGTTTTTTTTTTTAACATCCATACATCGCTGTGGAAAAACTCACTACAGCAATCGACTTCTGAGTTTGGTGAAGATACTCAAATGGACACGACAAAAACATCGAGCAGAGCTACTTACATGGAATATGAGTGTCACATCCACAGGTAAGCAGAGACCTGTGTATTCAGTCTTACTGCTGGATGATGAACTAGAGTGAAGCGACTTCACAGACGGCGCTTTCGAAACCACAGACGCCCTCTCTAGACAGCTCATGCTCACACTTCTGTAGCGGGAAAATAAAGGATAGAAATTAACTATCCAGATACATACAGTACATTAGACTACTAAAAAAAAACAGAATCTTTTTAACACAAATAAAACTAATGGTCATTTATACAGCACTACCTATCTAGAAATAATATAACAAAAGACGTACTATCAAATACTGATCAATAGTTCTTTGATGTTCTAAAACAAATACATCTGCATCGCATAATTATAATAATAGGCATTTACATAGGGCCATAAATCTAGAAATAATCTATTCCAAGGCGCACTATCATTACTACCCCGACTTAAGCTCGAGCTGCCTTCTAGCGGTCAGTGTATTTGAGGAACAAATCCTGCCGAGTACCCATTCACCTCACGTGGGTTGCATGCAGTACAATTTGGGTAAATTTCTTACTCAAGGAAAACACACCATGGCTGGGATGCAAACACAAGTCCTTCTGTTTGAAAGACGAGTTGGACCCCTGCACTAGACCATGACGCCCCCACAAAATGGCATAATTGTGTGAAAAAAAATTAAATGTGCATGTCTATGGCTATTTTCAGAATAAACAGCATGATACAGAGGTAACTCCATTTAAACCAAACTAAGTCTTCAAGATAGAAGAATTGGGCTGTGAAAGGGTAATGCAAGATCATTGCAAGATTCTATGAAGCATCCAAACATTTATTCTGCAAAAAACTTTAAAAATTGAATTATATTCCTAAATGCATGCTCCTGATTGGTTGTTAAAAGTCTTTTTAAGACGAACATGTATTCAACATCTTAGTGACGTTAATGATCAATGTTAATGTAATCAAAATCTCAATAATACTTATCAAAAGTTAAAACAATTACAATAGCATTGAAATGAAATTCATTGTTCACTTACCAAGATACAAAATGAAATCATTTGGCCATAAAAAGGGGTGTCTCAACAAAGAAAACCTTCCAAATTTCCATGTCTAACAACTTTCCATTTATCAATGATAACTTTCAGTCCTGACATAGACTTGAAATTTTTTAAAAACTTTTCTTGAACATATCAGCAAATTGGATTCGGTGGGACAGAAATATAGGACACTAACGTCTGTATATTGGCTTAATGTTAATTCAGTATTTTCTATGGAGATTGCTTTTATACTCTTTAATGTTGATGAATCATTATGCTAAAAATTTCTGCTACCAATAGGAAAAGATAGGGAGGAAGGGGATACCCATGTCTTACTATTAGCTTTATTGGAACAACATTTTGTTATTAATAACACCTTCAATATTAGAATATATCAGTTGTACCCAATGGATAAACATGTTCACTTACTCCACCATTCCTGATACTCCTCTACGTAACTTCATCTCAGCGGGATTACCAAATGAAGATGCTCTCTTAATAATGCTATCATCCTCTCCTCTGCTTAGCTGCCTGTGTTGTAGCTTCAACGCTTTCAAAGTCGCGTAACCGTGAGCATCCCGCACAGAGGTGAAAGCGGCACTAGTCTCAAAAAGATTGGAATAGGAGCTGAGGTTCGGAGACAGAGTCTTGGATATCCTCCTGACAAAGCTGGGAGTCCTTTTGAGATTGTGCCTCTTACGGAGTGTATCTGAGGAATGGATACTCTTAATAGTCATTGAGCTGGAGACGGTGCTTACGCTCGACATGGAGGATTCGACAGGGGGACTCGATGGATTGGAATGCATGGAACCAACACCACTGGTCTGAGATGTGTCTGTGGCGAAGCTCTCGCTCCGGCTTTTGGTCCCCATGCTGCTGTTGCCGCTCTCGTTACTGTCGCAGCGGCGCTTCAGGCTGTGGCTCCTGTCGCGGGACTGAGCTCGCGATCTCTCGTGCACATCCTGATTAAACCTCACACCTTCCGAGCTTCTGTCCTTACACATCCTTGAGCTGGCATCGCTATTGCTGCGTAATTTGGTGATCACTGAATCAAACGGGGGAGGCTCATCGTCGTCCTGGCCCTCTATCGTAGGCATTGTTTGTGCTCTACGCAATAATGGTGTCCTTGAGGCCCTATCAACAACGATTGTCCTGCCTCCGTCGGACACCTCATTGATTCCTGGTAGCTGCTCTGTGGCTGAATTTGTTCGATCTCTTTTACCGAGTCTAATCAGAGGGCTGGGTGATGTTGATCGCTCCTCGGTGGCTGGATGCGCCTTCGCATCCCCTCCAGAGTTTGTGTCTCCAGTCACCTCCAAAAAGAAATTTGGTGGTCCTCCCGGCGTAAGAGGACTCTGTACAGGGCTAGGATCCCCTGCAAAGAACTTGACATTGGGGTCGACCTTTGGCGTGCTGCTGTCTCCTGGAGTCTTAGGGCTTTCCACTGTGTAAGAGCTGAAGCTGGGTAAACTAACTGGAGAGGAGAGATCTCGATGGTTGTGGTTGTACTCCTCCAACGGGATGGGGAGATTGTTGGATACATTGTCTCGGTCTCTATCTTCCATCACTGGGAAGTAATCACCGCGGCAATGACGGATGCTCTCCCAACCCAGACTGCTCAAACTGTCAGCTCCTTGTCTTGTTTTACTGATCAGGCCTAGCACATAGAAGCAGGTCCTGAAGAACACATAAGGCAACAACAAAGAGAAGCAAAGAGTTTAGAGTGCAGAATAAGAAAAAAACAATTTCATGTAGGAATCAACTACTCTTGTCACTAGATCATATCTTTACGTGCACACTTAGTTACCAAGAGTGCATGTACCACTTCCATTTGTTTAAATGCTGGATAAAATAAGCACTGTTGCTTAAATGCCCTGCTCAAGGGCACATAGGTTCCATGGCTGTGGATTGACGAACCCCAGACTCTCAAATGTCTAGTCAGGCACTTTAAGACAACTCGGCCACGGCATCTCCGCCAAACTGATTATTATGCCAACATTATGACCAGAATTCACAAAGGTGGTTTTGAAAACCCACGGTTGAGTCCATGGTTTATGCAGATTTCCTGTATTAATTACGCTTAATTTAGCCCGTACCGGGCGCGTGTCTAAAACATGTCCAATGCTGATGTGCGCATTTGTCACAGTGCGCCAAATTGACGCCTGTTACCATGGTTAGATACGCTATTTTATTCATGAATCCACTGTTTCTATTCATGAGTCCACTCTTCAAACAGTGGACTCATGAATTAAATAGCGTATTTAACCATGGTAACAGGCGTCAATTTGGCGCAGTGTGACAAATGCGCGCATCAGCACTGGACATTGTTTATACACGATACGCACTCAAGCGTTATTTATACAGGAAATCCGCATAAACCATGGACTCAACTGTGGGTTTTCAAAACCACCTTTGTGAATTCGGACCTATAAGTCCCTTGATAATGCATCTTATATTCACATGGTCTACAAGGAGCAGGACTAATTCTCAAAGGGTCTATTACCACATACCCTGAACCCAATCAGTCTAATATTAAAGGGGAATCCAGCCTTGGCAATAAAATGTTGTGTTGGGAAGGAGAAAAATAAATTAAACATAATGGTGAAAGTTTGAAAGAAATTGGACAAGCAATAAGAAAGTTATAGCTGCTTTAAAATTGAGATCACTAATACTATGTAGATTTCAAATTGGCAACTGGGTTAGTAAATTATGACAAGGGGCAAGGACAACTTTCCCATAGGCCATGTACTTTATCATCAGGAATTTTAGTTTTCTCCTAAGTACCCATTCCCCTGGGGCAGTAATCTAAATATAACCCAGGTAGTATATTGTTTTATGTCCTCATGAAAGAAAAATATAATTTGAAATAAAACTTTTGGGGAAAATGACATTTAAGCCATAATATGTATTGGAATACATGGAAGAGTAGTCCTTGCCTTACATCACTATGACATCCCATATGCATCCAATTTGAAGTCTCTAAGAGTATTGTAATTACCAATATTTACAACATTTAAAAATTCATAACTTTCTTGTTGTTTGTCCAATATTGTTCAAACTTTCACCTATTAACTTGTCTGATTTTTCATTTCCTTATAAAAACAAGTTTTTATTTTGGTTGGATTCCCCTTTAATTTCAATCATTTACTGTATGGAACTGCTCAGAAAGGGAAATGACATACCCTCGTATAGAGAAGACCTCGCATTCTTCTGCTAATCTGATGATATCCGGGATGATCCCCTCTTGTTGGAGTAGCTTCAGACCCCATGTTGTGCTACCAGTATGACCCTGCAGGAAGTAAATCATGAGGGTCAAAGGTCAAAGATATACAGAGAGAGAGAGAGAGAGAGAGAGAGAGAAAAGTTTATGCTTCAAGTTTTAAATCAATCAAATGTCCATACCTTTTTTAGATCCCTACATTTCAATAAAAGCTTACACTTGACATATTGTTTTGTAAATTGAATTTTGTTTCTATTTCAATCACATCCATTTACTGTAAAAAAAAAAAAAAGGTCATCAATATTTTGATTTTTTTAATTTTCAACTTTATATTTTGCTATTTTTATTTTAAATAAACTCTTGAACACTTATGTTCAGTTGTTATTCATTCTTTCAAACATTGAATTCAGCAGCTGCAAAAGATTTAAGCCAGAAAAGAGAGAAGCATCAGAAGAGATGTTTTTAATTGAGGAAATGCTTTTTTGGTCAGAAATGATAGAGGTGCTACCATGATAATAAACTGACAAAATCCAGGCTTATTCTATCTTACCAATGCCCATAATGAAGCTTTTAGATTGAGAATGGTGTCCATGTTCTCTACATCTCCAAACCGAATCACCTCACACATCTCTGCAATGTGATTCTGAAATCATACAAGACAAGGGATAAGATTCCATACACAAAATATATATAAGAAAAAAATCACTGATCTGCTCTGAAAAACACAAGATGATCGAGTTCACCTTGCCAATAGTAAACTTCAAATATGATGAAACTTTGCCACATTCATAGGTTTTTGCCAACTCCCTCCATATATCAATCATTTTCTTTATAGTCACTGAAATTGAACGTTGACCTGAAGCTACACATATCATACTTATTCAATGAAATTGAACTTACATAAGGTTGATGGTAGTTACCGTAAGGAAATGCAGGGGTATAATTCAGTGTGCATTGAACCCATCATTTTCTTATCAGTTTTCCTTGTCCTTGGCCACTAAACTTGCTCATAACATACTTTCATAACTTTTTTTTTAGAATTCCTACAATTTTAACTTGTCTTGTCATTTGATAGATGATAGCAAGTCATAAACAGTAATAACCCCTTTTGGGACCACTTCTATATAAAGACCAAAAATCTGGCTTCTTCCCATGAATAAAACTCCCTATTGAAACATTTCCATTATGACCACCTGCTCACAAAGATGACCCTTTTGGTAGCCCTTAGGTAGTCTTTACAGAACGGTTTCAAGTCTTTTCCTAACTGTACTTGGTTTGATTTTCTAAAGTCCTCACCTGTTTCTCTATGAGCTCACAGCCGCTTCTATGCTTAGCCAGCTGACCGTAGAGATGCACCGGGACATAGACATCTTTCCTCTGTCTTCTTTCATCCTTCGATCTCCTGATGAACCCACCGGAGACCTGAGGACGATGGTAGCAGGTGAAAGCCTCGTTGATTTCTGTCTCTATCAAGGTCACATACTTGCGGTTGAAGTAGGTGTACCACCGCTCAAGCTCGTGGGAGACGTAGTTGACGTCATGGAGGTACTTGAAGCCTTTGGTGGTGGAGATGAACCTGAGAGCAAGATAATAATTGTTTGTTTGAAGGTAAAAATCAGTTCTGGGAGATCCTAAACAATGGTTTATATAAAGGGAGAAGAAGCAGAAGCAAGACAAAGATGGTGTGAAATTCCCTCAACCTCAAGTCGGATAATAAATGAATAACAATTCTCATCATGGATAGTCAAGGATCATCATCATCATCATCATCACCAATCATCATCATTGTCATCGTCGTCATCATCAAATCAATCAATCAATCAATCAATCAATCAAACAATCAATCAATCAATCAATCAATCAATCAATCAATCAATCAATCATCATCAATCATCATCATCATTATCATCACCAATCATCATCATCGTCACCGTCGTCATCATCATCATCAATCATCATCGTCGTCATCATTGTCATCATTATCGCTACCACCACCACCACCACCACTATCAACTGCTTACCTAGTCAATAACAGAGCACCCTTATCCCCCATATGCAGCAGTGGAGGTCTCATGTGAACTAGACTATGTAGATTAGCATCATCTTCACACGCTTCATCCAAGATGTCCACAGCTAGATTGCTGATAGTACGAGCTTTGTCGTGGAGCTGGGTGATGAGTAGCTCCACACCCCATGTATGGAAGAATGGTGTCTGAGCTCGTAGCAACACACGCAGGTGATTGGTGGCGTATATCCTCATTGACTGCCAAAAGCGAGAATCATATTTTACTTGCATAAACATATCACTGACTGGCAAAATAAAAAGGTCTGTATTCTTAACTCAGGCTTAATCATAACTCTGGTCGAAAGCTGTGTTATAATCATGGATAGCCAATTCTGACACATCTCTCTTACAGCGGAGTTCAATCTGTCAGCTTATTCAGTATTCAATTTCATCATAGCTGTCTGGGAATAACTAAAGTAGTCTTCTTCACAATTAAAACATAAGGAAAGAACAAAATAAACATAACAAATATACAGTAACATATTTTTTGACACATTTGACTTCCCACAATTTTATCAAGGAGTTATAGTACATGCAGGCCTAAATTAATCTAGACTTCAGAATGAGGGCAATGTGGTTAAGTGCCAGCTTCTGATAGGTTTGAAAAATGATTTAATGATATTTCTTTCAGTGACAATTAATCCAAGGGAATAACCGCACATCAGCCTTAACATAGGCCTAGTGTAATGTAACCCTAATTCTATCATTTATATGATTTTATTCCCCCCCCATGTAACTTATTAAGTAAAAACTGCATCTTTCGTGCTGGAATTCCATAAGCAGCCTCTCATCACCAATTCTTAAACTTCATGACAGACAGAGTAATGTGGAATGCAAGTAAGCCGCTATGAAAAAATATGTGGTTTCTTCATAGCGGGATTCATGCTAGAAGACATGACACAGACTTCTGACAACACCCCCCCCCCCCCAACAGCTATTCTCAATTAATTATACACACGGTTGCATCTTTCATGTTCCAGGGCTTTGTTACATATATTCCCAAATACAAATTTTTTGCTGACACTCAATGCTAATCTGAACGACTACGTACCTCTGAAGATCCTGCTAGCATCTTTCCCAGAACAGTTCTAGCCAGTCCATCTCTCTTGTAATCCAGACAGGTAACAACAAGCTTCTGTAATGTCTCATGATGAGGCATCGAACACACCTCCAAAAGACTGAAGTAAAATAGAAGAATTGTTATTAAATATCTATATTTTGTTATTATTCAGACCTCCTATGCTACCCATTTAACTGGAAAATAAGGATGATTTTGCTGAAAATCAGATAAAAGTTTATGTGTGGTAAAGTTATCGAGAAAAATAGGAAAATCATATCGAAACAAAACTTAAGATTGGTCAAAAATTCATATTCTTTTTTCCAAAGTCACAGTAGTTGAGTGATCTGATTGATTAGAACCTTTGCTTGATAAGCGAAATTGGTCAGCAAGAATGCAACTAAAATCAATGAAAATATCCTACGTAAAATATTTTTTACTCATAATGTACCTCATCAAAGACATTCACATTAAAGACCTACATGTATTAAATTTTATATATTTTTTTCTATTTCTTAGATATATAGATCTTCAATCTTTAGAGGGGCGTTTTTATAAAAATGTAAGTCTGACTAAAAGTTATGCTCATATACCAATGCAAGCATGATATTTACTTGTAATCTCATTTATTCATATACACCACAATCTGACCACATGCAGTGATACATTATATAAAACACACAATCTGAAATTCAACTATGATTTTTAGTCAGACATGAAACACCCCCCCATCTTTAATAATAATAATTGGCATTTATATAGTGCTTTATCAATCTACGACTTTTCAAAGCGCTTCACAATTATTATTACCCGATCACTGGATTCATAGCATTCCAAGCAGCCTGTTAGGCGCAAACTTGCTAAACCAACCACAATGACAGTTGTTTCCAGTACCCAATAAGCACCTTGGTGAGAGTGGCAAAGTGTGGATTGACGCCTTGCCAAACGGCGCTAGGCCATGGTGGGATTCGAACACACAACCCTCTGATTACAAGGCGAGAGTCAGAACCGCTACACCACGGCGCTTTCACTCCTACAAAGCTGCAACCAACTTACTATTGAAAGACACCAGCTTTCTCCAGTATCTTCTCCCCCTCATGTGTCTTTGAGAGCTTTCCAACCAGTAGAAAGTAATCCTGACTGAGTGTGGTCTGTATACTTGATGGGCTGAAGACTGCCTGCGGAGGGAGCTCATTACGAGGAGCCATGCTGATCTCCAGGAGACAATCTCCAATATCCACGGCTAGCTCCATCAGGAGCTTCTCTGCATCAGTCTAGAAATAATGATATTTTGATTTAATGACATTATGAGGATTATCATCACTAATCAACATCATCATAATTGTCATCATCAGCACCAGCAGCATCACCATCATCATCATATTGTTCATCATCATCATCAACACCACCACAACCCCACCAATCATCAGCATCACAACCACTCATTATCATCAGCACCATCAACAACCTTCAATTCATCATCATCATCATCATCATCACCATCACCATCATCATCATTCTTAT
Organism: Lytechinus variegatus; assembly: GCF_018143015.1. Taxonomy (NCBI): domain Eukaryota; kingdom Metazoa; phylum Echinodermata; class Echinoidea; order Temnopleuroida; family Toxopneustidae; genus Lytechinus; species Lytechinus variegatus. The sequence goes on from NC_054750.1 coordinate 14,201,031, forward strand.
CATCACCACAACCACCACCACTACCATCATCATTACCAGCATCACCACCACCAACTCCATTTATAAAACCCTTGAGAATGAGACTTACTTCATCACAATTAAGAAGAAAGTTGAGTAGCTGACATCCAATGATGGTATAGCTTTGGATTTCACTAGATCGGCCCAGTTCCTGCCCGAGACTGATCACAGAGTACTGCTTACTCATCGGCTTGTAGAACTCAACCAACCGACGAAAAAATCTGATCACAATAGACATAACGTAACAATCTTGTGTTACAGACAAATAGTCAGATGTACCATAATAATTATCATAAAGTGCAGTTACAATAATATGCACACTCCAACGATTACCCTGGTTGTAACCGAGCCACCATACACATTGTGGGCAGCTCAAGCATTCAAGGAATGAATTCTACCGGGTACCCATTCATTTCACCTAGGGTCTAGTGTAACACAATATGGATAAATTTCTAGCTTAAAGGGATGGTCCGGGCTGAAAATATTCATATCTAAATGAATAGAGTAAAATCCACAGAGCAAAACGCTGAAAATTTCATCAAAATCGGATAATAAATAACAAAGTTATTGAATTTTAAAGTTTAGCAATATTTTGTAAATGCACATCATCATGAATATTCAGTAGGTGGGCTGATGTCACATCCCCACTTTCCCTTTTCTTATCTTATTACATGAAATCATAAATGTTTCATTTTTTCATGCATGTGTAAATGATGTGTCTCCATTATGATGAAAAAAGTTGCGGCAATAAATAACTAATGCACTTAATCAGTTGTCAATCCAATTGTTTTAGTTCTTGGTTTAAAATTTGGAATAAACCTAATTTCATATAATAAAATACAAAAGAACAAGTGGAGATATGACATCATCACCCCACCTTATGAATATTCATAAAGACATGCCTAGAACTGTTCACCAAAATAATGCAAATCTTTTAAATTCAGTAACTTTTTATTTGTTATCCAATTTTGATCAAATTTTCACCATTTTGCCATGTGAATTTTACTTTATTTATCAAGATATGAATATCTCCAACCTGGACCATCCCTTTAAGGAATTCAGTGCATGGTGTAGGATTTGAACCCACGACCGTATGATTGAAAGGTTAGATTGAGAATCACTTAACTATGACACTTCTATAATGTACCCCATCATACTCCTACCATAAGGTCACCAAGCAGTCAAAGGATATACAAATTTTACTAACCAAAGAATTCTTTCCTCATTCTAACATAATCCCCTGACATTTGCCTTATTTAATGCATTCAATTGATAGTCAAATTACACATTTTTTGTTGTTTTGTTATCCTGCACATCATTTTTCTGGTAACATTTATCAAATGGTGAAAACCTCAACACTTTTACACAAACTAATTGTTGCCCAACTAAAATCCAGCTCAGACTTTGTGACACACCATAATTTTTGTTTCTTACCTGTTAACATTAGCATCCTCAAATTTCTTCAAAGTCGCCCCTCCTTTCTGCAAAACAGAACATAGAATTTGGTAAAATATGTCTGGATATTTTCACATCAACTTGACCTGACTCAAATTTCAATTCAATTATTTACTCATAAGAATATATAAAATAAACACCAACAGCAGATTTAAACATTATACAAATATTAAAATTCATATCCCCTGCTATAGTAATGTATTTATTGCATGAAAGGAACAGTGAGAAAGGAATAGGCATTGTAATTAGCAAACCTTATAAAATAAGGTTTTGACTGGAAATATTTATTAAAGCTATTAATGGGAATATAATATGACACACATGACAATAGGACCTGCTAATTAAAATTCAAGCAGGATCGAAGTTTAAGAAATAATCGTAGAATTTAATCAGATAGAATTACATGCATCTCCTATGCTGGCTTCAGTTAAAGCTTTATATAATGAGAGCTCTGAAGAATTACACAAAAATTGAAAAGTAGGTTAATTGCATGTCATGACCTCCCCACATGATACGTGAACTTGAATTCCTGGTTCACTAGTTTCTAATCTTATCACTTATCCAACCCACCTGTTATACTTAGTATCAACATGTAAATAGCATGTAAATGAAAGATAACAACCCTATGCTTTATCAGGGAATAATTTTCCTGGTATTGCATTGCTAATTACTCCACAGTTTTCAAAGATTGAAACACATATATTTTTTTTGTGTAGGAGATACTTACATAGGACTGTACAGAACCTAATTGAGAGTTTTTCTCTCATAACCAAAAATGCTAATTAAATTTGGTAAGCAAAATTATTCCGCGTATATATATATGGAACCAATCATTAGTGCGACTCATTAGAAAATGTACATCTACATGCAGTATTATGACTATATAGGTTGATTTCAAGTTCACTGTTGATCTTTTGGTGTTGGTGATTTTACACCAGTATAACACCAAACATAAAATGAAAATGGTCCAGAAAAGTCACTCACTAGTTGCTTGGGTGTCAATAATGTGATCTGTATCCGTTTCATAAACTCAGAATAGGTTAAGGAGCTGGGGGAAGCAATCAAAATTGTGGTTCCAACACCAACACCAACATCGGACTTGAAATCACCCATTGTACATGTATTATTCACTTTTGTGGTTTCAAATTGTGTTACAGTATGTGCACAACTTTATGAAACATCTGCTTTTATAGACCAATTTTTGTACCCCTTGGCTGGTTTTCATAAACAGGTTTTATTGCATGAATAGGAAAAGAGACAGAGAAAACAAAGAGAGTTCATATTCATACCTTGATTGCTCCTCCAATAAGTTCCCAGTTCCAGACGGAGTAGTCTTTGGTCGTCAGGACCAAGGTTTCCTTGATCATGGTCTGAACTGCGGAATCCTCATTCTCCTGTTTCATATAAAATATTTGATTATCATTAAACACCATAATTACACCAATATCACATCATCATTACACCATCACTGTGCCATCATGACACTATTATTACACCATCAAGTCATAATCATGACACTATCATTACACCATTATGACACTATCATTACGCCATGATTACACCATAGTACACCTTCATTACACCATTAGGCACTCAACCTAGGTGACTTATTTGTCTTCTTGTAATAAGCAGGAAACCTTAAAGTCTTTAACGCAACAAAATTGTGAAGAAACTCCTTTGCTTACAGCAACAAACACAAAACACCAAAGTTTATACATCTCAGAAGGAAAACACAGAAGATTGGTCAGAAGATATTTTCCACATTTTACATCCCACACTGCATGACTTCATGTCTTAGAAAATACATGTAGGCCTATATCTATGCTCCGAACAAACTTGTTACTAGATTGTTGTTCATACGAATCATGCATGCACATAAAGTAAGCCTCATGTTAAACTGTTCATTTTTCATGTATGTCAGCACCCAACCATTCACAATCAACACAGTCATCTGCATAATTGTGCATACATGAATAAAATATGACATCAACATAGACATCAATAGATGATATCAAGCAAAGCAACTCAAGCGATTAACTTGTACACGTCCATGTTTCTCATTCAAGTAGACGTAAGATAGGAACCACATTAAATAATCCATTCCACTGATGCATATCTACATTGAACAGATAACAGCACCAATTCTATGTCTATCCTGATATTTGTCATGCAGCCATAGTCAATAAAGCTTTGCTTTTCTTTTCTATGATACTCAAATCAATACCATTTCATTATCACACAATGAATACTCCACACTTTGATGAAGAAAAAGGGGTTTTGAATAGAATAAGTCTACTTCCTTAATTTTGCATTTTATCTGCATCTTATATTTTCAATTTCTTTCTAAACCAAATCATTAATATATCATGATGTAAGAATAATGGTGATGTGTTTCAATCAAGATTATCAAGAAACAAGATAACATATTATCAGTACACATGCATGTAGCTTTAATGCAAGAAGTTTCATGAAGATTATGCAGATTATGCAAATGAGAATGCAAGCATGCATGTAAAATATGCAAATAATAAACCAAAGAATGTGAGCCATGCAAATGAAAGCTGGTGCAATATAAAAGTGATAAAATATAACAAAAATCACAGAACTGAGGGATCAGGGGGGTGTTTCACAAAGATTTAAGTATGACTTAGGTCGCACTTAAATGTCGACGCGTACATGATATGCAACGCGCGATCTTATTGATAGACACGCATTAGTGCGCGTCCTCATGACACGATCTGACCAATGCGGTCAAGCCTTTCATACTGTACGCAACTCGGTATTTTAAGTGCGACTCTAAGTCATACTTAAATCTTTGTGAAACACCCCCCAGGAGGTGTAACCTAAAGAGATCGAATCGATGTTCACGGTATTCCATAGACTTACAATTACACTTAATTCAGTGGATTCACAATACGGTGCGCCATTTATCGGTTGCAGCGAACAGGCCAAACTTCTAACTTCGGGGTCGACATTGCGTGCAGGCACAGGCAGCGCATGGTGCTAGTGCACTGTGATGCTTCAAAGATGAAGACGATTCGGCGAAAGTGGAGGGAGAATTCAAGAAAACGGTCTAACTTTCGCAAAGAAATATGTGGCAAACTTCTCTCCCATCTCCTGGACCCTAGTAAACATATGCAAGCCACGTCGGCCAGCGCAGCATAATTGCATGCATGCTGACTTTTTCCCCCATGAGGCTTTGCGAATTTCGGCCCGTCTGCTGCAACCGATAGATGGTGCACCGTGTTGTAAATCCACCGAATTGTAGAAGTGTATAGTAGTAAGTCGCTTTACACTATTTGTCTATACCTAACACAAAGTGTAATAGAATGAAGTAAAAAAAAATATAAGATGATGTACAAGTCATCTTTACTCCAATTTAAACACTTCTATAAGAATAATGACAATGAAAAATACATCAGATATATATGTACTCTTATATAGTTCTAAAATATAAGCAAATTTAAACAAATGAAATAATTTAATGGGTATATAACAAAGTATCAAAATAAAAGAGAGCAGAGGAAAACAAAACTGATTATTTCAGAATGATCTGTAAAGAAACAAGAATCTATTACTCCTACATTCAAAATAGCTCCCATACTAAATCTAGCTTTAAATTGAGGAAAGAAATTGCACTTCAAAAGAGGTTATTTTTTATTTATTTCACTGAAAACCAGAAGAGAATGAAGATAATAAAGAAGCTTGCTAAGCATGTGAAAATGTATATCAAAAGGGTGCAGATCTATTGATATCTACAGTTTGGTTATATGTATCTCAGTCATACCTTACTAAGGATCAAACAGATCATCCAGCTTAATGCCAAATCAGAAATTACTTAACCAACAAGGTAAAAGCTTCTAGAGTCAATCTAGAAGGGATTTCAACAAGTTATAGAGTCAATGTGGAGTACTTTGGGGTCGGCTTGGAGTACATGTAGTACAGTAAATTATCAGAGTTAATTTGTAGCAAGTTCAGCTCGGAGACAGTTGGGAGTTGATCGAAATTAGTTACCAAGTATTTTTCAAAGTCATCGATCAGAACTAATTCTGGAAACAATTAGAATCGGAGAAGTGTGAAGTCAATTTTACGTTGGTTTTGAATAAGTCTGGTTTTTAATCAGTTTAGTATTGCTACATGTATGACTGAGATTTAAGGCCGGGTTTTATGCAAATTTATGGCAAAGAATACATTTTAGCTTTCCACCTACCTTTATGCAAAAACAATAATCAGTTTGTATCATAGCTAAAAGATTTTTTCAGGTTTCAAAAATAATTTTTTAGTAAATCAGCTCATTGCAAAGGTTGACAAATAATTTTGCACATTTTGAAATATTTTTAAAGAAATAAAAGTCTGCATTTTTATTCATTTTCCAACAAATACACTTTAAAATTAGGTTGACACATTTGGACAGCAGGTTACACTAAATCAAGCAAAATCTTGTCTTTGCTTTGGAATGGACAGATTTGCAAATAATACTACAATTTAATTTTGCATGATTCAAATTTTGTCAAAGAAGCCTTATAAGAAGGAGGAGACAAAAAGAGAATAGGAATATATTATGAAGAGTTTTATTTTGGACAGACCTGCGTTGACCGATTTGATATCTTGTCCCAGGACGATGACTTTCCCAAGGGTGAGGAGAACGATCTGCTTCGCGACTTTTTCAGTCAAGTTCAGGAAAGATAAAATTAGCGCCGTTAATTATCCAACACCAATTACATATAATCAGTATAATCCTTAAACGTTGAAAATTGGCATAAGAAAAATGCACATAAAGTCACAGAGTTAAGTAAATAAATAATTCGATGAAATTTTTTTTTTTCTTAATGATTGAAAATTTATCATCTAAGAGAGGAATGTGTTTCAATGAAATGTTTGTCCAAAATTTGATAGTATAATACATTGAAGGATATTACAAGGGTAAGAAAACAGAATAATTTATTTCCAATCAAACATATGACGTAATTACTGTCATGTTTTCAAATTTATGATTTAACTTTCTGATGAGCAAAAAAAAATCAATAAAGAACAAAAGTAATAACCATCATGATACTAATCTGAATTTACTATTGTAAATTTCATCAGATGAATAGGTATACTTATACATGAAGAAGGGGAAAAACTGAGGATAAAATGGGGGAATATATATGTAGAATTGGAATATATATGTAGAATTGGATGAATAAAAACATATGAGATTGATTTGTTAGTAAAACGGTTAATCATGGAAAACATGTAATCAATTTCATGCAATGTACGTTAAAAGCCATGCAAGTTAGTTGAGTGCCATGGAAAACAAATAATGATAACACATTTCAAATTATTCATCCTTCCAACATGGACCACAAAACGACAATCTTGCGTTGCAAATATCATTCAGAAACTAAGCAATTCTCATGTTTTCATACCAAACAAACAATAGACAATGCAGTAAACTTAACAATGACCAAGAGTTAGCTCCGAAATAGTACACCATTTTATAGGAAACATAGCCCAATTCCTATAGTAGAGAATTGCCTGATTTTAAGAATACTGTCATGTTCATGTATATATCAAAATGCACAATTTCAACATTCAGCACTCTGTTCACATGTATTATATGCACGGCTAGCTAGCTTCAGACAAAAGGGTAATCTAACTCTAATTCAATCTGAAAACAGCTATCACATACTGACAATAGAAACAAGATATTCTTTTAGAAAAATAACAAATAAAATGTTAAACTCATGAATGACGTGACTCCCCAAAATGACCCTAAATAGAAAGCCATAGACAATTTTAGTACTGAGTTTGGTTGAACACTGATACCATCACAGGTACACCCTTGCTCTTATTAAGGGCATGGCTTCCTATGTCTTTCATACAGATACCATACTGGGCGTGGTGTACCCCTGGTACTACCAGAGAACATCCTTGCACTTATTGGGGTAGGACTCCCTGTATTTCTCATACCAATAAAATGTCTACCATGGTTTACCCTATATACCACAGCCATAACAATAGAAACAAGATATTCTTTCAGAAAAAAAAGAATAAAATATTAAACTCATGATTGGTGTGGCTCCCCAAATGACCCGAAATAGAAAGATTGTGTTCTAATAATGGTGAACCCAGATACTTCCAGTGCATCCCTCCACTTATTACAGTGAAGCTCTCAATCTATTCCCTGATACACTTTAAAGATACCACAATGGGCATAGCTCTTAATAGGGTGTGGCTTCTTATCCCCCTCATACCCTCAAATGACTACCATACTGGGCGTGGCTTACCCTTGATACCACCGGTACATCCTTGCTCTTATCGGCTACCACCCTCTGGGTGACAAACATGTCTGAGTTGCTGAGGATGTGGTCCAGATAGAGGCTGCACGGTATTACTCCTCGTTTCTTCATCTCGTGATGCCGCTCGAGATTGGTCACCGCAGCACTCGCACGACTGAAGATGATTAAGAAAAAATAAGCTTATAATTAGGGATGCCACTAAGGCTTCACAAAAAGTGTGAAAATCATCTAGAATGGCCTGTTTAAGTCATAAAAAAGGTGTTTTTCTATGACAGAAAATATGTTTTAAAAGTCTAAATTCAGACTTTAATTAGAAAAGTTGAATCCCTGTATAATGGATATAAAGATGATGGTGGTGATGTTGATGGTGGTGGTAGTAGTGGTGGTGATGACAAAGAAGATGATTGTTAAAATTCAGGTGCGGCTAATGAAGATGTTGATGATAATGATGACAAACTATTTGATTAATAGGTAGCTTTTAAAAATTTGAAGGGTGCCCAGCTTCTCCTCTGGACACAATATTTGCTCTTGTGACAATTCAAATCCGGGCTTCATTTCTTCCAAAATGTAGGGTTAGGGTTGCAATAGTATTTTACTTTAGGTTTCAGGCTTGGCTTAGGGTAGGTTACATGTACATTGTTAAATCAAAGGTAGAGATTAGTCATTCGATTAGTGTGTGGAATTCCTACTGCATCAATCGCCGCCAGAGCAAATTTCAAGAAACCGCTTCTCCATTATCTCTGATGGAAAAGATAAATGCCAGTTGTGGTAACAATTTCAAAATGAGTTCATACAGAATCCAATGAAATGACCACCAATGTGTCTGTTTGTATGAATAAGCAATATGTGCCAAAGAATTCTGGAAGAATTTGTGTAATTGCTGAGAAATTAACAAATAAGCACAGGATTGGGTCAAGCGTCGGGCCGACATTCAAAGCAATAATAATACACTGTCCCATGTGCACTTATCCGTGTTGGTGATCTTCAGTGTGAACATTTTTCAGCGTAGATTCCAAGATTTCACAAAGTTCAGTTTATGTAACCGTACCAGATCTAGATCCTCGATGATATGACAATTAAGCCTGGTTTTTAAGACTTTCTCGTGAAATCAGTGTTAACTGCAACTACTTTTATTTTTCTTTAATGATTCAAAAGGCTATCAGGGAAAAATGATGAATAACTCCACTGAAAAAAATCAGAAATCCTGAAATACGTGTCTCCTGAAAAAAGAATACCCCAACTCTTTATGCAACAGACCCCTGGTCCAATCTGCATCTTTTATTGACAATCTGAAACCAATGCTTTTCCTCCTTTTATTTTTCTTAATGTACTTTACTCATATATCGGCAATAATGTTACCCAAAGCAACAAACAAGCAGCTGTTTTCCAAAAGGATTGTTCGATATAACGAAGGATGTAAATCGAATGATGCCTTACTTTCTCTGAAGTAGCGGCACATCAAAAGATGCAGCAAGTGTCATGAGTGTTGGTAGGCAGTGATGATGTTGTTCACATTCTGGAGGTAGTATCTTGTCCGCCTGTGGAAGGGATTTAGAAACAATTTTAATGCTGGCCATAGCTCAATTACAATTCATAAGTAATATATTCTATGGCACCTCATAATGGTAACATTAATAACTCAGGTGGGCATTCAATTAAAACTAAAAGGATGAAGGGTGGCTACAATAGATTAGGAGATGAGGAGGGGCGATAGCTCAGTCCGTAGAGCGGGGGTTTCGGATACCGGTGGCCCATGTTCGATTCCCACTTGGTCCGCTAGTGCCCTTTGGTAACTCATTAATCCTCATTACCAGGTCCCTTGGAGAGGACTTTAAGCCGTTGGTCCTCTCGTTGCTTGCTTAGCAATCAGGTAAAAAATCACCACCATGGATTGGTATATTCTCTTGAACATTACTCTGTCAATGATTTTCAAATGAACTTTTTACTGCTGAATCACAATGAATTAGGCCAAAAGTGATTTCAATTTGAGAGAAGGCAAATATATTCTATGATACCTATAACAAGTAAAAAAAAAAATTAAGGAAAGAAAATGTCCAAAATCTCTAAAACTCAAGGTTTTCAGAACACAACGCGAGGGCAGATCTATATTACATTCCGAGGCAAGGTCACATTACAGGATGAATTTGACAAGTACCTTAGGGTATTCTTGTATCCCATATTGTAGGAATTGTAATTCTGTCACAGATTACACATGACATATAATAAAGAGGTTTGATGTGCACTAGTGTATATATGCAAGTACGAAGATGCCTTTTTTGTTAGATTGAAAAAGAAAACCCTTTTTACTTACCATATATAACAATTCACCGAGCAAAATGGTAGCTTGAATGGACAGATTAGCATTGTCAGATGTCACCACCTCAACGAGACTCTACAACATGAAAGTATTCAAAATGAACGGATTATGCATGCAATCAACACTGAAACGATTGAAATCAATCCAATCAAAATTGAATAGATTGTAATGAATGCCACCAATTTAAAAACAATGAATGCAATTATGAAACAAAGTAATCACAATGACTGGTAAAAATACTGTAATCATCAAAAGTTGTATGCTATTAACAGTGAACCAATCCGATGAAAGTAATTGTATAAGAAAAAGTTGCAAATACCATCAAAAGTGATGAAATGAAACATGCAATCAAATATGAAATTATGAATTTTATTGAATGTAACAAATGACAGTCACTGAAACCGTATCTATTTATAGGTAGCTAAGCAAAACTAGTATCTATTATCTATGTGGATGTCCTGACCCTTCACCGATTTGATTAAATGGGAAGTTCAATCTGAAGAAAGCTTGGTTGTAAAAATACCAGAAAAAAATAACTTAAAGACATTGGTGAAGGTATGAGGACAATCCCTCAAAGATTAAGAAAGTTGCTATTTTTATTACTATTATTTTTTGTTTAACTATGACATCATATACAAGCAGCTGCACTATATGATATATAATATAAAATGCATAAATTCTGATTTTTTAATTGTTCATGATGACTGAGAAAAAAAAAATTATGAGGTGTGAAATAATTTGTTAAATATTGATAAGTACAATAAAAACCATTTTCAGGTTTTTGAGAAAATGACAATTCATTGATTTTTTAAAACTAAAATGGGGAAGCTGCTTGCATATGATGTCACTAAAAAAAAATCTTATTGTGTGTTAATATTTGTTGGATTTTTCTCAAACCTTCAGAAATACCCTAAATTAATTTTTCTGCTATTTTTGCAATAAACTTTTTGTCAGGGAGAACTTCCCTTTTAAATGCGGTAAAGGGGAGCATTTTATGAAAGGACTTGTCAGACTTTTATCCGACAAGTTCAGTTTTATCTGACAGTTACCATAGTAACACTGCTCTAAACATTCAACATTAAGGGAAGTTGTCAGATTTGAAACGCTCCCAAAGATTAGAAAGAAAAAGATGCTGAGGCAAATTCCTGTGGGAAGAAGTGCCTTACCTCTAGTAGACCAGCATTAATAAAGGCAAGGAGGAGCAGGGCTAAGTGGTTCTCTGTCAGGTTTGGTCTGGTGATGGCCCTGTTTGGAAGCAGGTCCAAAGCTTCGGCAACAACAAAACCTTCTGTGAGGTTCCAGGAACTTTTCATTTGGCAAGAATCTGTGTAAAAGGGATATCATTAACATCACAGCTTTAGTCATAAAGTGCTTTCATTCTCAAAATTGGGCCCCCAAAATAAAATAAAAAAATCAGAAAATCAGAAACAACTGAATATATATAAACATGTATAATTGATCCCATATACTAAAAGAGACAACAGAAATATATGATTTTGTGCCATTTGCTGTGATAACATCTGCCCTACTTGGCTCATTAAAAGTAAAAAAAAAATAACCTTCAACCTTGAAACTAAACCTCACAACAATCCACATCCTCACACTATTTTTAATGAATACTCTGTAAAAAGACAAACCCTGAGAAATGAATATTAACTGAACATTTTTTATCAGAAGTCTCTAAGCACTCTATGAAAGTGCAGTATAATTACCCTAGCTCTAGGGGAGCAACTGTACATGTAACGCACACCGCATTTCAAAGAATAAATTCTCCTGAAGACAGACTTAGAGTTTGGGTGGTCCTTTTCAGGACCAACATATGCCCCCGAAAGAATACATGGTGTACCATGAACCCCATTACGCTCTTCTTCTTTGCCATGGATACCTTCAGAAGTTAAATTTCTGACAAGTCCCCATATTCCTTCACCTCAGTTGAGATCAGAACAAAATAGATGAATGTTATGCTGTAGGAAATTAGTACCTGGAGTATGGTTTGAAACCATAACCATGTTGGGTCATCCAAAATAAATAGCAATAATCATTTTTATTCACATACAAAACAAAGGAGAAATTACCTATACTCTGTAGTGCTGTGGCAAAGTCCTCTGTCCATTCAGGAATTGGCAGGTAAAAGATGTCATACAGCACTTCCAGGAGGTATCGCTGAAATACGATAAAAAGTCATGACATTTGGGGTAAGGTAAATGAACATGTACTGCAAGAAATTCGGGTACTAAAATTGACAATTGGTCTACACCCACTTCATCTACTAGCTGTTTGGTCTCATCTCATTTGGTCTAATCCTATTTTGTCTAATAGCCATTTGGTCTAATAACTATTCAGCACATGTAATGCACCACTTTGTATAATTCATAGTTTTACACATTTACACATTTCGTCTAAAAACCTCCACTATGTCTAACAGCATTAATCTATATGGTTAGGTGAACTATCTATGAACTGAGTTTTCAGTTATCAAATTTAAGAAAAAGTGGAGCTTAGACCAACTGGTATAAGAAAATAAGAATTAGATTTAAAAATATTAGACCAAGACGAGACCAAACATTTTGGAGAGCTCTAGGAAAAGTAATATAATTTGTTCTTTTATCACCAATACAACCATCAACACCAAACTTGTTATCAACCACAGACTTTAGCGAAGCACAGTCTTAATATAGTTGACAATTCAAGTTAAATTCATGTAGTACTTGGGAACTTTTTGGAGATTGATGGTAAGACACTTACTCTGTTTTCATCATTGTGTACACACAGGATGGCAAGGAGGGACTGTAACCCAGTGGCATCAGATCTACATAGCCGTATCATACCTACAGCAACAAAAATAAAATCAGGAGTTAGTAATAACTATCGCACTATGGGGGGTGTTTATATGGAACTGTTCAAACAATAAAATCAGGAGTAAGTAATAACTATCCGGCCGTCAGATGGTAAAACGGTCTTACTCTAAAATTTGACTTTTTGAGGTAAATTCACTTTCCTTGTAATGTAAGGGCGCTCTTTCCTACATGTATGGGGCTATCGAGAAAATCCTATCATGTCTTGATTTAGAGATAATTTCCGCTACCTTGGTACTTTTTTTGTATTTTGCCTTCATATTTGATGGTTAAATGCTCTACATGTATCTTTGAGTTGGCCCATTGTCGGTAATATCTTTTGGAGGTAAAACGAGCTATCTTTTACATAAATCTTTTAATCTTCTTAATTGAGATTTTTTAATCATCGCTGTCAGATGATAAAATGGTCTTTATTTGGGTAAACCAGTTTACCGCCACGTCACACAGCCATCAGATGGTAAAACAGTCTATCTCAAAAATCACTGAAGAATGTTGTACATTGAGGTAAGATGGTAAAATGGTCTATCTAGAAGATAGACCATTTTACCATCTTATGATGTGTAGTACATGTATGTGTGTATACATATGCTGTGGTTAAACAGTCTATCTACACAAAAATCTTGTTTATTTCATAATTAAAACCCCAAATAAGCTAAAAATTCTTCAGCTTTTAGTGTTTATTGTGCTTCTTTTCCCATTGCTAAAAATGCATTATTTCCATCTCATAAAAAAGCTTAAACCTCTAAACTTTTAAGTCATTTTTTTTTCAGAAAACCGATTTTCGAGATTTTTATCATCTGACAGCAGTATCGCACAAAGGAAAGTGTCATGAACCCATCCAAACAACAAGGAATAAGCTAGTGGTAATTATCGCATAATGAGGAGTTGATGGTAATGATGATTTGAAAGTACCTACTGAGTTGCAGGTATTATCTTTCATTCAATGACAATACACAAAATTTTCTTTCACTCTGGCAAAATATCTTTATATAACTTTCGATCTTAAGTAAAATTCTGATCAGATTACCAGGTATTTTCTGTAATCAAATGGGTATGAACAAATGAAGCACCAACATGTATTTATACACTGTACTGATGTAGATTTTTTTTTCATTTGTCATGGTCTGGGAATATCACTCTTACACACTGTCCAATATTAAAAACCATCCACATACTAGTGACCTACATTAAATGATTATTCATATATACGGCACAGGTATTCACTTCCTACCACTATAAATATAAAACCACAAGTTTGGCACCAAACCAGTAAACTATTTTTTGTTCCAAGTTACACTGCATAACCTAATCACAGTAGCCTGTCAATATCGGTCATCACCGCAAATGTACTCTGACATATTTACTGCATTCTCTTTTGCTTACAGAAGTTTGTTAGTTGTAGGAATTTCACTCAATAGGCGGTTTCAAACCGCCTCGATCACAAGAATCCCCGTTAAATTACGAGAACTTTTTAAGGCTAAAAAATACCCGTTAATTATTCCTGCATTCACACCGCCCCGAAACACATCCTTTGGGATAAGTTCCCGAAGTTACGAGCATGCGCAGTGTGGTCTGATAAGCAGGCAAGGCGGGAGATTCAAAATCACTTGCCCAGCAGCCACCCACGCCGCCGCGCCCAACGACACGCTGGGATAAAAGTTCCCGTAATTTGCTTTCACATCGCCAAAATACCTGCGACCTTGGAAAAATCCCCACGAAAGTTCTCGTAATTTCGCCAAGTACCTACTATTTAGCGGGTATTTTCTTTCGGGGAAATTACGCGTAGTTTGCTTTCACATTACCAAAATACCTGGTATTTTCTGATCGGGGTAAATTTCCCGATCAGAGAATACCTGGAACTGGCGAACTTCGAGGCGGTCTGAAACCACCTAATAAGATTGTAGTTCATATTACGTAGGCCTATCTCTCTTTGTCTGTCGGTCTCCTTGCTCCCCCATAGCCCCCCCCCTCCCCTCCCTCCCATCCTTTCCTGCCCCTCCGTAGTACCTGCTGATTAGCAGGTCTTTTCTTTCTATCTTTTTTGCTTTCACACTGGCAAAAATACCTGATATTCTCTTTATAAGGCCAGGTTACACCAAAACTGAATTCTCCCGAATAAATTCGGACTGATCCTGCCAAAATACGGCCTGCTTCGGATGGTTTCCGTGGATTTGAATGTTCCCGAATCCCTTCTGAATTTTCTTGCATTCATGGAGGGAGAACAGAATACTCCAGAAACCACCTAATTACCAGTATTCAGATGGATTTGCAATTAATTCAGGTCCGGTGTAAACCAGGCTTTATCGAGGTAGATCCGGTAGACTAACCAATCAGAGATTATCATGTATTCTCAGTTTTCAAGCAGGTCTGAAAGTAGTTTTTCATGCACAGACTCAAATTTGACACTTCAACAAATTGTACAATGTCTGGTGCAGAGACTACACTCCATACCGTCTGCCTATGTCAGGAGCAGCTCTCCTGCTAGGGTAAAGTGTAGTCTGTTGTGCAAACCCTACACTTGAATGAAAGGGTCTGAATGCGCAGCCTACAATGGTTGTGTATTGAAAGCCCTTAAAACAGCAAGTTTCATATGTGCTAGTCTTGTGTGAAGACCCACTTGTTGATCAAAGTTTCATTCAGGGTCTATGCCTGTAGACTAGGTAAAGTACTTGTAGACCTGTCTGAAAGCACCTTACCCCTGTATGGCAAGCCAAACTGACCATCGCTGTCCTTGATGAATGCCAGCATGTGAAGCAGATTGACCTTGTTGTCATACTGAATCATATCATACAGAGGATGTTTTTCACTTACAGCAATCAAGGACAATATAGGGTTATCTATACTGCATGGGCACTGTACATCATCGGTGTGTTCACACTGCTCAGAGGTGTGAAAACAAATTTAGAGTGATCAATGTGGTGTTCGGTTTATTCCACTTAAAAAAAAAATGTGTGTGCCTCCATGGATAGATGAGTGGCATATACATGTACGATAGTATTCTCATACATGTAGTTTTACATATACTGCAGACCTATTCTTCTGAGGTTAACTTTATAGAAAATGTATCGATTATTTATGCACATGACAATCTCATTCATCATTTTAATGCTGTATGTAGAAGTTGTTCTAACCAAAATTGATTTTATTATGAAAAAGATAAAATGATGGCCTATGCAATGCATTGGAGTAATTTTGAGATACAATACCAAATTCCGAAGCCATAATGTAAGTCAGATCTCCTGACCTTATGAGGTGTTTATATTGTGATATTAAATGGTACCATGAAGTATGACTGGGTATATAATGACATTAAAACCAAATATATCACCATACATGGAAAACTGATAAAATACAAGGTTAATGTTCACATTACCTATGATACTAGGCCTCTAATTACATTGATTGTATTCAGTAAATTATAAATAAATGTACGACTGATAATCAAAGTTGATAGCCTAGAATTTAATAGAGTTTGTTGCACTTTACATAATAATAAAACATGGGATGTCCTTCTTTAAGGGCGTTCCACAGATAAAATGAAATCCATGTCATTTTGCCCAAATTTTGTACAGAGCTACTTTAGCACCTAAAAATTCCTAGTATACAAAAATTAACATGGGATATGAGACGGGAGCTATGTTTCTGAACTACGATGAGTCGATGACAAAGGAAACTTAACAGACTCTGAAAATTAAGACCATACAACTCTACATGTCTACCTTAACTCTTAGCAATATCTTGACATGAACATGATGAAGAAAAATTGATTGGAAGCTATCATGGAATTGTACTTTGGGAACCATGAGATAAGAAATCCAACACGTTGCTTGCGAAAGCTGTCAAGTCCTTTCTTAGAACAGCTGTCAGTGACACTGGCCAGGGCAGAATGATACATTACACGACTGGCTTATTTTAGAAACGTGGTAGAGGTCTGTGCTATTCTTGGGCTATCTCGAGGTCTGTTTTAGAATGACTCGTATTACTCATGCGTTACATGACATCATGTGCACATGGCTTCCGTGTGATCTAATTATCGTTCAATTTTTATAGCTCTGCTCATTGATATGTTTACAAGCCCTTTGAGACAACAATGTATGTACCTTATTGGCCACTTCACAGCATATTTATTAGTTGATAAACCTTATCTATTAAACATCCTTTACCCATTTACATTTGGCTTCATTACCAGCCACTTTTTTCGCTCATGAATGTGCTCAGTTGAGCTCACTGAATACTTCATTTATCAGCAGGCTGATATGATTCCAGGGAAACAGTTACATTGCGACGGGCGATTTAGCCCCTGAAACGATGCTTTCAACAGCACTGGAAACTCAAATAAAAAGTCCTGAAAAATCCCCATTTGTTGAAATGTTAAAGCTTATCCAATGTTGCAGAAATTCAAGTTGTGAAAAGTAGGTCCCCGCCTGTATGATGCACTCAGTGTATTTATCTGAAAAAAGATCATGTATGCAGTAAAAAAAATGGATCATGTATCCAGTCAAAAGCAGAGCTAAAAATATGAATCTTCCAGCTTTATTATACCAGTAAATATACATGGATCAGTATGCAGGTACAGTATATACCTAGATCACAGGGAAATATTTATATGAGAGACACAAAGTAGTTCATGATATGTCCTTGAAGAAATATTAATATCCTGTGTCAACATTCCACTTGTTACCTTGCCTGAATATAAACATAAACATTCATTGATCTGTGTCTCTCACTATTACACACAGACAACACTTTACATATAAACACATTCTCTTGCAGTAAATGAGATAGTATCATATCATAATGCGCAGAAGGGGGGGGTTGACTCGAAATAGATTGGATGAGGCCTAAGTTGGTGCTATGTGAGGGAATACATACTTACCTTTACATGCCAAGGATCAATCCAAATTCATTAAGAAATACTATCATAAAATCAATACATAACAATACATAGTGGCATCCAATACAACAGATAGTAATACACAGGTACAATGTAGATTATCATAAATGGAAAAAAAGTTGGGGAGATTGGGAGGGGGGGGGGGGTGTGAAGAACTGGAAGGAGCTCACTGGCTAAAAATTATGCTTCATGTGTGGTTCCTTGAATGCTGAGGAAACTATATATCAGTGAGACAATAGTTTTAATAGATCATTATGCAACACAATAGCCAACAGCGTACTCAAACATACTACAGACAAAATACTGTAAAAGCTGTTATTTTCGCATACAGAATTTTTCGCGAATCGCGGGGATCCCGACATTTTCGCGGGTTGTTAAATTCGCGATCGGAAAATGTAGATACATTTCCTATGGAAGCTTAAAAGTGCCACCGAGATGTTGAGATAATTATCTCGGGAAGTCGACATCTTGATAGCAAAATATAAGATGACGAGATCCTGGATCTCATCATGTTGACATCTTTTAGAAGAGATGATGAGATGACGAGATCCTGGATCTCATCATGTCAACATCTTTTAGAAGAGATGTTGAGATGACGAGATCCTGGATCTCATCATGTCAACATCTTTTAGAAGAGATGTTGAGATGACGAGATCCTGGATCTCATCATGTCGACATCTTTTAGAAGAGATGATGAGATGACAAGATCCTGGATCTCATCATGTTGACATCTTTTAGAAGAGATGTTGAGATGACAAGATCCCGGATCTCATCATGTTGACATCTTGTAGAAAAGATGATGAGATGATGAGATGATCTTGTCATCTCAACATCTCTTCTTAAGATGTTGACATGATGAGATCCAGGATCTTGTCATCTCAACATCTCTTCTTAAGATGTTGACATGATGAGATCCAGGATCTTGTCATCTCATCATCTCTTCTACAAGATGTCAACATGATGAGATCCAGGATCTTGTCATCTCATCATCTCTTCTACAAGATGTCAACATGATGAGATCCGGGATCTTGTCATCTCATCATCTCTTCCAAAAGATGTCAACATGATGAGATCCAGGATCTTGTCATCTCATCATCTCTTCTAAAAGATGTCAACATGATGAGATCCGGGATCTTGTCATCTCAACATCTCTTCTAAAAGATGTTGACATGATGAGATCCGGGATCTTGTCATCTCATCATCTCTTCTAAAAGATGTCGACATGATGAGATCCAGGATCTCGTCATCTTATCTTTTGCTATCAAGATGTCGACTTCCCGAGATAATTATCTCAACATCTCGGTGGCACTTTTAAGCTTCCATAATTTCCACAACATTTCTAGGAATCAAAACTAGTGCAATTCATGTGCAAATCTACACTCCTCAAATTCACCATGCTGATATGTCTTTTGTACATAAATATGTCCCTGTAAAAACAGTTACAAATTGTGGAAAAAGTGGCTTAAATTTCACTTTTTTAACCTTTAGATCTAAAAATTCATCATGCCACAGGATCTATAGGGTTAAGCAATCTTTGGAATTTGTGTTTGGTTCGATTCATTTTTCAAAAAGTTGGTAAAAGTGCAAAATTGTGGAATTTTGTGAACAGAATGTTCACCTTCAAAATTCTGGTCATGTGACTTATGAATATTAATGAGTATGCAAATAGCTACCAATACGTGTGTATAGAGTCAATCAGATGACAATAAAATCAAATTGTTTCATGGAAAATACATTTCAATATTACAGTGAGTGTATAAATATTGATAAAATAATGTTAGAAAATAGTTTAGGCCCTGATTTTGTTTGAGAAATTAAAAAAAGTGAAATTCTAGCTAACTTTTTGAATCACTAACTGTACTTTCTAAGCCTATTTTTTGTACATATAGAGGTGCATATCTCCAACTCAATATGCAGGATATTTTCAATAGCAAAGCTTTGCTGTTGGGGGCATTGGCACTGTCTAAGAAAAGTGTTAATATTTTCGCGTGTTGTTAATTTCGCGGCCGATCGGCAATTCCGCGAAACCCCCGCGAAAATATCAGCTCCTACAGTAACTGGAATAATACATATCGGGGCAGGGTGGGGTAAGGGAATAGACAGGAGGGGGCAAACTGGCCATGGGATGGCGTCCTAGATTAATCATTTCCTAAATAACGAGGAAACTATCACTCGGCCCGGCCACTTGAAAACAACCCGATGACGCTGACTCATACCCACAGTAAATAAACAAATTAAAGGGATATCCCCATTTTCAACAAAGCTGGCCTGAACAAGATAAAGTTAATAAAGGCAATAGTTTCTTTGTCTAGAATTCAAAATCAAAATCACTGATTAAGCTGCCAATTCCATCACATTAAATAAAAAAGTCAGATGGGAAAAACCAAAACTTTACAATTCCAGGGCTCAGTTATTACTCAAGATATACACAAGAGTACCATCAAACCAACTATGGCCTGTATTCTGAACACTGGTCTAAAGTTGTGGTTTGAAAATAAATTATACCAGTTGTGGTAATAATTTCAAAAAGAGTTCTAACAGAATCCAATGAAATCATCACCAAAGTATTTGTATGTACAAACTTTAAATATGTGCCAAACAACTCTGGAAGAAAATGCATAATTGCTGAGAAATGAGCAAAATACGTATGGAATTCCATCAAATATCTATTGTCGGGTATTTTTCGAAGCAATGTTAATACACTGTCCCACATATGCTTTTCTGTGTTATTGATCATCAAAATTTTTGATTTTGAGCGAATATTTCATGTTTTTACACAGAGAAGTTTACATTAATGTACCAATCTAGATGTATGATGATATTCTGACAATTATTAAACCTTGATTCAAAAGACTTTCTCATGAAATAATTATTTGCTGCAACTACTGTCTTTTACTTTTAACTATGGATAGCCAACTGTTTCACAAAAATTCATCAGCTAAAATCATTCATAACTGTCTGGAAATAACAATTAAGATATTCTCACCTTAAGGCATTACCAGTGTGTAGTATGATTCATCATAAAATACTTTATATAATTTTTATTCACAATGAAAAGTTTATTTCAGCAAAATAATGAAATGCTCAAAGCATTTTCTAGTTGATTTTTGGTGGTTATTTTTAGAAATACGCATAATTGTAAAGTAAATGAAATAAATTGAAGAAAAATGACCCATCCATTCTCCCTAGAATCAGGGCAAGATTAAAATTATGTAAATTGCGCATGTGCCCAGTATTCCTGTGTTGATTTACATGTATTCTCAGCCAAGGCTTTGAAAAATTATTAAACCCAATGCTATTAACTTCTCATTTCTTTTTCTCATTAACAGTCCTCATTTCTTTTTCTCATTAACAGTCATACTGAACATAACAGGAAGGATACTTTCCAATCCTCTCTCTCACTAGTCACGTGAATCATGGGGAAGCATGATCACAAGACGGCAACCATGATTTAGCGACAACATCCGTGTCCATGGCAACCGTCTCCACCAAGCTTTGCTGGAGAGGTAGAGAGGAAACATGCAATGGTTGCGTCAATAAGCCCCAATCACAGGACGATAATCACGAGACCAGACGTGGGATACCAAAAAAAAAAGATTACCAGAACCAACTTTCCTCCTCAAATCAAGAAAGAAATTAAAGTCTACCGGACAAAATTTGTCTTCAGGCATATTTAAAAGCATGTCTAAAGCTTAAGTAAAGCGTTATGCATTGTGTGTAGTACAATCTCATATTCTAACCTTGTATAGAGGCCATTGAATCTTTTTCCAACATGTCATTATTCAAAAAATAAAGAAATTAATTTCTTGGGTATTTCGCACCTTCTTTTGGTAATGATTTATGATTACTTTAAAAATGGCCCTTAGAACACTTGACAGACAAAGATTATCCCTTGAACATTTGTTTGAGAAGTGTGTTTTTTATCAAATATAAACAAGGTAATAGCCAGATTGAGTCTAACCCACCTGTGACTACATAGCATGAAGGTTTCCCCAAGTACATCCCTAGACCTAGTTTGATTTCACAAGAAAGTCTTGAGGGTAAAATGAAATGTCTAACTTTCAAATTAACTTGGCCTTATACCCCTTTCATAAACCCTATTATGCAGCTAATAGCAGCATAATTTGGTCGTAAAATTGGAGGAGGACCAGAGTTATCCGCATTATTTGGATGCTGCTATTATCCGCATAATAGCAGCATCAGGACAAGATTTTGAGTTTATGAACGTATTTCCAAATAATGCGAATAATTGCCATGGTGCGGTCACAAGGTCACCCTTTTCCAACACAACCGCATCGGAGGGGGCGTGTCCAGTTGTCATGACGATTATCCGCCTTTTTCAGGACGGGCGCTCGTAAAAATAATGTGGCTTATTTTCGGAGTTTGTGAACACAATTTTTATTGAATTATCCGCATTACTCTTAGGCGGCTAATTGGAGGATATGTTTATAAAGGGGTATTACAAAGGTACCTCCAATGATGGCAGCATAGCATTACACGCAGGTAACCTATGTTTACTTGTAAAGTCTGGGAAGATTGCAAAGTTATCTGTCGGCAGCCCAAAGTCATTTGAAAGTTATAATTGTGACAAGAGTGTCGCTAATGCGAGCACATAATGTGCCTGCCTGTAACACGGAAAATGGAGTTATTGGTCAAGTAAAAAAAGTGGAACTTCCCCTTTGACCTTCTGACCTCAAAATCAACAGAATTCCTTGGATTCCTTGGATAACGGACGGACAGTTAGACGGACGGAAACCGAGCGTGATACCGTAATACGTCCTGTCTAGGACGGGCGTATACAAAAAACATACTCATTGGCAGGTGTATTCGTTTGGGAATATTACAAGTTTTTTTTTTCACACAAGCACCCCAAAATTGGTATTTTTGTTTTTAATGGGGATAAAATCGTCTGAGCTCTCTTTCTCTCTCTCTATTTGAGTCACTTTCCCTTCCTGCCCAAACCTCAATCCCGAAATGTCTAATTCATTCATGTCAATGATTACTGTTAATCATGTGCTCTGCTTCTAATGAGTCTTCTAGACCCAGTTACACAGAACACAGCTATTGATCGTACCACCCATTTTAACGTTGATTGCACATAATAATCAATACAATCAATTATGAATATAAATCCTGAAATCAATCAGTAAGCCTTGTGCTACATGGACCCTATGACTCTTTGACCTTGCTTGTAATTATAGCAGCTACTTGTTTTGAGGGTTCAGATTAAACATAATCCCTCACAAGTGACTAAACCAATTTAGAATAGCAAGTGATTTTGCTTTGCAACATTCAAAATGAAAACACGCAGCATTCATTCTCTCTCTCTCTCTATCTGTTGAGTATTATTTCATTAGTGACTGTGAACATGTATGTAAACACTTCCTCACAAAAATTACTAAAATGAAAACAATATTGCTAAATCATAACATCTCTGGAGAATTGTACATATTGTATTGTACTTATCACAGAGAAAATCAGGGAATGATTTTGCTTACAAATTTGAACAACATTTTTGGTCATAAGAGAAATGCTCTCAACTACATGTAAGTAATGTACAGTCCTATGTAGAAATATGCAAAACAAAAGATTTAATATGCATAGCAGTCTTTCAAAAATGTCAAGCAAATTGAAATGCGATACCAAGAAAATTATTCCCTGGAAAATGTATGTTATCGAAACTTCACTCCTAACAACACCACCCCCCCCCCCAAAAAAAAAAAAAACAAGCAAACAAAAAACAAATAATTTGGCTTGAGGATAATAAAATCACCAGGGATAATAAAATCACCAGGGATAATTAAAAAAAATCAACAATAGGACAACACACATGTGAGAGATACCCATTTTAAACTGGAGCACCAAACTTTGATGCGCACATCGGTTTCATCATAAAACAATCATTTTGTTCTGATCATAATTTGTTTTATTGGTACAAGTTGTTAATTTGACTGATAGTGATAATACAAAATAAATTGATAAAAAAGTAAATAAGGGCAAACTTACCAGGCCATGATCTAAGCAGAGTAACAATAGCCATCCTACTGGCTTGGTATAGACCCTCTTTCTCACTTCAATGTGGACAAATAGAGAAATGGAAAATAAAATATAAGAAATATTAGAAACAATTATACATAACATTTATAAAAATCAAATTTTTAATTATTGTCCTCTTGTGTCATCAGCATTGCTATTATCACTAAATGAGTATGCAATACATTCAACTTTTAAAGCTAGTCAAATCAAGTGTAAAAAAATATAGGGCAAATATCTTCAAGGCAAAGATGAGATAACAAGGAGACAGTGTTCTTTGTAGTCAAATCACACTTAAATCACGAGAATACCTTCTAAGAAACATAGACAAATTAAATTACCAAAGCCTCATTCTAATTATCTAAAAAAACAGTCCCCCTTTATTCAGCTTCTAAATTATTCAATAACCTACCCGCAACAACCCGGTTAGAGAAAAACCCAACTACATTTGCACGTCTCATATCACTTTCTTAATTTAATTCCCCACATCGATCACCATTGATGATACTGCATTATATAACTTCATTTTTTTATGCTTAATTTTGACATAACTTTGTATATTATTTTCGTCTATTTATTTTTCATTTTTGTTTACTCAAATTTTACTTTTGCCAACTGAATTTTACCCATGCTTTGATTTATTTTGTTTTTCGTTATTATTTTTGTATGCTTGTTTTATGTTGATATCATTTGTTATTATCTTTTGTCCATGGCCTTGCTGAAAAGCAGCTTCTAGCTGAAAGCAGGCTTTTTATACCATGATTAAATAAATAAAATACAAATACAATCAGAAAAGGGGAGAGAAGGGGTGGGGGGGGGATGAAATGGGAAGAAGCATAGGAACATATGATGGATAAGTAGAGAAATTGGACTGGGGATACGAGGGCAGATATAGGGGGAAGTAAGGAGAGAGAGTGGGGTGATTATAAAAAAAGGGAAGAAAATGAGGGGGGAGGGAGGGAGGGAAGGACGAGAGGAATAAATGGAAGATAGGGAGGGAACATTTGGGGGAGGGGAGAGAGGGGGCGAGAAAGAGAAGGGAGTGAGGGAGAGAGGGACAAAAAGAGGATAGACAATGGTTGGAATGTAAACGGCAAAGAGATAAGACAGAAAAGGATAAAAGACGAACATGGAACGAGGGAAATGGACAAGATTTTTTTTTCAGGACAAGGATAAGACAAAGAGAAGGATATGGGGGCAATGAGAATGAGAGAAAGACGTAGATTGAGTGGGTGACAATCTTGACGATTTCTTGGATATATGGGACTGTGCAGAGGTGAAATAAACACAGCCTTGAAAATGGAAACATTAGCAGACATGATATTTCTCTTTCACCATCAAACCAACCCACACAGCGGTTTCAGTTAAAAGGTGGTTATGTTCCCGCCAAGGGTTGTGTTCACACTTAATGCAATTTCTGAGGCTGGAATTACACATCAAACTGGCAACAAAATATAAAGTTACTACAGGAGGGCATTCAAGCAATTTTTTGTCAACGCTGATTTTCCTTCATTTCAAGATATGCCACTGCACACTGCAAATTGAACCTTTACATCATCTATAGGATCTTAAAGATCCCTTTGTGTGTTTTTTTTTATAGATGTAATTCTTCAGAATTAAGAATGCATGTGTTCAGTGTTGCATGTTCATTTGATAACAGATCAGAAATTGCTTGATCACAACAATAAGTACAAAAAAGAAAAACCTTGATAGAGCTTGTTGTGAGCTGCCAAATACATGAATAAACTACAGGATAAGTACTCCCTGACACAGTATATGAGGCTATACAATCATGCAAAAAACAACATGCACACAAAAGAGAAAACAGTGTGGAACTTGGTGCGCACTTGACCTTTAGGAGTACATTTAGGAGTTTCTGATGATTTTAAAATAGAGCACTGTCGCTCTATGCAGTTATTTTTTAACCAATGATCGCAACCATATCAAGGAGCACTGAACTCAGAACAGGATCTTGAGATGGCACTGTTCAAAATGACCGAGGCGCAATGGCTTTAAAAACGCGATTCTAGTCGCTTGAATGCACCCTCATAGACGCTTGCTGTCCTTTGTATCTCATCATTCTTTCATAGCTCTTCCCACAGAGTGAGAATGTGGTCGACATCTCCCACAGGCTTGACAGCCCTAACAAATTATCATTAATTATTCAAG
This sequence comes from Lytechinus variegatus, assembly GCF_018143015.1. NCBI lineage: Eukaryota > Metazoa > Echinodermata > Echinoidea > Temnopleuroida > Toxopneustidae > Lytechinus > Lytechinus variegatus. Next base: position 14,227,056 of record NC_054750.1, read on the forward strand.
GTGTTTAGATGGGGGATTACTTGACAAGTTTTAGAGAGGTACATTGTTGCCATTACCATTTTTAAAACCCATTCTGACTACTAAAATCTTAATAAGAAACATTTCAAATAAAGGTCAAGGTGTATTGAATAATGTAAATACATTAGGCTATCAAGATTGAACTCAAAATCTGTAAATTTGAGGGAAAATAATTATCAATTTACTATGCCCAAATTACATTTCACAAAACCAGCAATGCTGTCTGTATTCACAAAATCATGAATATATACTACCCGAGCAATTATGAATTTCAGAGAATTTTAGGGTTCTGAAATTATGGAATAGGGTATTTTTTACCAAGCAAAATGGGCATTTATACCCCTACAATCTAAGCCCTGCATATTTCATACAAACTTTGGTTCGAAGCTTGAACCAAATAATACAATGTTCAAACATGCTTTTTATTTAGGATATTCTACAAGTGTCTATTGTCATATGACATAAACACATGCAGAAAAAAAACACATAAAACCTGTATAAGTACTAACATACCCAAATGTCTGCTGGTGAGAATGGGGCTTGCTCATACCCATAAGGATCAGGAGCAATACTTGAGTCATAATCACAGACACCAGTAAAAAAATTCAAATTGTACCAATAAACCAATTCTTGCTGGTGTGAATGAAGCTAGCTCATATAGCCTATAGAGGATAGGATCAGGTGCAATACATCTTTACATGTACATGTAAGATGGATTACAACACACTGTTTTGCCCTTGATATTCTAATGGATATTGTCTCATCTTAGCAATATTATATCATCAATCTTACAAGTGAAGCAAAACAAATCCATGTACCTGTTCATATGCACTCAATATGAATTTTTTAAGTATTTTTCTTCAAGGTACTGTTGATTCTTTTAAAATAATGGCATATTATTCCCTAAGCTTGCACAAAATAAGATAAAACGTTTACCTCTATAATGTGTAGCACATAATATAAAAGAGCTCCCCCCAAAATACTTAAATAATAAATAAATAAATAAACAGACAAACAAACGAACGAACGAATGAACAAACAAACAAACAAACAAATAAATAAATGAATGAACGAATAAATAAATTAATAAATACCACCTTTTAATTCATTTATTTTCTTACTTAATGAGTGATTGATAACATATTTGATTTTATTATGAATATCTTACCTTGCTTGAGATTCAGATGAATCTCCAGTATGTCTGTAGTTGAAGTCTGTGAACGGAGCTATTACTTGCTACAAGATATAAGAAAACCGAAACACATAAAAGAATGATTACATCAAGTCAGTTTTGTTTCAATTGAGCCTAAATGGAATAAAAACAAGCTATAAATGTATACATTGGTGATATATCAAGTATTTCGTCAAGTGATAAACTTTAATCTCAATTTATGCCATAGTATGTACATTTGTTTTTTGTTTTTTATTGTATTTTTATTTTTTTCTTAAGGCTTTGCATCCAAAATTAATGGGTCATACTACAAAAACGTGTCACCTTGTTCCAAATTGGCAAATGGGCGGATATTGACAAGAGCACTTGCAGGCCTTTAAGTTTTTATATTTTCAGAGCATGGCAATGTTTCTATAGGGCATATACTACATGTTACAGCACTAATTGGAAAATCAGAAAAAAAATTAAAACGTGCAGAATATCCATCAGAGCAGTCGCCACTGGAGTAAAAGTCAATGGGACATACAAAGAAATCTCGGCTAATGCGTTACCTCAATGTCGACTTTGAACCTGATGAACCTCCTGCTTGCAGGGTGATTGAGGAGATGTAGAAGGGTCAACATGACAGCTTCGTTGATCCTCAAGAGCTGCATGTCTAGGATGTTACGTACCAGGGCTCCTAGTCCTCTGGCATGGGCGAAGGCAGCAGGATTCAGAACAGCTAGATTAAAATATAAATGAGAAAATGTGTGTCTTTACAATAACAGTTGAGATTCTTCAATGACTTATAAAGCTATAAGATCAAGTCAAATGTAATAATACTAGAGGTGTTATGGCTCAGTGGATAAGTCTCCATAATTAGAAGGGGTAAAATGTCGGCTTCGTTGATCATCAAGAGCTGCATGTCCAGGATGTTACGTACCAGGGCGCCTAGTCCTCGGGCACGGGCAAAGGCAGCAGGATTCAGAACAGCTAGATCAAAATATAAATGAGGAAATGTGTGTCTTTACAATAACAGTTGAGATTCTTCAATGACTTAGGCTACAAGATCAAGCCAAATTGTAATAATACTAGAGGTGTTATGGCTCAGTGGATAAGTCTCCATATGTACAAGGGTTAAAATGTCGGCTTCGTTGATCCTCAAGAGCTGAATGTCTAGGATGTTACGTACCAGGGTTCCTAGTCCTCGCGCATGGGCAAAGGCAGCAGGATTTAGAACAGCTAGATTAAAATATAAATGAGAAAATGTGTGTCTTTACAATAACAGCTGAGATTCTTCAATGACTTAGGCTACAAGATCAAGCCAAATTGTAATAATACTAGAGGTGTTATGGCTCAGTGGATAAGTCTCCATATGTACAAGGGTTAAAATGTCGGCTTCGTTGATCCTCAAGAGCTGAATGTCTAGGATGTTACGTACCAGGGCTCCTAGTCCTCACGCATGGGCAAAGGCAGCAGGATTCAGAACAGCTAGATTAAAATATAAATGAGAAAATGTGCATCTAAAGCCCCTTTTACGCCTTCAAGGATGCTACATGTGAATACTTGTTTAACTGGGTATTTACACGGAGTGTACGGAAAAGTGCGGTTCTACATCGATAGACAAGGAAGCACTAGGGATCTGCTTGACAAGCTACCAGGAATCAACACGGATTACACAGATGTTACTGGGTCCTTACACGGACCTTTACAGTCTCTACTGGGATACCTCTAGAGCTTATATAGCCAAGATCAAAGTTTCTTTCATTTTGACAACGTCTGAAGCGTACATATACATGGCCATGACCAATGACTATTGTTCATGTGTGCGAACAATGGAATATTTTCAACCCCAGGTATAGCCGGTATTAACAAGAACCTCCTGGTTCTTACAAGGAGCCTCCCGGACACATTTAGTGGCAACGAGAATGTACAAGGTGGTTACACGGATGATTATTCGTCCGTGTACTCTAGGATGAAAAATTGAATGTGTTCAAATTTTCTCTCGGATATGCTGGTACACCAAGGATGACGCCGGATGAGTAGCGGGTGTGTACACGGTAATCCCCGACTGTACGTGGATGACCCCGGGTCGACAATCCGGGATGATCCGTGTTGCTTCCGTGAAGGTGTAAAAGGGGTTTAACATGATCAAATGAACTTATTAAGCTTAAGATAAGTAAAATGGCAATAATGGAGGTGTTGTGGCTCAGCTCAGGATTCAGAACAGCTACAGAATAAATGAGAAAATATGCGTCTTTACGCAATCAAATTAACGTCTTCAGTGAATTCAGCTAAAAGATAAAGTCAAATGGAGAGAATAGAGGTGGTATCGCTCAGTGGATGAGTCTCTATATCACATGAAAAGAAATGGGTTTTTACATGACCAAAAGGTTCCCTGCCAACAAATGCATTGTTGCATTATATAATGCACACAACTGAAATTTCAGTGCGACTATACATGTAAATCACACTTAAATCTTTGTGAAAACACCTCCAGGTTAGACTGAATACATTTTTAGACCTTTTATTGATCCTAATTGGTGCTCACTAATCAAACCCAGGCACACAGCCAAATTTCACAGACAGTAGGCATGTGCTATTTAATAGCAGGAAGGGCACTTAATTAAACATAATTGCACCACATACTGATAGCTACACACTACGACAGATGCACTTATCCCTCAAAATATATCCCAAAGTTCATGTTAAAGACATGATACAGATATAGTGAGTTATGATTTCTATTTATATCTATATTTGTAGTTGTTTATGATATATACGTGTATAAAATCTTTGTATCCAAAGGAACTGTTGCTGCGCTATCCCCATGAGCGTCTCTCGAGGGTGTGAGCGCTCAATAAGATATTATTAATTGTTATTTGATATATCCATTTTCCATATAGTGCATGGTATTATATACAGACTTTTCTTGTCTTATAAATTGGAAAACATCACTGATTTCTTTAAAGAATTATAAATCACTGCCAATATGCATAAATATTTTGACTTCCAGAAATTTCCTCGCTCTCAAGTCTGAACTGTTTCTATTTTTTTATGTTTAGCACAATTTAATTGATTAATACACAGCAAATAGTATCTCATTAGAAGGATCTGGGGCCCATTGCAGAAAGAGTTGCAATCAATCGCAACTCTAAAAATCAAGCGCAACTTGATTTTCAACCAATCAACACTGTGCATTTGGGACTTGCGATTGATTTTTTTTTGCTATTGAGTTTAAACGCAACTCTTTCTGCAACAAGCCCCTGGGGCCTGTTTCATTAAACTTGTTGAAATATTAAATAATTTGCTATGAAAACATTCAATTCCACTAGCTGATGATAAACTTGTTATAGAAATTGTGCACTGTGCATTTGTTACTATAACAAGTTTTTATATAATGAGACCCTGAACAATGAATGCTACATGTATAATGAGTTATTTACCTCTCGTAACTGGAAATGATTTTAGAGTGATTTTTAGTCATATATAAAGTTTCTGTAACACCCCCAGGGAACGTTTCATCAATACTTTTGTCCGAAAAGTAGTCAGATCTGACAAACTTTCTTGATTCTGATTGGCTTAGAAGCACTGTTACTATGGTAACTGTCGGATAAAACAAGACTTGTCAGATAAAACGACAAGTCCTTTCATGAAATGCTCCCCAGGTAATGGTTAAAACGTTTTAAGTGTTGAGGACAATGAATGAGTAGGCTTTGGGAGTAGGAGTCATTCAGGAAGATCTTTTCCTTCATTCAGCCGCCAGTCAGTCAGTTAACCAGCCATGAACAGAGGACGTCTCTTAAAATAGTTTGTTGAGGATAAATTTGGAGGTCTCTTGAGCACCCCCCCCCCTTAAACAGCCTCCTCCTCCCTCGTCTCCTAACTGTCTGCTTCAAACAGGAAATTAAAATGATGACCACTTGTCTGAGATGCGAGTGTCCACCCAAATATTAAAAGAGATATAGAAAGTGCACTGCTTCCTTTTTTCAATCAGATCAAATAAATTTAAATCTATATTCCAGTTTGAATCAAATTTGATAATTTTGTAATTCACCCCACCATCTTTAAGCTGAAGGCTCATTTCGGAAATTGAGTAGATTGCTAATTAGGGGTACGACTCCGCTTCATAAATGAAAGGGAATGAGAACTTGAGAAGTGTCTTTTTTTCAGCCAACAACAAATGCAATTCAATTCAGTTAAAAGTTTTCATGACTTTCAATCAAGTCTTGAGGAAATGGAAAAGGGTGCAGTGCACTTTGTATGTTTGTGCATTTAAAAAGAACATAAAGAAAGTTTGCAAACTGGTCTATATCCACTTTGTCTATTTTTGGAAGGTTCCGTTTGGTCTCCTCTCACACGGTCTACTCCTGCTTAGTCTAAACCTGGGGAGTGTTTCATCAACATTTTTGTCCGACAAGTTGTCAGATCTGACATCTTTCTCTGACTCTGATTGGCTGTGAGGCACTGTTACTATGGTAACTGTTGGATAAAATGGGACTTGTCGGATAAAACGTCCGACAAGTCCTTTCATGAAACGCTCCCCAGTTCATCAAGTAACCATTTGGTCTAACTTCCATTTATCCCTCTTACAAGTTTTTCTAATTTCCCAGTCAACCTATATCCATTTCATTTAATATCCACTTGGACTAAAACCGCTTTATAGTTAGACGAACTGTTTAGGAACCAAATTTCATGACACTTAAAAAAACACCAATATGTAGACTAAGTAGAAATCGGACCAACAGAATTAGACTAAGAGGACCAATTATTCTGGAGACCAAACAGCATAATTAGACTAAATTGAGAGTAAACCAAATAGGTTTAGACCACATGGTACTGGACTATCTGACCAACTGCTTGTAGTTATAAACCTCCTCATTCACCACACTAGTCCTTGATCTAATCACGGGTCTATATGAGGAAATCTCAAAATACCTTATTTAGGATATATTTAGAGGTCTCCCCCAACTCCCCTTCCCATCCCCTTCCTGACATGTATGTCTACCCAACTAGGAAACTTTGAGTGGGTGACTTTCCGCCCAGGATATGATTGTCAACCAACAAATATAGCGAACTGGTTAAATCAGTAGAGAGTCCAAGTCTTACTGGCTTTGGCTGTATTCATTTGAGTTTCATTCTTAGACCACCCCCCCAAAAAAAAAAAAAAAAAAACAAGCAAACAAACAAAACAAAACAAAGGGGGAGGAAAATAAAAAAACAAATAAAAAACAAGTGGAATGCCTCTGGCAGTCTCGCCTGCATTATGCAATTTGATATAGCAGCAGTACTGCCTTTGAAAACAGCTAATGAATAATTAGTCACAGAAGAAAACACTAATACGATGTATGATAATAAAATATTATGTCCATGATGATAATGATGAGGATTATGGTGATGAAGGGAAGGAAGAGGAGGAGAGGATGAAGATGATGACAACAACCATGATGATGATGATGATGACAACAATGATGATGATTATGATGGTGATAAGGACTAGGATTGCGATGAGGAGGATATCAATACTGACCAAAATTTTGATCATGTAAGAGAATAATTAAAATCCTTTGGTGCTTTTTTCTGATATTTTGATGACGGTGAAGACAAAAGCCGATACATGTATGATATGAATATCACTTTCAAGGAATGTTGAAAAAAACTCAAGTAAATAAAAGAATAAAAAGGGAAAACAAACAAATATCACTCAATTTTGGTTAGTAATAAATACATATAACCTTGCCAGGAATAGCAATAAATATGGTATAATGACCTTTCTATAGTAACTAATATACCACCACATGCCATTACAGTTACCGATACTTCACCACAAAACAGATGAGAGATAACTAATAACAAGAACACCTACAGAATGACATTTACTTCAATCCTTTCATATTGTATGTATATGTACCAACACTTATTTGCTTGTAAGCCGCCACCAGTATATCATTCATAAGCATTAACTTTCCCTGAAAAGTGTATACAAATTCAGGGAACTTCACATTGTTCTGATGCCAAACAAATTTTATGGGATGTTAATTACGGGTCCTCTATATGTATTTTACCATAACAACAAGAGTGCATTCAATAATAATTTGTGTTTATATATCAAAACCTGACATCAGTTATCATGATTCATGAAAAAGTACAAAAATATGATTTACGTTTCTTCTGTAACCAATTTTTTTTTAATGGTGCTTTCTACATAAAAGGGGGGGGGGGATTCAAGTATGCCTAATAAACTATAAATATATGCACAAAACATACAAACGCATGTTTTAGTGCATTTAACCCATTGGAGGTGTATTTATTCTTCTTTCAAAATCACGTAATTATGGCCCCCATGAGTTAGAGCACTATTAAAAAGTTGGATTCAACTTGAGCAAGCATGGAAAATAGACAACTTCCATCCAAAAGTACTTACCAAGTTCACAGAGTGTCGCTACGCATGCGTTCCTCATCCGATCCCGTTCCTTGTCATCGCTGTTGCTAATGGCAACCAAGATATGGACTAGCGAGACTGGGCAGTAGGCGGGGGCGACGGCAAGAATCTGAGATGGTTGGATAAACACCACTGTGTAAATTTCATGGAAATATTGAGGCCTTCAGGGAAGAATTGGAGCATGGATTAATCTATGCAGCTATGTTTGCAACTAACGTAAAACAAATTGACCTTTAACAGGTAGATTGCAATTTGAATTTAAAAAATTACATATTTCCCATCTATACATCCTAGACAAAGTGGAGTAATACAAGACAAGATTTGCAATCAATTACAAATCGATACTATCATTTTACAACTGATTAATTTGAGCTGTAGCATATACTCCTTGTAAGAATCAGTTAATTTGTTTCAAGATATCATGATTGCTTTGGGGACCAAGTACAGAAATGAAATTGATGGCAAGTTTCTTAAAATGCCCCAATAGTTATTTTGGCACTGAACTTTAATATTGGGTATTAAAAGAACCATGAATAATGACAGGCTCATATCTCCACCATTTAATTCGAATTCAATATAATTTACATTTAACACTTTAAAAAGTGCAATACATTGAGAATCAAATCATTTTGGAAAAACATAGTAAAACAACAATTATATTCATTTTGTTAAAACTTGTGAACTTGATGGGGGGGGGGGGTAGGGCCGAAGAGGACCACTGACTATAGTACTACTTTCATAAGAGTCATATCTTCCATTGAATATTGTTGAATACAGGATTATGTCTCAAATACCAGCCACATCTTCTTGTTTCTATGGGGTATTTGTCTTCAGGTTTCAGCCACTTTCTTATTTCCTTAGAGTGGACTTTCTACACAAGTTTACACTGTACTGATATTGGATGACCTACCCTTCTGATAAATCTAAGAGCCTGTATCCTCTCTACATCGTTTCGCTGATAAATGTCCAAGGATCGCATGAGAAGACGATCGACATGGAGGGCCAGCATGGCCTGGACTGTGATCTCATCCTGGATAAGATGGCGAAGCGCCCTCAACCCCGCTCCTCGAATCTCCTTGGCTGGATGTACCACTGCAAGGCGTAAACTGATACAAGAAAGGAAAACAGAGAGGGAGAGAGAGAGAAATAAGAAACAAGAAGGTGAAAAATGATCGCTAGTGTTTTTGTTCTCTATTTAACTTGAAGTGATTGGTTAACATTGGTTTGACTTTTAAAAAATCTGAGCTAGAAGGTCACACTTGTCACCTGTGTCTGTGATATGTTCCAAAAATGAAGCCCAGAAAAAATTGCGTTCAAAAATTATTATTTAGTGCTTCAAAAATTGAAATATAAAGTGACCGGAAACACCATCTTAATTTCATCCCATACACTTATGTGTACTATTTAGGTGTCTATAAGACACCTATTTACAAAATCTGGGTTTGCCTTGTAGTTTTAGCTTTTCATTCTCAATAATGGTTGTTTTCAGGGTTTATTAGTTCTAATACATGCACTTGTACACATGTTTCATCTTGGTTTGAGAATTTTTTAAATCGGCTGCTCACAAAGTTAAACAATACCTTTAATAGCACTTGGTATATATTCATCACATCAACAAAATATTCATCTTCATGTCCAGCTCTGTATAATAATTGACATTTTATCACAAGTGACAGTTCCTTTGGGTGAGGAGGAGAAGTTTTGCTATCTCGGTGTGGGGGAAAAACAGCAACAATGTCTCCCCATAAAAAGAGAAGATCAATATCTCATTTCAGTGAAAAGAGGGAAAAACAGCAACACCATGTTCTGGACATTTATAATGTGCTTTCAAGCTAGATTACAGTAGTTGCAGTAATACACTGATTTCATGAGAAAGTCTGTAAAAACCAAGGTTAAGTATTACTATATCATCGTCGATTTAGATCAGGTACAGTTACATAAACTGCACTTTGTGAAATCACAAAATCTAAGCTGAAAAACAATCACTGAAGATCACCAACACAGATATGCCCTCGTGGGACAGTGTATATTATATTGCTGGAATAAAGACCCGACAGAAGTGCCTGAATCCGCACTTATTTTGCTTATTTCTCAGCAATTACATAATTTCTTTCATAATCCTTGGGCACATATTTTTTTTATTCATGTAAACAGACACTTGGGTGGTCATCATATTGGATTCTGTAAGTCATTTTGAGATCGTTACCACAACTAGACTTTATCTTTAATAAGAATTTGAGATATACAGTGGTGCTCAAAAGTTAGTGAAGCCCAACCAGAAAATGAACATATTTAAAGTGTTCAAGTCCTAACATCTTTTAGACATTTAGTTGTGAAGTCAGGTAATAATTACATTCAATAGAGTCTGTTTCTCTGTGCCCACGGAATATTGTTGTATTTTGTCTACATTCAACACTCGGCATAAAGGAGTGCTTTGTTGTGGGGTTCATTAACTTTTGACTACTGTACATATACATTGTATATATCTAATACCCCTTTCATATTGCCCTTTTCATTTTTCACCGCCAAACTTCGCCGGTGAACTTCTCCGCCTCGCATTCCTCACTTCACCGGCGAAGAAAAAAATGTACCCTTTCGCACTGACATTTCTTCCCCGGCGACAGTCAACGGGCGATTGCAGAACAAAATGAAAGAAAATTGTAAACATTACTTACCTTTTACAAAAAGGTATCAAAAAATTAATTACAAAATATTTTGGAAGTATTTCGAGAAAAACAAACAATATCACCTTGTTTTATAGCGCATTTTATACATGTAAAAAGTGCTTTTAAATAAATATTGTTAGTAAAACAATATTTTCGAGGGTATATACTTGGCCATAGCATTCAGCTGAGCTTGCAACTTATCGCGCACGGAATCTCGGTACAGGGGTCTTTGGGAGAGAAAAAAATTGACCTCTGACGTCATTAAAGAGGAGAAGTTCTCCGGTTTGCTTTCATACTGGCTGTTTCACCGGGGAACTTCGCCGGTGAAAAGTTTCACCGGGGAACTTCGCCGGTGAAAAGTTTCACCGGTGAAGTTCTCCACCTCTAGAGGTGGAGAAGTTTGCCGGCGAACTTCACTGGTGAAGTTCTCCTGTGTACCTTTCATACTGGACACTTTCCCCTTCGCTGGTGAAGTTCGCTGGTGAAAAGCGCAATATAAAAGGGGTAAAAAGCACTTTATACAGAATTATTATTACCCCCAACATTGGATTCAACAAGTAATTACCACGTACAATGTATGCACATCCTCCACTCCCTAGGGAGTATACCAGCCAGTCGCCATCGAGGCGAAACACAAAACTGGACAAGCAACAATGATATTCACATCCTACTAGGTACCCAAATTATGGATTCATTGCGCCCTCCTCCTTGCCACTCCCAGATGAAAGGGATTTGCTTCAAATTGAGACAGGAATACTATTTTCAAAACATTGAAATCAGAGACTCAAATAAAAATGCTACATGTACAATATACGGCCTGTATACAATGTATGTAGCAAACTAATTAAAAAAAGAATTACACAAATTTGACAGTCAACAAGCTGTTCTGTGATGTACAGGCCACCGCACACTAATGTTGTAACCCGCAAGTGAAAACCCGAACCGTACCGTCCCGTATAATCCAATAATTTGCAAGCGGGACCCGCTGACCCGTCGGGTTTTAACCCGCAAGTCAATTTATCTTTGAAAAATGAAAAACATTATTTCTGCAATCCCCACACTATACAGGCTCAAATCAGGAAAATATATGTCTACTACTACGTAGCCTAGAGTGAATTTACTTACAATTTGCAAATTCGCCTTTTATTCCGGAGAGAAAATGTTTTTTGGGTGACTTTGTACCACGAAATGGGTCCGCTCTGATCTCGAAATTGAAAGCATTACGCAATTAACGCCTCGGATCGGAGCTAGCGAGCCGCGCCGCAGCTCAGCGCGCTAGCTAGCCCAGGCTGCCCAGCAAGGATCGGCAGACGGCAATGTTGTTTTTCAGTCCAGGTCGGTCGACAATGCGACTCACAACAATCATAATTACAATATTCAATTCCATGGGACCTCGTCTATAAAGTAATCAAAATTGCAATAAATACCTGGATAATGATACAGTCAATTTTTTCTTCTCGTTTATCTCTATATTATTTCCTTCTGTTTTTGTATTTCATTCGATAATATGGCCGCTGAAACTCAATGTTCAGTTTCCCGTCGCCCGCGTTATGAAATTTGGCCCGCGTTTGAAAATCAAATTCTGAAAATAAACTATTTGGATATCTAGATTCAAAACTGATTTAAAACATTAATATAAGCTTTTCAGTAAGACAATTACTTGTATATCTTGTAAATACCTGCAAATCTTTTCTTTCTTTCTTTTTTTGTGAATGGAATGATGCTGCATGCTCAACCATACCTCGAGGGATGTTCGTGCAGGCTCCACTCAACAACCGTAGAAGTGGTGGAGCCTGCATGAACATCGCTCGAGGTATGGTTGAGCTACCTCAATAAATCCCAAAGTCTAGTAAACTCGCGTTGGTGAGTTATCATACGGCCTAGTACTCATCCAAAATAACTTATCTTATTTGCTAATTATAACTTAAAAATCATTTGTTTTATTTTTCCAGGGGATGAGTTAAATATCAGACAAAAAAATCATCAAAGCTCAATCTGTTACAAGGCCGACGGGAGACTCACCCACGTACGCATTGGCGCTTGTGCTAGCTAGTCTGAGCTCTGTCTCTCTGCCAGAGCTCTGGGGGACAATTCGCTCTGTAAAGGCCTCAATGATGGTGATTTTCTGCTTCAGACAGAGTTTATATTTCGGGTATATTTTTCAAAACTGCCAATGAAGTTTGATGATTTCTTCATTGTCATGTATATTTAAGTTATTAATGAGTTCATTCTCACCAAATTTAGACTCCCCCATAGAGAAATACAATTTTCGTGGAGATCTGCGTTTTCAAAGAACTTCAGGAAAAGTAAGGGTATGTGGGCCTTTATTACATGGCCAAGTACTGGAATTAGATGGAGTAAAATTTAGATATTAAATTCATTTATATCAAGTTCAACTCACAGTCTCACCCACACAAACACACCCACATCCAAGATTCTAGGCATGAAAAAAAACTTTAAAAATCATACAATATTAAACAACAAGTCATAATTAATTTAATAAGTGAACAGGTATTCCTCAAAATACAAAAACGTAGCATTTGAAAAGAGCCCCTGAAATATTGCAAAAAAAAAAATGAAAATGGAGCCCCCCCAAAAAATGATTAATTTTTCCCTGGCTTCAAGTTCCACAGAATAAAGTGCGTTAAAAGGTTACAAAAGGTCAAACTTTCATCTTCTGAAAAATAATGAATAATGAAATCGGTTCCTCATTATGAGCTGGAAAAAATGGGACGGGAAACTCAACATCGAGTTTCATTGGCCCATGCAGTTGCTTTTGACTGCGCTGCATGCACGCACTGGCGCTGGCCTTTGAAAGAGAGCAACTCGATGTATTTATCATGTTGAACTGTCTCAGACTCAGTCCTGTTCACTATTCACAAGACAAAAATACGCCGGCATTTTTAAAAGGAAATATCTACGTCTCTAAAAGAATCTGCCACGTAAGAAGCACATGATCTTAATTCAATTTTCACTGTGAATGTTTTTATTATGCGTCGTTTGTTCTCCCTTTTTTTCGCATGACGGTCTGCGGGTTTGAGAATGAACTCGGCCCGGCCCGCAACCCGCGATCGGAGGCATACCGGCAGGTTAACCCGTACCGCAACGGGTGCGGGTTACAACATTACCGCACACCTTAAGACCCGACCGGTCGCCGACTGGCTTGCGACTGAGTGAGGGGAGATGTGACGTCACAGCTCTTGTCAGCTTGAGCGTTGCAGACCGGTCAGAGACAAGTTGCAAGGAAAATCAGAAGGATTTGACATGTTGAATCCTTATGACTGGATCGCAAGCTCAATCCAACTTCCAGCCAATCAGACAGCAGAGTTGCATAACGCGTATTATGATAAATAATGCGCATACGCAGTAGTAAGCGCAATTTCTCAGATGCTATGCCAAAAAGCAAAAAGCACATGCGTGAGTCGCAGATCGGATCGCAAAGTGTGCGGTGTCGAGGCTTATGACTGCCTTGCGATTCATCGCCCCTCACTCAGTCGCAAGCCAGTCGCCGACCAGTCGGGTCGTAAGGTGTGCGGTGGCCTTACCGTTCGTTGCAAATAAACAAAAGTTCACTTGAGTGTACTATCATCAAACCCAACCCAATAATTCTGCTGGTTATACAAATGGAGCATCTAGCCATACTAATAAGAAGATCCGCTTTTATATATAGCACTTTACATCGGAACAACATCTCTCAAGCGCTTTACAGATATATTACCACGGTCATCAGATAAAATAAATGTATGCACTTTCTCCATTCCCTGGGGAGTATTCCAACAAGAGTTCAAAGACTCAATTGCTACATGTAGGTATACTACATACATAGGCTTTCGCATCCTACCGGGTACCCATTTAATAGTAAATACCCGGGTGGAGAGTGGTAAACTGTGGATTGACGGCAAGGCATCAATCCCATGGTTGGAATCAATGGTGGGAACCAATGGTGGAATCCCATGGTGGGATTTGAACACACGACCCCCTGCCCCTGCCCCTGATTACATTACCAGAGTCAGAACCGCTACACCACAACATTTCAATGCTTCAGTTCTGTCAACTGATGAAGTTCATTAAGATCTGTGCAGACAGGTTATTATTAAGGGAGCTCCCGTTCATCTTCATTAAACATTGAATTCATCATGGAATATCATGGAATATTCATGATCTTGGGCAAATGATTCATCCAAGTCAATCCCATCTACATGTATGCAAAGGCAAGGCTTGTAAATATGTAAACATCTAATAGAAGAAAACTCATTTAATTTCCAGTTCCCTCACTTACAGTAATCTTCAAGCAGTTGATCTACTCAGTTTATGCCATGTAGGCTAAACCCACCGGCCCGTATTCTGAACTCAGGTTTAAATTAAACCATGGTTTAAAGTTGTGGTTTAACTATGGAGAGCCAATTGGGGCACAATTCCCTAACAATACACATTCAATTTATCAACTTGTATGACACCCAAATTGTCTGGGAATGATAGTACTGAAGTATATTTCTTCATTATGAAAGTAAAAGGAAACAAAATAGTAAACATAAGAAATTTACAACAGAATTTTGGGCTCCCCATAATTTTAGCACACAGTCAGACCATGGTCTAAGTTAAACCTGACTTCAGAATACAGACCATTTGGTCTATTCTCAATTTGGTTTCATTTCTCATTACTTTAATACACTAGGTCAACAGCCAAGATGGTCCAAATTTAAGTTTGTCTAATAGTCAAATAAAAGCTTGATTAAAAAAAAACAAGTTGATGACTATGATTTTATTTCAGCATAAGACTGATTTTCTATGGACCCTATCACCCAAGTTAAATGTATATCAGCCATTGGGTGTTATGGGTTAATATTTCGCATTGATAAATACATGTGATTGTGCATGCACTTGTGCTCTAGTCATAACAGCATTTATTAATCAACACTGACCAATAATATGCCATTCAAAATAATGTAATCATTCTTGAGTTGCTTTTGTTGGTATGACTGCAGTGCTAATCCAATACAGCAGCTCTAAAGAAAAATCTAGGTCTGAAAGTAATTATCTGATGAGATTAGTTTGACTATTGTTGACTTCCTTTGGGAAACAATTCCCTTGAACAAAAGTGCAATTAATTCTACTATTAACCACCCATTGGCATGATGACCGGGCATAGGCACCTGAACTTTATACCAAGTTCATGAGAGTATCAAATAAAGTGAAAATAGACCGAGGGTTAAAAAACTTAAACTTTGAATCAAGTCTAAAAATTATCCATTTTCATAATTTGGTTGAATTTATTGTCAAGAAATGTAAAGTTATGTATACAATCGTAAAATGCATGTTTTTTTTGTGAATGGCTTGATCTACACGTAAGCTCTTATTCATCATGTTTAATAGTAGTACAATTTATATTAAACTGTCCCAATTTATTTTTCTTGAGTCCCCCCAAAATGATAAAGAAATAAGTATTATTTTAGAAATAAAAACATAACCAAGAAAGGACGCTACTAAAAGGGTAATAAATGGGAATATATACATATATTATTGCAAAGAATCAGTCAATGAAATAAAAGTAATTGTACTTTAAGAAGGGGCAGTGAGAATAATTAAATCTAACTCACATTTCTGAAATATTATCAAAGCTTAATACATGTAGCCAGACCTATGTTATAAATAATCATGAACTAATATATTGGGGAGTAGCATTTTTACATGGAGAAATATATTTTTTCCTGCATGTATTTCAGTTGATTTCAAAGTAGTTGTCAACCAAATATACATGAAAGCAATTATGTACCTCATGTACTTCCACTTTTTTTGTTAACATTTGTAGGTGATTTGAAGATTTTTTTTTTGCAGTGTTTTTTTTTCAGAGAGCGTTAACAATTCATGGCTCATTAAATCCCAAGGTCAGGGGCAAATAGAATATGTCGTCTCACTCAAAATAAACTCAGGCTAAAAGTAAAGTATTTCTCAAATGCACAACGTAGAGCCCTAATGTGTGGGCTCACTGGGCTGTATAACATGCATGTGAGCAGCCTGGATTATACTTCCTATGACTTGAGGAGTGGGCTCAATTTAGGCCAAGGTTAGGAAAAATCAATGTTATAACACTATAATGCAATGTATGTGGTGCTTCTTGTACATGTACATGTAGGTCTACATAGACTGAATAAAATGGGACTTCTACATGTATGTATTCATATTTAGGTAAACAAAATATAATGCATGCGGTATATTCCAAGACAATTGTGCTGACAATTTGAAACTCTATAGAATTGTATCATAATAGTCTAGCCGTAATTGAACCAAAATCAGAGAGTGAATAAACCATAATACACTGTACAAGCCAATGAAAAAATTCTGGGGGGGTGTTTCAAAAATATATTTGCTAACAATTGCAAATTTACAAGTCATACACTGCTGATCAATTTTGACTAGAGCAAATCAATTTAGGCCTATAGTTGTTGATGAGAAGAGACAGACAAGCGGTCAATAACAATTTTGCAATGATTTACTTGCAAGACTCATGATTGATTTGGGGTTCTAAAATTGGCTTCCAACACCCCATAAGTCTTAAAAGAGATATTAAAAGCAAATCATTATGTAAAGGTGAACGTGTACATATATGAATTCAAAGGCTTATGACCTCATGTTTTTGCACTTCAGCTCTACAATGACATACAAGTCCAATCTCTAAAACCTATTTTTGTCCTCTCGCTTTAAACTTCTTTTTGAACACGTGCAGGGTGGTAAACTAGTGTCAGATATAGGCCTACACTTTATGACAGCCAGTATATGAGCCATAGGATCGGAGTGACAGCAATAGAGAGATAAGAAAGATTGTGTCAAGAACAAAGGCCAGTTTATCAGGCTTTAAAAATATCCTAACCTATTAAAAAAATACAGGCCTATTGTGCATTACTGTATATACTCCACATTCCCCCCCCCCCCCAAAAAAAAAAGGAAAGAAAAAAATAAGAAATTATTATTTCCCTTTCTGACAGTGTATAATCATTGCTTTGAATGTCGGGCCCAACGCTTGACCCGAATCCTGTGCTTATTTGCTGATTTCTCAGCAATTACACAATTTCTTCCAGAATCCTTTCGCACATATGTTTTCTTTATACAAATAGACACTTTGGTGGTCATTTCATTGGATGCTGTACGAACTCATTTTGATGTCGGTACCACAACTGGCATTTACCTTTAAACTAATTAATGATTGAACACGTTAATAGCTTTAAGTATTTCTTTCATTACATGCACTAACTAGTGGTGTATTTCACTTTTACATGATTCAGAAATGAGATACCATATGGAAGAAGAAATTCGTATTATATATGTACATGGACATGCTATTTTCCGACGTCTTTTAGAATTACATTTTGTATTTGCCTTCTGTGTTCATGGGGGGGGGGTCAAAATATTACATGTATGTAAATCTCAGGTAAATTTTCGCTTCTGATAACTTTTTTTTTAGAAATCTTACAAATTGTGGTCACAAATCTAGAACATTTTAGAGTACATTTCGTATTGTGCATATAATTATGGAGCTCAACATGATTGCAATTATGCAAAGCACACATACCCACATAGACCAATCAATCTACACTGTATGTCGATGCATGTTGAGTACTGTACATACATTGTACAATGAACAGTATGTCTGAACAGTCTGATACCTCATAACCATTTCACCAGTGATGTATGGATACCAACATACTGTTTTCATATCAACTCTAGATACAAACATGATCACAATCTCAAACTTAAATCCGCAGCCTACTGTATTTTTCCCTCTTCTCGCAATCTGTGCCATGTAAAAAAGGTGTATGCACTATAACATTGTACCTGTTTTCATGTGCTGTGGTGTGATAAATTTAATTAGCTTTCAAGGATGCCAATTGTAATAAACTACCTACTTGTAAATGACGTACATGTAAATTACATACAGGCCCTACAATGAACATACATGTACAACACTCAACAGAGCCTACAACCAGGATAGAGTTAACTATGTAAACAAATAAATCTTAAAAGTAATTTTAAATTTGTAGAAACTAGAAAGCTAAAAAAGGTTGTTATTGTTAATCACAGAATTAAAAAATGGGAGGTGCTGCATCTTTCCCTAGCATGTAATAAGCTATTTTCCTTTTTCAAGATGTCCTGTACAAGTGCATGATGTGAACTTCTATGTTCCATTCCCTTCCAATGAATGGCTACTAATTTTTTAAACCACATTTTTCCTTAAAATAAGGACAAGTCCACCCCAACAAAACTTGATTTGAATAAAAAGAGAAAAATTCAACAAGCATAACACTGAAAATTTCATTACAATCGGATGTAAAATGAGTTATGGCATTTTTAAGTTTCGCTTTATTTCACAAAACAGTTATATGCACATCTCGGTCGGTATGCAAATGAGGAACTGATGACATCACTCACTCACTACTTCTTTTGTATTTTATTATATGATATATTTTCATTTTTTTGTCATTGTCATGTGAAATGAAGTTTCATTCCTCCCTGAACAAGTGGAATTCCATTATTTTAACATTTTGTGCTTCAGGCAAGGAGGTCCTCATCGTCAAATTCGTAAAAATTGAGATATTGTAAAATTTAAACAATAAAACACAAAAGAAATAGTGAGTGAGAGACATCATCGACTCCCTCATTTGGATGTAACTGGCTCGTTCATATAACTATTTTGTTAAATATAAGCGAAACTTTGAAATGTCATAACTGTCTTATTTTACATCCGATTTTGATGAAATCTTCAGCATTGTGCTTGCCTAATTTTTCTCTATTGATTCAAATCAACATTTTTCTGAGGACTTGACCTTTAAAATATTCTTTATCTTTATTGAAGCTCACATGAGTAGGCCTACATGTACATGTATACACATGAGATTGGATGAGGCATAGATAGTGGACATAGATTTTTAATATTAAATGTGAATTCCTTATTTTAGATATGGATAGGAAACACTGGAATAAGAAAATTTTTCAAAACAAAAAAAGTATAAAAATGGCATACACTCAATTCTGAATGCACGAATTGGAAGTGCAGTAACATTTACCTGCATTATTATCTGGTTACCATCGCAACACAATGCATGCTCATAAGGAGAACATTTGAATGTAGGTTACATCTGTTGGGTTGAAATGGGGGGATAGGTGACCTATATATCGGATCTGCGTCATATCTATATTTAGAACCATATGTGGGCACTGTAGCGCGGCCATGGTCAGTGGATCCGCTCTCTGCTTTACAAATTCTTCTACATGTATTGTACAATGTACATGTATGCATGGTAGGCTTATTTACACTAGCCTAAAAAGGCCTCTTGCATTGCAAGTTCCTTTCTCTTTTTTATGTACATAATACGTGTATGCTTACAATGAATAGTCCTTTGAAATATGAATAACAATCATTGGTTTCAAAATTCCTGGTATTGGGCAAGATGCTTGAAAGCATCTAAAACAAACCCACTGTCCAAATTTTATGTTATAAATTTTGTAATTTATTAATAAATATGCTCCAAGCATATCTTTTTTTGAATTCAATTGAATGCATCTGTACATGTACATCTTTATAATAATGATGATAAACCATAAGACCAAGCCCATCTTGTGGTTATATTGAACATGTATGAGCCCATCTTGTGTATGTTTGTGTAGAAAGTCTCCTAAAATGATTCCTTGATTTTAATAGTAAAAAAAATGAATTGTTAGGTTGAGTCTGCTAAAAAAAAAAAAAAAAAAATTTTTTTTTTGTATTTTACGGTCAGTCGGATGAGGTCTACATAACAATTGATTTGGTTAGTTTTTATATAGTCAAACCTATCTAACAGAACCACCTGCCTAAAAAGTGAAAACCTGACTTTCCTGGCTATCAGAATTTTCTATTTGAAAGAAATATGTTATATAACCAGTCTATAAAGGCCACCTATCTTCAGTGGTGACTCTCTGGCCCGTATTCTGAAGTCGCGTACAAGTTAAACTCAGGTTTATAGTTGTGGTTTAAGTATGGATGGCCAATTGTTACATAAATCACTAACAGTAGAGATATCATATTTCAGCTCATTTGGCTCTTAAATCATTCATAATTATCTAGGAAGTATAAATAGATGATTGTCTTCACCATCGATGAATCAGGAAAGAGCAGAGTAACCATGAGAAACGTACAACTTAATAAAACTTTTGATACTTTTGGCTTCCCATACTTAAACCACAACTTTAAACCCGAGTTTAAGTTAAACCCGACTTCAGAATAAGGACCTCTGTGTTTCACCTTAGTGGCCATAATAGACAGGTTTGACTGTATGCTATCATAATTGAATACTTACCAACATATGACCTCTGCAACTGAATAGCCCAGCTTGTCAAGGTTGGATACATGGTTGATAAGCTATGTAATCAAAAAGAGAAATGATATTTGCAATTAAGATGAAATCTATCATATCCTCAAAATAATAAAATTTGAACGTTTAGAATTCAATAGAAGAAGTTTGAAAGGGGAGCAGTTCATGTATCAGTTGGGGTTTTCACTGACTGTCAAAGTAAATGATATCCTTCAATCTAATTGACTCAGAGCAAAATTGTTGATGAAAATTCCCCATTTTTCACATGATATATTCCACTTAGAAATTGTGAATCTTTTTCAATTATGGTCAAGTGCATTAGGATAGACCTGATACATTCAAATGACCCTTGCACAGAACAAAAGAAACATATTCTGAATTTTGTTCAACAAACATGTTAATTTGATCTTCAATGAAAACTAAAATGGCAAGATGACATACAGTTGAAATAACTCCAGTGACATTCATCTATTCGAAAGATACTTAATATTATACAAGTTGGGTATTAATTGTCACAACATCTTTTTCATACTTTTTTTTTCAAAGTTAACACTGCACTTCATTATCCCCTCTTATATACTTTTTCAACTTCTAAATCCAATGTCAGCAAAAAAAGTGCAAATACACTTTTACATGGGTGTTGTTTTATCAACATCATGGAATCATTCCCATCAAGAACAATCAAATTGGTACACGCCTCCTCCGATTCATAAAAACATCCTCTTGCCAAGAATGGGTAGGCTACAACCAACATTTCCTCCAAAACAAAACAATTTCCTAACAACTGTCAAAGTCAAGGTTAAACCTATATACCCTCAGCTGTGCACCACAAGCCCCATTCACATTTTCCCTCAAAAACCCAAATTAAAGCCTGCCCAAAGCTTAGGTTCCATTTTCTAAAATACCAAATCCATATTCTCTGGTGACTGATACCATCGAACAATATGCCAGTTTAGATTTCATGCTGATTAAGTTTGGCAAAAATACTGTGAAAATGTACAATGGGCTTATTTGAGGGATATTTCACACCACTGTATGCAGTTTTCTTTCTTTTTTTGAATTAGATTTCACTTTGACTTTCATGGTTTTTACTGTATCTTTTGTGGTTCAGTTTTTTTAAGCGCTGTAAAATTGGGTTTTCCATGTATTTCCATGTTCACAAAATTCTGTGACATTTACCTTTTTCTGTATTTTGAAAAACTGGAGGACTATAGATGTATACGTGGCTTACGGAAAGGTTTGAGCAAGAATACAACATATTTTTTTTCAAGTCTAGTGACCCTTAATTCATGAAATGATTTTGTCGTAATTTGAGTTTGACAACAGATACATTCTCTTGTAAAGAATGCAATGTAATCATTTTTGCTTTATGTAATTCATGAAGAGTTTCTAAACATTCATCCTATAAATTTGAATAATTTGTATCAGAAATGCTGTTAAAAATGCAGATATTGTATCTGAAAATTGCTGTCTTACTTTATGCTTGACAAGTGGATTTATACCGAAAAGACAAAAATTAACCTTCGTCTCTCAGACCCAACTTTATAAAATACACAATACAAATTTTGCTTGTTATGTTTTTATGTTAATTTTTGTGATAAAACTTCATTTCATCTGAATATAAATGTGAAAGTGAACATTTATATAAATTACCGAAAGTTGATGTTGGTATTTCATGGCACTTGTATGCTTTTCACACGGCACATATTTTCTTTAACCCTGGGAAATTGGTGGGGCTAAGGGGGTGGGCTCTTGGACCCATCAATTCCGCGAGGTTAAGCTTTACTTTGGTTCCACACTACATTTTAGCAAAGTGGGCTAGCACGGTAAATAGTACTCTACTGTCTGGCCCGGCAAAAAAGCAGGGTTAACCAGCTTATTGCAGTGCTAGCACCACGCAGTGCTAAGAGATGCAGTGTGAAAATGAAACTGGGCAAAGAAAAAGGGGGGCTAAGGATTAGCCAATCAAAGAAGTCAAAATTGCACATTAATTACACTCTGTGTGGCAAAATCGTCAATATTCATGGGCTGTGCGATAGTCCGGGGTTAATGCATTAACCCCCAGCCAAGCAAATAGTATGCTTGGGGTTTAAGAAAGACAGTGTGAAACCAAAAAAAAAGATAGTACGGGGTTAAGGGTAGTCTGGGGTTAAGGACAGTATGGGGTTAAGGAAATGCAGTGTGAAAAGCATACTGTTCCTTCAAACAACCCAGGGAAAAACTTACATAGAGACTGGGGGTGATTTAGCCCCTGAAATGCTAAAAAAAAAACAGCCCTGGAAATCCCCACTCATTGCAATGTTGAAACTTATCCAATGTTGCAGACTTACATGTAATGGTAACATTGTGAAAAGAAGCACCCAAATTAAAAAGGATATATACAAAAAAATGCATTCAAAACAACCATGCATAATTTATTTATGAAAGGACAAGTCCACCCCAACAAAAACTTGATTTGAATAAAAGGAGAAAAATTCAACAAGCATAACACTGAAAATTTCATCAAAATCGGATGTAAAATAAGAAATTTATGACATTTCAATGTTCCGCTTCATTTCACAAAACAGTGATATGCACATCTCGGTCAGTATGCAAATGAGGTAACCGATGACATCACTCACTCACTATTTCTTTTGTATTTTATCATATGAAATATTTTGATTTTCTCGTCATTGTCATGTGAAATGAAGTGTCATTCCTCCCTGAACACGTGGAATTCCATTATTTTAACATTTTGCACTTCAGGCAAGGAGGTCCTAATTATCAAATTCGTAAAAATTGAAATATTGTATAATTCAAACAATAAAAAACAAAAGAAATAGTGAGTGAGTGACGTCATCGACTCTCTCATTTGGATGTAACTGGCTCGTTCATACAACTATTTGTTAAAAATAAGCGAAACTTTGAAATGTCATAACTTTCTTTTTTAACATCCGATTTTGATGACATTTTCAGCATTGTGCTTGTCTGATTTTTCTCTTTTGATTCTAATCAACATTTTTCTGAGGTGTACTTGACCTTTAAACATAATTATCTCTTTTGTCTGAACACAGGTTGTGATGCGTGAGGTGGATGGATAGATAGGGGGACAGGCATGGCTATTTCTCACGTGTGTGTCATCACCTATGCCTCTCGGTTATTAGCCATTTACAATCACAAACATGCAACTTACATTCGACAGCTATTTCAACTATTTGACCTTACACTGTACATGTAAATGAAGGCCCTATATGTTTATGCCCCCCCCCCCAACCTCTTCCACACTCTGGATAAAGGTATGGCATTATCAAATTTTGCTTTATTTCAATAATACAGATAGGGACAGTGATTTTCCGCGATCGCGGAAAACAGATGGAATTCACAGAATCGGCTATTTGAAACGGAAAGTGACTTTTCAAACGGAAAATCACGGAAAACACGTTTTTTCTCAAAATGCACAAAAAAGCAACAGAAATTAATCCCAAATCCTCAACAAAATACTAATATCAACTGAAAAAACACGATCTCACTTTGCAACAACAATCATGACAATCAACACATCGTAACTACACTCGAGCCTCTCCATCACTCGATCGTATCCAAATTAGTTTACACTTACGTCCGCATAGAAGGCAGAATCCGGCCGTGTGTTGCTGCCCTCTGCGTTCGGTCATAATATAATGATCACGGTGATTCATCAAATCCAAAATGGTGGATATTCGGAAGTCGTCGACTGCTCAAAACGATGTCCGAAAAGTCCCCAAATCAGCGATAAAATCCCATTTAACAATAAAATAATGCTAATGAACGGTGAGAATATATTAATGTTGATTATGTTTCCCTGATTTCTTTATTAGCTCGAATCTCTTCGATTAAAATGGATTTTAAAGCGATGTTAGTACATTGGTAGATACAAATTTTGAGCAGCGCTAGCATTTTGACATCGCTACTCGTTGCGCATTGGTTTTCTACGTAAACGGAATTGTCAATTTTTCTTGTACACAAAGTCTATGGGGAAACAGAATTTCCGTTTCCAGACATGCTGAAACGGAATTTGAGATTTTCTGAAACGGAAAAGGCAATTTTTAGAAACGGAAAATCACTGTCCCTATACAGAATACTGCCAGAATGCAGACAAAAAAGTCAATGATGTTACACATTCTTTGTAAAATTTCACATTTTTCCCTTAAAATGATCCTATAAAGAAAAATCATGATCATTGTAACTTATCTTCAAAATCAATACTATAAAAATTGGGATAATGGATATATTTAAAGGAAAATACAGTGGCTGTTGTGACATCATGGAGTTCTGCATTTGTATTTCGCAAAGTGTAAAATAGAAATGCTTTGCTTTCCTATTTCTGTTATAGAATTTGATGAAATTTTGAGTGTTAATATGCTGTATTTGACTATTCACATTACATTTGAATCAATTTTGGTAGGATGGATACTAGGGACAGTGATTTTCCGTTTCAAAAAATTGCCTTTCCGTTTCAGGAAATCTCAAATTCCGTTTCAGCATGTCAGAAAACGGAAATTCCGTTTCCCCATAGACTTTGTACACACGGAAAAGTGACAATTCCGTTTCCACATTGAATAGCAAAATTACACGTACCGTACACTCGCACTGGTCAAAATTGTATCTGCTACTGTACCAACAACACAATAGAATCCATTCTAATCGGATCTATGCGGGTATATATGATATTTTTACAAAGAAATTTAGCATGCATACATCCTCACCTTTCACATTATTAGCATTATTTCACGGTGAAATGATATTTCATTGATAATTTTGGGGGATTTTTGACATCGTTATCATCAGTCAACGGCGTTTGCCAATTCGCCATCTTGGATTTTAAGACCACCACGATATCGTACTGTTACATCTTCAAACGTAGAGGGCAGCAACACACGACCATCTTGACGACCGTGTAGTTGAACGATATGATATGTGTATACAGTGCAGTGAAGCCCAACCCGGCTGGCCGCGCCGGGTACGGGCGCGGGGTACAATCGAGTGCAGTCACGATGTGTGAATTGTCATGATTGTAGCAAAGTGAGATCGTGTTTTCTGGGGTTTTGTGGCCATTTAATATTCTCATTTTGTTGTGATTTTGGAGTAATTTGTGTTGCTATTCTGTGTTTTTTGAGGAAAAATGCCCTTTCCGTGAATTCCGTCCGTTTTCCGCGATCGCGGAAAATCA
The DNA here is from genome assembly GCF_018143015.1 of Lytechinus variegatus. Lineage (NCBI taxonomy): Eukaryota > Metazoa > Echinodermata > Echinoidea > Temnopleuroida > Toxopneustidae > Lytechinus > Lytechinus variegatus. Next base: position 14,252,863 of record NC_054750.1, read on the forward strand.
CTGTCCCTAGGATACGATTTTTTTATACACAGGAACTGCACAGAATGTGAAATCAGAAGCTGTACCAACATTTTCACTATTTATCTCTTTCTGAACATGCATTGCTGCCACTTAGGATAGAAATTAACTGCACAAGTTTCTCCTATTTTGCACTGTCACTACATTACAGTTTGAAGGGACATTCACCCATACATGTACGCAGAGATGCAGACCTATGTGTATTTTGTGGTATTATCAGGAATACCAAGAATTTTAATAATTCTAGAATAAACACTTATTACAGTCAAATCCTACTATTATCATTGAATCGACCTCACAGACCTTTGACATTAATATCAAATTCTATCTTCTGAGGTGATGCAGTAATTATGTATTATGCTTGTCGTACCCCAGAGGGTCCTCGAAAAATGTGTCTAACTATATGACTGTATGACGTAAAGGCAGTCTAAAATAAAGTGCCGCTAGCACCGTCTTCGGTGGCAGAGGTTTAAAAATAGGGACAAAGGAAGGGAGATACCGAAGCAATTTCCTTCTTAATCTGGTTCAATTAGAATGCTGAGCTAGACTCAAGTTTTTTGTAATTCGTCTAATCACAATCAAATTTCTAAAACTACAAATTTCTCAGCATTTTGAAATATGTGCCATGTATTTATTTTCTCTTGACAAAGATTTGTCTTTAAAATTAAATTGTCTAAATGAATACCGGAATTTCTATGGAAAGAACTCAGTTTACACAATTTTTAATTAATTTTCTTGTACATTGTAGCATTTTTTTATGAAACAGGCCTATTATCAATTCATCATTTAATGTACACTATATACATAAACCTTTTGATTGTTGTTGATATTTCTCGAGGGGATTTATTATTGCTTGACTGTATGTATCAAAAGTGATGATGCTCATTCAAAGGTAAAAATTATTAGAGACAAAGTAAAATATAAACATGTACCTGAGTGTGTCACTAAAAGAATATAAAACTGCTTGGTTTTATAACAAACAGCTCTGACATAATGCAGTCTATAAAATCAGCCTGATTTTGATACTTGAACTTGCATTCATTTGAAGGGTGGGCAGGCCTAAATCATAAATTCATAGTAGATATTATTCTGCATAAATAACTAATGCATGTACTAGTTTCAGAGACACAAATCCTCATTGTAATATTTGACATTTCAAAAGGTTTATGGTTTTACGTATCCAGAGTATGTGTTTATTAGCACCTTATGCAAGAGCGGATCTGTATGTATGCTGAAATGTACATGTAGGTCTGGAAGTCACAGACTACATATACCCATGAATTCTCATTTTCTCTTTTGACATTTGAAGGATTTCTTTGTACGGTAATGTATTGGGATGGAAATGAGAAATTAATTTTAATGTACACTGCACTGTGGAGGAGGGAGTGCCAATTCCATACAAAAGTATAAACAAGTGATTACCGGTATATACCTAAAAGAGTAATGCACTACATATTATGAAAGACACCAAAACATCAGCTGCATTCGCAATGAAACATTCTCATTTTTACTGAGTGACTGCTATTCCAGGATGATACACCATGCAACTTGGGGATTTGGTCGAGTGGGTTTTTTTTTATTGGGTAAAGATGAAAACCAATTCAAGTGAAACAAATGAATGAAATTCAAATTAAATAATAAAATGCAGATATCTATCCAGAATAATTGTTAAATGATTTCAGAATACATGTATACATATAATTGCCTGGTGAACTGGCATATTCACAGATATCTGATTATCATTCTCATTTCTTACAGCACTTCAAAGTCAATGCCATACAAGTTTTGTAATTTCATTCATAACTACATGTATACTAATTGCGGAAAGCAGGGAAAATGGACTTGAAACATATTGAAGGTGTTTGTCCAGACAAATGTGATAGGGCCTACCTACTGCGTCTGCATATCAAAGTGTCATTTTACTGAGAAAACTATTGTGTCGGGAATCATAAGAATCAAAATTTTTAACATATATTTAACTTGGAAAATTAATGAAAAATATTAAGTTATTATTTCAAGTACCAATTTACCATCAAAATTTTCAAAAAAGCCTGTAAGTGGTCAAATAACATGGTTGCCTAACCTGCTCATTTAATGTTGTACAACATTTCTTGATACTGAATATGTTGCAAAATGTGGGAGTTAAAGCACTCCCATATCAGAAAAGTCAAAGTTGAACATCAAACATCAAATATAAAAAAGTTCTGTGACCAAACAAATAAAAATCCTTTAATAAAATTAAATTTTGTTTATCTACATGGTACTCTATAGAGTGCTCTCATTCACCGACTGAATCAATAGGAATGGCAAAAACAGATCCTTGGAATTCAGAAAATGTGGAGAGTGATTTCCTGGTTTGATATCATTTGACTAATCATATGACTTAATATGTGACTTCTTACACTAAAAGGGATGGTATGGGCTGAAAATATTCATTTCTAAATAAATAGAATAAAATTCACAGAGGAAAATGCTGTAAATTTCATGAAAATCAGATAACAAATAACGAAGTTGATGATTTTTTAAGTTTAGCAATATTTTGTGAGAACAATCATATGCACATCGTCATGAATATTAATAGGTGGGCTGATGATGTCACATCTCACTTTTCCTTTTTTTATGTTATTACATGAAATCATAAATGTTTCATTTTTTCATGTGTAAATGATGCGTCCCATCATTATGAAATAAGTTACAGCAATAAATAACTAATGCACTCTATCAGTTGTCAATCAAATTTGTTTTATTTTCTGGTATAAAATTTTGAATAAACCAAATTTCATATAATAAAATACAAAAGAGCAAGTGGGGATATGACATCATCAGCCCATCTAATGAATATTCATAAAGACATGCCTAGAACTGTTTCACCGGAATAATGCAAATCTTTGAAATTCGATAACTTTGTTATCTGATTTTGATCAATTTTTCAGCATTTTACTCTGTGAATTTTACTCTATTTATTGAGATATAAATATCTCCAGACTGGACTGGACCATTAAAATGACAATAATATTTAGTTGCAACTAATGTACAAGTGGAGTTGTTTAAAACATTGACATATTTTGTAAATGCCCCTGATTTTTTAACATGTATATATGAGTAGAATTGTTTTAAATATAGAATTAAATACAAATAACATGAACAAGTGGGGATTTTCATTTTAATACAGGTACATGTACATGTAGCAGCGTCGTAGTGCCTTGATGCTTTGCCTTTACTTTAATACCCCTTTCATAAACCCAATTACTATGAATTAGGCAGCTAATAGCAGCATAATTTGGTCGTAAAATTGGAGGACAAGAGTTATCCGCATTACTCTGATGCTGCTATTATCCGCATAATAGCGGCATCGGGATAAGATTTTGAGTTTATGAACGCATTTCCAAATAATGCGGATAATTGCCATGGTGCGGTCACAAGGTCACCCTTTTCCAACACAACCGCATTGGAGGAGGCGTGTCCAGTTGTCATGGCGATTATCCGCCTTTTTCAGGACGGGCGCTCGTAAAAATAATGCGGCTTATTTTCGGAGTTAATGAACGCAATTTTCATTGAATTATCCGCATTACTCTACTCTTAGGCGGCTAATTGGAGGATAGGTTTATGAAAAGGGTATGAGGCCCTTTTTTCAAAGTATTGACCTTGAACATTCAACCATTGGCCTTGAGGATTTTGAATCTTGAAATTCAAAGGCATTTTCAAGGCATTTTGTATTTTGTACTTTCATTTGTTTTTATAAAAAAGTAAATTATAAATGTTTCAATTGTTCTGTATTTAATGACACTAATGGTCAATACTACCAGTCAGCAGTAGCAGCAGCAGAAGGTTTAAAGTGTACTAGCAATGGATACACGGCTGGGCTAGGGATGGATGGATGGGTGGATGGATGGATGGAAATAAGATACCTGTAGCTAAATACATGTACTAAATAGATAGATAGAAGTCTTTGGTAAAGACAATCATACACTTTACATGTATAGCACATACACTTTACTGTTAGGTATGCATGTGCAGTACGGTACAGACTGAGGCTCATTTTAAAGTTAACTATATTTCAATGTGAGACAAAATAACTGCATGTACAAGCAAGTCTAGGAAAAATGCAACATTGATCTTGTATCAAATAAGAAATATAGACACTGTAAACTACAGGGTGTAATGTATAAATTTGTGGACATTGAAAGAATGTAAAAGGGAAAAAGAAAATCCCACTCCATATTAAAAGGCATCTTGATTGAGGCCACTTGACATTTGCTCATTCAACAGCGTTTGATAATGGCAGAGTGAAACAGAAGGATTCCAATCAATTTCTACGAGGGTGTCATCGTTATAGAAAGGCTTAGCCCAATTCCTGCTTCGTTCCTCCGCTTGCTCAAGGTTCGTGTCGCTGATGTGACATTTGTCTGGTTTGCAAGGATGCATGCTCCAGGATGAGAGGGGGTGAGAAAGAGAGAGAGTGAAAAAGAAAGAGAGGGAGAGGAGAAATGACATGAATAGGAGATGGAGAGAGACAGAGGCAACAAGGTGTACATGTAGACAGGCATTGACATGGGTGGTGAAAAGTGAAAGTGAAATAGAGAGAGAGAGGGGGAAGAGGGAAACATGGGGACTGGCTTTATCTGCAGACCGAGATAGAAAGATCATGGAGCTAAAATGGAAGATGTAGACAGGTACACTTAAATATAGAAATAGGCAAGGATGAAAAAGGGAAACTGAAAGAGAAAGAGGAAGAAGAAAACAAGGGGAATGGAAAAGTGAAAGTGACAGAGGGGGAGAGGGAGAGGATGGGATGGTATGAAGAGACCACAAAAAGTAGACAGGCATAGAAATTGGCTATGAAGAACAGAGTTTGAGAGAGGAAAAAGGTGAAACTGAGAATGACAGGTAAATTGTAGAAGCCCAGCAGAGTCAGAGAGACAGACAGACAGACAGATAGAGAAAGAAAGATGTGTAGAATAGATTGGAATTAATAATTAAACACGGCAGAGATGATTTACATGAAACCAAGGAAGATTTGTTTAGATGCTTCTCAGGGGTGATGGGACAAAAAGCCACCAGGGCGAATGCGGCTTTGAAATCGGAAATGTTTACACCGAGAGAGACCTTGGAGAGGAAGAGTAGATGTAGAAATGAGAGGAGGATGAAATAGAAGATGTAGACAAGAGGAGAGGAAAGAGGAGAAAGGAGACAGAGATGGTGAGAGTTATGAGAAAATGGAGCTGAAGAGCTAATGAGATACTTGGCTCATGGGGTGAGATGGATGAGCAAGTAGAGGCGGTACATATATGGGAGAGATGAAGATATGAGAAAATGGAATGGAGTAGCTGCATCAGAGTGAAATGAGGAGAATCAGGAGGTGAGATGGATGGATAAAGAAAGGAGATATGTGTAGGAGAGATTATGATATCAGGAAGAGAAGATGGAAGGAAGGTAAGGAAGAGGAAAACTGCATTGAGAGCAAAATTAGAAAACCATACCATGAAATGAATGAATAAATAATAGATATGGGAGAGATGGAGACAGAGATTGGAAAACAAAACAAAGAAGAGTGACTGACAATCAATGAGGAATGGAAAATTAGATTTTTAAAAAAGAGAAAACATAGTCCTTCTCCATTGTTACAGTATTACCCTTGGTATAAAAAAATCTGATTCAGATTGTTGTCCAAGGGGAAAGGACAGTCTCTCCCAATCTTATCTCTTTTTTTCAACCGACTGTTCAATCAGATCAGTCAGGCGCAGGTACAGACTCTGACAGTAGAGGGGATACATCAAGAAATCTCTGAATATCACCAAAGTCATTATTAACGAGCTTTCGATTGTCTGCGACTGCAACGTATTCCTAGTTCACCGGAAGTGGTGACACCGCTCGTTCAGTATCACGTTCGTACATTGATGAAAACAGTTTTGATCTAAGTCAACGTACCTGTGCAAGGCCACAGCATATACCAGCGTGATAGCGAGCGGGCCGTACGCTGATGCTCAGCCGGAGAATCAGGCGTAGCATCACGCTACGAACCAGTGGGCGACTGTGGGTGCAACATTTGCACTCTTGCGCAAAAAGCCGAAAAAACACAGTTGTTTGGAAATAGAACATCAATTACCTATCGGATTTGTAGTGTCTGAAAATAGGACACACTAAATGTAATGGAAAAGCTGGTAACAAACAGTAATTTGCAGTTTACCAGCCCTGCTGAATCAACGAAACTTGTATGTTGATTCGGCTTCATTCATTTTTGCTAAGCTTGGATGATGTCATCGTGTACAAACTAGCGCTCGTTCGAGCACTATGACACCAAACGACAAAACCCTCAAATACGAGTCACAGATATGGGCAGTGAACGAGAAGGCTCGTCATAGATTACTCCACGCATGCGCAGCGCTCCCAAAATTCCTTAATCTCGTACGTTCAAATGGCTCATCACAGAAAATGAAAGGTCTCTAATGTCTATTTAAAACGTACCTTGACAAAATTATTGAGATGTCCAAGTTTCTTTCCTTTAGTGAGGCCACTGTTTCTGGTCAGGCTTGTAAGAATCTCCTGTACATTATCCCTTGGAGCTGGAAAAAAAGAAGAAAATATATTAAATCATTAAACCTATCAACATCCCAAGAGCAAACTGCAGTCCAATCTCTTCTATTTGGCTCCATCGGCATTGGTGCCGGCCCAAAGTGAATGGGTGGATGTGAGAGCAATGTAGTGGGACACAAATGACTCTTTTCATAAATCTTGCAAAATAGTTTAAGCAACTGAAATCATTCAATATAATTAGCAGAAAGTAAACTTGTTTATTAAAGAAATTATGCATTTGTCAATGTATAAAGTCTTTTATTGGGACAAAGGGCTTGACCGAATCAAAAGGGCATTGAAGGCCTTGGGTATGGACTATGGATACCCTTTTAATTGGTCCATATGCTCTTCTCATTGGTCATATAGATTTATCATGTCCTTTATTCTTTCTTTATTTGTAATGTAATATAAAAATGCCGCCACAGAAAATTGGTCATAACCTACAATCACCTACGAATATCTAAATCTATGGCCTGGGATACAGGGTGAGGGGTCTATTATTGTAGAAAAGATATATGTATTTCTCTGGGTTTTGGATGATTACAAATCATTGGTTCTGTCAATTTTTATGTTCAGTGTACCTACAAGCAAAAAATGAAATGAAAGAAAACAGAAACTAAGTTAGAACATGAATACCACTATTCTTTTGTTTGGATGAGTGATGATTTAGAGATGATATATAGAAAATATGTGAACACTACTTATGATGGAGTTTTAAAAAACAGGAAAATTACAAACTTTTTAAAAAGTGAGGGATAGTGGAGGGGTTCTTCATATAAGAAAGGGAAAATATGCAAATTTGAGCATGCCATGGTTCCCTTGGCTGTCTCTGAACTCGCATCATTTTAACTTGAAAAGACACAATAGCACATAACACAATAATGGGGTTCTTTTATGGATATAAAAAAGTTATTGCCTGAAAATAAATCATTTTATTGACAAGCTTTCTTGGAAAATGTCTACACTGTACATGTAGAATAGCAATTTTTAAATTTTTTACTGAGCAACATACAGAAAGCAATGTAAATGTAGATTTTAATTAAAGCAATCAAGAAAATATTCAAATGCCAGCAGGCAGCAATATCAGTTCATCAAGCTTCAACATTTGGAAGAACATATTTAACAGTATGTTGTATCTCCCAAATTAGTATTTTCTAATCACAATCCATGTCTTTCTTTCAATCCACCCTATTTTTAGAATTTCCTTTTCTAGGATACTTCCTTTCACTTTCTTTGTTTTCAATACAGTCATTAAATTCAAAATAAGTAGGGATAGGTAGTAAAATAGGGACATATAGTAAAGGGCCTATATTACCTTTTCATGTCACTGCAGAAAGAAAAAGGTAATTTTACTAATTCCCACTACACATTTTCACATGTTCCCTGTATGGCGGGTCTCTCTACTGTATTTACATTGGAAGAGCCCCCCCCAAAAAAAAAAAAAAAAAAAAATCTTGCATTTCTTTTTTGTAACTGGAAATCAGTACGGAAACATACATGTATTTTCAAAATGTAAATAAAATTATACGAGCCGAATACATGCTTACATGTACCGTATATAAATTATAAAACAAACAAGGCAAAGTTCTAAAATCCATAAAAGGCAACCGACTCGAGTCAAGACGAGTGTGTAAAAATTTCAACAGAAAATTCTACATAACGTAAATAAGGAAGTCATAATGAGGTCATCGGCTCATCATCCTGCACCCTGTACATCCCACACATAAACTTGACCCTTCAAGCAGCGAGAGAGCTGAAATAAGTCTGACGTAGAATAGATAATCCTCCTTGAAATAATACCTTGGAGTGCTTCTCCTCTCTCCTGCCAACGTAAACAAGCATGCAGGGAGTCTAAACACATCATTGTTGATTTGTTTCATGGATATCAGCACAGATCTTCTTCTTAGGGAAATTTGTAGTTCAGGAAGAGAGCATGGGGGATTTCTTGTATCCAAACTCATTCTTTACCTGACTACACACACACATATGTACAGTGTACATCCTTGAAGGAAAAGTCCACCCCAACAAAAAGTAGATTTGAATAAAAAGAGAAAAATCCAACAAGCATAACGCTGAAAATTTCATCAAAATCGGATGTAAAATAAGAAAAGTTATGACACTTTAAAGTTTCGCTTGATTTCAAAAAATAGTCATATGCACATCCTGACTGGTATGCAAATGAGCATACTATGACGTCATCCACTCAGTATTCCTTTTGTATTTTATTGTATGAAATATTCTCATTTTCTCCTCATTGTCAAGTGATGTAATGGTTAATTCCTCCCTGAACATGTGGAATTAGCATTGTTCAATACAAATAATATGGTTCAGTCAAGTCCTTATTGTCAAATCTATAAAAAATGAAATATTGTATAATTCAAATAATAAAAACAAAAGAAATAGTGAGTGATAGACATCATCGACTGACTCAACTAGTTGTGCATATCATTGTTTTGTAAAAAATAAGCGAAATTTTAAAATGTCATAACTTTCTTATTTTAAATCAGATTTTGTTGAAATTTTCAGCACAATGCTAGTTTGATTTTTCTCTTTTTATTCAAGTCAGCATTTTTCTGGGGTGGACTTGACCTTTAACCAATTGTACATAAACCTCTTTTAGTAAAACATAGACTGGTCATCTTACTAGGTGCATAATAATATATTTACTTAATTCATATTTCTCAGCATTCCGTGCTTGTATTTGAAAGATGTTTATTTTCATGATTGACAGAGAAATTATTTAACTAAAAAATGAATAAATAAATCAATATCTAAAAAAAAATTTAAAAATGAATTACCTAATGATAAATCAAATAAAGCGATGAATTAGGACCTAAAGTGAATCCATGCACAAATGTTTTTATTCATAAACAAAAGAATGAACAATAAAGAATAACTAGTTAACAAATTTATTTGATTCCAATATTAAAAGTTAAAAACAATGAGACTCAATAGACAGTAAGTGTCCAATGTCCATGTACTTGACAAAAGACAATCCAACTACAAAATACATGAACAGTTCTATCATAGTTATACTAGTACAAAAAAGAAGTAACATTTCCCTCCAGTTGCCCATTAAAGTTTATGTCCTGATAATTTGTCCATGACTTCAAAGAATTTCTGGGTGAGAGGTAGGAGCAAGTGTTATGGCACTTTCTAAAATGTTCAATATCTCCTTTATTCAGGAAGCAATATTCCAGTGAATTTCTTAGGAAAGAGGACTCCATTATGCCATAAAATGACAGAAGCTGTTGGAAACCAGGAGCATGTTTCCTCCATAATTTTCAGAGACACCATAAATAGATGTCACATGACCGAAGAATCACCTGGTTGGTAAATAAAGGGCAAGTTTTATAAGCTGATTCCGTGGGCTGACACTCAGACAGAGCGCAATAAAAACGTGTCTATGATACCCCCAAAAAACACCTAATTTTGAAAATTGTGATCAGGATATGTTTGATAGCATAAAAGAATTAAATGAAAAAATCCATGATTAATTCTTTGATTAATATCTTTCTGATATCATGTGAAACTTGAAAAAAAATTACTTCCATTCAAATTTTCATATTCTGTTTTTGCTTATTTCTTGTTCACTTTCTTCTGCTCATACATGTATGTGTGTGTGTGGGGGGGGGGGGGACTTAATTGATATTTTAGGACTCCATTGACATTACATTGCAGTATGCTCATTCACTGCCTGTATAGATCTGTAAGTAGTTTATAAAGTATTTCCTGTTTATATTCCAAATTTCCATTGCCATGCAAGAATAATCACGACCCATGCTCTAACATAATGAATGGAATTATTATTCATTTATTTTTAATAGAACAGGGCTGTCCTGCTTGACCTCATACTCTCAAACAACAAGGCCACGACCATGTAGCTTTTGAAGCCTTCTGTACACACATATCAAGAAGCATGTACATGTATGTATGCCTGGAAATTGAGTTTGAAAACTCTTGCTGAAATGCCACCCCTCCCTGGAGTTGAGACAGTGCATGTACATCGTATGTGGGCAAGCCAGGATCCCATAACTTCACTGGAGTAATAATAACAACTGTAAAATTAAATTATCATTACAAAAGTGGAATATTGTCTTGTCCCTTTTAAAAATAACACAGGACGCATCATGTGCAATCTACCTAATACACTTATTCTGAGGCATATGCGGATGAAAAAAAAAGTTACCGAGTATTGGAATTACAGATAATTCAATGTGTTGTTGCATACTTGAAATTTGCTTTAAACATTTAATATAAAAAATAGGATGAAATCAGACAGGGTCTTTGCTTCAACCTTCAAACAATTCTGCTATTAGGCCTAACCAAGAAATTGCATTTCAATATCATGTACTATATCAGTTCATGATATAGTTTTGTCAGGGATTGATACACATTTCATTACAGTATCCTAGTTATACAATCACATTGCTGTTTTGCAATTAAAATGCCCCATTTCCACTCCTTAGGGATCAATCGAACAGGCAGTTACATGTATACAATCACACACTTCAATTAACAACTATATTTGCTCAGTTTGAGTGACTAAAATATATCCTTTTACAGATAAATAATGTGAACGTTTTCTGAAAAACAATACCCGTACTATACATATCTTACTACTGATAATGATTATCATTCAAATAGATGTAGGCCCTCCATGTAGTTCCTTCATGAAAAAAAAGAACCCTACATTTGGTATACAATAATGTACAGTTTGACATTTCAGTATATGAGTGGGTTGTCTTCTGGGATTCTTCACTGATAAATAACAAATTCATCATTCACCAATTTGACATTTACACAATGAATACATTCTGAAATCAAGTTCAGGTTCAAGCATTAACATTTCCCCTAAACTTTTCCAAAAGTTTCACAATATTGTATTTTCTGATTTGTGTGAACTCAATTTTTAATATATCCAACTTGGTGGGTGATTCTAAACCCCTAGGAGACAAACAAATTCACCCATGACTTTGACACCATGGATGAAAATTAGTCTGCGGGCACAGACCTTCATTGGAACTTTGATCAACAAGTGTGCCTCCACGCAAAGACTAGCACATACAAAACTTGCTGTTCCAATACAGTAGCGAGAGAGCCTTCAGTACATGTACACAAGGCATGAGTGGGCTGCACATTCAGACCCTTATTTCGAGTGATGGGTTTGCCCAGCAGACTAGATGAAAATGCATGTACATGTACACTTTTCAACTACCTTTCCAGCATTCATATCAATTTTCTTTCTATCTAATTTTCTGACAAAATTTCTGTGAATGTGCATAACATTTTTTTTTCTTTTCAATTTCATAAAGACTCAAAGTCAAACTGGATTCAACTTGACAGATTCAGCTTAAACTGGCTTTATACAAAACTATATAAATCCATGAAAAATATTCAAAACCAAGTTTGGTGAAAGGTTTTATGAACTTCTAAGTTCTTCATAAACAATCAAATCTTACAAATGAGTAGTAATTTCATGACTGTCAAGTGTCAAATATTGGTTAAATCCAGAGCTGCCAACCTGAAAAAGAACATTTCAGTATTTTTAAAGCTGAAAATCTGTATTTTGATGATGACATCAGTATTTTCAATAGAATACCATAAGACAACACATAAAACGGAAACTTTAGAAATCAGTATTTTGCATGAAACCATCAGTATTCTTATTTTTCAGTACTGAATACTGAAAATCCGTACTACTTGGCAGCTCTGTCTGATCCTTTAACATTTAAAATAGCAGCCATCATCTCTCTCAGGGCCTTGACAACACAATACATTCTGCAATTTCAATCCCATTCCATAGAAACAGAGTGGTTCCATACCAAAAAGAAATATACTCTTTCATGGAACAGATTTTTAAAATTCATGTTTTACTTTCAATTACATTTGACCCCCTCCCCCCAAAAAAAATAAAATGTCATAAAATGGATAAAAAATTAATTCTTCTAATAATCTCAAGTACCAAACAAAAGGCCATTACCATTGTCATGTTCAAATTTTTTAGGCATTTTAATAGGGACACTACAATGCTGTGATACAGTAATGCAAATTGCACAATAGATAACTCCAAGGGTACAGCACATTTGTGTGACATGATCTTTTCTTTATTTACGTGAGGTTTATACTTTATAGTATCCTTGAATAGAATTAAGTAAAATGTGATTGATTAAAAAAAAGAACTTTTTGTGGGTTGAATTCTTCTTATTTCATTACAAAAAGAACGATGAAAGTAATCTTATCTTGCTCAGGGACAGAATCCATGATTAAAGAGAAATTCCAGTAGTTGCAGTAAACACTGATTTCATGAGAAAGTCTGTAAAACAAGGCTTACTTGTCAGTATATCATCAAGGATCTAGATCTGGTACAGTCACATAAACTGAACTTTGTGAAATCTTGAAATCTACGCTGAAAAATGTTCACACCAAAGATCCCCAACGCAGATAAGCGCACGTGGGACAGTGTATAATTATTGCTCTGAATGTCGGGCCCCGATGCTCTACCCGAATCCTGTGCTTATTTGCTGATTTCTCAGCAATTACACAATTCCTTCCAGAATCCTTTGGCACAATCGTTTTATTTATACAAACAGACACTTTGGTGGTCGTTTCATTGGATTCTGTACGAACTCATTTTGATATCGTTACCAAAACTAGCATTTACCTTTAACACGATAAACAGAATGACCACTCGCCTATGGAGCACATGAAATAATTAGTTTGTTTACTCTCGTTCATTAATGTAAAGGGATGTAACAAGTGCAGGTTGTGTGTCCTGACTTTGATGGTTTTAACTTTTAAGGATGTTCCTTGGTTGCGTTTGTGCGCATCCCAATCGGGGGGGGGGGGGGGGCACTCGACCAAAAAAATGGTGGGGGTGTGCAGCGGGCGAGACAAAAAACAGGGGCCTTGGAGCGGGCTTATTGTAAAAAGGAGGGTCCTAGGAACGGGCTTTGGAACTACAAAATGTTTGTGAAAACGGGGGTCCTTGGAACGGATCGCCAGCGTGTGAGTGCGTATGCATCCCTATGGAACAGGCATGCGTGTATGATGCAGCTAGCCACTGGGTGCGCTCGTGCAGAGGCGATGGTCGGACAGTGCTCTGCAGCCGCTTTACACCAAAATTGCAGCTCATTGTAGCAGATCAATGCAACCGGAACGACGTAACAAAAAATATGCGAAGCCTTGGAGCGGATTTCTTTCTTCTTTTTTTCTCAATAAGAAGAAAATGCTATGCTTTGGAGCGGCTTTCTTTGTTCTTTTTCTCAATAAGACAAAAATGCTATGCCTTGGAACAGAATTTTGAGTGTAAATATGGGGGTCCCCTCTGTGGCACTATGCATTATATACCGAGTGCCCCCCCCCCCCCGGGCAATCGCTAACCTTTGTGTTACGGGACCCAGGTGAGTAATCAGCTTACAGGTATCAGCTGATTTTTTCCAAGCATCTGCACTCTATCAGCAAACTTGATGTGTTATTTTACAAAACTGTTAGCTGAAAATATTATCGCATGTGGACCATTTATTAAATGCCCCCACCTTTATAATAGGATGGTTCAGAAAATACCAGAAATATTCTAAGAGTTTGGGAAAATATTCCACTGATTCTTGGAATATTTTCCCAAACTCTTAGAATATTTCTGGTATTTTCTGAGCCATCTAATATAATATAAATATTTATGCTGTTTGGCCTGCGACCGATCACATGTATGTTTTGAAATTGGCCATGAATAATACATGTGAGAAATTTGATACTGGCCCAAAATCACAAATTTTTAGGATAACCGGAGGATGGACACGGAATGAAATAACCTGGGTGAAGAGTAAGAAATTCAGCTATTTCTCATTTTCCTTTCTCATATTTTTTTTCTTTACTTTTTACAATAAACCACTTTTTGATTCCATCTTTGTCACTCGGAATATCTGATCGAGTTCACCATCCCGAAGTTCGGGTAGGTAGCGTAGTGTAGTGGTAGTGAAGTGGAGTGGAGCCTGCATGAACTTCGCCAGAGGTAACAATAAACATGCAGGCAGGCAGGCGACCCGTTCCAAAAATCCAAGGACCCCCGTTTTCACCACTTGTTCACTGCAACCATCCTGCCTGTGGGGAATCTACAGGTACATAGACTATGTCTATGGTATGCCAATGCTGTACATACCACACACTTTAAAAAAATCATTAAAATATCACTTTTGAGTTTTGTGACCAAAATCGCTAATTTCCATACAGTTGCAATTTATTTTTCATTAATAACTTGGGAATAACTTTTGTATTCATCAGAGCACTCAAAAACTTGAATTTTGGGCATATTTTTGTGAATGCCCTCTATTGGTGCAGGGGGTGTAAAGTAATATGGCAAGAAAATATTCATTTTTCAATCTCTATTTTTAATTAAGAAAAAATAGATTAAAGAATTAAATTTACATAAGACTTAAGAGCCAAGTTATGATGAATAGCTGTAATGGAAACTGATAGAGTAAGAATATCGAGCATTTGTCCCATAGAAAAGGAGAAAATAAGCCAAACATTGCCACCCTTATTTTGACACACATGGAGTCTGATGACTTTGATGTAAGAACAAGGACAGGTTATATCAATCATAACCTTGTTGTTTATTGAACGAGTGGTTTTCACAAACATTTGTTGTTCCGAAGCCGTCCGAGGACCTTCTTTTTACAATAAATCCGCTCCAAGGCCCCCATTTTTTGTCTCGCCAGCGGCACATACCTACTAACATGACTACTTTTGGGGTCAAGTACTCCCAAGGCCCACCCCCCCCCCCCCCGGGGTCCCCCTAATAATGCCATGTTCATGGTTTTGCAATCCAGCTGCGCTTAGCCAGGAGGCGTTCTGGGGTAAAAATCATAGTACTATTCGTACCTTTTACCCCCTAACGCCAGGCACTTGCAGGTATAGGGCCGCACGTCGGAAAGGAAAATGCAACTATACAAATGCACCAAACAGCGCCTTATAATTTGAATCTGACGTTAACACTTCTGTACATGGGTATAAATATCGGTTAGGAAAGTTTGGTATGTTTGGTAATGAAAGGGAACAAAAATCGCAGAAATGGGATGAAGAAATAAAAGTAGAAGAGAGTTTCCTACTCACATTTGTTGTCTTCGCCATCTTGGATCCATTGTTAATGCAACCTAGTTACGTGACGCTTATAGAGGGCGGCAAAATCAAGTGCTAAAATGTCCCGCTTCAACCACTGAACCAGGGGGGTGTTTCATCAATATTGTCGCGCGACAACTATCAGCGCTGACAGTTGTCGCGTGACAATATTGATGAAACACCCCCCTGGTTCAGTGGTTGAAGCGGGACATTTTAGCACTTGATTTTGCCGCCCTCTATAAGCGTCACGTAACTAGGTTGCATTAACAATGGATCCAAGATGGCGAAGACAACAAATGTGAGTAGGAAACTCTCTTCTACTTTTATTTCTTCATCCCATTTCTGCGATTTTTGTTCCCTTTCATTACCAAACATACCAAACTTTCCTAACCGATATTTATACCCATGTACAGAAGTGTTAACGTCAGATTCAAATTATTTTTATAAGGCGCTGTTTGGTGCATTTGTATAGTTGCATTTTCCTTTCCGACGTGCGGCCCTATACCTGCAAGTGCCTGGCGTTAGGGGGTAAAAGGTACGAATAGTACTATGATTTTTACCCCAGAACGCCTCCTGGCTAGCTGCGCTGGAGCTCGGAGCCGAGCGCTGCAGTGCCACGGAATCAGCGTGCACGAAACCCAACATAGAGAAACCAACGAGAACAACGCCGGTCTTCATGCCGGTATCTCGCTGAGGAAAATGAGTGAATGAGATTTCGCGTCCTTACCTTTGCTTAAATCCAGTGGTACATCAGTATCTCCACTATCATGGCGGCCTGGAATGAAAGAGAACAAAGGTAGAACACTTCTTAACTCATTAATCCAACATTCAGCACGACAAAGACTCTTTAATCAATGAAATTCAGCTTACCTTTTGATCGTCTCAGGCTTCTTCCTCTGTACATGGTGGCCGCCATGATGACCAGACAAAAAACGCATGCGCAGTTTGCATAATTGACAAAAACCGGTTAAAAATCTGCGGATGAGGGAAAACAAATAAAAGGTGAATGAACTAAAGGAAACGCCCATGGTATGGATGCAATAAAATCAGCTGATTTAATATCCGGTTTATCCAGACTCACCCTACATAATAACAAATATTCATGAACTCTTGGTTTCCACTTCTGCATTAGTGTCAATTCAAAAACTAAAAAAAAAATAATAATAATAAAAATAAACCGAAAATGAAAACACAGGTATCCCTCACGGGGCCCTACATAACCAATTTTGTTATGAAGGCTATGGTCTGATGCTATGAAATACTAAAAGTATATTCCTTATCTTCATTTTGTTTTCAATTATTTTCTCATTTAGTTGCTCGCTTGTTTATGTCTTGATCATATATTCATAAATGTTTTATTAAAGGACAAGTCCACCTTAACAAAAAGTTGATTTGAATAAAAAAAATACAAGCATGACACTGAAAATTTCAAATTTCATCATAATCGAATGTAAAATAAGAAAGTTATGACATTTTAAAGTTTCGCCTATCTTCACAAAACAGTTATATGCACATGTAAATGAGGAGAATGATGACGTCATCCACTCACTATTTCTTTTGTATTTTATTATATGAAATATGAAATATTCAAATTTTCTCCTCATTGTCAATGGAAACAACGATTAATTCCTCCCTGAACATGTGGAATTAGCATTGTTTTATATGGTCCAGTCAAGTTGGTCCTTATTGTCAAATATGTAAAAAAAAATGAAATATCGTATAATTCAAACAATAAAAAACAAAAGAAATAGTGAGTGAGTGGACATCACTGACTGACTGACCAATTTGCATGTAAAGGAGTTGTGCATATCACTTTTTTGTGAAAAATAAGCAAAACTTAAAAATGCCATAACTTTTTTATTTTACATCCGATTTCTGATGAAATTTTCAGCGTTATGTTTGTTTGATATTTCTCTATTTATTCAAATCAACAACTTTCTGTCACCCAATCATTGCATCCTGGTCTTAAAAGCAGGCGAGCAGATTGGCCGCGGGTGGACGGTTAAAAGAAATAAAAAAAGAAAACAGGAAAAGAATGAAAAGGAAAAGTGCACTGGTGGATCCAGGGGGGGCAAAGCCGGCCCGTGCCCCCCCCCCCTGAGAGGCACAATTAAAATTTGTAATGTAAAAACGCTTTCAAAACAGAAGTGTGCCCACCCCCCCCCCCCCCTTGAAAGCGAAAACCCTTTTTTTTCGCTTGTCAAATTTTTTCGTGCACGAAATGTTCTTAATTTGGAGTTTAAAACTTATTTATTTTGCTCGCTTGTCAAAGTTTTCCTCGAACAAATGTGCCCCCCTCTGGAAAATCCTGGATCCTCCCCTGGAAAAGTGCAAGTATGAATTTATTGTCTGGATATCATTTTTATCATCTGTCACAAAATTATAATTTAACTTAACTTGCCCGCTCGCTTCACTCGCTCGTGTCTTCATCTTATTCTCCCCCAATTTTGACTCATTACATGCTAGAAGCACCAGAGACATGTAACATTTTGAGTAATAAAAGACAGACCGATGCCTGGTCATTCCGGCGTGTGTAGTGTAGAATGAATTTGAAAATATTAATTTTAAGTTCTGTTGTTTTTTTTTTTTCACAAAGAACTTTTTTTTTTAGGCCCAAGTCCAGACTTAAAGAGAAAGTCCAGGGGGTGTATACTGCACAATGCATCCAAATAAATGAACAATTAAAATGGTTTGTGATGAAAAATTATAGGCTTATGATAATTATGACGTCAAAAGCAGGGGCCGCGGAACCGGGGGGGGGGGGCTGGGGGGCTTCAGCCCCCCCCCCCCACTTTTTTCCAAAACCGTGTACAAAAACGTAAAAATGACCATATAATTGTGATTTTTAGTATGGTCAGCCCCCCCACCCCCACTTTGAAAACCGTTCCGCCCCCCTGAAAAGCAATTAATGAAATTGAGGGCATCAATGATGATTTTGAAAATACCAGCAACCATGGAATTAAAAGAATAACATACGCCGCAAAAAAATGAGGGCGCTATATCACATTTAGCTTCACCCTCGATGGGAGAAAGCCGGGAGAGAGCCTGGAGAAAGCGGGTCGTTTTGCTAAAAAGCAGGCCCTCGATCCGCTCTCATTCAATCTGTCAGCTCCCGACCCCAACCTCTCTTTCAATATATTCCCTCTTTCAATATTTCCCCCTATCTATCTTCTCTCCTTGTAATAATAAAACATGTCCGTTTAAGTATTGCAACGTCGTAAAAATTGCTTTCAGGCAAATTCCTCTTTCTCAATTCTTTAGCTGTTTTGTGTAATTAAATTAGTATACAATAAGATGAATAATAATTATTGTCCACTTAAATAATTATCTTAACGACTCTCAGCCACTCATAATAAACAATCGTTCACATGGGGGGGTTCTCCTGGAACAACTGGCAGATCAGCTACCTTAAAAGTATTTACCTAAGACCATTCAATTACAAGAAATGCCCTTATTTTCTATTAAATCCCACAGATGTCTGGTGATTAACGTTAGTAAGTAAGGTTCGTTATCAAAACATGATGTCTTGTATTTTATATATTTTATGTATTTTATATGAACTATCTTCATGTTTCTCTCTTTCTATTCAGTTCTTTCTTTCCCACTCTGTTTTTCACCCCTCACTCTATCTCTCTTGCTCTTCTTTTAACTCTTATTTGATGTTCGCATCATTAATGTATTCTTTAACCCTAAATAGACTGGGCTATTTCGACGCCTAAGAAGAGTGGGGGGGGGGGGCTGATTCAGCCCCCCTTATGATCTCGGCCGTCGATCGCGCGATCGCGACGATAATTGGCACACGCGTTACCCATGGCATTATCTACAAAACTATAACATCAAATTCTGCAAAAATCTCATGTTTGATTAATTATGCTAATTTATGCGTAAAATCATAAGTTTGCTGTAATTAATAAAATAATGCCCCTGAAATGCTAATTTTTGTTTCACATACTCTAGATAGGCATCTGATCAAATTTATTTAAAAAAAATTTCAACATCACATTTATTTTCTTATGTATTCTATTGTTTTCTAAATTTCTTATGTATTTCTTTGTTTTTCGACTGAAATTGTCAGGGACTTTATTTGGACCATAAAAAAGATAAAATTAATTGATTTTAAGCAGTAAAAGGAAAAATAATGATACATTTATGAATTTTGGTTAAAAACACTATTTGCATTGGATTTGTACACAAATTCACGTTTTTGAGTAATTTTGGGTGTGCATGCACTTACGAAATGTTGCGTAATTTCCGAACCGCGTACCCGGGGGTCACAATTTTGGTCTCAAAAGTTGCGCGAGACTTGAAAGTAAAAAGTCAGTGAGCGACGCGGTCAAAAAATTTTGCGCGGCGGATTTATCGTGAAAAATGTTGAGGGGGGGGGGGCTGAATCAGCCCCCCCAGTCTTTTTAGGGTTAACGGGGGTATCTCACTGGGCTTGAAACTAGTTCGCGACTACAAATTTTGCTAGTTGCAGAGACGTCTCCGCGACATCTCTGAGACGTCTCATGAAAATTACAGAGTCTCCGAGGAGTCGCAAGAAGATTAAACATGTTTAATATTTTTGGAGACTGTTTCTAGTCTCCGCGACGTCTCCGAGAAGTCTCCATCAGTTGCTGCGAAGTCTCGGAGACTAATGATATCCGCGACTGCTGAGACGTCGCCGCGATGTCTCAGAGGCGTCTCAGATACATCGCGAAGACCTGCTGAAGACCAAAAAAAAAATTTATAATACATTGCGGAGACGTC
Organism: Lytechinus variegatus; assembly: GCF_018143015.1. Taxonomy (NCBI): domain Eukaryota; kingdom Metazoa; phylum Echinodermata; class Echinoidea; order Temnopleuroida; family Toxopneustidae; genus Lytechinus; species Lytechinus variegatus. The sequence goes on from NC_054750.1 coordinate 14,273,320, forward strand.
TCCGCGACACTTCTTCACACTGTTTGACCCACTTCAGAAACCACGTGACTGAACGCGTGCTGATATCCCTCCTCCTGCTCCAAGTCAGGTGTATGATCTTTCAAACATTCCATCGAGACGTCTCCTTGGTGATCATACACCTGACTTGGAGCAGGAGGAGGGATATCAGCACGCGTTCAGTCACGTGGTTTCTGAAGTGGGTCAAACAGTGTGAAGAAGTGTCGCGGAGACGTCTCCGCAATGTATTATAATTTTTTGGGTCTCCAGCGGGTCTTCGCGATGTCTCTGAGACGTCTCTGAGACATCGCGGAGACATCGCGGCGACGTCTCAGCAGTCGCGGATATCTTTAGTCTCCGAGACGTCGCAGCAACTGATGGAGACTTCTCGGAGACGTCGCGGAGACAAGAAACAGTCTCCAAAAATATTAAACATGTTTAATCTTCTTGCGACTCCTCGGAGACTCTGTAATTTTCATGAGACGTCTCAAAGATGTCGCGGAGACGTCTCTGCAACTAGCAAAATTTGTAGTCGCGAACTAGTCGCGAACTAGTTTCAAGCCCAGTGAGATACCCCCTTTAGCCAATATCTTTGTTTGTTTTTTTCTTGGAACATCGTTCTCAAGCTCATAGAGCTTAAGATTATCCACTCATGATTATACTAATATGAATGTTATGTAATTTTGAAAATGATGTATATGTATATACGAATAAAATCAATCAATCAATCAATCAATCTATCTATCTATCTATCAATCAATCAATCAATCAATCAGTAAGGACCTTCCTTTGTAGTGAACCCCCCCATGATCCATGATCAAATTTACCTCGAATCAAGGAGATATATCGATGAATACGACTTATTGTCCTTATAAAACAATGGTTTGTGGGCGAGTATTTTTAAGACTTGAAATAAAAAGTGGAGAATATTCTACAACCTTGTAAAGATTTTGGTTATGATAATTCCACCTCACCTGACAGTGTTAATAATCAAAGAATTGTAATTTTCCCCTCACAGAGCATCTTTATTATTTTGGCACGGGAGATTTTAGGTCTGCTGCACAATACAATTACATTCCTGAAAATAAGACTAACGAATTCGAATATTAATTGTAATTTAAGAAATGAAACATGATACATGGGCCGCGGAAACGGGGGGGGGGGTGGAATTATACCGCATACATTCGTAATTCCGAAGCTTCGTTATTCCGAAGGTTCGTTAATCCGAAAACGAAATAAGGTTCGTAATTCCGAAGGTTCGTTAGTCCAAAAACTAAGTGATTAAGGAACCTTATTTCGTTTTCGGACTGACGGCCTTCGGAACAACGAACCTTATTTCCTTTTCGGATAAACGAACCTTCGGAACACTGAACCTTATTTCGTTTTCGGATCATCGAACCTTCGGAATAACGCCACAAATGTTCGGATTAATGAACCCCTTTACGTTTTCGGATTAACGAACATCGAGGTATAGGCAATTCACGTGTTTCGGAATTACGAACCTTCGGAATAAAGACCCTATTCGGAATTACGAAGTGGAACCGAATTATACAATCTCTGGAATATAGACTTCCAACCCAAATCCGTGATGCTTCTTCCGTTGAGGCCTTCAAAGGCAGACTAACACATTTTTTTTCTTCTTAAATGTAGTAAATGTTAATATGCGTATGTATTTTCCCTATTTAGTCTTAATACTTTTATGTTTTATAGTTCAATTATGTTACGTGATATAATATGCTTCAATAATTCACTGTAAAGTGCATTGAAATGTTAATGTAATTTGCTATATAATTTATTTAATGTAACATGTATTGTATTTTAGGTCTATTGGTGGAATTCAGCACCCCCCATGCACACTTTTTTTCCTAAACCGCGTACAAAAACATACAAAAATGCGATCTGATTGCGATTTTTTGCATGGTCAGCCCTCCAAACTTTAAAAGCCGTTCCGTGGCCCCTTTAATAATGTTTACAGTGCAATACCGTATTTTATCAACCTCCTTAATAACTTGTACAGTGCATTTTCTCATTTTCATTATAATTTCATTTTCTATACTGGATTTTTCTTAATGTACCATTAGTTTGATCATTATCGCATTATTGTGTTATGCTACATGTGCAATAATTATATACCTTTGTAAATACATACTGGCTGCAGTATGTGTATGATTTTTTTTAGTGGAAATAAATAAACCATGAAATGAAATGAAGTCTGATTATCTTTGAGCAGGGGAGCAGGGTAATTTTAATGATTGAAAACCTGTCATGATCTCTTCAATAATAATAATCAAAATGTTTCTAGGCACATAATTCGTAATTAATGATCCCCAGAATTATTAATGAAACGAATGACAATAAGACTGGACGAAAATCTAAATTCGTATAATATGAAACAATTTTGAAAAAGAGGGAACAAAATTAGGCCTATTACTGAAGTATTATCGAAAGAACATGTACGTTCTTTGGTCACAAGCTGGCGCTATACCTCTTCCAGACTCGCTGCTCTCGATACAAGTGAAAATAACTGTCTTCTATTGGTTGTGATCATCTTTGTTCAAATAATGTTTATCATAATGTATAATATTTCATTTGTTATATTGCTGTATACATGTACTTAACTTTATTTTGTATATGTTATTCATACCCTTGTATATATGAAAAATGTGATATTATCTGAATAAAGGCTAAAAAGCATTTAAAAAAAACTGTCCAGGGTGCCGTTTTATAAAGAGTTGTTACAATAACATTATTATACCTAATCTCTATAACAAGTTTGATACCCGCAAATCATACCGATTAATTTCAGTAGCTTTAAACTGTTATTACAAGTTTAATACTTTAACAGTTTTTATGAAATAGTCCTCAGATAGAGTTTTTGATGCTGGATGCACGCAATACGACATATTTTAATGAATTGCCACGTGATGCTAAATCTTCTGTTTCTTATAGCTCATTTAATAACGTAGTTAATAACCATATCTTAAATTGGGTCTGACTGTACATTATTCTCTGTTGCTCAATTCCTATGCATTGAAATGTAGGGTGTGTTAACGTAGGGGGGTGGGGGGCTAGATGTTATGACCGATTAGTTTTATTTCTTGTTGTTTTGGTATGTTATTTATATATTGTGTATAATTTATATTTGTGTAATTTTCTTTTATGCTATATGAGGACCCCTCGGTAGACCAGCAGCACCATGATTGATGCTTCTGAGTAGGGCCATCCTCCCGTTTTCTATTTACCAATCCATATGTATAATTTTATATGTATTGTTATCTGTTTTTTTAACGGAAATAAATTCAATTCAATTCAATTAAATATATAGTTGATGGGGATGTCCTACACTACGCAAATGAAGAAAATAAATATTTGAAGAGGGCTGAAAATGTTTGGGGACAAAGCTCTAACCTATATAGGTATCACCAGATCATTATAGAGATTTCTCCTATTTTTGCGATTCATTTAATGTACACGTATTTTGCCAGTGGCGATCGAGACCCAGATTTTGTTAAGTGGTGTTGACGGGAATGGGCAAGGGAGGGGGGGGGGGGCAAATAAAAACTTGGATATATTACTAGTGGGGCAGCAATCTTCGTCTCTTCACTCAGGCAAACGTTAATTCTATGTTAAAATCAGAATATTTGAAGTAACATTTTTGTGTCGTTGTATCCTTTTTATCGTGAAATCATTCCTCCTTCGATTTAGTCGTTACCAATATCTCCATCATGACCACCATCATCTCCATGGCCTTCATCATCATCATCATCATCATCATCATCAACATCATCATCATATCACCGTCACCCTCAGCTTTATCATCTTCATCTTCATACTAAAATATTGCTTTGATGTTTCGTATTTGAAAATATATGCCCATTCTGCTTTGAAAATGTATTAATTAATTCAATTAGTTTTAGTTTGGGATTGTCATTTTCTTCAAGCAATCTGCTTATGATGAAATCCTTCTCCTGCAAATTGTGAATATCATATCATTTAATAAATTTTGTCTGGAATTATTTTTTAGTAATTTTTATTTATGATTCATGCCAAAAATGCTAACATATTATGTTCATTATGTTATGAAAAATGCATTATACGAATGTTATGGATGGAGAAAACAATAAATCAAATCAAATCAAATATTATTTCTTATTCATTCTTAAAGGTCAAGTATACCCCGGGAAAATGTTGATTGGAATAAATAGAGAAAAACTTCATATTAGCAATCGTATTTCATCAAAATCGGATGTAAAGTTTTGCTTATTTTTTCACAAAAGAGTAATATGCACAACTTAAATGAGACAGTCGATGATGTCCCTCACTCACTATTTATTATGTTTTTTTATTGCTTGAATTATACAATATCATTAGCATTTTTCATATAGATTTGACAATAAGGACCAACTTGACTGAATATTAAACAATGCTAATTTTACATGTTCTGGGAGGAATTAATCGTTGTTTCACTTGACAATGAGGAGAAAATAGAATATTCCCTATTTCATATAATAAAACACAAAAGAAATAGTGAGTGGATGACGTCATCAGTTCCTCATGTGCATACCTACCATGATGTGCATATAACTGTTTTGTGAAATTAAGCCTAATTTTAAAATGTCATAACTTTCTTATTTTATATCCGATTTTGATTAAATTTTTTTGTTAGGATGGACTTGTCCTTTAAAAATGTCCGGGAAAGGGAAGGGGGTAGCTGGACGGTCAACGGTTCCAACTAGTTCCGACTTGTGGTATTTACTCGTCTAGAAATAATAATAATAACGATACTAATAACAGCAATAATGATGATGATGATAACAATAATAAGAACAATAATATTGATGATGATGATGATAATAATAATAATAATAATAATAATAATAATAATATTGATAATTATAATAATAATAATAATAATAATAAAATAATAATAATAATGATGATGATGATGATAATGATGATAGCATTAATATTACTACTACTTCTACTACTACTACTACTACTACTACTACTACTACTACTACTACTACTACTACTACTACTACTACTACTACTACTACTACTACTACTACTACTACTACTACTACTGCTACTACTACTATTACTACTACTACTACTCTATTACTACTACTACTACCACTACCACTACTACACTCTAAAAAATGAAGTGCTAATTCAGCTCTTAAAGCGCGTGTATAGTGACTGCACTTCGGAGTGCTGATTTGTCTAGTTCAAATTTGAACGAGAAAAATCAGCACTCCGAAGTGCAGTCACTATACACGCTCTTTAAGAGCTGAATTAGCACTTCATTTTTTTAGAGTGTACTACTACTACTACTACTACTACTAATAACAACACTAATAAATATAATGGTAATAATCAAAAGCCCCTCTCCTGCAATCAACTTCGCTATTATGCCATTGCGTATAACCAACTTGTCAATTCATTTGCCCTTGTTTCCTTTTTCTTTCTTCAAAATGAACCCCGGGAATACAGCAACCCGACAGGAAATATGAGATATGATGAGTCACGATTATAGGAATAAAGCCTCAAGCTGCTGGCTAAATACTTGGGTGGTACATTCTAATCACTCATAGGACCCTTCATATCCGATGAGAAATCGATGCAAATAGTTCGGTTTATTCCCTTTATCCATGTTCTTAAACTGACAACTCTAATTACTAGTAATCGACGGTCATCTTCCGGGAATTACTCCCGAAGTTTTCCGAAGCCTCTTAATGCTTGCGAGTACACTGTAAAAAATTGCGGTGTTAAAACTGACACCAATTGGTGTTAATAGAGGACCACACCCTGAGGTGTTAAAATTACACCTATATAGAGATTAAACATAACACCAAAGATTGTAAATGTAACAACAAAAGGTTGTATAGGTGTAAAACTAACACCACCAATTTCACACCGGTGTAGAATAACTGGTGTGGTCCTTTATGTACACCGGTTAACACCACAGTTTTTGCTGTGTAATAATGAGATCATTTCAAAGTTTCTAACACAGCATGCCCTCCCAAAAATAAAAGCAAAAATAGAGAGAAAAGATAAATTCGTCATTTTATTGTTTGATTTCCGTGTGTTAACATTTCGTCTTCATATCTTTCTCGATATTCATAAGACATATCAGCGGCAATTAGTCAAACATAATCATGCTATCGTAAGTTAGAGGAGACCGAGGATGAATCTTTCAAGAATTTTAAACATTTTCAGGCACCGTAGAGTTATCCTAACACTTTAAAAAGGGTTGGTCAAAAGAACTAACAATTTGTGAAGATGATTGTGTCCGACCAAGAAAAATGTTTAAAAATTAATCGGAATTCTGGTAGATTCTCACCAATAAAAAGTTTAATTTTGACCAGTTTTTACACAAAAATATTAACCACACATTAATTCGGCTAATCATTAAAGTCTAAGATTCATTAAGAATGACGGATGAAGAGGGAGGGGTCCAACTCACCCTAGAGGAAAACTGTTAATGATACGTTATTTTTTGTATTGCTTGTTTGTCTGCTGAAAAGGACAAAATGAATTGGAAAATCGCAAGCGTGGTAACATGACTATTTTCATTGTTGCTTGTCAGATTTTTTTTAACCAAAAATTGACTTTTCTGGCCCCTCCTCTAAGAAATCCCGGCTCTACCACTGTTGACTGACATGGGATGGCTACTATATAAAGATATTGGTTCTATAAATTTCTATAAAAAGCACTTTTTATCATAGATGGGAAATGTCTCTTTCCAGATCTCCTGTCTTTATCAGAGGAAACTGCTGGCTCGCATTCCCCTCGAGATATAGAAAAATGTACCTTACATAGCAGGTATCACCACCATCATTCTATAAATAACATTCATAAAGTTTGTTAATGTTTGTGAATGTAGTTTCTCTTCAAAGGCGAAAGATAATAAGAGACTAATAGCAATACCTTCCCTTGCATGAATTGCCTCATAATTATTTTTTTATGTTTCTTGAACAACATACTGAGTAGCAGCTAGTGGCGTAGCTGGGAATCTGTGTCAGGAGGGGCAAAATATTACTGACAGCCCCCCCACTAGCGTACCTACGGGGGGGGGGGGCAGGGACGGGCGAGCCACAACCCATGCAAAGTTTTTGTATCCCTGCCCCCCTGACGAGCTTGAAAGACCTTTTTTGCCCCTCCCCCTGACGAGCTTGATGACCTTTATTGCCCCCCTTGACGAGCTTTAAGACCTTTTCCTTTTTTTTTGCTTGTCTATTTTTTTTCTGGTACGAAATCCTTTATTTGTGATTGAAGACCTTTTTTTTTGCTTGCTAAATTTTTTGGTGGACGTTTTTGTCCCCCCGTGGAAAATCCTAGGTACGCCACTGCCCCCCATTCCATGGGGAAAGATAGGTCACCACAGTTTCAGGATGCGCTTTCCGTAAAAGATTATGACAAAGACAAAAAATCTAAACATTGTAAACAATACTAGGAAAACAGAACTTTGAAAGTTTGGGACAAGGAACAAGAAAGTTGTGGCTCTTTGTTGAAGAAAGAAGTCACTAAAACATTGTTAATATCAAGTGAAAATTTGGTCAGTAGATCGTGACGAGACATGGGACTACTCTCTCTCTCTCCCTCTCTCATTTGCTCTTTTCTCTTCTAAAAAAATCTTTCTTTCAAAAAATGCAACACAAAAAACATTATATCGTCGTATAATGCCCCATTATATAATAAAACTTCGTTCTGGGTGTTCGTCATAATCAATTATGTGGTGATATATTTCATTTTATTAATTTCATACGTAATTCATCAAAAAAAATCTATATTGCCCCCTTTCGTCAAATTTCCATTGATATGTATACATTTACGTCTTTTATTAAAAGAAATTCGATTTGATGCTGGTCTTTTTCTTTGACATTTAGCCAACTAAATGCAAGAATTAACCTCACGTTTTTCTTAAAAAGGGTAAAATATAGTACATTACTCTTTGCCAATTTTTCACTTGTATTTATGTAGTATGGTCAACTTAGGATTTAGTGGATTAATCAACTATTAAAGGGGAAGTTCCCCTTACGTTAAGCTTGTGTAATGAAAGGAGACCCCCCCCAAAAAAAAAATCGGTGAAGATCAGGTGGAAATCCATTAAACAGTTAAAATATAGTGAACTATTATAGTGATGGATTTATAAAGTTTGAATTTTTGGAAGTCAAATGGTATCACCCCATGTTTTCTATAACAAAAAGAAGAGAAAATGATCTTACTTGTGCATTTATCAGTCATCATTATCATACCTGCTACTATAAAAAAAAACAGTCGTCATGAACCATTAAAAAAGGGGATTTAAGGAATATATCACCCTCTATAATTTTAGAGCAGGTGCTCGCGTGACGTCACAAATTCGAATCTTAAAAAAACAAAAAAAAACCGCACAATTCTCTTAATTTTTTCATTGGTTTTCATCGAACCTTCAACAATATTTTTTTCTATTTTGTCTGTTTTCAATAAAGCATCGTCATGATGAAATCCCCCCTTTAAAACAAGGGCCTCTATTGTGGACAATGCAAAAACCACTTCTAGCAATATTGCTCATGAATAGTACTGTATCATATCCGAAGTCGGCTCAAGTCCAACTTTGACCAATCTCCTACATATGAAAATGAAGATGTTTGCCAAAAAATGGTCAAGCGATTAATCTTAGTTTGATGTAAACGTATGAACCTGCATTTGTGGAAGAACCGGATTTTATGGCACAATCCGCGATCGAGTTTAATAAAAACAAGTTTTCAAGAGAAATAGTTTTTCAGAGGAAAGTTCTCTGATCTGTCGTCTTTAAGATCCTTCATGGAAGATGTCTTGTCTGTGAGCCAGGGTTTGGCGTGGATGTAACCCCTTCCTGTTTCCAAGGAGGTAGAGTTTCCGTGGCATTGATGGGGGTTATTCATAAAGAGGGTAAATCTATAACGCGGTCATGACCAAGAATGACTGTTGTTGTTGATGTTGTTTCGCATCTGTCAGGGGCAGGCACTCGGCATGTCACCTTGATCTCGCGGTTGCTAATCCTTGGAGAAAATGGGGGACAATCATTCCTGCAAAGTTACATGAAAGTTTTACAACCCCCTCACAAGCTGATTGATTGCAATTAAGAAGCAGAGGAAAGCATGAGCTAACTTAGGTTGTAGGTTTGAACGGATGGAACCAAGGATATTGGTGGAAGAGTGTGCCTTCGGAAAGGACAACCTGGAAGGAGACTTAATTACATAACCATCGGATAGTCCTTGGAGAAAGTTAATTGGGATGTCATCCTGGGTGAAGCAACCGGTCATCATGATAAAAGAGCACGGAACATTACCCATCTCGATTTAGCGAATAGAAGTTTAACTTTGGACCACCGATGGGGAGAGTGGAATCATTCAAGTCCTGAAAGAATATAAGAAATTATAATCTAAATGTAGGACTGGGTGTTCTTGTGAGACCAAGCAGTGCACTTGAAAGGTCTGCCCTATATTAGATGACCCCCACCGATTGCTCATCAATTCCCTAGGCATCGAGGGGCAACGGTTTTTCGGAAGTGCGACAGGTGAATTCGGTCGAGGGGGGCAACTGATTACCCCTATGCTCCCCTACCTAACTCTTCAAGCTGCACCATCTAACAATAGAGTGGTATGGATATGGATATCTATGCAACCCCTGCCGGTGACATTGACAACAACATGGCGCACGAATCGGGAGGAGTGGTAAGTAACCATTTACCTTAATTAGTGTCACGTGCCGTAAACATTCCATGGTTATAATTGAAGATCCGTGTTGACAATTAATCTGTTTGATTTCCTCTTATCCTTTTGATTTATATTTGTTTGTTTATGCATGCACATGTTTAATGGTATGATTTGTAAGGTCACGAGTAACGAGTCACACAAGTTCCATCGGGGTACCCTTTTATCCTGCAATGATGCATCCGCTGCAGTTTCTACATGAGGACCTATTTCATATTTTTGCATTTATATATAAATTCAAGTTAAATAAAACATTTAGTACGGTAAATTACGTTTTTTATTTATTCTAATCACAATTGCCGATAAGTTCGGCTATATATACGTGCTGCATGACGTCGTATTATTTGTCGCTATGCCTGGTTTTAGATGGGCAAACAATATTAACAATCGGGCTTTGCTTTAGTTTATGGAAGTCTATATAACTACACATGTGCATTTAAATTAGAATTAGTAATGAAAGATGTAAATATATTTTGTAAGAAAAATACCAACAAATACGTTTTGCTATTATAAAGGAGGTTCTGTGGTGTTGTAGAATAGGCTATAATTTCTAACGATCAGGGTTCTTCATTTTCTCGGACATCTTTCCATAGTTTCATAGTAGACACCTATCATGTATAACATTATTGTAGAGCCCTCAAATGCTAAAAAAGTTCATTATTACAAGTAACATAATTTGAAGAAGACAGAAAAGTAAATTGTATTATTATGTCATACATGGGGCCTAATTGTATTGCAAGTTGAATTTAAGTATACTATATTATGGTTAGTTAATTCAGGACAATTCTTGCATAAAATTCCATTGTTATATGCATTTTTAAGCAATATAATAATAATAGCAATACACAATTCTGGGACTCTACTCTTGATTTAAAGATTACAGCGCCTCAAGTACATTCTTTCTTTAATACAAACATGACATCAATCAACACGATCTAAGCACGTATAGGAGATGGATATATTTCATTTCATTTCATTTATTTTCCATTTCCAACAATCATTAACATTTACAATAGTTTTGTTACATACATCTTGATATAATTATAATCAATAAAACAAAGAAACTTATTATGTATAATAATCAAGATAACAGGTCGGAAACGGAGGAGGCTGCTAAAAAGCGAAGCTTGTAGGATGCAGCCTCCTATAACACACGTATGAAGAATATAAACAAAACATAAACCCAACATAGTAGACATTTGAACTTAAATCTATCTGAATGAATAATTTAAAAGAAATAAAAAGAAATAGAAAATGAGAGAAAATAGCAAGATCAGTGGTCTCCAGATTCTTGCCCCAACACTCAAGGCGAATTTACAGAACAGGAAAACGAAAAATATCATATTTCACAGCTCGTAGTGCTGAGTATATATGAAAAATATAATGTATGAGTGATGAAGAGTTAAAAAAAACTAACGAGTATCTTGGAGAAACTTTTTCAACTTAAATTTAAAAGAATTTAGGCTTGGGGAATCTTTGATAGTATTATCAAGAGTGCCCCAAAGTCGAGGGCCTTCGAAAGTGAAGATGGATTTGGCAAGAATTGTCCGGGGTAGAGGAAAATTAAATTCCTCGGATTGACGTGTAGGGTATTTATGAATAGTTTTGTTTTTATTAAACGAAGAATCAAAGATTGATGGTAGCATATTATTATTTAATTGATACATAAATTGACCCAAGTTATATTGATATAATGTTTTTACTTTTAAGATTTTATTGTCAATAAACAATTGGTCTGTGTGGGATCTCCAGGACATATTAAAAATAACGCGCAATGCCTTTTTCTGTAAAAGTAATATTCGTTCTAGATATGATGTATGTGTATTTCCCCAGACAATTATCCCGTAGTTTAGATAGGGTAAAATTAATGTTGAATAAAGCATTTTTAGGGAGGAAGTTGGAAGAAAAAACTTGACCTTATTTATAACACCAATATTGCGTGAAATTGTACGGCATATAAAATCAATGTGTGTTTTCCAAGATAAATTGTTGTCTACTATCAGACCTAAAAATTTTGTTGTAGTGACCACTTCAATGTCAGCGTTGTCCAATTTAATATCGTATGGTAATTTATCTAAAGAATTGCTGAAAAGCATACATTTCGTTTTTTGTACATTGATTGACAATTTATTAGATCTTATCCATTGTACTAGCTTCTCCAGTTCAATGTTCAATATATTGACTAAAATATCGGGATTAGGATGAGAATAAAGTACATTTGAATCATCTGCAAAAAGAATATAAGATAACATTGTCGAAGAATTGTGAATGTCATTTACATAGATCGAAAATAAAAGTGGGCCCAGTGTGCTGCCTTGAGGAACACCCCAATTAACCTTTAGTAGAGAAGAATTGTGTTCATTTATGTGAACAAACTGTTTACGGTTTATTAGGTAATTCCTGAACCACTCCAAGGCCTTTCCACGGATTCCGTAATTTTCAAGTTTGTATAGTAGTATTTCATGATTTATAGTGTCAAAGGCCTTGGAGAGGTCCAGAAAAACACCTACTGTATGTTCAAAGTTATCAATAGCTTTTGTGATTTTTTCAACAAATGAAAGAGTGGCATGAGAAGTACTATGCTTTTGGCGGAATCCAAATTGAAAGTCAGAAATTATGTTATATTTATTCAAAAATTCTAATAGTCTTGTATATATTACTCTTTCTATAATCTTTGATAGAGTAGGCAATAAAGATATCGGTCTATAGTTACATACATTATTCTTATCTCCTTTTTTGTACACAGGTATTACCTTAGATATTTTCATATTGTCGGGAACGACGCCATTGATTAAGGATAGATTAAATATGTGTACTAAAGGATCAACAATATATTCTATGACATTTTTTAATAAAATATTATCAATACCATCATGACCACAACTCTTTTTGTTTTTTAAATTATTCACTGTATCTATTATTTCATTCCTATATACTGGTAATAGAAAAAGAGAATTAGGATTTGGTCGGTGAGTGAAATGGGTAAATTTCTTTTGTGTTAATGGTATATTGTCGGCTAGATTTTTTTCCGATCTGTGAAAAATATTGATTGAATATGTCAGCTATCCGCGCAGAATCATGAATTTCGATATCATTGTGTTTTATTGTTCTTATGTTCTTATTTAATGTCAATTTCATGAAAAAAAATAATAATGTAGATTTATAGGGGGCAGGATTAAAGTCTAAAAAAGAGTTGTCTGGATTTGCGTGTGTGATGGTTAGCATGTTTTATTGCTTGTGTTTGCAATACATGATTTTGTATAGTGCAACTGAAACTTACAGGGGGAAGTTTATATGATCAATCAAAAGCTAAACACACAAAATTAGTTTTCGTATACATGGTATATCGATTCGTCACATCAACCATTAACATACGGATGTACCTGTATAAGATAAAACGTGTAGTACCCATGCCTCCCTATCTTCCCGTGTCGATGTCGGGTCGATGAGGGTGGGGGTAGGTGGGTGGGTGGGGGAAGATGGAGTCGGTTTGGTCTGATAAATTGTATTGTGGAGGGGGGGGGGGAGGTAATTGATGCATTCAGTTATGTATATGTAGTATTTTGTCCTTTTATTTTCTTTTTTTTCAATGTTTTTTTAAAAATGTTTTTACTGACCCCATATAAGAACATATTATGTTAATGACACTGGCATGGGCCATCCTTTCGATTATTTATCGGTAAATTGTAATCATTTGCAATTCACTTGAATTATTTCAATAGATGCCATCTATGTTATTTATTTATGTTTTATGTTCATGTATTGTGTTTTAAATAATCGTAAAATAAACAAACAAACAATTTCCCCTACGCGCCTACCAATGTCTGGTGCATGTGCGTGTGTGCGCTGGGGGGGGGGGGACATTAGGGCTGATGTCCTATGAAGAAGTTTCACATCTCGCTAACCGTTTATTCTGCCATCTGAATGATATATAAATGTATGATCAAAGGACATGCATGGTTTCAGAAGACAACTATTCAAATTGACGGACAATAGGAATTATAGCTTAAAATAAAAAAGTAATCCCCCGAAACATTGTATCTATAAGAATGTTATTGTTTGCTCACTCGTGAATAAAAGCATGTCCATGTTTCCCCCTATTATTGGCTCAATCCGCCTTTGCTTCTCCTTCGGACTCTGATGACGATTTCGAAAGTAAACTGATGATAAAATTGAAAATGACAGTTGACGAATTGTTGATAAGGTAAGATAAAAATGACGTAAAAGGTGTATTTTAAAGTACCCAAACTCAAATTTCTAGATTTACTTAAAAGAAACAAGTATCTTAATTGATAGATACAATATAATACATGCATGTGAATTAGTTGTGTAAAGTTTATATAAACGTTGTGTACTTGACAAACAGTTTAAGCTTGCCTAAAATACAGGTAGATCACCATTGAACCCCTTTATATTCTCACAGGCAATAACAGTAACTTGGTTTATACCTTTTTTCAATTATTCCAAAATTAGAAGCAAATCTTTGTTGCCCAAGCTTTATTTAGCACACTCATTTGGCATCAGTCTTTGAATGGGGTGTCAGCCAACATACTATGGGGCGCCAAAGGGTCAGAGTGGTCGATTGTTATTTTCTGTTTATTGTCATAGAACGTATGATAAAGATTTCTTTATCATTTTTCAGCGGAAGCAAAAGATGATAACAATGGTATCTTTAATAAATATATAGACCAACCGTTATTATTATCATGTATTATGTGGAGCGTTGTGGCTCAGTGGATTAGTCTTCGGACTTTGAAACAGAGGGTCGTGGGTTCGAATCCTAGCCATGGCGTAATTCCTTTCAGCAAGAAACTGATCCACAATGTGCTGCACTCAACCCAGGTGAGGTAAATGGGTACCGGTAGGAAGTAATTCCTTAAAAAGCAGTGCGCGCTATGAACGCCTAGCTTAGCCGGGCGCAGCCGGGTAATATATAGGAGCGCCTTAAACACCTAACAAGGTACTCAATATAAAATAATATATTTGTAATCATTACTAGTATCTCTTGTGATGCTAACGATGATAATAATGAAAATTACAATTTTAATGATAGTGGTAATGATGATGAATAATAAAGTAAATCAACTAGAAAGGGATATTTACAAGGGCCTCTTTTTACATAATATCTCTTATCGCTTGCTTCTAATTGATAACTCTCTCTCTCATTCACAATTGAAAAATCTGGATGGATTATCAAAGGGGCGAATTTTGACACCTGTCACTGACAGATCTTAAGTTATTATCTTAACTAAGCCCATACCTATCACCCTCCCCTCCTAGAGAGATTAATAAATCCATGACCGATTAGTCATCTTGGCGACATTTTGATTTAAAGACCAAAAAATATGATTTATTGAAATTTAGTCAATAAAATCAAGGGCATGTTTTATTTATCATACGAGAAATTAGTGTAAGGTCCTGGGAGGACATGCCCCCTTCTCAGCCGATCCGCAAGCACTGGCGTATAAATAACGAGGGATGGGGAGTTGGGGACACTGACCCCCCCCAAAAAAAAAAGAGAGAGAAAAGGAAGGGGAAAATGAACGAAAGAAAATCGAAAGGGTGAGGCATTATACTACTTTTTGAATATTTTGTTTTAAGTTAGAACCAAAAAATATATTACAAAGTCAGATTTTCAATTATAAAATGTCATTTTTTGCATTCTCGGGAATTTTGAGAAAAAAAGAGCGCCATTTCGTGTCTCTTCATTTTTTGGCTCATTACACCATTGTACGCAATATCTGAATGAACAGTCATATAATTTTCTGTTTGAAATTACCCTTTTATATTCAATTTAATTCAATTCAGGTTTGAAGAAAGCATGATTGGCAGTCACAGACTGAATTGTACATGTATACACAATGCCAATATATAAAAATAATCAAAATTATTAACAATGAATATGCAAATTAAAATCACGTAATTTTGTGCAGTTAAAAATGGAGTTAAAAAGGATTTAAAATATTGCACATTCATCACACCAATTGCAAACTTATTTACCATGGTACTTGTTTAATAATCTTGTCAGACTTGGAAGAGCAC
Source organism: Lytechinus variegatus (assembly GCF_018143015.1). NCBI lineage: Eukaryota > Metazoa > Echinodermata > Echinoidea > Temnopleuroida > Toxopneustidae > Lytechinus > Lytechinus variegatus. The sequence continues at coordinate 14,289,099 of NC_054750.1, forward strand.
TATTCTGAAATCTTTTTGTTTTACATGGAATCTCCTTATATTTATTTATATGTCGTAAGTTGAAAGCGTTTGTTCTTCAGTGGAGGTAACCAGTTTTTGTGCCATTCATTAATTTCTAATTTTAAAGCGAAATCCGTGGTAAGTTTTACTCTTCAACTTTCAAGTGATGTCATATTTAAGGCCATGTCATTATGATACATACTTGGTTCCTAATACTGGACAGTTTCAATAACTTTTATCTTTTTCAAGGCAAGAGAAGCAGCGAAAAGAGGTACACTAAAGATACATTCTTTAAAAGAGTTTGAAAAATAACTATTGTGTCAGTGATAAAATTTGTGCCTGATGAAGAAATAATGGTCAGAGTTAACCAAATCATTGGTTAGAGTTTCTTGTTGAATTTGATCAATACTTACCGTCGGACTCGCCAGCGGATTTGTAATTTTGACAAATCCCTTTTTAAGGAGTGCACAATCATTACCAAAAGATGGGGGCACCTCTCACCATCCTACACTCTTACTGTATGTTAACGCCTTTACCTTTGAGGTCGCATAAGATAATAATTTAAGTTATAATTTTGAAGGGTGTGTGTGTGTGTGAACTTTTTGCCCTCTTATTTCAAGTTTCCCAAATACACTCCTCTTCAGGACGATTAGTATGATATTAAAATTTGGGACCAATTTAGAAGTGAATTACCGAATGTAAGTCTTAATGAGCTGATTGAGCTAATACTTCCTGGGAAAGTAGATAGACTGGCATTGCATACAGAGAGTGGGTGAACGAGCGTGTTAGAGCCGGGAGCTTGGATTGACTTTGACCAGGGATTTTGGCGAAACGTTCATTTCCTATATCACTGTAAAAAAAAAGAAAGAAATAGTGCGAAAATTCCACAAGTGGTGTTAACCAAGTATCACAGGCGTAAAAATAAGGGGGTGGGGTGGGCTCGGGGTGGCAATGCATGGACCCCCACCCATCCCACCCCAAAAATCATGAACAAAAAAGGGGGCGGAAAAGAAAGCAACGGAAAGGAAAATTGGAAATATTTATATTTTTCTGAATATATGTCCGTCAAAATCTATCCAAAACAATTATATTTTCATTTATTAAAAAAAAATGCTCTCTCGCTTCTCTAACTCTCGGCTTTTGAAAAAGATGGTTCCTTACGGCTCGTTACCCAACTGCGGAGTACCATACTAAATGTTTTACACCTGTAGCAATTATTATCTTATCTATTTATTCAAATTTATGATGTCAACTTTACATCCAGCTATCATGTCAAGGACGACGCGACAGTTTTTGGATGGGGGCGGGGGTACCATCTATTTTCAAATTCAATTACAAGGGTAATATAGAGATACATAACCTATACCTCTGTTTTCTGTGCTCTTCATTCCTTTATCTTTTTCTCCCCCTGTTTTTTTCACTAACTGAAAATCATAAAGGCGGGGCGGTCGCCCCTTCACCCCTGTAGTCTTGCTTCAAGTCATATTTAAAACATCAATTCGGGGTCACGACATTAGTTTTTCAATTATTAAGATTTCTTATGATAAAAAAAGAAATTAGACTCACTCATTGTTCATGATGACACTCATAGAATATTTCCAAATAACAAATCGAATGATATCTGTTTTTCTTCAACCGATTTCGTTTAAATAACAAAATATTTGGCTTTCTATTTTTTATATTCAGTTTAATTGCTTCCATCAGTTTATATTTTTTAATCGACCTCGATTGACATTCCTTGCTTATATTATTGTTAAATGATTTATCATTGGTACAAATTTTTCTCATTTCACAGAGAGATACATTCACACATTGTACAAATTTGACGCGTAGTTGTGTAATGAGCTTACGAGAAATGAAAAAAAAATGTGTGAGTCGTAGTAGTGTAATATCCCGAGTGTGAAAACGTGAAATATTTAATTAATTCATGCCGCTTCTCGTAAAAAGGTTGATAATTATAGAACATGACTTGTGCAGGGGCCTCAGCGTTAGAAGAGGGATCTATGATAGCGAGGTTTGTATAAGCTTGCTCTCAAGGCACACCTAGACAATGTGGGTCAAAATGACGTGAATTTGTCATCCCATTCAGAATAAATGTTTCAGTCCCACCAATGAAACCGACTCCAAACCGACAGATGTTATGTCATTCGTAATAACGTATATTAGCTTTGATCGGTCTGGAGTCGGTTTCACTGGTGTGGCAGTCGTATAACGTCGTTGGGTATAGCTGCGTTAATGAATCGCTTGTCGTTCCATGGAGTTTTGAACGATTAGGAAGGGTAATCCCCGACCCCATTCTACACACCGAATACCCGCTTTGCAGGTGCGGCTATAGTCTGGTGTTATGCTGTAATATATTGGGTAAATTGCCCGGGGGGGGGGGCACTTACATTGGCGAGTGGATACCATGCGCGACCAAAAAAACACGTAAAAAGGATGTCTTTTTCACGAAAGGGCACGTTACGTACGTAACGTGATAAGGGTGTCAAAAACACAAAATAATGAAAAAAGGGTATCTATTTCGCAAGGAAAATTACGTGTTTAGGGTCGAATTTGCGGGGATGATAAAACAAAATTAAAATGTTTTATAAAGGATGTCCTTTTTGCCCCAAAACTTCGTGTTTAGAGTCGCGCTTAAGGTGTAGTAGGTGGGGTCGTACTAAACCAAATAAGGTAAAGTCGACGACCGAAGGATCCGTAACAATAAAACATTCCTGTACTTGTTTAGGGGTTCATTTCAGGGAATATTTGCCAAGAGTATCGCTTTGTTTCCAATACTGGTTAAGGGTGGGGTTTCACACGCCAATACTTGTTAAGGGGTGCATTTTCAGAATATGGAAATTACGTATTTAGGGTGCTTTTCGAGACCCCATGGACGCGCATGGTATCCACTCGTGAATGGAAGTGGCCCCCCCGGGGTAAATTGCCACTTGGTCTACATTTTCTTTTGTTCTCATGCCACATGGTGTAATCCTAGTTCATCTTCAACCAGTTCGTCTACTCACCAGTTGGTCTAATTGCCATATTTAGCCCATATACAATTTTGTTTCATTTCCAGTTTAGTCTCATCTATTCGTCTAAAATCCATTTGGTATAATATCACTTAGTCTATTACGATATGGTGGATTGTTTAGAAGTCAGATTTTCATTTGACAAATCTTGTATGAAAAATATGCCACTCTGAGCGAGTGCAACGAGTGATGAAAAAGAAGAAAAGGTGGCAGTTTTTGTGATTATTTATCATCAAAACATGGCCTTCGTTGAATTTATCATCAAGATTGAATTATTTCAAAAATGACAAAATAGAAGTGAGTTTATACATTTTTCACTAAATTGTTCACTTCAAAATTCATTGGATAGAGCAGAATGATGTTCTTCCCCACCCCATAGCACCCCTCCCATAATCTTGGGGAGGACAACTTTCCCTTCTCCACGCGTCTGTTCGTATTAGTACGCGGTGGTGCTACGTCTTTGTACATTGCGTGCTGCAAGGGAGAAACAATCGACTTTTCAACAGTCTTTCCAAGTTTTAATTAAATTAAATTAAGGCAAACTATGTTATATAAATATCTTAATCGGGTTACCTTTGAAGACTGAGCAGGTGTACGATTAGAAGAAAAAACAATGCATTTACTATGATGTGACCTAGAAAATATTCAGGTCAAGACGAATCCATTGTTTAAAAATTGTATAGCCCTGACAGGCTCCTATAATCATGCCATTCATATAAGCAAATCTAATTTGGGGGAAGGGGCAGTAGGTGGAATATATTTATTTTGAGCTTCATATTAATATTTCCTCACTGAAAATTTAATTTCTTTTTGTTTTGTCTTCCGGGCATGGCTGTAAAATCCTCGGTAATGACAAGGAAGGTCTTCTTTTAGAGAGAGACGGGGAGTGAAAAAGGAGGGAGGATTGAAAATCAAAGGAGGTGAGAGAAGGGGAGTGACAGATGGGACGATCATTACCCCTTTTATCTAAAGGATAATTGATCAGGTATTTTGCTAACGATTATTTTCTACAGCGAGGTTTTGCAAAAGAACGATTTTTTAAAGTCCATTTTGACACGGAAAGCAAGATCTTTACAATTTATATATAGAAATAGCATGCAGCTATGGTCGTTTTGACGAATAGGCCTACAATAATCATGACCTATAATTCCTTTTCGTCCATGTATCATCAACGTATGAGTGACTAATCAAAACGGTCATGATAGTAGAATACGGTGGCCCCTTAAAACCCTTCCTCGCGTTAATCACTACTTCGGCCATTGCAGGCTCCGATCAACAGTTTTGGCTGGTACTTTTTTTTCTTGGACAACAGCCCTGGCAAGACAACACGCGATTAGAGAATTGGGAGAAGGAGAAAGAGAGGAAGCTTTTAGTGTTTGTGTGATCGGTGGTGAAAGTCGTCTTCTGTTTAACCTGCTCTTGCCTCACGCCAAAGGGACAGTTCCCGACGCGTTTGATGGCACCTGGATTCTGCAATGTGCGTGTAAATACTATGGATTAACGGGACTATGACGGCAGATCATAGATCATCCAGTTGCATGCCCACCGGACCTTATAACCAACCTTACAAAATGGACATATACATGAATTTTACCAAGAACGGAAACCAAGTACGTATTAGACACGGGGGCACCAGTACCCGTGGATGCATGTTGCCATCTATTTATAACAAAAAAGTGAGGTAATATGGTGGACTTGATATGATGCATTTTAGACATATCAAATTTATTTTATTTGGGTTAAAATTCTACATAACATCCTTAACTTTGAACCATAAACAAAATGCCCACTCCGTCTTATCAAACCGACAATGGCACCACTAAAATAAATTGTCAGGGAATGGCCGGTACAATTCATTTTTTTTCCTGATTATATGTTACTTTGTGATAATTATCTTCTTGCCACTGCTATGACATGAATGAGTTATAAGCCAGACATAAATGAATATTTGCTCGCACAACCTAAATCGTTGACAAACACTTATCAAAATCTTTCACTTAGAATAACTTCAACCCGTTCAATTCGAAACTTACCTGCATCTCTCGTTATGGTAACGAAAGTCACTGCTCTATTTTTGTAACATACCCTAAATTTTTAACATGTTAATATGAAATCATAAAATTGAATTTCTTAAAAACACATCAGCACGACAACATATGTCGGTTTTCTAAAACGTTTGGCGAGTTATTTGTGTTTCCAAAATGTTTGTTTTTATGTCCTTTTGCCTTTCAATTGTGCGTTGTGGTATGTGCTTGTAATCCAAATTATGAAAAGCAGAGGTTCGAGCCTGGTAACGTGTTTTTTTTATGGTGACGATATTAAAAGGTCGGCCACAGATCTACATAATAATATCTGATTGTTATGCAATATAAGTTAAGCAATCTAACGCGTTGAAAAGTTTGTGAAGTGTTTGTTAGAAGGTGTTAAGGAATAATTTTCGAATGGCTAAAAGATATCATATCAAATACACCTATTGACCCACGCCCCTATAACTATCCATCCTTAACACACCCCACTAATCATCCCTTGCATGATATCGTTTTCTTGTACATTTTCCGTCCCATTTCCTATCTAGGTGTGGAAGTTTTGTAACAAACCCAAATCCAAGACAACGAACGACGGGGGGAAGAAAGTCGGAGGAAAGTTGCAGGGGACTCCAAAAAAGGCACTTTCTTTGGGATCTTTGACCGAAGAACCGGGGACAAGTCGGACATATCGGAAGCGAGATGAAGGAGAGAACGAAGCGGTCATTAAAGTATGTATCCAGCTTTGAGAAAAGAAAAAAAAATCCGCTACTGCTGCTTCTTCATCCGGCTTTGACATCCACTTCTCTGCTGATAGTGTTGATGGTATACAACCATCACAGATTATGCTGCTGCAGCATCATCATCCTCCTCCTCCTCATCATCGTCTCCACCTATCCCGTCATCATCCTTCTCCTTTTTGTGGTCCACTGTGTATCGTCTTGTATCTTTTCATCTTGTTGCTTGCTCTGCTGAAATCATTTCGTCACGAAATATTCACATTTTGTTTAATTTGGAATGTTGTTTTGGTATAGTGATTTTTGTTTTGTTTTTGTTTTACACGAATGTATCGATTTCTTTACAGAGTGACATTGTTCCAGGGTTTGTCACGGCAATCACGCAGTCAAGCTATGCTTATAGTGGCAGCCCATGCAATATGGTTTAATCTATGTCATAGAAAATACAAATTTTTTCATTGTTTTGCTTTTCAAGTATTTTATTACATAGCCTGTTTATTGCATATATTTTCTTTGTTTACGTGTTTATGAAAAAGTTGCAGAAATCAAAAAAAGAAATGATCATGATGATCATTGGCGGCGGAAGACAAAAAAAAATTAGGGGGGTCCACATGAAATTTTAGGAGGGACCACCAAAAATTTTTGACAAGCAAAAAAAAAGAAAGAAAAAAAAGGTTCTCATCAAAAAAATTAGGGGGGGGGGACCGTCCCCCACCTCAATTTTAGGGGGGGGGGACCTGTCCCCCTCGCTTCCGCCGCCTATGATGATGGCATGATAGAAATTAATGTCCGCCAAAGGGGCCGCGGGTTAGTCCCAGGTACAAATGGTTTTAAAAAGTAGCATGATTTTGACAGATTAACATATATGTACAATGCAAATAGAAAGGTTAACTGTAGTTACCTTTTCTCATTTTATTCTCCAAAATTACTAATCGTCGATGTGACAATGTATTGATTTATGTAGTGTGATCAGGAACGAAATGGTGCATGTTTGTTATTCATTCAATTTGTCATATTCAATTGCATAAAATACACGCCCCTCAAATTTGTCTTTATTATAAGATGTGATTCCCGACTTCATTAACATCGTGTAATGCAATCTCGATCACATACAGCTTCGATTTCGGTAGATATATATATCAGTTTCAATTATTCCAAGTTCCAAAATGACGTCACATCTGTACATTACTCCCGATATAATAGAATTTGTAAGTGCTATTATTGATGAAACTTTCCTTTTCAAAGTTTCTTTAAGGGTATATGATAAAATTTATAAGTGGGCGACTAGGGTGGAGATTAAAAGATAGCCCACCTAACTGAAAATATGTTATGGTATATGCGCAATAATTACTTCCTTACCAATGGGATTTCTAACGTGTAGATTAAAAAAAATGACATCACTACATGCTAAGTGCATTCTTTGACTAATATTGAGTAAGTTATTAATTCCGAACCATCTGTGCAGTATAAATTATTGAAAAATAGGCCTATGTGATTAATTAAAGTGGTTGAGAATGCGTGGGGATAAATGCAAGTTAAAGGACAAGTCCACCCCAACAAAAACTTGATTTGAATAAAAAGAGAAAAATTCAACAAGCATAACACTGAAAATTTCATCAAAATCGGAGGTAAAATAAGAAAGTTATGGCATTTTAAAGTTTTGCTTATTTTCAACAAAATAGTTATATGAACGAGCCAGTTACATCCAAATGAGAGAGTCGATGATGTCACTCACTCACTATTTCTTTTTGTTTTTTATTGTTTGAAATAGGCCTATGAAATATTTTGATTTTCTCGTCATTGTCATGTGAAATGAAGTTTCATTCCTCCCTGAACACATGGAATTCCATTATTTTAACATTTTGTGCTTCAGGCAAGGAGGTCCTAATCATCAAATTCGTAAAAATTGAAATATTGTATAATTCAAACAATAAAAAACAAAAGAAATAGTGAGTGAGTGACATCATCGACTCTCTCATTTGGATGTAACTGGCTCGTTCATATAACTATTTTGTTAGAAATAAGCGAAACTTTGAAATGTCATAACTTTCTTATTTTACATCCGATTTTGATGAAATCTTCAGCATTGTGCTTGTCTGATATTTCTCTATTGATTCAAATCAACATTTTTCTGAGGTGGACTTGACCTTTAATGACCAAATGGAAAACATTTATTTTGAATATTATTGGTGAACAGGCCTATCAGATTCATTGAAGAGTTGGGACGGCGCGCCGTGGCGTGGGGACCTACGTCATTATGCAAATGACCTGACGATGAAAAGTTTTATGGTATATACACTGTAAAAAATGAAGTGCTACTTTAGCACTTACGGTGCTTGTATAGTGACTGCACTATATACGAGTGCTGATTTTCAAGTTTACATTTGAACTAGAAAATCAGCACTCGTACACTCTTGAAAATATTGGGTAAAAGTACTCCATGAGGGTAATTATGTGTCCAACCAACTTGGGCATTTCTTTTGGGCATTTTTATTTATCCAGTGTGATGAAAATTTTGCCCATTCTCAAGTATTTGTTGCTTACAAGCACTGTAAGTGCTAAATTAGCACTTCATTTTTTACAGTGTAAACACTCAGTTTGAATATTATTGATGAATAGACCTATTAGATTATTGAAGGGGATATGAGATAGGCATAGGGGGCAAACGTCATGCATTCAACCAGACGGAAAACATATTTGATAATAATCACTTCCGTATTATTGAGATTTGGAACGGATTAAAGATGGCGTATGAAAAAGAAAGAAAGAAAATTGACTATTTTCTATCTGGACATCGTGACGAGGTCTTGTGAGTAATTTAATTTGCCACCACCATCACCCTTTAATCATGATCATCAACTTGACCTTGTAGGAATATTATTTCTAAAGGAAATCATCAGAATTCAAGTAACCAAAAAAAGAAGCATTGTTGTCAATTCTGTGTCGACGATCAATCGTTCTATTGTTCTTTATGTAACTAATTTCGTCTGGAATTCTATTTCGCTTTTAAACACAAACCTTTTAGATTGACATAAATTCATAATTTGATTTAATCCCAAAAGAATTAAGAATCCAGATGTTCTGTTTTAGAGTGGTCTCGCATTTGAGCCATTTGAGTTTTTTTTTCATTTCCCCCTTCCACAGGATTCTTTATTTTCAAAAAGCATAGTTACACTGTATAAACATTTACAATTTTTCAGATAAACAGTAAATAAATATGGTATTTACATAATTCATAATACATAGACATGTAATCAAACTGACTTATTATACAATCAAGTTGTCACAGCCAAAGCAAACGATTTGGCAAGAAAAATAATGATACATATATCTAAGAAATAAACACTGGTAATAATTATGTTTGTTAATGAGACAGATTGCCAGCTTGTTCGAAAAAGTTTCTGAAACGAAACCATTTCTTTCTGAACTTATTTGCTCTGAAATTTGTTTTGTAAATATATTCTTCCATTTCATAATATATAAACTTTTAAAGCCGACATAAGGTTACTTTGTTGTAGGAATGAAACACAAGGCGGTTTTACAAGAGGGATGTTGCCGCCCAGAAATTTCGAAAACTTATATCTTTTATAGACAATTTTCACAAAATTCGCCAAAAGTGTTCACAAATTCCGCCAATCTCACCTCAGAAATTGCAAAAGCTTGCCAATGAAAAGCTCGGTCTCATCGTTCCTTCAGTTTCGAGATTATTCAAAAGTTTTATGCGTCTTGTCCCCCAACCCCCCCCCTGCCCCGAAATAAAAATATGCCAATACGACAAAGTCTTAGAACATTACATGTATTATGAACTATAGGCCTACTTATCAAAGGTGTGTGTGAAGGCGGGGGGGGGGGGGGGTATAAATCAAGAGTATAACAATGACTTGGCGGAAAATGCGTCTATTTGTTCAATAGTATATAGCCTACACTGTAAAAACTGTGGTGTTAAAACTGACACCAATTGGTGTTAATAGAGGACCACACCCTGAGGTGTTAAAATAACACCCTAGAGATTGAACATAACACAAAGGGTGTAAATGTAACAACCATGAGTGTTGTAATAACACCTATAGGTGTAAAACTAACACCACCAATTTAACACCGGTGTAAAATAACTGGTGTGGTCCTCTATGTACACCGGTTAACACCACAGTTTTTGCTGTGTGTGATTGATTGATTGAAATTACAAAGCAAGGTGAATTGTGTAAGACAGCATGATGAAATGAAATGAGAATCTTCCTGGGAAGCATAACTTGACAATGAATGAAGGTTCCCTTAATTGAGAAAATGAATAAATGCCATATTAATACAATCTTTAAAATATCTTTAAATGTTATAAATACAAGCCAATCAATTACAAGAACGGAACGCGACAGGCCGCTACATGAACAAGCTGCATCAAATAAGTGGAGACCTTAATTAAGTATGACTATTTAACAAAAACTGTATAATTTAATCAGAAACATTTGCAAGGTTTTGAAACATTACTGGTTATAATCCGTAAACAATGCAAAATCGTAATTTATTTTCCGTTCCTCTTGTAAACCTCATTCATTAAAACATTATGATACTATCATCCCAAGCTAATTGACTTCATGTTTGTTTCCTTTAGTAGCCTCACATGTAATAATCATGAGACGTAATGACTAATATAATTTTATGCTCACAATGCAACCAGCTGATAAAACATGTTGCTTTGTTTTCTCTTTCTGTCTCTCTCTTTGCCTCATCACTCACTATATGTGCTCTTTATTTTTGTTCTTTCCCATCTTTCCTATCTTTTCTCACCCTTTATCTTATCTACTCACTTCCTGCTCATTTTCTTCTTCTTTTTTTGCTTCTTCTTCTTTTCATCCTTCTTCTTCTTCTCCTCCTCCTTCTTCTTTCTCCTTCTTCTTCTTCTCCTTCTTCTTCTACTTCTTTTTCTCTTTCTTCTTCTTTCTTCTTCTTCTCCTTCTCGTTTTCCTTCTTCTTTTTCTATTTCTCTTTCTTCCTCTACTTCTTCTCCTCCTCCTCTGTCTTCGTCCAGCCTTTGATGAATGAACAAAACCAGAACAGCGACACCAACGGCGGACCTAAGTTTCATCAAGCCAACATGGTCAAGGACGTAGAGGATCTCAATCTAGCCAACAGAGATCCCATCAATATGACGTCACACGTCAGGGTAAGACTCGAAATCCCCCTCCCGAAAATAAAACAAGTAAGCCAGAAAAAGACGTAGAAGCAAATATTTCAAATAAAAAATGATTTACTACACGATCAGAATCAAGATCAGTTAAACGGATAAAAAAGTGATCTGAAGGTTTTGTACATCGGAATCGTCAAGGAGAAGGGGGTGGAAATGGATCAAACCACGTCTTCGGTCATGGCTGCACAGCAAAAACTGTGGTGTTAACCGGTGTACATAGAGGACCACACCAGTTATTTTACACCGGTGTTAAATTGGTGTTAGTTTTACACCTATAGGTGTTATTATACAACACCTTTGGTTGTTACATTTACACTCTTTGGTGTTATGTTCAATCTTTAGGGTGTAATTTTAACACCTCAGGGTGTGGTCCTCTATTAACACCAATTGGTGTCAGTTTTAACACCACAGTTTTTACAGTGTGTAATATGGGACAAGTATGAGTCGACATCTCCACAGTTGAAACCAAAATGACTCGTAATGAAAAGTTAGTATACAAAAGGAGGCTACACATGTATAATAATTTTCAATAATACTATGAGCATTGTTAGCTGGAGGTTAGCTGATTGGCTGTATTTTGGACTATTAAACCACATAGTCACACCTAGGAAACCTATATATTCTAAACTGATCGATTGTAGGACATTGTTAATAACGTAGTAGCTGTGACTGGTCTGAAGTCAGTTTCACTGGTGTGACTCTAACATTATAGGCCAAATTCACCCCCCCAAAAAAAAAAATGTTGATAGAGAAAATATAGAAAAATAGAGAAAAAAATGTTGATAGAAAAAATAAAGAAAAACCAAGCTAGCATAACGATGAAATATTCATCAAAATCGGATGTAAAATAGAAAAAAAATAAAACAATGCAAAGTTTCGCTTATTTTTCGCAAAACAGTAATATGCACAAATCAGTGACATGCTAATGAGAGAGTCGATGACACCCTTTACTCAATATTTCTTTTGCTTTCTATTGTTTGAATCATACAATATTGCAATATTTACAGATTTTACAATAAGGCCCAACTTGACTGAACCGTAAAATGCTAAAACGGTGATAATACCACATGTTCAGGGAGGAATAAAACTTTCATTGTTTCAAAAGACAACGGGGAGAAAATTTGAATGTTTCGATATTTCATATGACAAAATACACAAGAAGTAGTGAGTGGTGTCATCAGTCCCCTCATTAATTTTGCATACCGACCAGGATGTGAATATAATTGTTTTGTGAAAATAACGAAACTTTAAAATATAACTTTCTTATTTTACATCCGATTTTGATGACATTTTCAGTGTTATGCTTGTTGGATTTTTCTCTTTTTATTCAAATAAACTTTTTGTTGGGGTGGACTTGTCTATTAATAAGTCGAATCGAGGCGGTCAACGTAATCTCAAAACGAATGTCTTGCTCTTTCTCAACCCCATTCTCTTACATCCCCATCTTACCATGGACCATGATCTTACTTACATCTTCCTTCTACCATTAAACCACGACCCTACGACTGTCTTCTGTCAGATTGGCTTTGAGGAGGTGTTTGCGGAACCTGACCATCAGCAGAGCTTCGATGCAGTCTGGACGACCAGCTTCATTGTCTACACCCAATCGAAGATGTGGTGTTATCGACTCCTGTCCGCAGCCTTAGCCATTCCACTAGCTCTCATTTGTGGTAAGGTCCAAAAAGCTTAATGGTGTTTCGAAAATTGTATTATAGGGGGCCGTTTCATTAGCACGATTGTAAGTTTGTAATTGTAATAAATACCCTGGTAACATGGCTCAGCAACCTATCAAACTCAATATGGTAGATAATATCATGACTATAATAGTTTGCAGAGTTACTATATTGTAAGCATTCATGAAATGGGTCCGAGTACGAATTCATTTTCATCCGCAAAACATAATTGCTAAGACAAAGAAATTGGTCAATCGATGCCAAAGAACCAAGACCGATGATTGCACTAGACCTGATTGGTGCTTGACAAAGATTTAAGTGCGACTCTAAGTCAAACTTAAATCTTTCATGGAACACCACTGGTCTGATATATACACGTTATTTCATTTATTTTCCCCTCAGATTTCCTTTTGCCGGGCTTTTTGCCCTTCATAAAAAACATTATCGGTTAAAATGTAAACGGCAAAAACAATGTAAACCTATCCAGATATCAACATCCTTCTGTAGTTTGCTAATTCCCTCATTTTAATGTTTCCTCGTTTACATTTACAGGAGTTCAACTAGCCTTCTTGACCTTCTGTCACATCTGGTGGGTAGTACCGTGTTCAAGAGTATGGATCTTCATCTTGAACTGGGTGGGAAGCCTATGGGCAACCTGCATCCGTGCCCTCTGTAATCCCATCACAGAATCATGCAGCATGCTCCTAGGCAACGTCAAGGTACAGATGCACACCCCGCAGCACGTATAGCAGATGTCTGGAAGAACGGGGAAAGTGGTGGAAGGACTGAGAAGGATTCCAAGATGCCAGGAAGACGTACTTGGACATTCTAGGAAATTTAATAGTGGACTTACAGAGAGGCGTTCGTGGAAGACCATAGGGAACCTTAAAAATGGAGTGACAGGAAGACGCACATGGGAGGAAGAACAAGGAATCATAATAATGATGATAGATTCACAGGAGGACGTTCGTGGAAGAACTAGTGAATGCATTGATTCACAGGATGACGTTTGTCATTTTGTGGAAGAACTTATAGGGAATGCATTGATTCACAGGAGGACGTTCGTGGAAGAACTAGTGAATGCATTGATTGACAGGAGGACGTTCGTGGAAGAACTAGGGAATGCATTGATTTACAGGATGGCGTTTGTGGAAGAACTAGTGAATGCATGGATTGACAGGAGGACGTTCGTGGAAGAACTAGTGAATGCATTGATTTACAGGATGGCGTTTGTGGAAGAACTAGTGAATGCATGGATTCACAGGAGGACGTTCGTGGAAGAACTAGTGAATGCATGGATTCACAGGAGGACGTTCGTGGAAGAACTAGTGAATGCATTGATTCACAGGAGGACGTTCGTGGAAGAACTAGGGAATGCATTGATTCACAGGAGGACGTTCGTGGAAGAACTAGGGAATGCATTGATTCACAGGATGACGTTCATGGAAGAACTAGTGAATGCATGGATTGACAGGAGGACGTTCGTGGAAGAACTAGTGAATGCATTGATTCACAGTAGGACGTTTGTGGAAGGACTAGGGAATGCATGGATTCACATGAGGACGTTTGTGGAAGAACTGGTGAATGCATTGATTCACAGGATGACGTTTGTGGAAGAACTAGGGAATGTAATTATGGATTCACAAGACATTCGTGGAAGAACTAGGGAATGCATTGATTCACAGGATGACGTTTGTGGAAGAACTAGGGAATGTAATTATGGATTCACAAGACGTTCGTGGAAGAACTAGGGAATGCATTGATTCACAGGATGACGTTTGTGGAAGAACTAGGGAATGTAATTATGGATTCACAAGACGTTCGTGGAAGAACTAGAGAACGTAATGATTGAATTTACACGAGGACGTTCGTGGAAGACCTCGAGAATAATGGATTCCATAGACACGTGATAGAACCAAGGCTTTTCACATTTGCCCAAAGGGTATATTCCAGAAAATGTTGTGTTTAGGGAAATTTGTAATGAGATTCAGTGAACGATGAAAATGTTTTAGGAGGTGTTCTAGACCCGGGTTCCAGATGATCTGGACCACTGGAAGGACTAAGTTTTAGAACAGGTGGGATATGGTTAGCACTAGCAGCAAAAGCCAAACAGTGACGCTGTAAATTTAGAGCACCTAATATCAGCATGCACAGTCGTTGCTTTGTGGATGGTTATCTGGGGACGTTTCTTCAACAAATTTTCGTCTGACGGGATGTCAGAGGGGTCAGATCTGACTAATTTTCTCGGGTTTTGATTGGCTTGGAAACCTAAGTGTCTGACTGTTACTATGGTAACTGTAAGACAACTTTCATGAAACGGTACCCGAGATCGATTGATATAATAAGTGATATCCATTTCAAAGATTGGTAGTATCTCCTGAGGTTGTTTTCAAGATCATGTTTAATATTTTTTGGACCTTCCGCACTGAAGATGGAAAAAAACATCAAAAGGGCTAACAAGGCATGGAGAGCAGTCTATTAGTGCAATAATCAAGGAACACACTTTTGTTTCGCATCCAGGAAGCAAACGTAAAACATCAATAATCAGTGGCTTTGGTGATTACGATTTATGTTTTATATTGAACCTGCTTGTCATCACCTGAACAAAAGAAAGATTCTATTCCACGTTACTCTTAGATTTTTTACAAGACATACACATGCCTTGTCAATGTATTCTATAATTCGAAGTCAAGCAGCTGTAAACCAAACTGACGATTGTTATCTGTTCCCAGGTAGCCGCGATGGCGTCTCTATCATCCAGTCACTGTGATCAATTTGATGATTCTTGTTGCAAATGGGGCAAACATTCAATTAATTTGAATGAATCACTGAACACATTTTGGATCTTCGAGGGGCCAGTCAAGGACTCTTTGTTCGAAACAGGCGAGCACATAACGCCTGTTTGATACCATTAGCCTATTCATTGTTATCTGGAATTGAAATCATGCCAAAGTAATAGACACGAATTGTGGAGGATAGTTTAAAGAAACAATGAATCATTATCCTTTTGAAATAGTTATTACCTGCTATTAATTTGCCTGGATTCAAAGGCACAGGACATCGTTCGACTGACCAAAACTGTTCGTGCAACCGACACCTTAAGAGACTTGAAGAAGCGTGCCCTGGCTTTGGAAGTTGAGAGATATGACAAACACTACCGGGGGGGGGGGCGTGAATTCGATACTCTCCCCGAGAGGGTAGGCTTCGATGTGCTTGCAATTTTTTATGTAGCTGATAGAGAAAAACATACTCTTACCTCTCCAAGTGATTAAAAAAGCGTAGATGAAAAATTCATTTAGTTTTTAATCATACATTATACACATTAGTCTACGAAAATGCATACAAAAAAGCGACATTTCAGAAATTTGAGTTTTCAAGTATGATACATCATAACTTTGCTAAAAAGAATGATATTCAGTTGGAATTTCATCCACATGACAATAGTATTTAAATAAAGTTTCTGGAAAATTTCAATGTAATTACTTCATTGAATTATGTAAAATAAAGTATTTCCAAAATTTGAAATTTTTTTTATAAAAATACCCCCCCCAATGCAGTTTTCTGTATGAAATCTCAGCCAAATGACCTTTTTATCCCATATGAATAGTATTAAATTGTAGGAAATTTATTTATCTGTCACATGACACTAATCTTGTGGGAATTGAATGTTTTATGTCAAAATCTATGTACGAAAATTCAAATTTGCTGCAAATTTGGCGGCCATTTTGAAAAAAAACGCCCTCACGGGTTTATTTTCAGGATAAAGCCTTTTTACCTCATATTCAGCTTTCAAAATTGGTCTAGAAGCACCACATGAAAATTTCTCCTCCGAGTGACACCTCGCTCAATTATAACCCGGACAAAAACATGCGCTATGCATAAGCTTTGACGTGCCATTTCCCTCATCTCTGCCTTGAGAATGATAGAGATTGGCGATTGATCCAAGAAATTGAAGTCAGTAAAAGTTTGGATATAAAAGAAGTATTATGACTATTATAGAATGTTGCTCTTACATTTGAATTTTACAAAGTTCTAATGACCGTTCACAGCAAAAACTGTGGTCCGGGTGTTAACCGGTGTACATAGAGGACCACACCAGTTATTTTACACCGGTGTTAAATTGGTGGTGTTAGTTTTACACCTATGGGTGTTATTACAACACCTTTTGTTGTTACATTTACACTCTCTAGTTTTACGTTTGGGGTGAAATTTCAACACCTCAGGGTGTGGTCCTCTATTAACACCAATTGGTGTCAGTTTTAATACCGCAGTTTTTACGGTGTTATGTTTTCATTATGTCCTCGTGAAAATACCTGATTTAGCGGCCTCTCTCAGTAAATTTGATAATATGCAACGATTTCTGTCAACATAGAAATATACTCTGACCCTTCTCTTTTAAAGGGGGACACGCCCACCACCATCAAAAAGTTGGTTTGAATTTTTAATAGGGCAATTTGGGGGAAAAAAGATTTCACGTCAGACTTCGTCAAAATCAGATGAAAAATATGAAAGTCATGGCATATCAAATTAACAAGACAGATGATAATTGCACATTACAAGCTGTATGCAAATGAAGATGCCGATGATACGACTGATTCGCTATTAAAAAAATACGATATGAAATATTCATTATTTCAATTGGAGATATGATTAAGCAATTCATAATGAATTATAATAATGACAATGTCTTTGATATTTTCTTTCCGATTATATACAAAGTCGTAATTAAGATGTAATTTTGAAATGTTTGTTTTAAATGGATGTTTGTGAATATAGCGTAGACATATCAAACCTGTGCTCAGTGTTCCTATGTCAAGGTTTTATGAAATAATTATTTCATAATATAATGGTGATAGTAAATAAAATTCTAGGACATAAAGAGTCAGGAAAATGGTCATTTAATTTTTATGACGCTTATATATTTTTTATATTCTAGTCAACATAGTTACAAAATGATAATTCCATACATCATAAAATATAAGATTTCTGTAACATTCGATGAAAAATCGTTTATATAAATACTGTACATATATATTATATATTCTCTGTACAAAATGGTGATAATAAATCGTATAATGAACTTACCAGTTTTTCTGTTTTTGTATTCTATCTTCATCACAATAATTTTAATGAAATTTCAAAAATAATAAAAACACTGTTAGACTACACATCGTGGTGGTTTCGAACCTGAGTCATGACAACCACTTTTCATATTTAAATACGTTGATCAAATTAATGAAGAATATATAAAACTATACACGATGATCTAAACCATGAACAAATTTTACATAGTTTTGTAGCCGATAATAATATACTATAAACTTGAAATTATTGAAGGAATCTATAATCAAACAGAAAAATTGTTTTAAAAGAACGAAAAGAGAAAATGGAGAACCAGACGTGAAAGATTGGACAAACGATATGGAAATGGTGACTTTTTGGGGAAGTTGAAAAATTCGTAAGTCCTATAGGGGATTACAAATTTAGGCACAGGAGTTTCGAGTTATAAAGTCAAGCTGAGGAAATGGAGTGACGTCATTGTTATATGGTAACGACTGTGTACTCCCCAAAAGGCAAAAATGACTAAAACGTAAATCTTTTTTTCAAGCGTTGTTCTTTCAAGTAGACCATGGGCGGAAATCCCAGGGGGACGTGCCCCCTACTCAAAATAGTAGGGGGCACAATATCAAATGTCCCCCTACTATTTTAGGTCTTTGGTGATGCTAAGAAATATATCACTCAAAATGGGAATAAAACGTGCGTTTTGGGACGAGATGACCTTTTTCTTTTGCTTGTCAAATATATTTTCGTCGACATGACCTTAAATTTTAGGTAATAGCCTTTTTTTTTTGCTTGTCAAATTTTCCAGACCCTTGTCCCCCTACCTTTTAAAAGAGATTTCCGCCCCTGAAGTAGACATACATGTATATGCCATCTTGCACACTGAAGGGAACAGCGCCTTGATGAAAAATAAAAACCCCACCAATCCTGATAATTATTTACATGACCATGATGACAAAACGGGGCAATAGTCCTTACCACTTGTCATAATCTATTCACCGTGTTGCCAATTTGAGGTTTCCATAGCTTTATTGATCTCATTTTTTCAAATAGCGATACCTCTCTTCTTTTTCCAAAATCTTTCAAATTTTTACCAATCTATTGGTCTTTTTTCCACCTCAAGTTCACACAAATCGTGAGATTTGATTCCCTTTAAAAGTAAACATTAAATCAAAAAGGAAATAGATACTCCAAATAGGAACTATTCAAATTCTACCGTTATCAGTACTCCTACTTATAAATCACTTTGCTAATATCTGCTGCCCCCGGCCGTGTTCACAAGTGGTACTATTAAATTCGCTCACAAAAACCCCTGACAATAGCAGGCAAGGATGGCATGAACGCGATACTTGAAAAGAAATGTGTTTCATGAAAAGAAAATGAGAAAAATAAAAATAACTAAACAATTCATGAAGATCCTACTCGGACAAAAGGAAGGACAATTTACTGTATATGGTTCATATCGAAAGAAAGAAAATAAATATACCGCACATTTCAAAATCAGTATTATGATCTTATGAATATGCAAATTATTCTGATGTCTTCCCTGAGTTGGAGCATGGTGTCCGGGTGTCTGTGTGGTACATTACCACCTGGTCTACACTCATTTCATTTACGTTCCGTTTCGACCCATCCTACGTGTCTACAATCAGTTCATTTAGTCTATTTGCAATTTATAGCCCATTTACCATTTTGTCTAATTTCCTGCAAAGCTATACACAATTTCGTCTAATTTTCAATTTGGTTGAATACCACCGGGCTAGAAGAATTGATAATAAAAAGAATGTTTGATTGGGAAAGTAAAAATAAAATGGTAAGTCGACGAAGTGGAAAACAAGACTGCATGGACAGAAGACTAAATGAGAATAATATGAAAAGGGTTTCGAACGCCCCCCCCCCCCACCATGGCCCTGGGAAACAGGGGTGCCGAAACACCCCTTCTAGATTTGTCAGGGGGGCGGGGGTGCGTGTGTTCACCATGGCAACAACCCCCCGGAAATTAGGTTGCTAAATAGCAGAAAATAACATTTTGTAGTAAAAAAATCTTTTTCTTTTTGCTTGTCAAAATTTTCATGGAACAAAATCACCTTCAACTTGTAATGAAACCCTTTTTGTTATTATTCATTTATTTATTTTATGTTTTGCTTGTCAAAGATAAACCAGCACCCTCATGAAAAATCGTTCTCAGTGCCCTGCCCCAGTCCCCCGGGAGGGCTCTCGGATTTAGAAAATCCCAAAATATGAAACACTACCCTTAAGAACTGAAGTTGCTAGAATAAAGGGCTTGAAAACTAGATGGTCCTTCACAAATGGGGGTGTCGGTGGAACTGATATTAAAATGAAACGGGGGTCTTCGAGAACGAACGCATGAAATGGGGGCATACGAAAGGGGGGAACGGGTTGGTCGATGAAAGGGTGAAATGATACGCGTGGAAACTGCTGACAAGGCATGAAAAAGGGGAGGGCACATAGCCATACTGCCATTTTACGTAACTGCCCCATCACGGAGCCCGTATTCTGAAGTCGGGTTAACTTAAACTCAGGTTTAAAGTTGTGGTTTAAGTATGGACAGTCAATTGTTAAATAAATCACTAATAGTAGAGATATGATATTTCACCTCATTTGGCTCTAAAATCATTCATAATTGTGTAGGAAGTATAAATAGATTATCGTCTGCATCATCGATGAATCAGGAAAGAGCACAGTAAACAAAAGAACATACAACTTAATAAAATTTTGGCACTTTTGGCTTCCCATATTTTTAGTACAGAGTTAAACCGTGGTCAAAGTAAAATTCCACTTCAGAATACGGGGCCGGGAGTTTAACCCATGTGGTATCAGAATATCGGAGAAGTTAATTAATCAACCGCTTGTAGACCAAACTTTCGATTTCTGCGTCCATACTGACCACGACCCGGACCATGAACAAGTTGGCACCGCATCTTGGTTGCAGATCAATCAAACATTAGTCTCCCAAATGACAAACTCATCATTTCCCTTTGCTTCCCAATCGACAAACCGAAAGCGACGTCGATCACCAGATTCGACACCGCCTCGAAATCGATGACCAAGGACATAAGGACATCCTTTCGTGACCACCTCCAGCTCCTCATCAGGCTCGCGGCGGTCATGGGCGATGCTCGACAGCGTTCCATCGGTGACACAGAGATTGAAGGAGACGTCGAGATGTCGGACGTTCGTGCAGTGCAGTGAAATGTAGGTGATCGTGTTCGATGTCATGTCGAAACATTCCCTTGCGATCACGGTGCGCAGCGAGTGGCAGGCACTCGCCAGGATGTTGAGACCGGGACCGTGGATGTCGAAACACCGTGACACGTCCACGTGCTCGAGGTATTGGTCACAGCCGCAAGCGATGAACTCCAGTCCGCGGTCAGTGATATCGTGGTTGTCGGCGATGTCGAGGTGTTGAAGAATTGGTAACCATCTACCAATGTGTTTTAATCCACGATCCTGGTGTATGAGAGAAACCAATTTACACTTAGGCCTAATAATAACGGAACTAAGCAAATGCGCAATTAAACGAGGTAATTCTTGGCCAAAATGGTAATAAATTTTGATGCTTGTAATGTTTTAATTCTCAATATAGCGATTGCAATCTTTATTCAATTTCAATAAATTACATTTTGTAGTTTCAAAATTTAGAATACAAAGATATTTTAACTGAAGAAGACTGGTTTCTAATTCCTTCACTTGAATCACCAACTTTACAATATTAACCATTTCAAGTGATATTAGAGTTACAACAAATTCTTGTGAACTGCAGGCCTAGATAAAATGTTGATGTCCACGTTGTCCATCAAACTTAAACCTTAAATCTTGTGACCAACTAGATTTTGTATTATTATTACTTGTTAGAAATATTAAAAATCATTCGCTTAAACTAAGCTTAGTTTTCCAAGACGTTCGAGGAATGCGGATCTAACTCTTTTAGAGAATAAAACTTTTAATTTGATGCATCCAACTCACGTGGAGGGAGCAGTTACGAAGCTTGAGTGTGAGCAGCAAGGAACAGTTCATCACAATGGCTTCGATGTCAGCATCACCACATCGGCTTTGGCTGATGTCCAGATACTGTAAGGTCCGCAGGTGCTCTGTTAATCTGCAACCCCACAGGAAGCAGCGAAATTAATAGGCCCCACTTGGAGAAACAGTTGCGGGTTCGACAACATTAACAAGACTCATTAGTAGGTGACATTTGTGATTGAATTAAACGGCGCAATGTGGCGAATGAGCCAAAAGTTTCGGGGGCAGTGGCGTATGGAGCAACAGGTCCATATAGTCGCGAGAGGACAAAGCGGGTTGGTGATTTCCTTTCTTCTTATTTTTAAAGCAAATATGAACAAGCAGACTTGGCAGAATTTGGATGGCTCTTTGAAGGGTTTTCAGTTGGGGATTGGAGAATGCGTCTGTAAATGACGATTACCTTTAAAGTCTTTCATGAGGCTTTTCAGGTATGCCGTCTTAAGAAAGTTGAGACCCATGAGAGATTTTCACATTTAAGTGAGGCTTTTTAGCAGGGACATAAACCCCTGAACAAACAGACAAAAAACGCACACACACCCTCACCCACACACCCTCTCACACACACCTATACATACAAACAAATAAAAAAGATCAACTGAATTAGCCATTTGTACATACCTGTCTAGATCGACAGATCTCAGAGGATTGATCACGGCTAGTCTCTTCTCCCAGTCCATCTCAAGTCGCTTCAGTTTGTGCCCATGAATGGACATGTCAGGCAGTCTATGTGGATCATTCCTCAGACCCAGGCAGAAGTTCATGCTAAGTTCTTCAAGTGAGTCGCCACTCAATCTGACGGAGAAAGGGGAGAATGTCGATCCATTGGAAAGTAAACGTGATACATTATTCCTTTTCATGTTGATGTTGTTACCATGCAATCTAATGTCGAGCAAGGAGCCAGATTAATTGTTCTCAACTTCAGTCGTGGCCAGTGGTGGCAGAACAGAGAAACACTGAGAACAATTAAGCTGGGGTTTGTATTTGTTTGGGAAAATCCCCAGAGAAATATAGGACGAATAATAAGAGAGCGTTTGAATGTTGAGATCACTATTAATATGTGGACATCTCCAAGTGGCAATTGTGACCAACATGACAGGGTTATTAACAAAACTCCCCAGTTACTTTTCCACATTATCATTGTCACTCCTATCAAGTCTGTCCATAGCTATGTACATTAATATGTCTTTCAGTTATTTTTTCATGAGAGGATGTAATCGAGGTTTTTACGAAATATAATCATCAGTATGTGCGAAAAGGGGATGTTTTGGTATAAAGGAAAAAGTTGTACTTCTGTGACATCACACTCTCCTTGATCGTATTCTTTGATTTTTCTGATGTCATACAAGCTACGTTGTTCCAGTGGTGTGATTCTCCTTTACGTTGGGATAATAAAATTAGAGGACAAAAGAAAGGGTCTGGGGCCGGATGGTCAAACAAAAAATCTTGGTGGGACGGAGGGAAGACTGAAGAGCAAAATGGTGATGACGAAGATGATAGTGTGGATGATGATGATGACAGTGATGATGATGATGAGGAGGAGGATGATGATGATGTTGATGATGGTGATGATGTTGATGATAGTGATGATGATGTTGATGATGATGATGGTGATGATGATGGTGTTAAGGATGCCATGATTACGATGATGATGACAGTGATGATGAGAAAGAGGATAAGGGGGAAGACAGTGATGATGATTATGATGATGATCATGACGAATATGATGATAATGACAATGACAACGGCGATGATGATAAACGCAGAAACTTACTTGACAAAGAGATAGACCCCACGAGATGTGATGTTCGGACATCCGCTGATGTCCACCTTGAACAGTCTGACGATGTTCGCAAGAACCCGAAGACCACAGTTTGTAAGCAACTGACAGTAACTCACGTCCAGTGCCCTCAGCCCATTGCATACCTTTGCTAACTGAAATATGACGTAATCGGTGACGTCATCGGAGTGTGAGAGGTTGAGTTCGGTGAGGGATTTGGCTGATAGAGAGGTGGCCGACAGGAGGGTGTCGAAGTCGAAGGGGCGGTTGCCTGAGAGATCGATCGATGATGTCTGGTGGTGACGAAAAACGACAAAAAAAGGTTATTGTTGGTCTAGACAGTTGTGTTCCAGACAATCAAATTTTAAACAGCCATTAAAAGCGGGCCCGTATTCTGAAGTCAGGTTTAACTTAGACCATGGTCTAACTCTGCTAAAATTATGGGAAGGCAAAAGTGTCAAATTCTTTATTAAGTTGTATGTTTCTTATGTTTAATGTGCTCTTTCCTGCATGATTCATCGATGGTAAAGACAATGATCTATTTATACTTCCTAGACAATTATGAATGATTTGAGAGCCAAATGAGCTGAAATATGATATTTCTAACGTTAGTGATTTATGTAACAATTGGCTATCCATACTTAAACCAGAACTTTAAACCCGAGTTTAAGTTAACCCCGACTTCAGAATACAGGCCGCTGAGTTTACTAGTATAACGTGTTAGGCAGTATTATAGATAACAAAATAAAAAAATGATTACATCTATTGAATTCATATTTTCAGTGTCACTCAAAGACAAAAGAAGGCTTTATAATTGTAAAGAGCCCGGACACCCCACCCCATCTTCCATTCTTTGTATAGATTCCCAGAAAGTAAACTCAAATTGAACTTGTAAGCATTATAATGTATTTACTGTTTGATTTAATGCCCAAATTTACAGAGGACAGGTACAGCTCCAAACCAAGTTTAAATCAACGATGCCTATCAAAATTATTCAATACAAATATATATTTTTTTTTTCAATTTCTTTTTCACCCAAAGTAGGGTGTTTTATTTAATAAATCATCAGTTTGCATGTACATTTGCTTTCACAATTAATATGGCTCCAGTTTACATTTGTTTTCACAGTCAATGTACAGAAATAATCAAATAGTGGTGTTTAACAGTACATTAGCTGATAGTATAAAATCTTGTTATAAAATAAATCATTAAATCATTCAATACAAATATTGGTGACATCGTGATATTCTCTGTCAGATAACAACATCCTTCATTCGTATTGCTGATAGTAAATTTGTTATAGAAATTGTATATTTTGTTATCGTAACAAGTCTTTATGAAACGAGAGCCTGGTTTAGCTTTAATACCACAAGTTTTACAGTCATGTTTATAGTATAAACCAGCTTAAAAACGAATAAAAAAAGTTAGATAAAATGTTGTTTTTATTTCTTGAACTCGTTCTACCGCAGTTGGACAGATATTTCCTTATCAATACCAAAATGAAACGGATTTGATTTGAATCCATTCTTCCATTTATAGAAACAAAAATCGGAGGTCCCCATTCCACAGAAAGGAGACCTTTCAAGGACCTTTCAAAGACCAAAAAATTGACAAGGTCTTTCAACAGTCTCCTAGTTCACTGAAATTTGTCATTTCTGTGGAATGGCTCAGAAAGACCCCTCAAAGAACTCCGAAAAAGTGATTGGTGCTAGTTGTCTTATTGGGCTTAGATTAGTCCTATAGAGATATTTCAATTGCCTTTCAGAGATCCTTCATGCAACAAGTGATCTTTCATAATTCTTGCTTTTGACTTTGCCTGGTCTTTTAATGATCTCTCATAAATCTTACAGTGATTTCCGCAAAAATCTTGAGAGACTTTCGACAGATCATGGAAAAACTAATAAGAACTTTGAAAGTTCATCGAAATATCACTGCTGAAAGACCATCAACATGACCAAGAGACCAATTTCCTGTAAGACCGCTGCGCTGAAAGACTATTTTGAACTGTTTCTAAAATTTTTGGAGATCATGGAGACCATGAAGTCCACTGAAAGATCCATCAGGAATCGTGAAAGACCTCGAAGATTTTTGAAAGTTCGTTGAAAGGCCTTTAAAAGATCAAGCAAGTTTCATGGTCTTACAGCAGTATTTCAGAGGTCTTACTCTCTGTGGAATGGGGGTTTTACCTTGTACAAACTTGACGTTTGCAGGACATCATGCAATCGTTTTGACGTTCCTCGCAATTGGGCAAAGGTCTTACTGAGAGGGTGGATATAACTCGAAATCTTCATCAACAATTCATCCGGGAGATCGTCGAGAGAGGGCGACAAACAGCAGGACTCTTCTGTGAGGAATGATTCGTTCGAAGAGAACTCAAACTCTGACGAGGAGAGCGGGTCGCTTTCTGATTTCGTGATAAATCAAATTCAATCTAAATAGTTTGTATACATGTACACAGAAAACTTTCATTGATATATGATACAATTCGAAAGAAATAGTGAAATGGTGAAAAATTGTTGTAAGTGTGGTGAATAAAGTCGGTATGGCCTATAAGGCTTGTGTCGCTCGTCACTAATTTTCGGTCATTCAAAACTATTAATTATTTTAACAACGAAAACAAACATCATAAGCAGGACAGCGTTACGGGGGAAGGGGGGGGGGGGTAAGGGGAAGAGATGAACTCCCTCTGTTAGTTTTTAAGTAGTGAAAAATGATAACAAAAAGAGGAAGAAAAAGAAAGAAACCTACTGAAAGAAGAGGGATAGCGTCTATGACTTGTTAATCTATATCCCCCCCGAATTCAAACAAAATGTCTTGCCGCCCCGTATCAAAATACTTTGGCCCCGCCCCTGGTCATGACTTCCATTTCTTACCTTCATCACTGCACTTCCGTCTCGTCTTTCGTTTTGTCTGTCTTTTCTTTGCCCTTTCTTCAAAAGTCAACTTTTTTAAGGGTGAAATCATAGACTGCTTTATGCAACAAAGCTGTAAAGAGAAATAAAATCGTTCTATCAGATTTTCCTTTAAAATATTTATAAATCTATTACTTCTTTATTCATTCAATCATTTATTCATTCATTCATTTGTTCGTTCGTGCATTCATTCATTCATTCATTATTCGTTAATTCATTATTGATCTATTTCATTTATTAATAATTCATAATCCCAAGTTCATCCCTTCATTCATAATCATCCTTAATCCTTCCTTCCTTTCCCTTCTTTCTTTCTTTCTTTCTTTCTTTCTTTCTTTCTTTCTTTCTTTCTGTCTTTCTTTCTTTCTTTCATTTCATTTGTCCATTCATCAATCCATTCATTATCTTTCCATCCATTAATTCACCCATCCATTCAATCAATTTATTCTGTTATTCTTTCATTAATAATGATTGTCTTAGACCTAGATCTCCTCGGTCTTATCTATTCTTTTTCTATTCTCAAAAAAGAATTCCGTGAAAAGTTTTATTAGACTACAGATTTGATTTAGATTTAATTCGTCTTTTTGACACCCATTCATTATTTTCTTTCCATTTGATCCTTCATTTTTTTCTTCACCTCCCTCTTTCCTTCTCTCCTTCATTGTTGACCTTTTTTTGATACTTTTCTGAGAAATATCATAAGTTGTAAATAAAAAAAAAACAATAAAAGAAACACTCACCATAGCGTAAACCAGGGTGTAGATAGTCTCCCTCCAAAAAGGAACAAGAATTGATGGATCTTGCTTACTTGTCAGTAACAAACTTGACTAATAATTTCATTTTAACCGTTAAAAAATTCTTCATTTAGGGATGCGCGTCAGACAAAATTTGAATACAGACACCAGCGCGCCAAAAACACCCGCATCCCGCATATGCGCGCATTGTCTGGCTTTTGCTTTTGTATGATTTTTTTTCTCTTTTTTTTCTGATCACGACTCATCCCAGTAAAATATTATGATAAATAACGTTTTTTAAGTATTTCTAAGTATAATTGCTTTGTAAAGCAGGCAAAGACCTGTAAATTTCATAAAACACTGTAAATCGCATTTTATGTTGTCCGATTTCCTTTTTTTTGGGGGGGGGGGGGCAGCATGCAGCCATTCGAATTTATTTCTCTGTTACAGATGCCACATATAAACAAAAACTAATGACATTCTAGGTTCTAATTCAGAGATGCAGCACCCTGAAGAGAAATAGATGAGGAGAAATTGTTTCATGATGGTGAGGCATCGCTTTTGTTAACTCACACTTCCCGGGGTTGTGTGCCCTTCAGTTGAACCAAAATTCATGTTTCTGAGAGGACTGATTGGTTTTTTGTTCATACCCCCGCCAAGTTTGAATGGGGATCAGATTAAGGTCGGGCAGCCCAGGGCCCCGTCTTACAAAGAGTTACGATCGATCCAATCAATTGTAACTCTATATGGAAATCCATCAGTGTCATAACTTCTTCCACATGAAATTTGTAAAATGTCCTTTGTAGACAAAGGAGAACATACCAAATTGTCCAGAAATCAATGAATTTGTGGATATACCGTTCATCTCGAAAATATGTTGAACAAAAAAGCATTTGATTGGATCAATCGCAAATCTTTGTAAGACGGCCGTTGTAAATCTTGCGGTTCAAACTACTTCCTCAGTTTTTAACCAGTTCTTGTTAAAGTTGAAGCACAACCAATGTGCTAACGACCTAGATATATTTCTTTTCAAATATCATTGGAAATTAAATTTACAGTTAAAAAACCCCGATTTTACAGAAAAGGAAGATTTTGCAGAAAGCAATAACAGATTCATTCTGTAAATTCATAAAACATTAATTTTTCTGCAAATTAACAGAACAGGTGTGTTTAAAAAGGGGAAAATGGTGTTTTATTTAAGGAAATTTGTAAGGTTCCGGCTACACCAAATACCAATTTCCTGTAAGATTACTCTGGTAAGTTTACAAGTGTTCTCGAGACTCTGCTGCAAGAACTTCTTTTATTTTAAGGATTAATTTTCTAACAGTGTACCGTATAAACAAAATTTGACAGCTCACAAATCCTCAATTTAAGAAAAAATACGTCATAAACGCAAATGCAACCCTTGTAGGATTATGACATCATTGACATCTGGATTCATTCGCAGTCATGCCTGTCTTTGGCGCAATTCAAAATTTAAGGCATGGTCACACCGCCCGAGTGTTGTTGGAGCGGTCGTGGAGCGGTAGGGAAAGAGGGTCGAATTTCGCTTTCAAAATCAAAAACATAAAAAAACAATCGAAATCGAAAATGGTGAACGGTAGCGAGCAGTGATGATTTTTTTTATATCTCCGCTCCACGACCGCTCCAACAACGCTCGGGCGGTGTGACCATGCCTTAACATCACCGCAAAGAAGCGTTAACACATAATTGGGAAAAAATGCTCTTTCAAGTCACATGATAATAATTATGTGTTCATGACACATTTCCCCCTCAAATTGGGGATCTGTGAGGTGTCAAGTTTTTTGGGGGAGTAACGCGGTAGTGAGGAATCAATCTAATCGACAAAGATATAGTGGAAGGGCGCCAGCTTTTGTCCGTTTTATGCATAGCAAATCCACACCCTTCAGGATTTGAGCTCAGCAGATGCAGATCAAAGCGAAGAATTGGCTAGTATAAAATGCTGATTCATTGACGTCTATGCCGGTTGCGGCTTTCCACGCTGCCAAGTCCATACCTCTCATTGCTCGTACTGGTTTAAGAAAATGAAATTAAGGGGGCGTTACACGACGCTGACAAATCTTTAGTAAATGTATATATAAAAGGGGTCCAAAAATAAATCACACGTCTTGCTATTCGTAAAATTTCATGTTGCTTCCAGGGGGGCGTTTCATCAATATTTTCGTCCGACAAGTTGTCAGATCTGACAACTTTCCTGGATTCTGATTGGTTAAGAAACACTGTTACTATAGTAACTATCGGATAAAACAGGACTTGTCATATAAAACGTCTTACAAGTCCTTTCATGAAACGCTCCCCAGGAGGGTGTTTCACAAAGATTTAAGTATGACTTAAGTCGCACTTAAATGCCGATGAGCACATGATCAATCTGACCAATGCTGCCATATACCGCGCGCAAATAGACATTTAAGTGCGATTCTAACTCATACTTAAATCTTTGTGAAACATTGATACCCTCGCCGATTTACAATAGAAAGTTGAAATCAATTACTCAAAAGATTCTGACAAATATTAAAGGAAAATCAAACCTTTGGAATAAGAAAGCTCGTGTGAAAAACAGAACAAGTCAACGAAAGTTTGAGAAAATTGGAAATAATTAGAAAGTTATGAGCATTTGAATATTGCGATCACTAATATGCTCTGGAGATCCTCATATTGGCTATGCGACAAAGAGGTTTTATGTCACTTGTGAACAACTCTCCCCATTACTTTAGTATATATTTCACTTAAACCGCCTCTTTTATCACATCTATCGGTAGATCATGTATTCTTTCTATAGGAGGGCATGTACTACAGATTTTCAAAGAATATATCAATGTATAAAAGTTTATATCACCATAAGAAAGAGAAAAAAGAGACATTTTTTGTCCATCAAGGGGAAAGTTGTTCACATGTGACATCACACATCTCTGTGGCATTGCCAGTATGAGGATCTCCATAACATTGGTGATCGCGATATTCAAATGGTTATAACTTTATCATATTTGTCCGATTTTTTAAAACTTTCTTTGTTCTTCTTCGATTTTCCGTTTACACACAAGCCCACTTGTTCCAAAGGTTTCATTCCCCTTTGATCATATTTGTGAATGTATGTTTTTATTAGTTATTTGTTGTCTTCTTTTTCCACCTATTTCCCCGCTTCGATCTTCCTTAGCGCCTTACTCAATGTTTTCCATTATCTCGTACTTAAAACAATCTTACAATATTTTTCTATTCTTCATAATCACATTCATTATCACCTTTTTTTGAAAAAATCTTTTTCCCCTCCACAGGGATTTTATTGGCAATCAAAAATCAATATACAGAGTACAATGAATAATACAATCACATGATATAAACAATGAACTGACAAAATAATTTCACATGTGGAAGTCAAACAATAAAGAGATTTTTCAATCGAAACCATCTTTTGTCAAATCTGTGTTGGTTAAAATTAAGTTGGGCAATGTATTTTTCATTTTGGTAATAATTGATTATTGAGGATTTAATGATACTGAAAAGAGGAATTTTATTGTTTATTTTACAATCATACACAGTTTTTCTTACTATAATGAGAATACAATTGAGTGCAGAATTGTTTTTTCCAATAAATCCGAATATTTTATTTTCATCTGAAAAATATAGTCTCATTGGTTTTGGTCCTAATCCAGTCATCTAACTCTTTCCAAATGTGATTAACATGCCTACACTCCGTGTATAGATGCAAAACCGTTTCAATTTCTTTTCGACAGAAAGTGCATTTGTTTACTGAAACTAATTTCAATTTGAAAAGCAAATCATTTGTAAATAATATACGTTGCACAACTTTATATTGAAACCAACGTAATGTTACATCAATGGTACACTGAAAACCCAATGAGCAATAAGATTCCCACCTTTTATCGTTCAGATCAAATATGCACTTACATTTAAGAAAGCTTTTGTTTTCTGTTTTTCGTCGTTTCAATAATATGGAATAAATATGCGAGCATCCTCTTTTAAGTTTAGTAATAAATGCTAGCACATCTGGAATTAATGGTTGGGGGATCCTATCGAATGTAGACCTTTTGTAAGCTTCCTTGATAGCAACACATAGTGAATGATAAAAAAGAAAATTCGATTTGACATCATAAAGATCCTGAAAATCTTTGAAAGATAAAAAAATTCCCTCCTTCATCCAAAATATCATTAATGAAACGAATACCCCTTTCATTCCATTTCTTCATATATATTGGAAAATTGCCTATTCTGATTTTATTATTCCATAAAGGATGTGAAGATACATTGACATGATTATTATAATAGATAGTTAAGAAATTACTATAAGCAAAAATCATTTCACTCCAGAAAGAGTTATAGGTCTGTTTTGATAATTCTCGAAAGTAGTGACTACCCATATACGTCATATAGAAAAGAACATCTTGTTGTCTTGGCAAGGAAGACATAAGAAATCATAGAATGTAACTATCAATTGATCCGTTTACAATTCTCCTTATCCAAGAAATCTTTAATGATTGACAGTGTGAATATATGTCTATCATTTTAACCCCGCCGTTTATGTATGTTTGGGACATTTGAATCCTACAAACTTTTTCCGGTTTTTCCTCCCATATGAATTGGTAAAATAATGAATTTAAATCTTTTAAAACTTCGTCACTTGGATTCGGAAGAGACATAATGAGGTAATTAAGTTTAGAAACCAACAAGGATTTAACCACAGTTACTCTTCCTAAAACAGTAGGATATCTTTTTAACCATGATGTCATTTGACTCTTTATTTCTATAATTTTTTCGTTGTAATTATACTGTACCATCTTCTGCAAATCCGTACAAAAATCAACACCTAGATATCTAAAGAATTCATCAAATACCCACGTTAAATTACGATCAATAAGTATCTTATCTCCTGTGTTTTTGTTTAGCCCTATCCAAATCGCTCGGTCTTATGAATATTTATTTTAATCCAGACATCGCAGCGTATTCATCTAAAATATTTAATGCGATATTCAATTCCGAAGCAGTACCGTTTAATGTGAGTAAAGTATCATCCGCATACTGAATCAATTTCAAATTTTGTTCAGATATCCTTATTCCATTAATACACCTTGTATTTCTAAATAAAATTCCCAAATTTCTTTGTTCTTCTTTGATTTTCCGTTTACACACAAGCCCACTTGTTCCAAAGGTTTCATTCCCCTTTGATCATATTTGTGAATGTGTGTTTTTATTAGTTATTTGTTGTCTTCTTTTTCCACCTATTTCCCCGCTTCGATCTTCCTTAGCGCCTTACTCAATGTTTACAATCTTACAATATTTTTCTATTCTTCATAAACACATTCATTATCATCTTTTTGATAATGTATATGGGGATAGACCGATGGTGTTCTTTTTCACTCCACGTCATTCACTTCGGTCATTAGTTTCACGTCTTTAATTTTTATACTCTCCTTCTCTATGTTGAATAAAATGATAATCGTTCTGAAATTCATCACAACTTGGTTACACAACCTACCAAGAAGTTTTGATTTTGTGAAATATGCTCGTCCAACAAGTCGCGACTTCTCATTTTCACACCCGCGATCACAACTCCTTTCGTTGGGTAATTTTTTGCACTCATAAAATAATCGCCAATGTGGTTTGACCTATCTACTTTGTTTATTCTATAATGGTTTTAACTTCTAAGTTTTAATCATCATCAGCGTCATCATCTCTCTCGCTTACAATTAATCTATTTAAGTCTGAACTCGACAAAGTGAATTGCGCTTCTCACACCAACACTCCTTGTAAACCTTCATTTCTTATACCAAGACGTATCACACTACTCATTAGCGCCGTGCACAACATAAAAACATAATAAAAGCAAATATAACGTTTGAAACGCGTGGTTTTATTTATAATTTATCATTCGTATCGAATTCAACGGAACGGATTTTCAGTTTAATTCTTAAATTATACATCACAACCGCTTTATTTATAATACTATTTTCGCGATCACTTTCTTTAACAAACGTATTTACATAACTTGAGTTCCAAGTCGTATCATCGGGTTTGCATCTCTTCTCGAAAATGGCAAACCGTCAAAGTTTTACATTATTTGTGAAATCTTTGTTTCTTGTACATTTACACAGAAATAAGACATCTTATATGAGCAAATACATTAACTTGAACCTAATGAACTGTCCACGAAACAAAGAAAGGACTGCAATAAATAAGTTACTAAATATTATACAGATTTGGGAGGATAGAATGGATAGGATTTCAGAAGATAGAATAGATGAGCCTCACAGAAAAGCACACAGCTACAGAAAATGATTATCAGAGTTGTCTCATTATGGCATGGAAAAAAAAAGAAAGCAAAAAGAAAACTTAGAACAATGAGAAAACTAACAGAAACTTGCATTTTTCTAATATCTATAGATAATGACAGACACAGAATGTTAACATATTCGACCAGACCACAATATAATTTTATCTTGTAGTTGTAGAATATATAGAAGTGATTGGCATGAACACCAAGGAATAATCATCTCAATCAAGGATATTTCCAAAAGGAATACATCGGTCTAATACCGCAGTCACATCAAGGGATCTGGACTCCAACCCAAACAATGATATGCCATTGAATATAACGTAATAAGCTTTGATCGGTCTGGAGTCTGGATTGCTGATGTAACTGTAGCATTAATAAGATAATCACACACATTTGGCATTCTAATTACACCAGAGGTCAAAGGTGATCAGATGTACTGATGAAGACTTATATTCTCTACCAAATCAGTATATATAACATTTCTAACTGATGTCGAACAACTATCACATCCATCATATCATTGTGTATAAATCAGTGATTTTTTTTCAACTGAAATACTGGCAGTTAAAGTTAAAAAGACCCATACATATGCTATGAATATAGAGATAAGTCATTCTTCTTGTGCCTACCAGATACATATATTTCTAGAATCTTCTACTATTACTACTTGTGACATATGCTTTGTGGGCCCTTGATTTATCTTAGCACAAGTTTCCGAGCATGCAGGCAGAGATTTTTGTGTCTCCGAACTATTTTTAATCGCTATGTTTGCTGTATCGGGCTTCGTGGCTTTCTTTATTACACTCCTCCCCAGGCGTGCCGTCATATGGGCAACGATCTTCTCTTGGGACTCTTCTCCAAGGAGAATTGCCTCTTCTCTCTATCCCATTCTGCTCTTCATACACGAGTACTTTCACTCATGAAACCCAGATGCAAAAAGTAAATACTAACTACCACATAAATAAGTGCAAGTATACTATGCTATAGTATCCCATCATACCAAGACTGTCAGCCATTTGACCTCACAGAGGCTGAATCGGCTGCAAACAAGTTCACACATTTCAGAAAAAAAGGCAATGATTATTGCTGCCCAACGCCTTGCATATGAAACAATCATGTTGACACAAACAGGCAAATAAATGATGGCATTTTTTGTTTGATTCTTTGCCATGCAGGTATCATCTACTTGCCTACTTCTCCTTTTCTCTCATCAACTTATTGTCATCATTTTTTCTCATTTTTTTGTATTTTTCAATATTTTTTATTATTTTTTTTTACATGATTTTGACCACTTATCTCTTTGGCAACATTTTTTCGTACTTCCCACTTCCTCAAAGAAGCCCCATCATCAGAATTCTTAACTAATCTTGGTTTTCATGTATTTTTAAAAATTATTTTCATGCAAAGCTCTGGCTAATAGAAGCTACTGCAACGATTTTGCACTAGATATACAAGATAGTACACTATATCTCTCGGGACTATTTACAAAATAAATACCATCTAACATGTACATTGACCGTTTGTCTTAAACAGCATGGTTTCTTCTGTCAAATAATCTCTATATTTACATACATATGACATAAACATAATAGTTACATAATTACAGTCTCTTATTTACACTATTTTTTCCTTTATGTACAGGTAAAGTATCTAATTATTTAACACTGTACAAGACATGTCTTTGCATAAAGGTCCTAAATTACTTATAGTACCCCTGACCATTGGGTTAAGAGATCCAATAGTTAATCAAGAAAATAGGAATGATGGAATGATAAAGGGAGAAACTGAATTAAAATTTTAAGGGAAAATTTTGAAATGAAATGTATTACTTAGAATGTTCAATTCCATGTCCTAAGTGAACAAGCAAAAGTAATATGGAGCCATAAGACGGCAAACTTGTGTCGATCTTCACAAAACAAATTTGAAAATATTATAATTTCATTGAGGTAGAATCTACCAAAACTGTACCACATTGTGACTTTAAAAAAGATTCTCTCTAAAGTCAACAGTCTCATTAAGAGCATATCCTCATTCTTCCAAAATGTAGCATTGAGACTCCACTTGCTCTTGGCAAATTGGCACCATTTTGTTTTAGGATTCAATCAACAATTTGGCCAATAAATTACAAGGCACACTTGATTTGGTACACTCTGAACCAGCTTCCGTTCAACTGGCCTTCTTATTTTGGTTGGTGTGTGGTCGGGGGATGAGCATCATCAACGAGAGAAGGATCACCAAGTCACCTCTCTTCCATTTTCCATACAAAAATATAGCACCAATAATAAATCATATTCTATATAGCATCTTTCTCCTCCAGCTCTCCAGGCAAACACATGCAGTCTGTTCGACTTCCTTCGTTGAACTTTGGCAAGGAAAATAGCTGCTGCCCAGGTATAATGGTCCACTTTCTCTGCAGGTAGTCAGCTTGATGTCTTCTCTATTTCAGATGAGCTATTCCTGCTTCTTTCCATTGGGTCTTTCTGCAATGCAGTCTTATTTCAAGTAATGACCTTTTGACCATCTGGACTGGGCAGTTGGTGGAAAACCGATGCCAGCTAGGTACCTAACTAAGCTTTGGTCCTAGTAGAAATGTAACATTATGCCATTTCTTCGTTGATCTATAAGAAAGCAAAAAAAAAAAATTATATATATATATATATATATAAATATATAAACTATATATTTATCATATTCAAACCAAAATGATCCTATTTCAAAACAATTCTACACACAGTAACAAAATCACATGCATCTATTTTGATTTGCCTTTACAAAATTCATATTGCAGATGATCAAGTAGACTGAAAAAAAATTAATGAAAAAATTCAGAACAAACCTATTCTAAATGACAAGAAACAAAGATAAGGAAACTCACCCTAACATATGCATTGCCATTTTTGCCAGGTCTCCCTACGTTGTGGTCGTATTTTGTCTCAGGGTCTAATGAGAAGGTTTCCTCGGTTGTCTTTCTGTATACCGGGTTGTCAAAGTTCATCGTCCTCTTCTTGCGGTTGGAGTGTCTCCTGAATTCATGAAGAAAACACAAATAATAAATAAATAACAAGTAGGAATTACAGAACTATTAATATTATGACAACTATTTTTTCACACAGTTAAATTAGCTTCATGTTCTTACTAGAGAAAATATGTTACTTCAGGTAAAGAGCTACATATCACAGTCTCCTTATTCAAATTTATAGAACTGTGGGCGGTTTGATGACATATTGCTAATCAAAATGCAGATATGGAAAAGGATTATGCTGCATGTGACACATTTTTTTGTTGGAATTTCACTTTATATTGAAAGGATCAAGAAAAACTTGCAAGATTGGAAGTCAACTAACCTGTAGAGAACGAAGAAGATGAGAAGGACTATGAGAAGCAGAACAAGAATGATACCGATGATGACAGCAACTACCAAGTGTTTGTTGATGACTGGGCTGGACTCCACAACCTCAGGGGTTGTAGTTGGCACATGGGTTGTCTGGACTATCGATGGTTTGGTGGGAGTGACAGTTTCAGGCTTGGGCTGCGCATGCGAGGTGGCAGATTTGACAGTGGAAGAGGCAGGGGTGGGTGGTGCAGCGGTTGTGGAAGGCACTGAAGGTTGGGGGACGCTTGGGTGTGGCTCGTCTCCGGCACAGGTGTGACCATCGGCCAGGAGTGAAACATCAACAGGGCAGAGGCAGGAGTAGTCGGCAGGACCATCAACTTGAGGAGCAGCCACACAAAGGTAGGAACACATTCCATTGTCTTGAGAACATGGAACTGCAGCTACAGCTGTTGGTTTACAAAAGAAATGAATAATTAGTAAATTAATAACGTATGGGTATGTTATGAAAGATAAAAGGTCTTTTCTGGATTCCTAACACGGCTATTGGGCGTACATAGAAAATTCCTAAAATTCTGCACTGGGTGTGTTTAACAATTTCATGTAGCGAAGATAATTCATGAAAGAGGGAACATTACTCACCAGGAACCTGTCTGAGAGGATGGACAACGATGACATCCATGGCATCAGATACACCAGAAAGAATGGTGGTCTGGTTAGAACCAGTGAACTTGTCTGCTCGTTCAATGCTTTCCTTGGTCCAATCAGTCCAGTAGACATAATCTTCAAAGACTGCTATGCTGAACGGATGGGAAATGCGACCTTCTCCAGACACAATCACCCGTCTGTTTCCACCCATGAAGTCAACTGAGCTGATGCTGCTTTCCTTGGCGTCGATCCAGTAGACCATGTCAAGGGTGTAGTCCACCGTCAAGCCGTTGGGCCAGGAAACTCCTTCAGTCACAATGGCGGTGCGTTCTTGTCCGTTCATGCCAGCACGCTCGATGACGCCTAATCCCCAGTCGCTCCAGAACATCAGGCCTGACTCAGGATCCACAGCAATGGCTCGCGGCTCGTCAAGGTTACTGGAGATTAGAACGGTCTGGCGGGTGCCTTCAAAGTTGGACACAATGATGTTGTCAAGGCCAGTATCTGTCCAGTAGAGGAGCTTGTTGATCCAATCAACAGCAATGCCATCGGGCGTCTTCACTTTGTTAGTAACCATCACAGGCTCAACTCCATTCTCTGCTACCAGTTGGGTTCTGTAATTAAATGAAATAAGGCAGCATTTACCACCATGCCATAATTCACATTCTCTACAGATGAGGAAACCATAAGCCATTCTGATTACCAATATACATGTAAATGAAATAACTAGTCTTAACAAATGCACTACCTCACCAGAAGTGACTGCTGAACATCAAAAAGCAACAATGTCAATGAGTATCAATAAACCTAGTTTTATTTCTTGCCATATAAATATTTGGACTACTTTTAAAGTACGATTTGCTGGCTTAATATTTCAAAGCAGATGAAAGAATTATTGACTTACTTGGAAACGACTTCCAGTCCGACATCTGTCCAGAAGACGGTGTTTGAAGCAGAGTCGAATTCGACAGCCACAGCACTGTGGAGAGACCTCCTGATATACTCGGAAGAGGATGTACGTAGGTCAAAGACGCGGATGTCATGTCGGTTGGCAACAAGAAGCTTTGCATGTTCTGCTGAGTTGGCCTTGCAGTGTCCACGGCCATTGACTTCCTCCAGGGTGTAGTTTTCTTCACAATCGCACTTGTAAGATCCTGGTGTGTTGTAGCACCGTTGACTGCAGACACCCAGTATCGTCTTGCACTCGTTGATGTCCACACACTGTGTGTCGTTGACAAGAGTGTAGCCAGCCTCACAGGTGCATATATGACCAATGGCCAGGTCGACGCATCCATGGCTGCAGCCGCCATTGTTTGTTTGGCACTCGTCTCTCCCTACGAAGAAAGAAAAGATACACAAATGGTTAGATTCACTTTCAACTAATGACAATCAAACCTCCACTAAAACTGAGCAACATGGACTTAAAAGGTATCATTTAACTTTGTGAGCAGTCTAAAAAAACCTTGAAAACCATTGAGAATGAAAAGCTAAAAATACAAGGCAAACCCCGATTTTGTAATTAGGTGTCTTAAAGACGTTTAAATAGAACACACAAGTGTATGGGATGAAATTAAGATGGAGTTTCCAGTCACTTTATATCTCACTTATTGAAGGACAAATAATGATTTTTTGACGCGATTTTTTCTGGGCTTCATTTTTGTAACATATCACAGACACAGGTGACAAGTGTGACCTTCTAGCTCAGATTTTTAAAAGTCAAATCAATGTTAGCCAATCACTTTAACTACACAGTGGTGTAACATTTGGCAGATTGGTCTAAATAGGCCAAGGTAAAAATTAACAACTCACCACAAATTTCTTGTCCTGGCTCATCCTCATTATCTGGGCATTCTGGGATACCGTTGCAGACGCGTACCCATGGTAGACAGGTAGAATTTTTACATCTATAGTGAGTGGTTGGATTACAATCTACAGGGCCTGCATCGGAAAGATGAAACAAAAAACGCCATATTAGACCCGTTGCATACTCAACTCAAGATTATAATCTGGTTAGATAACAGCAAGGCCAAAATCAACGAGACAGGCTCTCCTCTCTTTTCATTCCACTGCTTTTCTTTTCTAATTTGCGTTATTCATATGTTCAAAAGATATCATCTAATCTAACCTATCAATCTGTGGTTACTAAATCATTGGCCAGTGCATAAAATGAATAATTTTGAAAAGATAATTTGTAAGAAGCAAATATGAATGAAATTCAGGTCAACTTAGAAAGGAGATAATGCATAACCACATAAAAGACTTGTGAGCAAATTGTATGACATAACAGCAAATCTGGCTCATAAGAGAGTACAAGCTGACTTTTCATCTAGAAATCTTATTCAAAGAGAGGTGTGTGATACAAATATGATGCAATGTTTGTGAGTAGGAGCTGAGAGAGCCTTACTACCAATGGTTGATGAAGATGGTATACTTACCATTACAATTTGCTTCATCACTACCATCGGCACACTCTTCAACGTTATTACATTCCACATCTCCTTGGATACAAACACCATTGGCACATTGGAATTCATCAGGCGCGCAAGGCGTGGGTGTAATAACAGCTGCCAGAACAAAAGTAAAACAAAAATAAAAATTAGCATAGTCTTTATATTTCAACATAGATAAATACAAACTAGGGACTTTTTTTTTAAATCAAACTTTTCACCATATTTTCACTCTTGCTCCAATTATATTTAGTTTTATCTTAACCACCGTGTTAGAAGGGCACTGTATAAATTCAGATTTGATAAATTTGATGAATTCTTTTCTACTTACGACACGATTCTTCGTCTGATCCATCAAAGCAATCCTGCTCTCCATCGCACTTCCAAGATAGACGGACACACTCGCCGCTGTTACACTGGAAGTGGCCTTGAGGACAGGGTATGGCAGCATCAGAACAGTGGGTCGTTGACTCGTCGGATCCATCACGGCAATCAATGTCCCCATCACACTTCCATCGGCCTGGGATACAGGTGGTCTCATTAGCGCCTGTGCACTCGAACTGGTCGGGGGCGCATGTCAGACTAGGGCAGTTGACCTCGTCAGACGAGTCACCACAATCGTTGTCTCCATCACATACCCAGCGTGTGGTGATGCACTTTTTGTTTTCGCATGTGAACTGGTTTGCTGAACAGGTCAGGGCATCTAAAGATGATAAACAATGAGAATGCTAAACATTAAATCCCTAAATCATGACAGGCTTGTCTTTTACACAACATTAGAGGTCCAATCATAAATCTCCATCCACCCAAAGGGAACAGTTTCTGAGACTAGCAACTATGCCATTATGTCAACTACCATAATTTTTAAAAGTATTTTTAGCCTTCCAATGAGCCTTGTTACCAAATAAATAAAGTAAATTAAGGATTTTCCTCAAAATAAATCAAGAGGCAGACTTACGGCAATTGTGTTCATCAGCTCCTGTCTGGCAATCTACATCATGATCACACCTCCACGTCAGGGGGATACAATTCTTACCAGGACCACAGCTGAACTGATTAGGAGCACAGGTCAGGGACTCTGTATGGGGAAAAATAAGTGAAAAAATAAAGGTTCAGGAACAACTTACACAAAACGATACCACATGTGTAAACTTAGGAGCTGTCACTAGGGGGGGGGGGGGTTAAAAGCCCACATCAGATGTTAAATCCTCACAGTATTAAAAACACATGAGATATTGATCTTCCTAGAGCTAAGAAACAGCTTCATACAATTACATCTAGTCCTTTTGGTTCACCTATTCATTTTTTGTTTAGAAAATGGCTTTTATCTAGACAATTCAAAATTCCGAAAGTTTTGCCTGCAGAGTTTTTGTCTCATGGACCTGATTATTAGTGATCAATGTGGCTTCCCCCACAATATTGAAGAATAAAGGCATGGTTAAAGACCCTCTTCTTGGAACCAGACCACCATGCATGGCCATGCTATTCTTGTTCCTTTCTAAGGCATCATTCTCAGGTTGTAAAAACCACATTGGTTGTCCTAATGGAGTTTGAAGATTACCCTTACAAGGGAACAAAGGGTATTAAGAGCTGCTCTCATATTGTTCAATGAGCCAATGCAAATTGATAATGAAGTCTTTTCAAGCAGTGTAAGGACCAGACAGACCATACATGGAAGGGTTTTTGTGGGACAAAGAGTGGATTATCTTTAATGCATGCACACTTATTGGTGACTTAGACATTATTTTCATCATCATTATTTGATGTACATGGCCTCCAATTCTTAATCTGAGGAGCACAAAATAAGTGTCATGGTTGTGAAGACGTGTGATCTTTTTTTTTTGGTGAGGCACAAAAAATTGTTTAATTCAATTTATCATGTTGGGTCGTTGGGTCACACAGAGTTT
Organism: Lytechinus variegatus; assembly: GCF_018143015.1. Lineage (NCBI taxonomy): Eukaryota > Metazoa > Echinodermata > Echinoidea > Temnopleuroida > Toxopneustidae > Lytechinus > Lytechinus variegatus. Next base: position 14,330,900 of record NC_054750.1, read on the forward strand.
AATTTAAGATATGCAGTTACGACTACATGTAAGTGGGAGTATTTTTTTCTTTTGAAAATTAAATTGATGCTGCTTAGTGAGAACATAAATTTACTATTCAGATGTGCAAAAGAGAGGCAAAGACCGTAATATCAGACAATACCATTGCATACCATCCGGTTGGCAGCTTTCTGGCCGCCATTCAATGAATGCACACACACACACAAAATCAAAAATTCGCAGAAACTCTTCATGCAGTAACTGCTCCCAACAGCAGATTCTGTTCAGAGTAGAATGCAACTGGTTCTTACAGATTTCTATGACAATACCAAACCCTGCTTTATTCTGGCTTATCCTCTATTGTTTGGGTGAAGTTCTATTGATCCAGAGGGGTACAATTGGTCTTTTCTTTGTGTATATTGGAAAAGAAAATTTGAAAAGGAAAATCCTGGGTGCAATGGAGCATGCTAACAACACAATGTACATGTTGCACTGTGCCAGTATACGTACATGTACTCCCTATAAAGACCGCATGGCATGTAGTGTACATGCATGCATGTACAATTTGTGAAGCACAAGCCAAGTTTATTTCCTCCATCTTACCAGTTTAAACAATTGCTTGAGGATGGAGGGCCTTTGTTTACATTTCAAAGGTTATGTTTGTATTTGTTTTGTGCTTGAGCCAAAGAGGAGGAAACCATCCAAAGATTATTGGTTAATATCTTACGATGATGTAACAGACAAGTTGCATTTCACCTTGTGGGTACATAAACACACTATCAAAGTCAGCAAAATGGAGGCCAATTCATTGGCTCCAAACTCAATTCTGTAAGAAACTGGGGATAGGCGTAAGTTTAAAAGCTGGGGGCAAACAGGGTCGCAGTGTATTCTATGCAAATCATCCATGTCTAGTTCATATACACAATCATAAAGATTTATGGATTTATTTACAGCTGATGACATCCCCCAAGAGATCCTGATGAGGTTTCAAAAACTCCTGAGAGTTTTAGCATCTCATTCTTTACTCCTATCTATATTTACATGTAATTATCATGGTGACCATTTTTTTCCCTATTGGACTCTTGATTAAGTATTTATCAATGCTGGCAAAGTATTTATGTCATTCACCAATAAAATTCCAATCATTCAAAACATAATGTAAAAAGTAGGCCTACAGAATCAAACTTCTTGGAATGTGTGTCAGCTGCGGCAAGTTTAAGACCAACTCATTAAATTAATTACCAGTCTATGAAATTGAATTTGTTTCAGAGAAAGGGAATATATTTACCACAGCCAATTTCATCAGAACTGTCTGGGCAGTCGGCGTCACCATCGCAGCGCCACCTTGCTGGAACACACACTGAATCGCTGTTGCCTGTTCCTGTACTAGCGCACTCAAACTCTTCGGCACTGCATGTCAGTTGACCTGCAGATTCATGAAAGAAAAGGAATAACATTTCAATTAAATCTCAAAATCAATCAATGACAATGGGTATTCATCAGTCCCTTTGTGCTAGAGACATTTACACTTAATTCTTGTGTACAACATTTAATGTGGGCTAAAAAAAACCCTTCTGGACAATTAAAAATATTTATCAAAATCAAGGGACTGTATTTTTCAAAGCATGTACGCAACATCATTGGCAAAGATTCAACCACCATATGAAGGGTTTTTGTGGAATCTTCTTTTTCTCACGAACTGGTATCAAACAAAATCTTTTTGAAGATCAAGATATCAAAACCAAAGCATAATTGGTAACCAGGATTAAACATTAACACAGATTAGCCTGGCAATGTGCCCATATATCTTCCATGCTATTAAATGAAGAAAATGCCTTTTGTTTATATAGAGTTTGATACAGTTTGGGTAACCAAATTGCACGCGGGAGTATTTTCATACTTTTATTTCGTTTTGCTTCTTTCTCCAGTCTGTGATGGAGAACTGCACAGTACATTCTTTTCAAAAGTCATTCTAAAGAAGACAGTGATTATTTACCTTATTAATTCAAACTTCCTTTCTCAGCATTTTTAGTACAATATATTTGTTTACTTGTCACTTAATAAATGATTCCTGTATTTTGTTTATCTAATAGGCATATCCTCCTCTTTTATATCTGAAAGATAATCATTATCCTTTTATTACACTTCCTGTTAGTTGTATCACTGTCAAGTACATGTAGGATCTACATGTACCTGATACCATTTGAATTACTTGTTGAGCTTGGGAAAAATTTGCTCACAAAGAGTTACAATGCATCATGTTCCTTTGTTTTTTTTTGCAATTCTAATTAAACAAACATGTTTTTCATCCCAAAGACCCAAATACATTTTCTCTACAAACTCATCAACAAATCAGTCATACATGTAGATCTTTCATCTCTTCAATTTCTCACTTGCAATTCACCCCGGCTTGCCAGGGAATACCACCACCATGCCAATACCCTTTTCAAGTACATAAAAAATACCATGTTTCACTTAAAATTCAATTCATCACATGAATTACAATTCTTACAAAAATTCATCATATTAATCAAATTATACATATTTTGTACTTCAAGTTCAAGATAATTAATGTTTACAGTATCTCACTCTCGAGACTCCTCAAGAAGAGGCATCATCAAATCATAAGTACAACCATTAACCATTCCCTGCTTGTTCCTAAGCCTTTACTTTACAAAATAATATCATGGTCTTGAGATTTTTATGGTGAGAATAAGGCCAAAGGTATATGATTCAAATTGAAATTATACCATCGTGCTATACATATTTATTACACCCATTCATCTCATTCTCAATTCGCCAACACATACACTTTTTCTCTTACCTGGTCCTCGCCACGGAGATCTGCGCCCAGAAAGAGAAGCACTGACAAGGGCGGGAAGCAAAAACACTGATGCAATCACGAGGATCAGAAAGCGAATCATATTGTTTTGATGTGAGTTCCTATCCAATTTCATCAGTTATTTATACCATCAATTGGTATAAAAGTCACACTTAAGATGAAATCTCTCTGATTTTTAAGCAAGAACGTCTACACCTCCAATCTCTAACAAAATTTCCTCAGTAAAATGCGCAAGGAGTTACACCCAAATTTCACAGCAGAGAAAAAGCACAACTCTTGTGGAATCTTTACCATTCACAAATGCACTGGGATATCGGGGCGGGGAGCGACGGTTGTATGGTGTGCATGTTGTTGCGATAATACACTCCGATCCCGGCATAAACACACATGAATACACACACTATAACCAAGCTATTGTACGTTGGTATGCGAAAGGGTCATAGTTGATAGACAGACGCCTGTGATTGGCTCACAGAATAGGACCACTCTGTACTTTATGACAAGCATCTTTTAGGAACGTACCACATTGACTGGAGAAGGGAAGTAACCTCTCTTTGCCCTCTCTCAAAATAAATCTCCCAGGCATTTTATTCTCTCGTCGCTAATGTTTTGGCCAGAATACTATATAATCGTTACTTCAAGGATAGATTAAGATGAAATATGGTCATCTGAAACTCTTAAGGTCATCTGACCTCGTAGTACAATATGCCGCAAAATCTAGCATTCCTTCCATATCAGTGACAAATAGGAACTTTAAATAACGTGCCACACCCCCTTGCGTAAAAAATAAACAATTATTTGTTTTGAGGAAGAGAAAACTTTTAAGTGTGCAAGAAGAGAGATACTGTGTGACAGATATAGTATTCAGGCCTACATCTATTACATGAATTTAGACTGATACTTATGTTTATGGTATAATATTGGTAATAATTTTTTTAATGCGTATAAAACAGACTCGCTTCGATTACGAAATGTTCATTTTGTTAGATTTGTAATCAACTTTAGTTTTATACATGTAGCTATGGTTTTTCATCAGTACGACGCCTTTCTGACATTTAAATCCAAAGCTTCGAAATTCTCTATTCACAGAACGTGTTAAAGCTTTCTGATGTGATACTGGTTCATTTCAGTAAACATTTCTCTCCAAAATTTGCGTAGGTTGTCCCCCCCCCCCATTCATTCGACACTACGTGACAGCAATTTTCACATTCACTTCTGACTTCCATGCTCGGCACGTTCTTAACTTCCGATGCCCTCAACTTAGTATCAACTTAAGTACAAAAACATTTCCAGTTGATAAAAGCAAAAACCAGCTCGACTTTTAATACACGTGACATATTAAATAACTAGAAGTGACTTTCGAACCAGGCGAACCCTTCCTCCATGCAATGACATATTAAACATAAACGGTATGGCATGTTTAATATTCTGCACAGAGAGTGAGAAATAAATCTTGTTTGTAAGTGTTGTTAAGCTACATGTAGCCAACATGAAATATACTAGTATTATACATATATGCAAGATAGATTTTTCTCTTTATAGATTTTACCCATCTGACCAGGGCTCCACACTACTAGTGACCTTTTTTCCCCTACTGATCCAACCTGTTCATGTCGGACTAGTGGATAACTAGATAGACTATAACTAGATACCCAGTTTTCCCCTTCTTATTTTTTTTACTGGCCCATACATGTTGTACCTAAAATTTACTGCCCCCTGAGAAAAAAAACCTAAGACTTGAGCTTATTTTGCTGTATTTTATTGCTTTGACCCCCCCAAAAAAAAAAATTGAGAGCCCTTCATATGATGCCAGGGCCATTTTTATTATTTGGGAAAGAGAAAATATGATTAGTATCAGTTTGATATATTTTTACTGGTCATGTCGGACCAGTAAATCTGGCTATTTCTGCAAAAGCTACTGGTCCGACAGCAATTTTTACTGGTCTGGGACGGTCGGACCAGTGCCAGTGTCAAAGAGCCGCACTAGATTAAAAGTTACAAATGTACCCCAAATGATAACATGATTTTTTTCTTCTTCATGAGACTAAAATTCTATCTACCTTGCTTGTTGTGTAAGATATTTACATTTTTTGTTAAAAAACACCCTAATAAGGCTAAAATGAAAATATAAGTTATCATCATTACCATATGGGCAGATGTGAACACTTGACGCTCGGTGTCGATTGTCCATGATTAGATCTATAGGTACTCTACTGATAAAACCGCCCTAGCGCCACCTGTCGGTAGATACACTATAGTTTGGCCACAACGGCTTTGCTCAACACGGCATGCCACTGCACTACCTCGGTCAGAACCCATCTGAACTTCTCTTTTTTTTCATATTTTCTCCGCGGATTATAATAATTTAACAATTAATAGTACTCTGATCCCTGATGCAACATTATTTTTTCAAACTCTTTTGAAAATATGTGCACAATATGGGGTAAAAGTAAAACTGGCAAAAAGAAAACGATGACAAAACAATAAAAAAAATTCATTATTATGGCCATTACGTCCAAAATGAGTTTTACTTGTGATAAACATGGATTGATATAATGACTTTTGAATCAAAAGATAATTAATAATGTACAATACACGTCCCGATTGGGATTCTAAAATACCAGGCCTTCATCTTTAACGGATGATAGTGAAAATCGTCTTCACCCCCCCTCCCCCTTATGATTATGTCCAACTACACATAGGTTATCGGGAATTTTTTTTAGCAACTGCAAGTTTTACAAACAAAAACAAATTACTTCTTGACTGGGTATATAAAAAAGGTAGACCGGAAGCTTCAGTCTCTGCTTCGTCGGTTGTTTTTCTGGACTACGTCTTGCTTCACTCCAGAGTAAATAAGTAAAAAAAAATGTTTAAAGATTCCGCAAAACAGATTTCAACTGTCTATGGGTAAAGTAGGATGGGGGGGGGGGTCGGGTGTCCGGACACTTTATAATTTTGAAGCCTTCTCTTTGTCTGAAGATTACACTAAAACTATGAATTCAATAGTTATGATTACCAATCATCTTCTATCTTGCTCTCTATAATATTTCCTATTACATTTTATACTAAAAATTGATAAAACTTTGCTTGTAAATTTACCGTATCTAAATGACTTTCTAAAATTGTTCGTCCAGACACACAGCCTGTCCGGACACACATAAAGGGTCTGCATGTAATACACCTCTACCAATTTAATTCGCTTCTTCCTCTCTGAATCATTTTTGTTTCCTTTCCCCACCATAGCCATAGGCGGATCTTTATTACACAACAATACTAATATTTAAATGCAAAACAGAGGGTTACGGTGTATTTAGGCATCAAGTCAAAGTTTTGATTATATCTCCATTCCGTGAAAGAATATTTAAATAATATGTATAATATATTCCAGATATGTTTCAAGAACAGAAAAATGTGAAATGACAGTTAACATGTAATAGATAACATTGAAACAATATCATTAATTTAGTATGAAAAAAATTATTCTTTCATTTTCGCTCAGAATTAGTATTTTTCATTTTGGCTTCTTCTGATTACTCTATTAAAATATTTTCACATATTTTTTTTTTTGTAGACCAAGGTCTATATACAGGTCTAGGCATATCAGCGGTGCTCTTTTTGTCTACATTGTATTTAAGAGTGGATTTGGAGGAAAGTTCATCAAATCGAATGGAGATTTAGGGTGGGATGGATATTCTGATACGTGTCGTTAGAAAAAAATCTACCTTCTATAAATAAACACAATATTGTTCACTGTAATTAGCAGATACCTTTTGAGATAATTCATGAAATAGGGACTTCTGCATTTTAAATTCGAGAAATTCACGCTTTACCATCTTCTATCATGTCTAGAAATAGAATCCACGATACGGTACAGTTTGGGAATGAGATTTATTAAACAAATACCGGTAATAATTTTTTTTTACTGAAAAGTGAAACTAGACCTATTAAAAAAAGTGAATCTTAATTCTATGGATATTTATCGATAATCTTAAATAGATATTGCTTTGGCTTTATTGGGGATACTGAAACTCATAACTAGAAACATGTAAAGAAACGTGAAAACTTAATCAAGTAGTTCAATGTTTACACAATATTCTGATACTTTTCTTGTGCAGGCCAGGGTCTTCGAACCGGCAAAAATAGCACGCATGCAATGTATTGTGGGAACATTGGAGAAACACGCTCTTACTACACATGACACACCTTCTCTTCGCTTGTTTTGATTCGTCATCAACTCGGGGTCAGCCGATCACCAGATTGCCTCTAGCCAATCAGAACGCACCGCATAATGAGCTCGGTGCGGTATTCATAAAAGGAATAACGGCATGCAAATCAACCACGTCAGAACACTAGACATCCAATCAGATGGCCTATACAGCACAACGCCCATCGTTTGCCGACACTACCCACAACACACACACAATAATGGACCACGAGGAAAAAATGCCGGCAAATTCTTGAAGGCTCCATGTAACAATCTCACACATCATCAGTTCACAAAAAATCTACTAGAATACATTATTATACCCATTTCCTAAACCAGTTTATGGCAGAGTTCATTTGCACCATACTATAGAAATTGAAACCAGCTTTTAATTGAAATAAAACGCTTATTTATATATGAAAATATGGAAAACAAATGTCGGACAAGAGTTTTTGTTGAGCCTTGAATTGTTGAAGCGGGTTGTTTGCCAATGTTTACATTCACTACCATGTGCTTTACAATTATTTGTAGGACAGAGAGATATTATTAAAAATCTGATTCCTGTTTCCAAGTCAGATGTAAATGACAGTTATATGGTTAAAATAAATGAATTTTTCTCCAACTTACCACACACTAACTCATCGGAATTATCGCCACAATCATCTTCGTTGTCACACTTCCATACACTTGGGATGCACTTGTTATTTGCGCATGTGAACTGATTTCCTCCACACAAATTTCCTAAAGTAAAAGAGAACATAGAAAATTGAAATACATTGTAAGGAGTCCAAACTATATAATGTACATTTTGTAAAAATAATTGCCCTTCTGTACATTTTGTAGCAGGGCTGACCAACATTGACATGCTGACATGACACGATTGGCTAGGCTCACGCTTGCCTGTCTCAGAGTCTGATTCAAATGCAATCTGAAAATTGATGCATTTTCAGTCTTCTTGACTCGAGTTCTTCTTACTTCAGAACGGTTACGGTACTCTGATTTAATATCTATCTTATTAAAACTCTAATAACATGGGCGCATTCCACCAAATATGATTTATAAAATGAAAATCTAGACTTAGACTTGTCTTGGTCATCTCATTCTCAGCTCAGCTCAGTTTCATCGAATGCAATGACGAAAAACTGCATTCGCAAGATGATTTTTTGAAATTGAAAACTCACCATTCACAGCCGAAAATACAGAGGCTAACAATCCTACTAGTAGGATCAGTCTTAGCGTGTACGTTCCCATGATATATCCACGTATTTTCTCTGATTATTGATAGTATATTTCTATGTGTCGTGGCTCCAATGAAAAGAAGATGCTGAAAACTGCTTCGTTTATAAATTTCGATCACGAGAATGTATTGAAAAGTCGTCCACTCACTCTGAAGTTGTTTGCTGAATCTGCCGGTTGAACGGTCGATGCCGCATGTCGTTGTGCCGGTCTTTTTTCACACACACAATACACACGCAAGTACCTACACATAGCGGTTGTACGTAACAACAATGTGTGTATGTTTGCTACTACGAACATGACGTCATCTAAAAAGTGAACGTATACGCGGCCGGTATGAAGCTGTTGGAAACGTGCCAATTCCGGGGGTGTAACATTTAAGGAAAAATGGGAATTCTTCCGATCTCGTATAATTATCACCATTTGTTTTTGTTATTGTTTTTGTTTACATGATGCGTAGGGCTAGAAGTAGTACTATGCTGGGTAGTCAAATTCGGCAGCCAATAATGCGTTGAAGGGATGGGGAAAGTCTAAACAACGACTGGAATACAAAATTACATTTCGTTTTCTAAAGATATCAATAAATATAAAATGCAGTGATATTTTTTGACGTATACTATAAATCAATAATATGCATTGCAAATAGAACCCCAGTAAAAAACAAGTGTTTTTTTTAACGGTAAGAATGTATCCTATCATGCAAAAAGCCCTACATTTACCCCACTGGCGGATGGGGGGGGGGCTCAGCCGGCCCGTGCCCCCCCCTTTTGAAGCAAAATTGAAATTTGTAATGTAAAGATGCCATTAAAATAGAGGTATGCCCCCTCTTTAGAAAGTGAAACCCTTTTCTTGTTTTGTTGTCAAATTTTTCTTCCGAAATATGTGCCCCCTCCCGGCTGTTATTGGAAAATTCTGAATCCGCCCCTGATTTACCCTCTGCTTTAAAAAAATGTTTTATAAATCGAGAACCTGCAGAAAAAGCAGTATTTTTTATTTTTATTTTCATCAGAAATAAATTCGGAGTTTAATCCTTCAGTCTTATTTGCAATAAAGGGAATAAAAACTTCAAACTATGCGTCTTAAAAAAAGCACTTAACTGATAAAAAGTGATATCTCAAGAATGTCACTAAAATTTAAATTTGCATGACTGTCCAAGCAAACGATATTGAATACATTTTGGCAGACTATGGTTTACCCTATAGGCCATCCAAGGTAGGCCGTATCCATTTTAAAATGAAATTTATGCATACTTTTTTTTTCCAGTTTTCAAGTGCATTACAACTTGAACTGACGTGACGGAGCAGAAATGACTTCCAAATTTATAAGGAAAAAGGGAGTTCTCAGTCCAAGTATAGTTCGGTCATGTTAGATCTCATACAAATCGTAGTTTGTTGATATTTTTAAGTTCCGACCTGGACATGCCGGAGACTACAGAATACCGGGCACTAATAAACAGATAGTGATGTACACCCCCGGTTTTTTATATTGGGGGGGGGTAGAGGCCGTGGATCCGGAGCAACTCGCTGGATGGATCATCGTACCGTACGTGTGTGTGCGTAGTCACGATTCGTTGGCATGCGCCGTGTAACAAATTAAGAAAGAATGATCTCCTCCATTCTCTCTCTTCCACAACTCGCGTCACTTTCATTTCCGTAGCTTTCATCATAACATTACAGTATGTACATTACGAACAAAAATGGGCACTTCAATCCGTAGAGCACGTCGAATTCGAAGCCATTTCTGCGGAGGGGTGAAGATCGCAGACGTAACAGCCGTCAATGGCATCTACTACTCGTATCCTACGGCAGTACGGCCGAATTACTAGTGTATATGAGAGAAATATTACTACAGAATTGTTATTATGGAATTGCTGAACCTGAACTTGATATAGTAATTTCACTGTATCATCTTGAGTCGGTACATTATGTTGGAAAACTTTGTTATATATGGAATTGCTGAACCTGAACTTGATATAGTAATTTCACTGTATCATCTTGAGTCGGTACATTATGTTGGAAAACTGTAGGCATATCCATAAAAAATTACCTAAGACGTTTCATTTGCTTTACGATGGAAGAAGAAAAGCAGAAAACTTACACTGTGAATATTACGTATCAAAGAAAACATGAAACAAATTTGAATAAAATCGGAAATGATAAGTCATTAAAATTATATGAGATACCCTTATTCTGAATGGACATAGGACCAAGTATCTCCTTGGTAGGACTGCAGTGCAGGCATAACGCATCCAAAAGTATTGTTTACAAATAATGGTTTGTTTACAAACAAAGAGGACTTTTACGACCAGATTATAACTTCTCGATCGTACGATGTGGGTGGATCTACATTCCAATGAATCATGTCGAATTATTTTGTTTTGGGCTGGCCCGGGGGGCTGGCATGGCTCGGATGAACTTTTTACGTAACATGCTGGGAAAACGGGCGTATGTTAAGTCGTGAAAATATTTGAATCACTGTACGTTTGACAAAAATAGTAATTATAGAATTGTCGGCTTTGTTACAAAAGTGCGAGACTGCGTATCTTGAAAAGGTAATTAAAATAATGTGCGATTGCTATAGGCTATAGCTGGGTCCATATGAAATATTGTCTGACGAAACTTATATGTATATAAGTGCTGGGTATCAAATATATTATGGGTAAAGTAGGCAACACCTAAAGATAAAATTAAAAACACGACAGTTTCGTGTAAATTAACCTACATTTAAAAAAAAATAGTGAAATAAAATAGTGGAATGAACAGCTGTCAATTGAAGAACAGGTTTGCGCCATTTTCTCATTTTTATTTAAAAATTTGAAACCATCATAACAAACGAGGGGTAGTAAGTAATGATGATGAGGAGGAGGAGCAGGAGGACGTGGAGGAGGAGAAGGAGGAGGAGGATGATGATGAATTACGGCTATAATGATGACGATGATGATAGTGACCGTGTACATCATGAATGATTATTGCAAAAAATCAAGACCATGAAGAGGAGAGAGAGGTGGCAGGGGTATTGAGCCATTCATATTTTCATGGGCGGAAATCCAAGGGGGACAGGGGGACGTGTCCCCCTACCAAAAATAGTAGGGGGACACATCAAACTGTCCCCCTAATATTTTTGGTCTTTTATGATTTAGAAAAACACATCATTCACAATCGAAATAATACATGTATTTTTTACTAAATTACCTTACATTTTGGGTGAAAACCTTCTTCCTTTTTTTTTTGCATGTCAAATTTTTCCAGCCCTTGGTCCCCTACCTTTGAGGACAGATTTCCGCCCATGCATATTTCAAGACAGTAAAGTTGTGAATTCAATGAGGGCCTAAACACTTGTTTGAACGAAATTCTTTTCATCAAACCGAATATTCGTCTTGCATAGGCCTACGTATCCACATTGAAGAGAAAATAATTACTGAATTTGATAACCAACAAATTACTGATAGAATCAATTAATGATTGAATTGGGACTTGGTCACTTCTCTCGATCGTAATGGTTACGGACTGAAACTTGGCAGAACTTTTGCCTTACGATCGGAGTGATAATGAGGATGAAGTGCAGGCGATGATGATGATGATGATGGTGGTGGTGTGGTGACGATGATGTTATAATGTTGATGATGGTGATTGTGATGGTGGTAATGGTGATAATAGTGATGGTGACGGTCGCGGTGATGGTGATGGCAATGGTGGTAATGGTGGTGGTGATGATGATGATGATGATGATAGAGATGGTGATGGTGATAGTGGCCGGATGAAGCAATGGTGGTGGTGATAAAAGTGACGGTGTTGTTATAGTTATTATGACGGCGAGGGGGTGATGGTGACATTGATGGTGATGGTGGTGTACGACGGTAGTGATAGTGACGACGATGGCGATGGTGTAGTGGTGGTGCTGTTGACGATGACGGTGGTGATGGTGATGTTGATGGTGATGACGGTGGTGCATGGTGGTGGTGACAGAGTGGTGATGGTGCATGATGGTGATTATGGTGGGAGTGGTAGTGATGTTAATGGTGATGATGCACGGTGTTGATAATGTTTGTCTTGGTGATATATTATTGTTGCATTGAAAATAACAAATCTATCATTACATTAAGATCATCATGTGATGAAGATGATGCTATTATTACTGCTGATGAATGGGTGGGTGGTGGTATAATTAATTAGTGGTAGGCGTGGTGGTGGTAATGATGATGATGATGATAATGATAATGGTGGTGATGATGACGATGATGACGATGTTGATGATGATGATGATGATAATGATGATGATGACGATGATGATGATGATGACAATGCTTCTGTCTCCTTAATGTTGATCTGGCTGGATAAGTTTCTAAACTTTTCTGAAATGTTTGGTGTTTCAATTTCTTTTTATTGTTGATACGAACCTTTACCCTTCTTTGCCCACGTTGAAAACGTTTCTTGCCTTTACAATATTTGAATAAACCGTATTTAATGTTTACTGTTGTATAGGTTTTACACTGCCTCAATGGAAACCAGTCATCCTGTAACTGTTTCGAGGCTTTAACCGGGTATCAATCAATCACTGAATCAATCAGTCAGTCTATCAATGAATCGATCAATGAAACTGCTGGTAATGGTGATTAGGGTACATGCACGGTGATGATGATGAATGATAATACTCATGGAATTATCTTCTTGTCCAAATTACAATTAAATACCATTTATAGCGATTCAATTTCCATTTTTGCTTTGTTTTTGTTTTAGTATGTTGTATGTGTATACCAATTATGCTTGACTGAATGTGGTTCATGTTGTACAAGCTTAAATCGCCCCATCCCCAGAAAAAAAAGCTACACGTTATACGCTTTACCTATCTTACGTAATCGATCTTTTATATCCTATTTCGATCTATTCATACCTTAAGGCGAATGAACTCGATTTGTATATTAGCCTTTCGGAAGAATGGTTGTCGATTTCAAAAGAGCTTTGTACAAAATGCCTGTGGTTTTCATCTTCTCTTTCGATTTCAAAATGTTCTGAAAGAAAGAAGAAGTGTTGTACATGACCTGGTAAATTGCCGATTGTTCTACACCCATTTCGTCTAATTTCCGTTTGGTCTATACGTGGTCTAATCGACCAGTCTGTTTGAACCCACTTCGTCTAATAATTGGTTTAATTTGCCATTTAGCCCAGTTACATTTGTCTAATTTCCAGTAAGGCTATTTAGACCCATCACCATTTTGTCTACAGTATTGTTACACAGTTTAGACCAAACGGCAATTAGACAAGATTGATAGTCGACCAAATGGGTTTAGCCCATGTGGAGTAGACCCCACATGCTTGTCGACCCGGTGAATATTTTTAATTCTTACCCGATCATGGGGAGGTTTACGGCTTTTTGCACTGTGATAGCGCTCTTTTTAAAAAAAATAATAATATACCTGCAAACATTCTCATTGTGTGCGCGTGGGTGAGTGTATGCATTTTTGTATTAGTAAAATGGGCGAGTCCATACACTCTGAAAACAAATCAGTCAAATTGACTAGACCAGTAGTCAGCTGGGAGCAACTGATATGGCAATCACTGATATTCCCATTTCTGACATATATTCTAGTCAGAATAATAATAATAATAGACAGTTCTTGTATAGCGCATAACACATTATAAATAACGTCTCTATGCGCTTCCAAAGGACTTGGATATTATAACTCTTTTAGAAATAACTCTTTTCTAGTAAAATATGACTAGGAAATAGTCAAATATGACTAGAATAACAGTTGCTCCCAGCTGACCCTATTAACCAGTCATTTTTGACTGATTTGTTTTTAGAGTGTATATTTATATGAATTTCAGATTCATCTTTTCCCATTTCAAGTGATTTTTTCTCTTTGTTTATGTTTATATATCTGTGTGTATGTTCATGCAAGTTTGTTTATGTTTATCTCTATGTTTATTTTATGTATTTGTTTATGTTTATGTCGCAGACTCATGCAAGCTATTGGGATTCCCGCTGTTCGCGCCTATATAATCATTGGCCCTTTGGAAAAAACATAGATATAGGGACTTGTTAACCTTGATTAGATTAGATCTTGCTTTTTAAATTACAATAGAGGCATATGATCCTAAATGATATTTTGCCAATAAATCTAATCTGGCATATGAAAAAAAAAATCTGTGGCGAACGTTTATTTCGTTGGACCATTTCATTTTCAGGAATGTTGCTAAAGTTGCCCCTAAAGAAAAATGTCAATCCGTGCCCATTTATTTTTTATAGCATTTATTAAAAATCAATGAATTAGAATGAATTTTTACAGTATAGTGGTGATTTTTTTTTTTTATATAAGTAGGAATTAAGTCAAGATTTTTTTGGACATGGTCCATTTATTTGGATTGTTTTTCAAGAAAGTGAACTTGAAGGATACCCTGTATGATAAAACTGAAGCAGTATATTTACGCAAGTTCTGAGAAAAGGGGCAAGCTCGTCGGAAAATTGCATGTTTATAATCTCCGAACACTGATGATGGGGAGTGCAAAGCTCCTTCGGCAACGTGCCTTTAAGATTCCTTTTGTAAACTTGAAAAACTTTTCATCAGTTGTTGATTTAACGAACCACCTAATTACACAAGTTCAATAACCACTTAGGCTTGAATCTCTTATCCACAGCTTAAAGCTCGGCTTAAGATAAGCTTTCAGCGCCCTGAATAGATTCCTTGTGTATTTACAAAGCTAGGGAGATTAAGATGTTGAATTATTTGAAGTATAAGGTTTGCCGTTAATACCTTGCTTTATTCAAATAAGAACACTAACCAAACATAATTAATAATGCACTCATCATACTCATGATGGTTTTAGTATAAAGCGCGTGTTGTTTGGCCCTGGTTCCCGAATTCATTATATAGGCCCCCTTTAAGGGCCCTTTTCGTAGAGAGAAAAAAAAATCCCCGCACCCTTATCTATACCCCTCCACTCACCAGACAACCCACCCCACCCAGAAAGGCACATAAAAAGACAACGTTAACAATATAATATATATATTATGCTCAAGCAAGTCAATGTCTTCTTGTATGATTATTCCGCTGTTATCATGGTTATAAGGTTGTTTTAAGTTCAATGTCTTTATTTCCATATCAGTAAAAAAAAACAATTTTTTTGTTTTAATTTTTGATCTCTCAGTTAGGTGTTGACACTGTTTCCCCTCCTCCATTGCAATACCCAACAAATGCAAATCACATACATGTACACTATTTTGCAATTTGCATCAATGGATTTTTTTTCACTGGTACTCATTAAACAATTCAGAGAATGAAAGGTCTGAAGCTAGACTTTGAACAGTACATATGTATACACATTTTTATGCAGGCAATATTCTCACTATGTAGACAATGCTGCCACAGTGATGATCATATTTCATAATCATAAAAGTTATACATATAGGGACGTCAAAAGTTCAAAGAGTAAGCTTGTGAACAGCATGTAATGTGTGTTTCATAATATAGAAAGCTGCATGCATGCATACATTTTCATGAAAAGAAAGTAAATGCGAGTTTAGTTTACCCCTCCTGAATCGATTATTCAATTTTCGGATATAAAACAAAGAAATAAAACACAAAAAGAGTATGCCCATTGAGTAAAAACTAGAAATTATCATTTAAAAAAAAGCACATGGTAGGAAAAACGCAACCATAGTAAAAATTAAAGGATTTTGATAAATAGGCATAGACCTAAACTGTTGCATTGGTATAAATAGCTATTTTTGAGTGTATATTAATTTCATTAAAACTTTATGAAAAGGTTTACTTGTTAGGTCAGCTTACATAGATTTTTTTCCTCGGCATGTGCCCATGCACTTATGAGTTGCGTATACGGTACTGCAGCACCATTTTTGTACAGGTCGAGTGGATCGACGGAGGTGGGGGAGGGGTGGGGGGTAGTCCTCCCTTTTATCTAGATTCGCATTGTGCCCCAATTTTCGTCAGTTATAAATCTTAATAAATAATTATAAAAAATGTATGTGACCCCTCTAATTTCAGCTCGTGTAAACGATTCGAATTCATAACACAGTCAGACCAATATGAAACCGACTCCAAACCGACCGATGGTATGTCATTGAAAACAATATTCGGTCGGATCGAGTCGGTTTCGTTGGTCTGATTATAGGGAGTTGAGAGATGGCTGTAACATAAGTCTAGCCATAATACCTAAGACACAACAAGGTGTGAAATTGCCATTTCCTATCATTTTATTTCCATAAGTTAGGAAGACGTTTCATGCTTTAGAGTAATCAATTTCATGTTATAATCGATATTTAAGAACTCAACTGTAAGTGGAATGTAAATTTTTAAATCCCTGTAATCGAAAATGCAGTAAACACATTGCCATTTTCAAAATGGCAAAATAATTATCCGGTCAATCCCAAATTTAACCAATAAAAAATATGGTACTGGTACTGGTGCATTGATATCGATATTTTTGTTATTGTAATGGTGGTATCATACTTTTTATTGGTTTTTGTATTGATAATGGCACACAGCAAAAACTGTGGTGTTAACCGGTGTACATAGAGGACCACATCATTTCTTTTTACACCGGTGTTAAATTGGTGGTGTTAGTTTTACACCTATAGGTGTTATTACAACACCTTTGGTTGTTACATTTACACTCTTTGGTGTTATGTTCAATCTCTAGGGTGTAATTTTAACACCTCAGGGTGTGGTCCTCTATTAACACCAACTTGTGTCAGTTTTAACACCACAGTTTTTACAGTGCATAGTATTGGTTTTGATATTGGTACTGGTGCTGGTATATTTGTTTTATTGGTATTGGGATTGATATTGGCATTGGCATACCAATAACAAATTTGATATTGATTTGTACTGATGTTGGTATATTGGTATTCATCACGTAATCGGTATTTTTCTTCTTCTTTTTTTATAGTATTTTGTATTGGTATTCGTATTGGAATCGGTATTTGAGTTGGGAACGGTGTTGGTATATTTGAATTGATTTGGTATTGGTATTTGGTATTAGAATTATAATTAGAACTGGTATTATTGAGGTTGTAATAATAATAATAACATTAATGATAATAATGACAATATAATAACAATAGTGTAGGTACATTTACCCAGGGAAGCCACTTCAGTTCTGAAAACCGTTCTCCTAGCCGGACCCTGCTATTCCCCGGCTTTAGCTGGGCTGCCTATAAGCGCTCAAGCATAAGGAATTTCTTCCTACCGGGTATACCCATTCATCTCACCTGGGTTGAGTGCGGCACAATGTGGATACATTTCTTGCTGAAAGATATTACGTCAAGGCTGGGATTTGAACCGTGACACGACTTCTGTTTCAAAGTCAGAAGACAAGTCCACTGGGTCACAGCGTTCTGCATTGGGTATAGTTTATGTATAGTTTATATTAGTTTAAGGTAACAATGATGTCGAAGTAATGTATGCCCATGGAGCTTGACAAAATACATGACTGTGTATGTGAACATATCAAATAGTGGGTTTCTTATTTTGCATCTCATCGAAATAGTTTTCGGATTAAAAAATGCTAGCATCGGTCTGTGAGTTTGGGAATTTCCCTCTACCTCCCGCCGACTCTGTTATTTTCTCAGTGTGAACTCATCCATGCAAATACAAATACTGTCCTGTACCGCAATACCAAACCATCTTTCCAACAAAACAAGCAACACATTCATAAATCTTATCATGCCTATGAATATAGACCGATATTGTCGTAAAATGTACCTATATATCGGTAAAAAAGTATTTTTGCACACACAGACTGTATATAAAATCTTAATATTATTGTGCCTAAACTCTCATTGTACTTAAAAAAATAAATAAATAAACAATAACCACAAGTTCATACAGTAAATCTGGGTTAAAATCAAAACGATTGTACGTTTTGTTTAATTTGTTTTGAGTCTGTTTATGATTAAGAATAATTTGAAATCATATATATTTGACTAACGGTTTTTAGTTCTCAATATTCGCATGACCGCAAATATGCAACAATAATAATATCTCTCATGAATTTATGTTATTTCGAACGAAATTGACGTAGATCATTCATGCAATGCTTATGTAGCAAAATTCATTTACAAAAGACCGTGCGTGAGAATGTACGTCAAACTTTCTGCATTGAAATTCCAGAGATGAATAAATATTCCCCGGTAATTTTCGCCTTTGGGGGCCATCGAAGTGGAGACAGCATTCACGCAGTGCACTGTGGGAGAGACGAGCCCTCGGCACACCTTGTACACGCCCACGATTTTTGGCGCGAATCCAGCATCTGATTATTGGAAACGACATAAAAATATGTAACATTTACTCCAGACTCGCTGACTGAGCATACATTATCGTATATCGTATGCACTGTCGCCTTCAGTTATGTACATGACGTGGGTATATGTTATATGTTATTATACACAGGCTAACAAAATTGTGTACAATTTGTAGTTGAACAATCATTTTTTTAATACATCATTTCCCAAGAGTGTATACGCACCCCACGCCCCAAATTAAGAATTACTTATATAAAAAGATATATTTTTATAGCCGTTATCCAAAGTGAGATAAGCATATTTTATAGATTGAAATTTATATGTTATTCTATTTGAATAATATCATGATATTTATTTCATGTTCAGTTCTGAAAAGCGTGGCTTTCCCCCCTTAAAGTTGTATATATAATATTAAGGGTTTTCTACACATCTTACTTGACATGACGACGAAAGATTATGATAAAAACATATTCAGGCATTTTCAAGATATACTGCTTCAGGGAGACAATTTCAAAAGCACCAATATAAATATTACAACATAAATAGTTATGCAAGCTTGAGAAAAGACGCTTGCATCTAGATACAACTTTTATATTTTCAAAGAACGACAGAAATGTTTGAATTCATTTCCTTTTGGACAGCTGCCAAATCGACATTATAAAACTAGTATTATCGAGGCAACCAAAATACATTAATTTTTATCACGGAAGAATCCTTAACCATGTAAAGATAAATTTAGCAACAATGCAATATTCTTTTGCTTGTGCGTCAAAACACAACATTTTGCAGACATAACAAACATACTCTTCTGAAGAGAAGTATACCCTTTTGTCAAAATAAATATACTTTTGATATTTATGGTTCATCTTTATGAAAGAGGTTAAAATGAAGAAAAAAATAGAAGAATGGATAAGGGTGTTGGGGCAGTGAATCATTTCGAAAACCATGTCAAACAACACACTACACGGTGGTTTAACATGATGAAAACATTTTAAGCCCATGAGAAAGAACAGTCATTAAAGGGGCACCCCGGGCTAAATAAATAGAGTAAAATTCACAAAGCATAATTCTGAAAACTTCATCAAAATCGGATTATTATTAATGAAGTTATTGAATTTTAAAGTTTAGCAATATTTTTTGAAAATAGTTATATGCACGTCATATGAATATTCATTAGGTGGACTGATGATGTCACATCCCCACTTTCCTTTTTCTTATGTTATTACATGAAATCATAATCGTTTCATTTTTTCATACATGTGCATGTAAATAATGTGTCTCCTTTATAATGAATAAAGTTGCAGCAATGAATATCTAATGCACTTATTCACAATCCAATTTCTTTTAGTTCTTGGTCTAAAAAATTTGAATAAACCTAACTTCATATAATAAAATACAAAAGAACAAGTGGGGATATGACATCTTCAAGTTGCCCAATGAAAATTCATGAAGACATGCCTATACTTCACCGGAATAATTCAAATCTTTAAATTTGCCATATCTTTATAGTTCAGGTTTATAGTTGATCAACTTTTCAGTTCTTGTCTGTCTGATTTTTCTTTATCTGTTTAAATCATGTTATTCTCAGCCCGGATCATCCCTTTAAACACCCGTCTGTATTTGATAATTCGACATGCAACCTTTCCCCTAGATAATCATTTGCCTAACAAAAGGGAATGGAAAGGAAGACACCCCTTCTCCAAGTCGCAAAATAAAGTTTCGTATACTGTTCCGATTAAAATCAAACATTTTACGATTATAGTGTCACATCCCTTCGAGAGTTACATGTCTTTATAATAATTTTCTGGCTTCAGCACACTATAATCCTTTCCCATATTTTCTACAATAAGTTTGCATGCTGTCTGTTATGAAATTTATAATTTTGTCACGGTATGATTATGGATAATAAAGGCCTATAATACCACCTCCTTTAAACTTTTGTTGTAAAATCATGAATGGTATATTGAATTTAGCATTCGGATTACAAATGAAACGTTCACCCAAATATTCACAGTATTATAGCATGGTCCATGAACCTTTGAATATAAGAAATAATACATTACCATAATGGCTCTGCAAACAACATGACTTGTGTAAATATCAACTCACTCGTATGATTTTTCTTTACTGCATCGTCATGACATTAACCATGTTCACGCGACTTCGTTTTTATCTATAGAGCTTATGAAGGGTATACCTTGTTTTAACCAACATTTCTTTCACATCTGATTCAAAATTCCTTTTTCAGAAACAATAGTATATTGAATGCCATTTCCTTTACACACTTGGAAGGGGGACTCATAATTGAATTTGATTTGGCTCTTTACGAATAAAAAGTTGTAAATGTTTTGACAATTATTATAATAGGATGCAAGTAAGCATATAGGCTTCAGACGACGGGAGCGAGACCACGGTTAATTTTGAGGGAGTACAACTTGGTTCATGGGGTGAATTTATGTGTTAGAAATTATACGTGAGCGAATCTAGCGAGCGAAAATTTCTACCATTTAAAAATGAAAATCTGAATTGTGATAGCTTTCGACATTATGTTCAGAAATAGTATCGTATTCCCCCTTTCCATTTCATTTCCTCTTTATTTTCTTCATGGAATTTTCCGGGGTTCAGTGCCCCACAAGCCCTCATTTGTATTATTATACAAGTAAAACAATAACATAAAAAACAAAGCAGCGTATATAGAAGCAAGAAGACAAAGAACATTTGAAACAACAGCATTGATCATTAGATGTAAATTCCACTGTATATACTATTCCAACCATATTCTACTGTTTATTTTATTCGTTTGTATTGATGATTGATCATTACTGCATATACAACTGGCGTCGTTCGGCAAAATTCTCCCTATTTCTGACATTTTTTCAGACAAGACAACAACCTTGTCCCGTGAGCCCCTTAGAAAAGACACTAATTCTCCTTTGGCCCCCAACACCACAAACAGATTTTCTAGAATTTGACAAGTGAAAAAAAAACAGTCATGACCGCAGTTTAATTAAACCCATCCTCATTATTCTGATCTCAGTGTTTTACTTCAGTCAAAACAAGTCGTATTTTCCTCAGCCAAACCGAGACGATTCAAAACAACTTCAACATTATCAGGTAGACAGAAATATTTTCTCTTTAATGATTGCTTAATTCAGTTTACACTTTACCAAGCTATTTATTCTACATCGCGGAAAACATTATAAATCTATATAGAAATCATTGCTACCTGCATAAGTTTCGGAATAGAAAATGTGTTATTGGGCGGATGAACTTCTTATTCCTCCCTGTGACACGGTGGAATGTACTTTTCCTTATAGAATCTGAATGACAGTAGAAATTAATGGTTGAAACAATTTCGGAAGAAAAGTCCAGATACTCCGTTGACAGGCCTGCCAAAATAATGTTGGTACTTACACATGTGGGACGGTGGAGATGGTAGGACTTCAAGAAAACGCCCCCCAAAGAGTAATAATGAAAAATAATAATAATAATAAATAATAAATAAAAATAATGAATAAATAAATAAATAAATAAATAAAATAAATAAAAAAATGGAAGAAAGGAAAAGTCACTTGCATTATTAGGCATCTAAACAAAATGAAGAAAAGTGAAATTCTGTTATCAACTGAGGGACATCCAGAGAGGGGTTGGGAGGTAAAATGGAGGAGGGGGGGGGGGGGGTCACAGCGGATCAGAGGCACATTGAAAAAATGGGATGGGGGTAAAGACTATAGTACCTGGATGCCGGCAGGAAACTATGCGATGACTCGTATAGCATGTAAGCTTGGGTCATGTTCATCACAGAGAAGGATGCATGGATTACCGAGTGAGTGTCGGACCCTTGTTGAAGTGGGACAGGGTCAATAGTTCAACCGCAAGTTCAACACCAGGGTATAGTCTTGCTGGATGCAGACATGCATGGGAAAGATTTGGAGAAGACAGGAATTTGAATCACTTTAGCGAAAAAGCGAAAAGGGCTCATCAGGAATCATCAACTGTCCCCTCTCCCATGGACTCCACCTCTTCTATAGTTGACCATTACACAAATATAATAATTACAATATTTTAAATTAAAAAGAATATTGGTACAAATAACCAATGCATTTTATAATGAGTTTGTATCAGACACCCTTCAGGACCTGAAGCAAGGAAACTTTGGGTGCGTTTATTCGACACTTTTTTACCCTAGAATCATAGAATCATGATTCAAATCACGATTCTGCAGAATCACGATTGGTTGTTTGTTTTTAAGAGTGTAAATTAATCTAGATAATAAATGTGAAGGGTAGGGGGCGTAAAATCCATGTACTTTTGTCGAGAGATACACTGATAAACGAAGGTTGATCTTGGTTGTCCATGTTGTGTTTCAACAAAACAAAACTTTCGATATTATAGGTATACTATTTTTTTAATGATTAATTATCATTATTAAAACACGACTGCACTTTATTCATTGGTTTATGCCTAATAAGGCCAATGGATAAGAGTGATTGTAAATCAATTGACATTGAGCATTGATAAGAGGCGGGTGATAAGCCAGTGATTGAATGTGATCGCGAATCAATATCTATTAACATTGAGCATTGATTAGCTAAAAAATAAACTAATCGAAACTAATTTGCCAATTTCGAAATCGTAGATAAGGGTGTAAAATTTGAATTATTTCCAATTCGTCTAATGCCAATTCGTTTACTTTCAATTTGGTCCATCATCAGTTAGTCTACTCACCACATGGTCTACTTTCATTTAGTCTTATGCCATTCCGTCTAATAACCAGTTGGACCAATAGCCATTTAGTCCCTATACCATTTGGTCTAATTAAACTAAAGTGTTAATTGTGCAAAACGAATGAAAAGAAAATGGGTATTGGACCAATGGATTATTGGACGAAATGGAAATAGGCGAAATGGTGATTAGTAGAAAGTGATGATTGGACCAAATGGTTGTTAGAAGAAAAGCTGATGGACGGAATGACATTAGACTACATAAAGGTAGACCATGCGGTGAGTGGACGAGTTGGCAGTGGGCGAATTGGCAATTTTCCTAAAAATTTATGATTTAATCCATCAAATCGTATTTCGAAATTGTAATATTTCAAACGATATTTTTATAAATTTTATGTATACATTTATTTTATTATAAGTAAAATAGAATCTATAATAAGCAGGGGCGGCGGAGCAAATTTGAAGGGGGGCGCTGGAAAAAAGACATCTTTTCTCCCGGGGGGCAGTCATATATATTGCTGTACACACGCGTGACCCCCCTCCCCCCCCAAAAAAAAAAAAAAACGTGTGTGTTTTTTTTCCAGTTTTTAACGCAGGCCGCGCGTGCACTCATTAAGGGTAGAGTAGATTCCTGGTTTCATTTTCCTGTAAATACCCATGTGGTGATTAAAAAAACCCAATGAATTCGACGAGAATCCATTATAATGGCCATCAATTACTTGTATATTTCAGTCAAAAAGATGCACAAAAATAATTCTGGTATAAATCGTGTAATTACTGAGAAATTGTAAAAATGAGCATGGTATCAAAACCATATTTAGATCTTCGATGACACTGTGACAATCTTGTTTTAAAGGCTTTTTTTCGTACCCCTATCATGAACGATGATGAACACCCATATTACATCCATCAGCTTCTTGATTTAAGGATAAAAGTAGGAAAAGAGAACAGGTAAGAGCAAAGGAGATGTAGAGAGGGAGAGAGACAGGGAGAGACAGAGAGTGGTGCGGGGGGGGGGGCTTCAGTGGGAAAAGAGAAAAAAATGTATAAAAAAAGTTTGAAGACTTTCTTTTTATTAATCAAAATAATGTGCAATACTTACGATTTCAAAAAAATATCATTGTTACCATTTTACCTCGAATAAGTAATTATCATTATTATTCTTAGAACGAACTAACTTATTCTGTGTAAAAAATAACAAGTAATTATTATCATTATTATCATTGTTTAACGACTCAACTTCTGTGTGACTTATTAGTTTAATGGTAATCCCTTGTCAATGTACTGATGGCTGGTCTAACTCGCTTCGCTCGGGATCACAATCGTCAGAGAGCAACCGGCAGGGCCTCAACAAGACGCTACTTTAATGGGGGGGGGGCACTAGCGTACATACGAGGGGGGAGGGCAGGGGGCAGATTGCCCCCCCCCCTGACACGAGTCACAACCCAAGCAAGGGACATATCCCTGCCCCCCCCCCCGACGAGAAGTTGAAGACCATCCTTTATCTGTGGTTGATTTGTGGTTGTCAACTTTTTTTTGCCCGCCCCCCCCCCTTGTGGAAAATCCTAGGTACGCGACTAGCGTCGTCTAAAAAAAGAAAGTCCATCCACAGTGGGGTTTTGATAAAAAGCAAACAATAGCTATTCAAAGTCGGGGAGATTTTTATTCAAAGCCAAAAGAAACATAAACAAAGGTATAGAGAAAATGAGGATACACCACTCGAAGCCCATGTTTCGAAGAATCAAGACAGTCATGCAGTCTAAAATTTAAGCGATGATATTTTGAGAGGCAATTTTATTTTACTATATCCTCTTGAAATAATAAATGAGGGTACCGGCATAACATAGTAGAAAGAGACATCCAAATCATCAGACATTCAAAGAAGTTTCGTTCATAAGAATGATTGTCATAATCATTACCAGGTTGAAAAAAAATCAATTTCATCTACCCCATGATATATATTTTTACGTTTTTGGGGGCAGCAGCTGACGCCATTCCCAAGTAATATTTGTCTCCATGACACCTTGGCGTATTTAAGTGCGATTTGATGCCACCTCCTTACATTGTATAAGCTTCTGAAATGATAATCGAAGAAAATCATATCCCGTTTTCATGCACATAATTACTATCACTGTCGATTGCATTGTAAACATCAAGCCGGGGGGGGGGGGGGGGTTGAACCAGGATAGGATGGGCCTGTGGTGGGGATAGGGAATTTGAAAGATTTGTGATCGTTACTCTGCTTCAATCAAAATTCATTAAAAAATCGACTTTATGTGGAAACTTTATAACCTTTATTTTCTTGTGTATACTCGTAAAAGTCAAGTAGTACGATCCATGGTCCATAGTGCGATCATTGTCTGTAAACTGGTTACTCAATCGAGTTTTTGGATGTGTCTTTTAGATTTCCCCTATGAATCTTACAGAGCCAGACCGTGCATGCAAGGCAAATACATTATGTAAATTCTAATTTAAACAAAGTAACAGTTTAAGCGACAATACATTTGCATGGGAATGAATGCAAAATCGATGTCTGTCTCAGTAATTCCCATCATTATCAATTGGACTGCCAGGCAGTAGACAAGAAACTTTAGTGTCGAGTGATTATTAGCAGATCAATGGCTGATGGGCATATTGAGCTTAATTTTTTTGATGGGGTAGATTTGGCATATCGGACAAATTTTATGAAAATTTGTTAGTGAGCGAAGCGAGCATGAACATTTTTATTGCAAAAATTAAATTTTGTTGTTTTGACATAATATTCAGAAATAATATCGTATTTCATCTATTTCCCTTCCCTTGTCTCTATTATTTTTCTTGATCACGATTTTTTTTGGGGGGGAAGCGCCCCTAAGCCCCACGCTAGCTGTTGGTGTTTTTAATAATTTTTGTTGGATTAATAATATCGGAATTGATTTTAAAGTTACCAGCTGAGAAATTTATAGCGCAAAGCTTGATAAGAGACTACGAATGGGATGTGGCGTGATGTGGTTCGATGTGTAATGTACCTGGATCTTGACTACCGTTTCGCATTCCAAACATTCTCCTCGTATGTTACCTGCAACTAGATGTGCCAAATGCAATGTTGAAACGATATCTTCAATAAAAGTTTACATGCATGGCGTGCATGAGTGACGAATTTCACGTCAACCATAACCGCATACGTTCGTTATTCCGAAGGTTCGTTAATCCGAAAAAGAAATGAGGTTCGTAATTCCGAAGGTTCATTAATCCGAAAAAGAAATGAGGTTCGTAATTCCAAAGGTTCGTTAATCCGAAAACGAAATGATTAATGTTTTCGGACTAACGAACCTTCGGAATTATAAACCTTCGGAATTACGAACCTTATTTCGTTTTCGGATCAACCGACCTTCGGAACAACGAACCTTATTTCGTTTTTGGATTAACGAACCTTCGGAACATCGAACCTTATTTCGTTTTCGGATTATCGAACCTTCGGAATAACGCCACAAAATTTTCGGATTAACGAACATCGAGGTATAGGCACTTTACCTGTTTTGGAATTACGAACCTTCGGGATAAAGAACCTTCGGAATTACGAACCTTCAGAATTACGAAGTGTAAGCGTTCATGACACTGAACACCATTTGTGTGGGTGTATGAGGGTGGAGTGTATGTGTAGTGTGAATTGATGCAAAGATACAAGATGCAAGCACGAAATGTCTACTGAATACGGAGCCTTTAAAGTGCCATCGACTTGACGACTTGGCGAGATAAGTTATCTTGCCAATTCGACTTATAAAAATTAATATGTCAACATGGCGAGATACGGTATCTTGCCAAGTTGACTTATAAAACATTATATGTCGACATGGCAAGATATGAAGTGCCCAAGGCCCGGCGAGAGTCCAAATATCTCGCCAAGTTGACATATAACTTTTTATAAGTCGACTTGGCAAGATAACGTATCTCGCCATGTCGACATATAACCTTTTATAAGTCGACTTGGCGAGTTAACGTATCTCGCCCTGTCGACATATTAAGGTTATTATGTCGACATGGCAAGATAAGTATATCGCCAAGACGTCAAGTCGATGGCACTTTAAAGGCTCCGTACAAAACTAATCTACCGCCATCATGACGTTCATTAATGTTACCTGACCAATATTATACTTTAATTTCAATAACATTTTGAAATAAATTCACTCATTCAAATAAGTTTTGTGTCAATTTTCTTTAAAAATTATTATGTTGAAAATCCAAATTCGTTGCCTGTCGTGAATTCATGTTGATTTGGTAGAAACGTAAAATGTATTTCTTTTCAGCTTATAATCGTCATTTTCTCATCCCCTGTTCTTTTAATCCTTATTCAAGTTATTCTAAGTACTCTGTCTGAACTTAAGTCCTTCTATTACTTACCTGTTATAATCCCCTCTTAAGATTAAGCCCCTTTGAAATTGTTTGAACAAAATGTGACGTGTATGGCTTCAGGATAAAGAAATTAATGCTCTGTCATCCTGATGAACATAATGAATAGTTTTGTTTCACGCAGCTTTTTGTATGAACGCCTTATCTAATGATAATCGTGGGATATATATGAGTGACCAACACTAGTCTTAATTCGGTTGAAACGCATTTGGCCACCCTCGCATCGTAATGGCCCCACTAGCCGACGGACAAAAAACGTATTCATAACGGAATACAACGCGACGGGACAAGCAAAATTTCGCATCCGTTCCAGTCATTGGATAAA
The DNA here is from genome assembly GCF_018143015.1 of Lytechinus variegatus. Lineage (NCBI taxonomy): Eukaryota > Metazoa > Echinodermata > Echinoidea > Temnopleuroida > Toxopneustidae > Lytechinus > Lytechinus variegatus. The sequence continues at coordinate 14,358,859 of NC_054750.1, forward strand.
ATGGGCGAGCGATGAAATCACAGTGGATGAATGCTCTATCGTATGAAACACGTCTGCAAAGAGTACACAACGGATACTGTTCCAACGGATGGCAAGATTCTTTTACGTTATACATCCTCTCTGCATCCGTAAGTGCAGTGGGACCGGGCCTTAACCTATTTTTGTAAGACCATATCGAGATGTGACTATTTCTGTATCAATCGGCGGTTTACGGAAAAATTATTGGACTCCTTCGATTTTTTATTACGCAGCTGCAGACATAATTTATGCGGTTAAGGCAAAAAAATGTTGCGACGCGCATGCGCAAATTGAAATGTATGGCATACAAACTATTTCAAATATCAAAAGAACATATGCTTGGAATGCAATCAATAAACCATTGTATTTAATGTACGAAGCTTTAGTTACACGTGTCTTGATAATTAGCCTATAGGTGAGCAAGGAAAATACATTCCTTATTGATATTAGTAGTGGAATTCAATTCATACTTTTACAAGATTACCTTGTTCATTTCCTTATTGTAGAACCGGATTTGTTTAAAGAGGCAATCTATCCTGAAATCAAGATTGATTTAAATGAAATAAGAAAAAGAAAGAAAGATATAAAATCACTCACAGTAATTCGATTAAAAAAAATATGACGTCACATAATAGCTTGTGTCCAGTATGTCATGTGATTTAATTATATTCCATAAATCACCATAAATTTTATTCAGGATAACTGGAAAGATTTCCTCATCATGCGTATGTTTCGAATTATATTTTGATGGTTGAACGCGCAAGTCAAGTTTTTCAACAAAAAAAAATGTTTGATAGAATATAGCACAAAGTTGAGGTAACTGATTGCATGTGACCTTACAAAGAATAATGGACACTAAAATAGATGACTCCGTTATTCTTATTGGTTCCTATCGAATTTTCATTACTACATTACTTCAATTCTGGGAACCTATATGTTTACAAGCTTTGCTTTTTTAATAGGTTCCTCATATTTCACGTAATTGTATTTTCTTGTTAAATACTACAACTATGTATTTTTGTCATCATGTTTTCATAATTGTGTTCAAGATGTATGTTTTTGTGGAATGTGAAACAATAAATCAAATCAAATCAAAAGTTGTTTTATCATTTTATTAAAAACAACCACGATTTTATAGGCTATGTGGTTAATGACGATAATAATCATACTTGCGTATACTTTATCAGAAGTCTCTTCAGGAGCACTCTACCATTAAAGTAATGCAGCATTTTATTCTGCAATATCTTTAGCAGAGCTGTTGTTACGCGCACTGCGTATCAAGGAATGAATTCATATCAACATTCCAATTTACCTCACCTGGGTTGAGTGCAGCACAATTTGGGTAAGTTTCTTGCAGAAGGAATACGTCCGTCAGATTGAAAGATGAGAGTCACGCCTGACTCCCACCAAAGTTAGGAAATATAACATGATAAAAGATCTCACTGAACTGAACTATAGTTCCACTTTCAAAATGCATTTCGTGCAGTGTTTGTTTCCGATCTCTGTGAACACATGATAACAAAACTAATATTGAAGAAAATAAACAATTAATCCTGTTTAGTTACAAGAAACCTTTTCCGGATCTTGCGATCTATCGGATTTCGTGTAATTTTTTCAAACAAACATCGCATGATTATCTTGGACTTATTCTTTAACCATTATAACATTTGCTTTGTTTTGTTTTTAACTTCCAATAACGTTATGTAAACATGTATTGCTTATTTTTAGTTTTAATACATTTTATATTTTTTATGTACAGGGTAATCAGCTTTCAGTAGCAGGTTATGATTCAATAGCGCTATGAGCCAAACATTTCGGGAAGGGTCCGACATGACGTATGAGGCAAAAGTTCTTAAAAAAAAGCTGCGAGTGAGTGAAACGAATGGATTCAACTTCAGCAGTGTAACCTGCCGATCTCCGAACAGCGGAGGAACTGAACCGAGAGAGAGAACTAAAATTTTGCCATTTTTTAATAAAAAATCTTATTTTGTGATGGATTTTAACATTGAAATTAAGACAACAATGCCATATTTCATCCTATTCCCCCCATGTATTTCGGCTTGCCAGTCATGAAATTATAGAGATCACATCTTTTCCATAATTGTTTTGCATGATTTATTTTTCATTTACGAAATTAAGATCGTGAGTATAGCTGAGTGGAACAGGGCAAGGGGTGTAGGATTTTGTGTAAAAGTCCATAATGTACTTAGGCAAAATCACTTTTAAATTTTAAATTTAATTTCGTCAACCGAAATAATCAAGATTGACATGATTGAGCTATGAAGAAAATACGAATTGATATTCTTTTAAAAGAAATCGTACAAGGAAGGCGGACTCAAAACAACGTGATTCATCTCTTTTTTTTTCTTTCAACTTGGTAGCATGCATGCGTGGAGGGTCATCTGCGTAGGGATTGAAGGGGGGGGGGGGGGGGGGGGGGTCCGTATTTCCCTGTAGAGTCGGATTTCCGCTCTAATGGTGAGATTATCTATCCCTTGAACATTATCATGATTATGTTGCCATTATTATCATTCACATTATTTCCTCTTTGGCTGAAATTTCGAACTAAATCCAATCTAGCAGATCTTTTTTCCGTTCGTGGTATTTTGATAAAGCAAGAAGGTCCGTGATTGGTCAAAAACATCGAAAGATTCACTAAAATGCACAGTCACACCACCGAAACTGACCCCAAGCCCACCGATTTATATCATTCCAATTAATGCAAAAGTTTTGATCTGTCTAGAATCGGTTTCATTGATGTGACTGCATAGCAGAAATAGGGAACTATTCTATTTTTTTTAATCATTCTTGGAAAAGCACTTTATAAAAATTGGCTATTATTATTAGTTTTGTTTTCGGGTGATCTCGAGTTCAACTCTGAATTTAAACTCTTGAAACCAACAACACAATATAAATAACTATTTACAAACTTTTAATTTCCTAGTGTAAATATAAAAACAATCTTAGTCAAGTAAAGGAACAAAGTTCAATCACTATTTGCTTCTATTAATTCATGAGAATTATACTAATGCTAATCTAGGTTTTTTATTTTTGTTTCAGTTCATTTAATGTGATAGCATTGATATGTCTTTATATTAATTGCATTTCATTAAATTTGTAAATCTGTCTATGTCTACAGGACTCTTTTGTAAGGCAAGCCTTTGGGCTCTGAAAGGACTGACTACTCTGTTTAAAAAAAACCCTGAATAAATGAATAATACCCAGTTGTTAACTTGTATGACCCGTCACGTCGGCTATTAACCAGAATAGTTAAGACTTTAAGAATTTTGCGAAATATATTTCATAACTTTCTATAAGAGGTGATCTGCGAATTGGATTTAAAAAAAATCAAAGAGACTTTTAATCAGTTATTCATGACAAAATCTGAGCGGGAGTAATAGATAAGCGTCTTGTTGCTATGTCAGAAAAGTTTCGAATGTTGCACACAATTCCTTTTCCAATCATGAAAGTTGAGTACCGCGCAATTAGGATGACTTATTTGCAATTTAATTCTTTTATTCATTTATCTTCTTTATCTTGCTGCATATAGATTTTCTTCACCTTTTTATTCCAATTGCGCCTTGGGTATTCTACAGAGGATCGAGATTTGTTGCACTATAAAAGAATATTGTTGTTATCGTTATGATTATTATCATCGTGATTTTTATTCTATAGCGATTCTTGTTTACAAACCTTTACTAGCGTTGAGGGTGTTATTTCGAAGGGAAACAGCGGGATAATAGCGAAACATTCCTAGAATTCTAATCACCACACTTTACAAACATAACATAATCATGATCATGTGGTTTACTGCTAATAGATAGCGTTAATTATTGCTTAACCTTAATGCTCCAATAACTTGTATGAATTTTATGGCTCGTATTCTGAAGTCGGGTTTAACTTAAACTCAGGTTTACAGTTGTGGTTTAAGTATGGATAGCCAATTGTTACATAAATCACTAATGGTAGAGATATCATATTTCAGCTCATTTGACTTTTCAAATCATTCATAATTGTCTAGGAAGTATATGATTGTCTTCACCATCGATGAATCGGGAAAGAGCACAGTAAACATAAGAAACATATACAACTTGATAAAAAAATGACACTTTTGGCTTCCATAATTTTAGCAAAGAGTTAGACCATGGTCTAAGTTAAACCTGACTTCAGAATACGGGCCAATGTATTAAGAACTGTTCTCCTGGCTATTCACACGGAAGAATTCTAAACTTGATTCCTATGCTGCATGCAGTTACACCTACATACCAGATTCAAAATCGACCGTTAGTATGCATATAGCTTTCGCTTTAACAAAATACGTTATCGAAGTGGAACAAAAAAACCCATTTTGTTTCATATTTGGTGTCATGTTTATTCATTTATTTTTTCATTTCCATGTTTATTATGATTCCTATGATTAATGTAAACGACATGCAGTGAAATAACAATCTATATAATTTCTGTCTTATTTTGATAATTATGTTGATATTTATTTTTCTTGTGGGGGGTGTCAGATATGCTATTTCATTTGAAGATTTGGAGAAAGTTTTTCAGTATGATTCGTAAGAAAAGGAAAATACGGGAAGAATCTGTATACCACGTGGAAGTGGGAGTGTTGGGGGTGTGTCAGTGATGAAGAGCGCTTATTGGCTAAAAAAGATCTGCTCATGCTTTTAACCGATGGACAACGTTCGATCAGGGTCCATGACCTGACTGAATGGTATACATCAGCTGATGCAATTCAAACCTCTTATCGTTTTTATTGATGACGTGTCCACAGTACACCTATAGTATTAATGACCAGTGGAGGAAAGAAGAGGGGGCAGCAGGAAAATGATATCTACATAGGGGCTAGTTTTCTCAAACATACATGTAAAACATATAAAAAATATTTTGAAGCGAATCAAGATAAGAATTTTATACATAAGGATCTGTCTTGAGTTCCAGATGGCTATATGCATGGATATATTTTATATAGGCCTGAGCACTTTGCCATTTTTTTTTATTTGACTGGGACAGCCGATTTCGATTGTCTTTTATGGCTATTTCTAGTGACAATTTTCTTTACCTTTCCCTACAGTCGCAACTTTCAGTTTTATATATCCCTTTGGTATTTTCTGCATTAATTGTAGTCAGACATGGTAACTAATTTTGACCCGGAATCGTTCCACAAACATGACAAAGTGTAATAATATAAAAGTGCAGGTGAAAAGCGATGATAGGTCGGCTTTTTCAAAATGTATTTGTGATAAGTAATCTTTCATTTTATCTTATAATGAATTCAAAATTCGAAAATGATTACTCGAACTTGGCAGAGATGCGACAAAATGGGAAGCGGCACCCGCCCTGAGCAATCCTTTTCTCCCTAACATGACATGAATCATTGTATGTGGGACTTGAGGTCGATGAGACATTCCACCTCAATACCAAAACGACTGCGCTTGTCAGACCCTGTGTCTGCGAAGTAAGATGTCGAACCATACATGTTGCCTTAAAGGTATTTTGTAAGTTTTATGAGAAGAAAAAAACGAAATCAACAAACTAATGAATAATTAAAAAAAACAACTACATTACAAAAAAATATACAAAAAAACATACACATAAAAGCAAGCAAGCTTATTCACTCAAAACTTGGTGAAGTATACATTAAGGTAAGACTTACATCTGACTTTAAATGAATTTAGCGAAGGACTTTCTTTTATTTTAAATGGAAACGAAGTCCGCCGTTTCAGCCCACTATCTTCCACTTTGACATGCATAACCAGACATCTCGCCAACCATGATTATGTTCAAATAAAGAGTGAATAAAAGAGAGACAAACATAAGTATCTTGTTTTACTATCAATACTCTATATGCCTAATGGTTCAAATTTGAACCCTGGGGGTTGGTACAATATTATCACCCCCAAAATGTGATAATGAGTGCAATTATGTTCATATGTGCACCTTTAGGGTGCAATTAAATCACCCTTTGTAATAAAGGTTCAAATTTGAACCTTTTCTAATGTCTGTTTTTACGCATCTTAAAAGGTTCAAATTTGCAGCTTTTAGGGTGCAAACAAGTATTACTTGGTGCAATTATAATGATAAAAAAGTTCAGTTTTGCACCTTTTGCCAACTAGGGTGCAAGGTTACACCCATAAAAGGTTGGTACAAGACAGTGTTTTCATTTAAGGTTAAAAAATATCTTAGTGTGAAGGAAAAAAATATCGATGATAATGCGCATATCCTCATAAAATATTTTAATTCATTCTTAGGAAATTGGGAAAATTGTATTCTTATTTCATAATTCCAATTGAATTAATACGTAAATGAAATATAAAATATCAATTAGTCTCTGTTGTACGATTAATACCACATTATACCAACGCTACGTCCATGCAGTTCTCACTACGTCAAAGAAAAAGGTCCATGATGCAGTGGGAAATGCTGCAGCGTACTGAGAGCGTAGCGAGAACTGTTATTGACGTGGCATAGTCTGCATGATCTCCGGAGACAAATTTTCCGCTACGTGGACTTTGAACATGTCCAAAGTCCACGTAGCGGGAGCGCCGTCTGAGCAGTGACCTTCTTATCGCGTTCTAAAAAGCTCCATCGACGCAACATAGACGGAGCGGACACGGAAAGAACACCACTAACGCACCATGAACTTATCAAGGACGTAGCGCAGACGTAGCATGCACGGGACGATTTCATATTTTTCGAAAACAAGGAAGTTATCGCTACGTCCCTGCCATTTTTTTTCGGAATTTCAAGGACGTAGCGGGAACTTCTTCCGGTGTAAACTGGTGCCACGTTGGTTTGCTTCTAAACGTCAAGAACGTAGCGGAAACTTCATCTGGTGTAAACAATGATGACATACGAACACCCTCTTTGAATATTTCATCATAGTATAAAGAAATTGGCGAAAATGTATTAAAATTTTGTTTTATTGTCCCCATCCCGCGATAAATATAAAAAAAATACAGTATCAAGATATATTTTCTTGTATAAGAAGGAATAATGAATGATGATGTATACTCACTGGACCTCTAGGAAGAACAGAGTCATTATATGAATGGCTCTGAATAGAGTGATCCATCCGTATAATTTTATGTGCATATTCATATATTTATAATCTCATATCTTGATGTGCAATGTATTTTATTCTGATTTTTATACGGTATATAAAACCAAACCTAATTGGATAATTCTGAGGAATGTGTGAAATTGTATTTCTTAAATGATTTAATTTTCATTTATAAGTGCCACTTTTCCAAATGACAGGTACAGTTTGAATGATTTTCAAATAATTTCATGATATTTTTAAACAAAATTCATGACTTCTCTCAAGATAGAATTGCATTTTTGACACAGTATTTTTATTGTTAATCATATATAGGGTCCGTATAGAAGATGCGATGAAACACACTGGTATACACAAAATCTTTGTTGATCAAGGATTCGTCGGTTTAAAATCTATTTCGATTATTCGATTATCATTAGTAGTAGTATACTTATAGTAAAACTACATGATTATCGACCCGTTATATTTAAGTTGTGTATTCACCGATTATCTCTTTATTTGTACGTATAATTAATTTTTCGCAATGGTGTTTTCACATTCAGTTCCTTTGTTGTTCTTTTTCTGAAATAATTTGTATCCCCCTTCTTTCTTAGCGCTTTGAAACTCTATACATTTTGTATATTATTATTATTATTATTATAGAAGTAGTACAGCGCTAGTAGAATCATATATGATGATGCTGGATAATCATAATTATTACTAATCAATATGTTATTCATTGAGAACGAGTTCTATTTCATTCGACACGTTTTTTAGGACATTATGATTCGATCCAAGTTATAATTGAATCATGGAGCGTGGAGACGATATATGTTCCAATTCTTCAGTAATCAATAATTCTGACCGACTTCTTCCAGGCGAATCAACTGGAAATTGGAACGGTGCCGAATTGTGCAATCGACATCTGTTGTAATATTCAATCGCGTATTCTAAATGATATAGAATTCGTGTATTGATCAATCGCTGAATAGACGGCATTGGCCCACCGCGAAGGGTCACGGGCTGTGAGTATAATATCATGGCCATTGCGGCTGGGGAGGGGAAAACCTCACGTCGTTCAATAGTTTGTTCTTTTGCACCTGCTATTGTAAAATTCATCGTCACCAATGTAGTCTGTAATTATGATTTTTGCATCATTAGTCCATCGATAACAATTAAACACTAATGAGTATTTATTCAAGATAGGCGTGAAGAATTCACCATCGTGTAATTTTTGTAAAACTGAACCACGAACTTTGATACACTAATTCTGTTTATGCCCTATTGTTTCTGAATTTTGGACGGATGTAAATACTTGGTTGGATTTCCACAATATAAGTTGTCACAAATTTTCAAATATTGATATATGTTTTGTTGTTCCAACTTCCAAGTAAGTTTCAAAATCTCTCAAACACAATAATTGTATTTGCAATATACTTCATTTTCAGAACAAAATGTCAAGAAGGACAACTTTCGTTAGCTTTATTAATAAATGAGTTGAAATTTGTTAAAAATGTTGAAAAGTTTATTGCTTTAAAAAAGGGCAAGGAAATTGTACATTATAAAAAATGGAGACCTTTTACTGATTTTGAACTAAGTTTAGACTTGTTTTTATTTTTTATGTATTTAATGAGCATCAACTATTGCATTACAAAAAAATGGAAGATTTATCAACATGATTTAACGATTTGGGAGAGTATCATGTTCAAAGAAAAGTCTTCTTGTAATATCATATAGCTATAGGTTTACCGTATGTGATGTAGAGTCAGTATGTTATCTTTTTTTTTATCTTAAAAAAAAGATCGATTACTTAATCCTTAGACATGTTATTCAAGGCAAATGTTTAATTGAAACATATCAGTCATGTGGACAAGAGATCCGAATAGACATGTGACTAATTGTAGCGATTATGTTCGATATTGTGCAATATCTATTATGAAAAGACACCGAGGAATGAAGTCACATCAAGGAGTGATGGAGTTAAGGTAAACCCATGGTCACATGACTTCTCATAGCGGGACATTGGATTGGCTATTTATCCTGGTATACAAATGTTCTTCATTCCGTTGTCCTCTTTACCTCTTCTCCTCTGCTTCTCCCCTACTCTTTCTTCTTCTTCTTTTCTTAAGATGGAGGTCTCCCATATTTCAAAATGTATTATGTCGATATATTGAATATACATTTTCTGCTATTTGTTTTAACATTAATGATCAAACAAATTATGAGGTATAATCATATTGCAATTACAATGTTAGAATGTATGCATATATTATTCATTATGTCATTGTTATTGTTATGTTATACTACTACTACTACTACTACTACTGCTACTACTACTACTGCTACTACTACTACTACTTCTTCTTCTTCTTCTACCAGTACTTCTACTACTACTACTACTACTACTACTACTACTACTACTACTACTACTGCTACTACTACTACTACTAATACTACTACTCTTACTACTACTATTACTACAACAACTACTACTACAGTATATTTGTCTCGAATATAGAAGACTCATACATTTTGGATACCACGAATGTTTACATGTTGAACCAAAACATCGCCCCAGACTCTAATATCGATTCCATCTCATGTAGACTCCCTGACCTGTCCCTCAACTATACACACACAGTGACCAAGGCGACACACACAGACCCAACAATTGTGTTTGGTATCCCGCCAAAAACACACAAAAGGACCCCCTCGCCTGATGAATATTCATATGAAAGAAAGGCTCGGCAGGGGGCTTGGTTGAAAGGAATCGTGTGATTGGATGAGAGCTTGAGAATAGATCTGTTTGAAAGAGAATATATCACGAGACGTGAAATTGTAGAGCTGGCTTTGGCAGCGAACTTGTAGCTAAAATCTGTAATTTTGTTTTGGGGGACAGGGGGTATATCATAAATTGGCTTGGAGCCCAATTTCACTGTCAACAAACGTAAAATTCAATGTCAAAACAATACAGTAACATAACGTTAGGCCTCTTCTTTTCTGGGGCGTCATTGTAGGGGAAATTTCCATCTCGCCTTACGCAAGCTGCAAAGATACTACCGACAGTAATCTTTATCTTATTTATATACAGAAATTTGTTTAGGCCTACTTGTACAAAGTATAGTAATTCGGGTTAAGAGCTTCCATGTTCAAAAGTTGAGTACACCTCAGAAACAACGGGCTAAATCCCGATTCTATGTATTGTAGACCATTCAGTCATACATCTCACTAGTTTCCAGTAAAGTAATTGTTTTACAGTATAATGCGTACTAAAATACCAATTATGATAGTTGCACCCGTCTTATCCTTTGAATGATTTTTTAGTTTTTATCTAGCTTTAAATAATTATGAAGTACTAATTTATACATTATAGAATAAAAAGAAACAGAAGCAACCTTCGATGATGGAAAGATAAGGTATATGCAGCAACAATGCAGAACAATACAACGTTCGTGAATTTATCTACCCTCTGTCCCTCGCCCCCGATTCCACCACGAATTCGTCTTTGTTTACAAACTGTCACACCATTTCCCAAGACCGTTACAACATAAATTATGCAAGGATATAAGATCGCGAGGGGATGTCTGTGAGGGGCACGGTGGAGGCGCTGTCTCCAAGCCGGCTTATGATTGGCGGAAATGAGTCAACGGGAAATTCAAGGATACTACGTCGTACGATACACATCCAAGGACGGCCTTTGTTTACTTCTGCCTTTCCCTTCCCTCCAAGTTCCCCGACCATCTCTGCATTTATCATTCTTGACATCCTTTCTCTCATTCTCCTTGTAAAAGAAAATAATGTCAAACAAACAGTTTAAACAGATGCCATATTTTTTTGTTTTATTGAATGTATATTAATCAAAATAAATTTTCAACCGGCTTTTTTACAACAGTCTTACCAAACGCAACTAAATATGTGTTCGTGGTATTTTTCAATATCAAAACAACCAAAATAACACATACTATAACATAAAAAACTTTAAAACGCGTGTAGGCTACGGTAAATTATTCTTTCTGCATATAAATCTAACATTTTTTAAATGAAATGCAGTAAATCAACGATCGGCAGCTACAACTGGTCGTTTGTATTTCTTAAACTGTACCCAAATAAATAAAAATCTTGTTTATAAGCTTCTTTGATCTAGATTGTCCCTTTTCGAACCCCAAGCCTGTTCGTTTTATCCCTGTCACTTTTGGCATCCATCTCTGTCTCCTTCTTTTCTCAGCCTCGATGTTTTCCTCTTCCAAGAGGCCCTTTCAATAAAAATATCTAGAGTATGAATATTTTTGTTAAGGTTATATTGATAACATAAACATGCTGTTTAAAAGTATGAATTTTTGATATTATTATGATTTTTCTCAGACAAAATTGAATTCGTTTGAACCGTCACTATAAAACATGTAAGATGATATGGTCAAACAAATGCCAGACAAAAAAAATGAATATTAATATTAAAGTTGGAATGCATACGTCTGCTTTCAAAACAGTTCTGTTTTATGAATTCATTCCACCATCATTATAAAACAATAAATAACGTGTTTGACAATAGCAGGGTCATAGAAATAGTCATTTTGATAGAATATGAAACTTATTCAAAGATTTTACGATCCAGTTATGTTTTATATTGAAAGATTCTTCGTCATAAAAAAAGTTGATTAGGATTAAGCCAGTTTATACAACCATATAACAAATGGAACGAAATTGGAAATGAACCTAAAATGCCCCAAAACTAAGTAATGACTCAGGCAATGTTGTGGGTATGTTCGGGGGCTCGTCAGGGGCTCGTCGCGGGAGTTGGCCGGGAGGAACGTTGATTGGCGGATATGGAAAGAACGAGTCATCGCAATTTACTTGACTCATGCCAGTTGAATAATGAATAAGAGGGAGGGAGGAAGAGAGTGAAAGAGAGAGAGGGGGAGAGAGAGAGAGAGGGGGGGGGGATACCAGATGAGATTCAACCATCAATCGAAAGCCTCATTATTCATTCTATAAAGAGAAACAAATACCTTATATGGTATCGGGACACGATGTGTGTAAATTAGCCAATATACATGCATCCATTATGTAACGCTGAACAGTCCTGTCTAGATTTGTGATTGATAACACGGCTTCCTACTAACACAAAATAAAGCATACAAGGAAACATCAACGAAGCCAGAGTATACGAACATTTATGGAACAACAACACAACCATGAGAGATTTATGAAACAGCAACGAAACCATAGAACGAAGACTTATAAAATATCCCTGAAAGATTAACATTTCATCTCAATACAAAACATTTTACATTTGAAAAAAAATCAGTAAGACCCTCATGTCATCAAAGGTCAATACACATTGTCATCAATGCAAAAAAAAAACCCAACAAAAATCATTAAATCCTGAATATGTTTATAATCGTTGTATTTAGATTGTGTATCCATCATTGTGTAATTGTTTCGATCACGCAAATTCTAATGCAATAGAACTAATCAAATCGAAGCGAAAAAAACTGAAATCATTTAAAAATGAAAAGATGTCAAACGTCAAATTGAATTTATTCATACTTATGTTAGATGATCACATGATGATATACCCGCAATGTTTGTCTCGAAATTATCAAGTTTGAATTTCATGCACGAGTTTAGTTTATTTCAATTCAACATCAGTATCAAATATTATTGTTACACAGTTAAAATAGATGACAGCCATACAGACAAATGACTATAATACATAAAGAGATAATTATGATACAAAACGAAAGTCATTCATGGTAAGCGGAAACTCTAATAATTATTGTGTAATTTTTGTAATATTATTTTTTTTCCTCTATCATTTTTGTATAAAAATAATGCTAGGCAAATGGAGGAATCCATTATAATCATGCCATGTTGAGTGTGGATCCATTAAATTAATGTTGTGATTAATCAATTCAAAGATTTATATAAAACTGGAGGTACGTGATACGAAAAAAAAGCGTCGTGAGTATTGAAGATATAGATTAACATTATCTTTGGTGTGAACAGGCGATTATTGATTCTTAACATGCTTAAGGTAGTTTGTTTTGGCTTAAATTTTAGTCGCCAACTCACAAGAGATAAGGAAGGGGGTAAGGTGGAGGCGTTGTCCCAAGGTTGAACGTTGATTGGAGGAAACACAAAGGATGCTCGGTCAAAGTCACGTGTTGGCAAGTTGCCACAACATTTCATTAAAATGCAAAAGTTTACTACTTTCTGGATGCAGAACATAGAATGTATATTTAGAACTGATTTGATCTTACATTTTCCATCTTTCTCAGAGAAATGAACATACATCAGAAACTAAAAAGGTCGAATGTATATAATTATCCCTTGATTATATACTCCAAATCAAACTACATGTATTGGTAGTTAAAATGGAAAAAGATAGTAGTCAGATGGATGCAAACTGAGCAAGGTATCGTCATGTTTTAGTCAGTTTGATGATTTGAATTTAGTCAAAGTTGACTAGAAAATGTTCAAACACGAAATGACTGTGTTCCAACAATGAAAATTACTTAAATAAATGTTTCATTAATATCCTAAAGAATCTAAAACACAAAACTTCTCAGAGTGTTTTACAACTTTGAAACTGCTGCAGAAACGGTGGCAAATGCCTTGTCCAAATATCTCCACCTTTCTAAACACTAAAACCTATCAACAATGACATAACTACTTAGAAGTGATGAAAAATTGTAATGCCTCGGGGGGGGGGGGGGGAGGGGGTTGAAAGGAGAAAGTGCGAGAGAGAGAGAGAGAGACAGTTGGGGGGGGGGGGTGCCTGGGTGTTGGCGGTGGAAGGCAATTTGTATTTTTACATGAATCGCCCTGCCGTTCGACTTTGTTTATTCCGGCCATAGCTGCGCGTTGTTTACCTGTTTTTTGTAGGTCTTCGATGTCAGTGAAATAGTGACTTTCTGGAGGTTTGTAAACTAAGGTCTGTACACTGGCCATCCTTTTCTGTCTCGGAACTTCGCTTTTGATCAATGCACCATTTTGCTGTTATTCTGCCTTATTGATTTTGTTTTCTAATCATGTAAAAATTGTTTGTATATATTGTGATCCTCGATGATTCTCCAATAAAAATATAATTAAAAAAAAAATACTTGAATCAGTCGTTTAAAGGATCTTTGTTCATATACTTTTTGTGGGGGCAATCCCCATTACATACACCACCAATAAATTACTAGATACACGACATAAGAGACGGCGCAAGTGTATTTTTATTGTTATCATTTAGGGGGAGGGGTTCAACAAGCACGTAGTCATTTTTTTCTCAATTGAATTATGCCGGGGTATATTAGAATTAAACGATCCCAAAACAATTTTTGTGCTTTTCTTCGCTTCCTCTCCCTTCCCTTCCCCCGTTTTTCCATTTTTCTACTCTACTCCTCTTTTTTTTTTTTTTTTCTTCAATTCTTGAAAATCCATAGGGGCGGTCGCCCCCTCTGCCCTCCTCGTGGCACTGCCCCTGTACGACATATACAAAACACATGGACCAAAGTTGGTCATTTCTGATTTAATACGAAGGCGGTTTCATGATAATAATTGGCTGAATGTTATCATAGAGCAGGTGAGGTCAGAACACACAAGATGCCAGACGGTTCATGGGAAGAGAAGAGAGTGAGAGAAAGAAAGAGAGATAGATGAGGGGGGGGGGGGGGGGGTATCGAATTTGGGTCAATGTCAGGTGAGTTCATATTTGTATTTGCAGTTTGCAGACCCCAAAACAAGGATGGGAATGCATCAATATATTCTCTTGAAATAATAAAAATGAAATGAAATTTACACGGAAACACTTGCAAAAGTTCACGCGTAAATGTTCATGTAAGTCCTAATTTCAAGAAAGTGCCTAGATCAATAAGGCAAAGTCCAGCTGCCTAACAATAACTAAATTGAGTTTGATAAACGGCGGAATAAAAATCAATAAAGAAATATGAAAATCGGATGTAAGTTTATGGTTTTTTAAGTTTCATGTAGTGATATTCAGGGGCCGCGGAACGGTTTTCAAAGTGGAGGGGGGGGGGGGCTGAACATGCTAAAAATCACAATTTTATGGTCATTTTTGAGTTTTTGTACACGGTTTTAGAAAAAGTGTGGGGGGAGGGGCTTCAGCCCCCCAGCCCCTGATATTTAACTCATACCCCAATATATTCAAGCATAGATTCAAGCCGATTCAAGAACAAAATTCACCGCAATCCCAGACAATTCATTTTAGTGTTTCATTCGGCCCGGGGTTTGCAATCTTCACTTGTTGCGGTATATGGTAGCATTGAACATAGCAGGGAGTGTCTGTACACAATCAAAACCTAACATCTTAACTCCCGCCAAATATTCCCACGCTGGAATTGAAATATATTATGATAATTATTCGTCATACCACATCTTCTTATCTGTAGGAGAGGGGTGGGGTTAAAGGGGATTCCACAAGGAAAGTGGCTCGAATTTTTTTCTTCACAGGTTTGCCCCCCCCCCCTAAGAAAACAGTTGTCATTACAAAAATCAGCAAAGAATGACAAAAAAATTGTAGTGTAGAAACAATGTACAAATAAATGGAACTCGTGATACATAATCAACTCTCGTCTCCTTTTCATACAGGTCAGGATTGAAACTGTTAAAAAAATACGGAATCTAAAAATGTCTAAATATTTCATGAAATTACTTTGATATTATTGAGTGCAAATTTGTCTTGCTTATATACCATATAAAATAACTGAACTAATGCAAACTTTATTCCACATACTGCAATAAAGAATTGTAGTTTGTTGATCACTAACAAGTTAAAGGGAATAATTCGTTACTATATAAGTTGTCGGGAAAGAAAAACGAATACATTTGAGGCAATTTTGCTCTCTGAGAGGTCTATTCTTGGTGGTGTGAGGTTCAAAGTCTGCGACTGGGAAATGAATAAACTTAATTTATTGCCAACCGGGCAAGTTTTAATATTGTATGCATGAATATCACATGATTGTGCACACTGTCTTGTATGGGTCTTCGTAAGAATGTACATGTGATGGTTACACTTCGTAATTCCGAAGTTTCGTAATTCCGAAGATTCGTAATTCCGAAACACGCAAATTGCCTATACCTCGATGTTCGTTGATCCGAAAACGTAAAAGGGTTCGTTAATCCGAATATTTGTGGCGTTATTCCGAAGGTTCGATAATCCGAAAACAAAATAAGGTTTAATATTCCGAAGGTTCGTTGGTCCGAAAACGAAAGAAGGTTCGTTGTTCCGAAGGTTCGTTAGTCCGAAAACGAAATAAGGTTCGTTAATCATTTAGTTTTCGGACGAACGAACCTTC
The DNA here is from genome assembly GCF_018143015.1 of Lytechinus variegatus. NCBI lineage: Eukaryota > Metazoa > Echinodermata > Echinoidea > Temnopleuroida > Toxopneustidae > Lytechinus > Lytechinus variegatus. The sequence continues at coordinate 14,375,224 of NC_054750.1, forward strand.
GGAATTACGAACCTCATTTCGTTTTCGGATTAACGAACTTTCGGACTTACGAACCTTCGGAATAACGAACCTTCGGAATAACGAAGCCTCGGAATAACGAAGCCTCGGAATTACGAATGTATGCGTGAATATCACGTGATTGTGCACACTGTCTTGTCTGGGTCTTCGTAAGAATGTGCACGTGATGTCTTTATGCTATGGCCTCTTCTTCTCCCATTAGATATAACACACCTTAAACTTCAACATTGAAAATGATAAAATCGTACATAATTTTATTCATGATTTATAATCTTTTCTGTTATTTAAGAGGATGAATAACAATATCAATGAATTGTTATGGGTTAAAAAATGTTCAGGCTATGGATGAATGCCTATCATCAAACAACAATAACATCAACAACCCCTTCCTCCCAACCACTCCACTTTTTTCATTCCCTCACCCTCTCTCCATCAACATGATGACATCTCTCTCCTTTTTTTTTGGGGGGGGGGCGAAAATTTCGAATATGGAAAACAAAAAGTGGAAACTTTAGAAAGAGCAATCTATACCTCGACGTCTAAAAATAAAAGATGAATTAGATATCTCGTAAAATCAGTTGGTAATTTATTACCCCCTTCCAAGAAAACGTATGGTTGTACCCGCACTTATGAGACTCATTTCCACTGATATTCAAGGATTTTCGATTTTGATTGTGAAGATAAAGAAAGGTGTAAAATAGAAGATCTGTTATTGAATAAGATAAATCATTGTCACAATGCACCATATCTCCCTCCTAATACCTGGATCAATTCGTTTTACTGTATCTTCTTTTAAGTTTTCTTGTTTCTTTCCTTTCCTTCTCATATTCCCGTTGTATTCTCTTTACCCTTTTTCCCTTTCCCTTATTCTCCATTCCTTATTTACTCCCGATACTTACTTTTATCTCCTATTTGTCAATTTTCTTACTTAGTTTTTCTTTGCTTTCCTTCCTTTGTTTCCTGTGCCGTAAAGAGCCAAGAATTTTGAGAGGACCAGATATTGCGTACCGGGCAAATTTTATAAAAAAGTTTAAATTTCGACAATTTTATTACGAAAATCCAGATTTTTGACAAAATATTTAGGAGGTGATATAATTCAACTACTCTTTCCCTTTTATCCTTTTCTCGTTTTTTATTGTACTTGGCGTACACGTGTGTTTGTTTCATTCTTTCTTTCATCTCTGATTCCCTTCGCCCCATTCATTTTCTATTGCTTCCTTTCTTCTTATTTTGTTTTTAATCATTCCATCCTAATTCTTGAGTTCGCAATTCCACCCCCCCTCTCTCTCCCTCAACATCCTGCTGGGATGATATTTGATGGGAACCACTTTTTTGTCCCCCCCCCTTTTTAGCAAAGTTCAAACTTTTCAATGTTGATTTGTTATGATTCAGCATCTTCCGCCCTCCTGTTAATATACCTCCTGCCGACCACGTGCCTTTAAATGCACTTGCCACGTGACCTCCAATCCTTTCTAGGTCGTTGAACAGAATCTTCAACTTGAAACAGTTTTAAACTCCAATTTCTCGGCATAGAGATGGTGGGAACATTCAACCCTGAATATGCTGATTGAGGCAGTAAGTACACTGATAATCAAGCAAACTGGAAAATTTACGGGGTTTCCGACATCGCAACACGGAGAAAGATTCCCCTTGTGCAAGCCCTCCCAAAATAACATCAAGAATAAATACAAACGAGTAACAGAGGCGGAGAGTATAGGCGGTCTTATTTTCGTCTGAGAATATTATTCTAAAGGTTAATTTTTTTCTACCGTTATGTCAGTACACCCCCAAAATAGAATCTACATGTTGATTTTATAATGTACAGTGATGTTATTTATACCACCAGACAGTACCCTGCACAAATAATACAACAGCTAAACCTACTCAGCAGTTCAATTCAATCCAATCGACACAAAACTGAGTCGTGACATTCTGAAAAGGGTATGTGATTTATGAGTCGATGTACTCAAAATCTGAAAAATTAGAATCATAATCTTTGTTTACATTTTATTTTAACCCAGACAATTTTGTCGTTTATGTACTTTCCAGTCTGTGTCAGCAAAAAAGGCTCTAGCGACTAGTCTTTTGTTGCTGACATTTTATGTATCGTCAGTCGCATTATGATATTTAAAGGACAAGTCCACCCCAACAAAAACTTGATTTGAATAGAAAGAGAAAAATTCAACAAGCATAACACTGAAAATTTCATCAAAATTTGATGTAAAATAAGAAAGTTATGACATTTCAAAGTTTCGCTCCATCTCACAAAAACAGTTATATAAACGCATAGGCGGCGGAAGCGGGGGGGGGGGGGCGTGTCTCCCCCCTAAATTTTAGGTGGGGGGACGGTCCCCCCCTAAACCCCTAAAAAAAATTGATAACCTTTTTTTTTTTTTTGCTTGTCAAAAATTTTTGGTTAGCAACTCCTAATTTTTTGGGGCCGCTTGTTAAATTTTTTAGCTGTGTCCATCCCAAAATTTCAGGTGGACACCCCCTAATTTTTTTGCTTCCGCCGCCAATTTATGAACGAGCCAGCTACATCCAAATGAGAGAGTCGATGATGTCATTCACTCACTATTTCTTTTGTTTTTTATTGTTTGAAATATAAAATATTTTGATGTTCTCGTCATTGTCATGTGAAATGAAGTTTCATTCCTCCCTGAACACATGGAATTCCATTATTTTAATAGTTTGTGCTTCAAGCAAGGAGGTCCTAATTGTCAAATTCGTAAAACCTGAAATATTGTATAATTCAAACAATAAAAAACAAAGGAAATAGTGAGTGATTGACATCATCAACTCTCTCATTTGGATGTAACTGGCTCGTTCATATAACTATTTTGTTAAAAATAAGCGAAACTTTGAAATGTCATAACTTTCTCATTTTACATCCGATTTTGATGAAATCTTCAGCATATGCTTGTCTGATTTTTCTCTATTGATTCAAATCAACATTTTTCTGAGATGGACTTGACCTTTAAAAACAAGACGCATAGATTTTATGGGTATTATCTTTTTCGTAGCTAGGTATAAGAACATTATTTAGAGTTTGAGGCCACAAGGCCAGCAAGCGAACAAAGTGAGTGAGCTGTTTTGCAATGTCAAGTATTAATTTCACATTAAAAGAATGGTAATTGGGGCGGTTAAAATTAAAAATGAAGCTCGAAAATTCACTGTCCGTAACTTTGCATGGGCAGCGCCAGGGGCAAGGATTTCTCCTTTTTCTCCCTTTTCTCCATTTTTCACTACTTGAAAAATCTGCATTTGATTTTTGATCATCGTAGGGTGATGTATTCTCCTAATCTTACGATCTCCTTGGAGTGATACGACGCTCTAATAATTCACGATCATCGTAGGGCTTGCGATTTTGTTTTTACGATTTTTCTCAAGATCGTAAGACAGCAACCTTTAACACATAGTAGAGGTATCGTACAATCAGCAAAGAGTCAGATGTACCATACACTATACGATTATCTTACGATCAGTACAGTGTCATTGTACGATCATCATAGGAGCACAATACGTTCTCCTTGCGGTCTCTAGTACATCGTTGTGTTTGGCCCTGCACGATGCCCAACACAATCATACGATGGTCCCGAAATAACATTAATGTAAACATTGACATCGTAACCCTTATAGCTACGTAGGTCGCCCGCAAAATATCGAAGAGTAATCCATAGTACGACGTTTGGAGCAGCGAAGTGGGAGTTGCAGCAAACGCAAACCATAGGCATGCATTATAGGTCTGGGAGTATGTTCTCTCACTCCGTCATCTGAACCCGATAGCCTTGGAAGATCAGAATGGGGTAGGTCAAACGTGCAAGAATGTCCGGGATCTTTTCTTTCTCTTTTGCGACTCCTCCCCTGTAACAGCAGCGACTTGACCCCGAACTTGAGCGGTGCCTCCGAGCAATGACCCCCAAAAGGGTGGAGGAGATGGAGAGGGAAAGGGGTGGTGGTGGAATAAGAAATTGTATGAAGTTGTGTGGTTTGACCAGTATGATCATGGACTTGGAATGCAAGTAGATTTCATGGCGAGAAGAAGTTTTCTCCTGGGACACGTTGAGTATTATATTATTCTTGGAAATTATTGTGACCCCGATACTTCAAAACCCATTTATCCACCAATTCAAGGGGGGGGGGGGGGTTGAGATTTTGACCATTTGACGGCAGGATGGGGGTATATCAAAATCATATCTGTTCTATCTGGTTCATAAAACGAAAAAATATCGGCTTGCAAACATGAAATACGCCTATACTGAAAATCAATCGACTCGAAATAGATTATAGCAATACCATTGGCGTGCAGATGGGGGCGCTGCCCCCTATGCCCCCTATGTGTTTTCACGACCAAGAATTTCATATTACACAACAATGAAGGGACGAACAGGGAGGTCTATGTTTGACCTAAATATGAGTTTGCTTGTATAAGGTTTCCATTGCTATTCTATAGGACAAGTCAACCATAAACTAACAAACCACTATACAAACCACTCCCGGTACTAAGAAATTCACTCAGTCAGAAAAATTGATAAATATGAATTTTATTGACGCAGCAAACGTTCAATGATTAAGGCCTACAAGTTCAAGTATGAATGAAATAATAAAAAAAAATAGAATATTCAAATACTTATTCGTTAAGGGAATTTTGAGAACTAAATTACCTTTTCGGTCGATGACGATATTAGAGGAAGCACATCGAGTGTGTAAATCAACTTAATTCCATGAATGCAAGTCACTTCAACTTGAAATCATGGGATATTCTTGAAATCTGAATCATTCTCTCAATAATATATTTTTTCTTCTCAGATGAGCAGAATAATCATTCGTTCATTTCATAAAAAGACACGGATCTGACTCAATTTTGAGTTTCATCCAATCAATTTTTAATTTAGTATTGATTTGATTGTATCTATTGAGATAATATTTAACAGCAATCCAGTGAATAATTGATACGATCATTATTGAGGGGAAAAAATGAAGTAACTTTTAAGTATAGTAATCTTGCCTCTCGACCAAAAGACACTGCCCTCGACCGTCCAGAACCGATTAAAATGGAACTTATAAAACAATTTGCATACAGGGGGAGCTTTGCACATGTAAATAAGATCAGGATGTTTCATTCCTATTGATAGTGGTAGTATGAAACACTGAAAATAGTAATATATTTAGAGAGCGAAGTTGGCTCATTAATTGGTAAAGCGTCGTCTGCCTGTCGAAGAAAAGGTCGTGGGTTCGAGTCCACCCCGGGTGGATGACTGAAGCCTGCGTTGTGTGTAAACGTCTCTCCCCTGTTCCAGTCCATTCATATGTGCAGGTTACGTTATAGTGGAAAGCACTCTGTCCCTCGGATAGGACGTTACATGGAGGCCCCGTGTAGAGGAGAGTCACCACCTTTGAACGTTAAGAACCCGCTGCACTCTTCGTGTAAGAGTAGGGGGAAATCCCGAAGGAGTGGTCCACCTGCGCCAGTCCTTGATGCGTAATGAGCCAACCATTTTGAGGGGCAGATTTGGCGTAATGTGCAAAATTTATTAGATTTATCAGATTTTGACATGGTATTCATAGAATGATATCATATTTCACCCTTCTCTCTTTCTTTTTTATTTTATTTTATTTTATCTTTCTTATTTATTTATTTATTTATTAATTATTATTATCATTATTATTTTTTTTTTGGGGGGGGGGGGTGGGGGGGAGGGGCCTCTTTTGCACCAAGCCTCCATCTATACGCCACAGCGAGCACTCCCCAATTAGTTATATCGGGAGGAGACACCTGCGGGTCATAGTGATTCAGTTAATAGTAATAATAATAACAATACTACTACTGCTACTACTACTACTAATAATAATAATAATAACACTAATAATAATAATAATAATGATGATGATAATAATATTAATAATGATAATATTAATAATGATAATGATAATAATGATGTTAATAAGAATAATAATAACAAACGAATATCGTATGACCTGGAAATATTGTACTTTTTCATTTTCGAAGACCTCCAAATAGACGATACCGGATTTCACATACACTGATATCATGAGTAAACCACAAAAGTTTCTACCCGCGATGATAAAAAAATCGATTGATTTTAATTGACAACCGAAACTTATATACTTCATTTCACTTATGATTATTCAGTTCATTAAAGAAAGTCATATTTATAACCAAATCCAAACACTTGAAACTGTAGTTCTTAAAAGATACGACCACATCACCAAAACCACATACTAATAGAAAATTACCATTTAGTTACAAAATTATGCAACGGGGTCTTCTAGAAAGTAAGATAGAAACCACTTTAGCTTTAAGTCAAATGTTTGGGGGAATTATCGATTGTCCGGTCATCCCAGTATATCATAGGTATAGTTGCAGAAAATCGCTCTACTACGAGATATTTTTTTGTAAAAACAAACAAACAAACTCTCAACGGTTATGGATGGTGCACACTAGCGTACCTAAGGGGAGGCAGACTGCCCCCCCCCCTCTGACGAGTCACAACTCATGCAGGGGACGTACCCCTGCCCCCCTGACGAGTCACAACTGATCCAGGGATCAAAAAAATTCAAAGAAAACCGACGTGTTCCCCCTCTTTTGAACTTGAAGACTTTTTTCTTTGCTTTTCTTTTTTTCTGGTACTATATGTCTTATTTTTGCTTGTCAATTTTTTTTCGCGGACGAAATATCCTCCAAAAAAATTGCCCCCTTTGGAAAATCCTGCACGCCGCTAATGGTGCAATACTTATTTTTTATAATAGTTTTTTTCAAAACCGATTTTCAAAATAACAAGTTTTTCTCTGCATGGGATGTGACTGAGACCAGACTACTTTCTCAAAAGACTCCGAGAAACCCCTCTCTTGTCTTGACATTGAAAACGCTCTGTTTAACCAACAAGGACCTACTCGTAGATCCATGACACAAAAAGATTGCATGAAATTAAGTAATGTAATACATTGTATATGATTTTTATAATATTGGCATGGACAAGGATTGTATAACCTTGTATCTGAATATGGCGTGACATTCAAAGCCACAATCATAATTATTGACAAACTCTACTTTTGATTTTTATAAAATATGGGTCTTGTATTTCCTCGAGTGCATCTTTCATAGGTTTGACCTGGTAATCGCAATGTGAAACCAGGATTACAATTTTCCAAGAATAAAGATGGTTTTTAAAACCACTCTCTTCAAATCGCGTCGGTCTCGAGAGATTTGGCCATTGAGTGATCAAAATAGAAATAATTACATCCTACTTGAAAAGGGACGAGATGATGGCCAATGGGGTTTACAAACATCTTTTATATGTCTCAGCTTTACCCATTTGCATTTGGTCTAGTAAACTACTCTTAATTTTGGTATAATACCCACTAAGTTAAATTCTCATTTAGACCATGGCCCGGATGGTCTATTTCTATATAATTATATACCAATTACTTTGAACTTTCTCACATGTAAGTATGATTCACAAAGATATCTTTAGATATCGTATAGAGTAAATGGTGTCTGACCAAGTGGATGTTAGACGAAATGTGTATAGACTATACACATTTCGTATAATGTCCACTTAGTACTATAGCTCAACTGTAAGACAAAATGGTGAATGGACTAAAATGTAATTAGACCAAATGGCAGAGAACTCAAAGAATCCTCTGATCTGGAGATTCTCCCGCCTGGATCCCCTAGCAAACTGGAGGTTCCAACTCGATGTGCGCAAAGCGCGCAACACAAGCGCGAAGTACCTCTCGGCCGGGTTCATGCATGGTCTCGCTAAAAGGACACAGGAAACTCCAGGTTTTTTTTTCAATATATGATGGCACCAGTGGCGTAATAAGCCAAACGTTTTGAGACATGGCGTATCGCGTAAAATTTATTTAAAAAAATTGACATTTTTATTTTAAAAATCCAACTTTTTGATAGACTTTGACATCATATCTAAAAATCATATATTTCACACTTTTCTCTTTTGTTCTTGGTCGTTATTTATTTTTTTATTAATTTTTGGGAGGGGTGTACGCCTTAGGATTATAGTACTAAGTAATTAACAATTCAATGAATCAAAATCATACGCGAAGGCCATTATATAGGAGGATGATGCTAGCTAGCTAGCTCGCGCCCGCTAAATTTACGAGTGCGAGATCGCGCGGAGCGGGTGACGCTCTACGTAAGTTTTAACTTAAATATCGGCTTGGATAATTATGAACATTTGAGTTACTTTAAAAAGGTGTTTAGGCTGGAGAAAGATAATTTTAAGCATGAGATAACACATCTTAAGCGGGAAACATAGGGCATGGGCGGGAGATATTAAATCTCGAGCGGGAGATCTCCCCCCGAAAGCGGGGGAGTTTGAGTCTCTGAAGTGGTTAGTTTATAGAAGTAGGATAAGATCACGTGGGATGAGACCAGTCGGAAATAAGACGAAGTAAAGTTGGAGCAGATAAATAGGCAAATTACCGAACACAAACCACACTGTAAAAACCGTGGTGTTAAAACTGACACCAGTTGGTGTTAATAGAGGACCACACCCTGAAGTGTTAAGATTACACCCTAGAGATTGAACATAACACCAAAGAGTGTAAATGTAACAACCGAAGGAGTTGTAATAACACCTATAGATGTTAAACTAACACTGTCAATTTAACACCGGTGTAAAATAACTGGTGTGGTCCTCTATGTACAATGGTTAACACCACAGTTTTTGCTGTACGAATTGTGGTCACTGGCCTCTCATTTTTTTCCCCTTATCCCTGTTGTTCCATATCATGCTTGGGTAATGGACATTAATGTTTTTTTCAGTGCTCGAAATTCTAAATCACGTACAAATATTAATGAATTATATCATTATCACTATAATTATCAAATTAACCATTCTCATTATTGCCATTAGACATTCATAAATATGATAATCACTTATTTGTGTATCTATTTTGAAGAAAACGTTAAGCGAACTCGACTCGCTTAAAGAGGTTCGTCATCATAATATTATACTAAATGGAACCTGTGGTCCGTGTTCTAGAATCCGGTTGGATCTTGATTGGTCAAACCCACAGGGATATACTGATAAATATATCTCTATGGTCAAACCTAAAAAAATGTTGATTTTAACAGCAGAATGTTTCATACATGTAAGTTTAACTGACATGCCTTGTACTTTCCATGCTGAGTAACTATCGTGTTTGTTTTTTATATTATTTTAATAACCTACATCTATTTGGGGATTTTGATGGTTATATTTTGGCTATATAGTTAATTTAGTGTTCATCCCACACACTGACTTAAAAATGATGATAATTATGAGTTTTACATCACAAATCAGAGTCAGAACAACCCTCTTAGATGATCTACAAAAAGGAACCCATAAGAAATTAAACTTCATATATAAAATGCTAAAACATAATTCCGCCTTCATGAAAGTCTCAGATTTCTCACGGAGTCATTGATTCCTCCATTCGTTCATTGTTTGGGGATTTCCCCTGTTTTTTCAGTCATCGAAACATTTCCCGTTTCTACTTCATTCACAATATCACTGGTCTTGATCGATGTATGACCATATTGAACCCTAGGATAAGGATCACTTTTGTGCATCGAAAATGACCAAGCAGGAAAAAGTGGCATAAAGACAGAATATCCGTTTCGGCATGTTTGATGAGGTCCCAGAGAATGCGGAATTAAGAATTGTATAACCCGGATATTATTTAAACTACCGAGAACATGACTCCGGGGAGTTTCAAACAATAATATTTACATTTCTAATTAGAAACTGGGCTGTTTTGTACTTCGGACTAAAATACACAATTTGTTTTCTTTCTTTTTTTACAGAAAACATCGATTTTTAGGCTCGCTTGCTTCGTTTGCTCAGTTTTCTTATATGGTTCACTGTACTAGTTTTATATATATATATATATATATATAGTAAATAGTGGTAGTAAAATACGAGCTGTGATTGGCTGGATTTGTACCACGTGACCTCCCTTCAAAAAGTTATATTGTACATATGTACAATATAACTTTCGATTTTTGGATGGCAAAATCCATGATGGGGGGCTTAGATTAAGGGATCTATTTACTATAATAAATAGTGAACGTTCTATCATACAATATTACTGGACTATATGAACTCCAAATACAAAATTATCCCTCGTGCAAGCCTATTTCACCTCGGCCTTCGGCCTCGGTGAAATAAACCTGCACTCGGGATAATTTTATATTTGTCGTACATATAATCCAGTATATTGTACAATAGATTGTACACTATTTATATAATAGATATATATATATATATATATATATATATATATATATATATGTATTGTAAAGAAATGGATGAAGAGAACAATGGTAGGCGTAGCTTAAATCAAGGTTCCCCAGAGCTATCTATCTATCTATCTACATATATATACAGTATATATATATAACTTAGCGGCCCTTCATTTTTTGCCGCATGCACGCCACAGTTTGTTATATGACTGAACGTACCTTGGCTGACCAGCTTACCTGCATGGTGGACATGGGATACCTGAGCCGACCTGACCCTTACTAGAAAATCTAACTTATTCAAAGATTCTTTTGCCCCAGGTAAAGAAGAATATATTGTAACCAAGATATCATCAAAGATGGATAGAAATAAACACCCTTGACCGTAATATATTCATTTGTATTGACCGATGGCTATGATTCAATGATGATTAATATACGGGGAGGCTATAGATTTTAGCCTTGACAACATGATGGAACACTTGAGATAATTGGGGGTCAGCAAAAGAAAAAAAGAAAAAGGGAAAATATGTATATTTAATTCACCATTTTTATATCGAGATATATAGCGGCCCGATCCAGAAATTATTGAATACCGGTTCCATATACAAAATAGGGGTGTTGTGTAGCACGTTATAATTCCAAATATAATGGGGGGGGGGGTGACGCCTGTTCTGAAGATTTCTCGTGGTCTGAAATAAATGGTATTTAAAATAATTCACAAGCATTATTTTGAAGAAGAGGGAGTTCCATGGCATAGTTGATATTATTTTTGGTTTAGATATCTAAAAAAAAAAACATTCCTGAACTATGCGAGTATAACTGTATACAATGAACAATATTCCACCAGATAATAAATGAAATTATGAATAACATCGATGTCCAAGTAACCTCGATAGTCGATACACATTCTGTAATCATAATTATTCTGTTTCTCTCCTCAATGACCTCGAGTTTCCGAGTTCGAACGTGACTTCCCAATTAGATTGAGCGAAATCGTTCAACCAGGGAATTGGAGTTCGTCTATCTATTCATGGTTAAATAAAAAATGGACATGATCACTAGCTGGATCAGAAAACGGGGCTACCTTGAATGTCTATTGTCTCCATCCCCTCCTATGCACCCCTTTCTCTTTTTATTTCTTCCATCCCCCCCCCCTCTCTCTCATGTTCACACACTACCTACACTGAAAAAACTCCGATGTTGATTTAACACCAGCCCGGAATCTATATGTCCACATCAGAGAAGTGTTAAACAACACCAGTTTACCTTTGGTCTAACACCTGATAGTTGTTGCACCAAACAATATTAAAACAGCTTCGGTTTGATTCCAAGCTGGTGTTGTTTCAATACTCCTCTGGTGTTAAATCAAACCCGGAGTTTTTGCAGGATAGTCAATTTTCTCACGATTGTTTTAAGAATTTCTTTACTATTTTCTTTGAAGAAATTTATTTGGGGGAAAAGCCCTTTGGATACTGGTGTCTAGTAGCAATTTTCGTCCGAAATGTTCATTTCATTGAGCATGTCGAGTGGTAGTTTTAAAACTACCCCCAAACAATCGTGGAATACTTTTCAAACCATGAACCCGAGACCTCGGCACCCTTCGTTCGTTAACACAATTAGGGGGATAATTTTGTTCACTTCCCTTCCAAAGCCCCTGTTAGGGGCGGGATTAGCTGCCTTCCCTTAAAAAAAAGCCGGTGAAATTGGTCGAAATTCAAATTCTTCCCCTTTAATGGCATTTGGCACATGCTTGGATTCTGACAATTTCTTAGGGGGAGGGTCACCCAACAGCCCTCCCAATTTAATCATTTTATTCTAAAAGTATCTGGATTGTTTTCAGCCGCCGGAATACAGGAGGGGTAAGCACTAAACTAAAAATATTCATAGCTCCTCATGCCATTACACTTTACACTTGTGCTTCCCCATCCTCCCTCCCCTTCCCCCCTCCCCCCCCTCTATCCCTCTCTCCTTCCCCCTCTCCCTCTCTCTTCTCTTTCTCACTCTCTCTCTGTCATGATGAGTAATTATTGTTAGCCTATGTTCTCCTGTTCACCTTTTTAATTCTACTCTGAATAAATTTCCAGATTTTTTTTGTGTTCCTAACATCTATTTCCCTTTCCGCATTTTTTGCTTATGTATTCACCAATTGCTTCCTATCCATACCCCTGGCAGTACCCACCATGCTTCAAATCGATTTTGTAAGGTGCGAAATATCATGAATTTGAATCAGACAGGAACATGCACATCTTGATTTAAGATACGTTTCTCTGCATGTGTCTCCGTTATAATTCTTATTTCAGGTTTGACTATACTTGCAATTAAATCATCATGCACTTAAATGAGAATCAATTGATTTGTATATTTGCCCGTAAATTCATTAGTGCTGATGGAAATATCATTGTTTCTTGGTGGACTTTTGATTATATTACCTCAGGTAGCTCTTTAATTCATGAACAATTTTAAAGAACGTAGCCCCCCCCAAAAAAAAAAATAAAAATAAAAACATGTAATACTTCCAACAATACTAAAAGTAATACTTCCTAAGATCTCTCATTCCGTCACTCTGTAAAAATGGCAGTTTCTCATTTCCAGACAAGCCGGAGAATTATTTGGGCAATTTTTAAATTGAGCTTTCAGGTTACGAGCCGGAATGCATAATTATAATGCAACATTATTTTCACATTCCCCACAGTAATTTTTATCGTAAAAGGCCTGCTACTTTCGTCTCAAATCGGTGGCATAGTCCCATGCATATAATTCCATGTGATGTAAACAGGTGTGCTTTAGATGACCTTGATTCCGATTGATCATTTGTTAAGATTTTAATCCTTGATCGTGACATTTTATTTCTCATCAGCTATGAAACATTCTGCGTCATCATCTATTCTTCTCTCGCATGCAGATGAGAGAGGCCTTTTATAAATAGATCGACTTATATGTGCTCCAGTCACAAAGGAAAAACCAACCCCGACAGACCAAAATATTATACGTTATTACGAATGACATGCTATCGGTAGACTTTGACTCACTCTCTTTGTTGTGACTGTAGCAATTAATCATGCTTTTCAGTGAAAAATACAGAGAAAATAATTTCACAAAACAAGCAAAAAAAATCGTGCTTTTCAGTGAAAAATACAGAGAAAATAGTTTCAATAGAAATATAACTATTTTCATGTTATATTATAACCATTTTTATTTTCTCTATTATTATTAGGTTATTATTAGCCCCTATATTTATGGATTGTTTTAGTACAAAATGTTGGATAAAATGAAGATGGTTAGGAAAATGTATAGGCTATTGTTATATTATTATTATTATTATTATTATTATTATTATTAAAGGTCAAGTCCACCTCAGAAAAATGTTGATTTGAATCAATAGAGAAAAATCAGACAAGCACAGTGCTGAAAATTTCATCAAAATCGGATGTAAAATAAGAAAGTTATGACATTTCAAAGTTTCGCTTATTTTTAACAAAACAGTTATATGAACGAGCCAGTTACATCCAAATGAGAGAGTCGATGATGTCACTCACTCACTATTTCTTTGTTTTTTATTGTTTGAATTATACAATATTTCAATTTTTTACGAATTTGACGATTAGGACCTCCTTGCCTGAAGCACAAAATGTTAAAATAATGGAATTCCACGTGTTCAGGGAGGAATGAAACTTCATTTCACATGACAATGACGAGAAAATAAAAATATTTCATATTTCATATAATAAAATACAAAAGAAATAGTGAGTTAGTGATGTCATCAGTTCCCTCATTTGCATACCGACCGAGATGTGCATATAACAGTTTTGTGAAATGAAGCGAAACTTTAAAATGTCATAACTTTCTTATTTTACATCCGATTTTGATGAAATTTTCAGTGTTATGCTTGTTGATTTTTTCTCTTTTTATTCAAATCAAGTTTTGTTGGGGTGGACTTGTCCTTTCATATCACTAATATTATTATGATTATTATTGTTAATATTAATATTATTATTATTATTATTAATATTATCATTATTATTATTAGTATTATATCTTCTGATTTTTTTTGGTGGGGGGGGGGAAGGATGAGAATTAAATGACAATGGGAGAATGAGGGAGGGACGGTTTAGCTTGAAAATCTCACTATGCATTTTCACAAACACTCCCATTACCATAATAATATATAGCATTTATGAGGCGCCGATCTATATTGTTGCCTATTCAGTGGCGCACTTTATTACCCCGGCTGTAGCTCCAGCTGCTATAAAGGCGCTTGGTGCATATAAGGAATTAATCCTGCCGGGTACCCATTTACCTCACCTGGGTCGAGTGCAGCACAGTGTGGATAAATTTCTTGCTGAAGGAAAACACGCCATGGCTAGGATTCGAACCCATGACCCTCTGTTTGAAAGGCGAGAGTCAGAACCACTAGACCACGACGCACCCACTCCCAAGCAAACATCCCAAGCAAACAAACAAGCACCGCAATCGTTCCAAAATAGAATAATAATATCATTGATGGATAACGTTTCCTTCTCCTTTTTTTCCGTATAGCAGTATGCAACATGATAACGATTTCCTGTTTTTATATCCTTTAATACCTTTTAAGTTGTTTAATGTAATGTAATAGTTATAGCTTTATGAAAATAATTTAACCACAATTTCCGTTGCACTTGTAAGAAATGTCCGTATAATTAAAACAAACAGGAAAACAGACCTGTCTCTTACCATTTATTCTTTAAGAGGTTTATAGGTCCTGTAATTAATATTTCCCTATGTTTTCTTAAATGAATATGCATGTCCTTTTACTCTTCGATCAACTTGATCATGTTGTTCAGAGACTTCCCTTTTAATTTCTTTTAAGTTATATATAACTGTATAATGTCATCTATTCCCATGCTTCCATTGCACTTATCAAATGTTCATGTATTGTGATAAACAGGAAACATACTTTGCTGTGAATTAATGTCCTTTTAGTTGTGTAATATGATGTCATTTATTTTCAAAACATGTTCCTCCATCTAATATGAAATTCTAATCTATTTCTTCAAAACAATTTTGGTTCAGAAAAATAAGGATTGGGTAAGGAGAACTTTGAAGAATCCTAACAAGAGAAGTGAAAATACGAAATATACAGTTTGTTATTATATTTCATTCTTATTATTCATAAAAAATAATGTTTAGGATAAAAAGAATGAAGATACATTTTTACATAAACAACTTACACTCTAAAAAATGAAGTGCTAATTTAGCTCTTAAAGAGCGTGTATAGTGACTGCAATTCGGAGTGCTGATTTGTCTAGTTCAAATTTGAACGAGAAAAATCAGCACTCCGAAGTGCAGTCACTATACACGCTCTTTAAGAGCTAAATTAGCACTTCATTTTTTAGAGTGTACTTACCATGCACAAAGCAAATATATATATATATTGTCGAACGTGATTGTGATAAGACCCGATGATTAAAAATGTATATATATAAAATAATGATAGGGTTAGATTATTGTATTTTGTTTTTTCAATATCACAATTCTCCATAATAACCCCGTGAATATCTGACAGATTACTCTACGTAATTGGAAATTGTGCGATTTTCGATGGATCTTAAATAGCTTCGCTCGCTCGCAAATATTTGAGAAATAATGTTAACTTCTCCTAATAGGCTCCACATAAATGAAATCAACACCTGCATATTTCATTATCAAATTTACAATGCATTTAGATTGTGTTGCCATGGTAACGCTTCTATTTATAGTTTTCTCATTGTTCCGTTCAGTAAAAAAAAAAACCGTCATATAGTCGTTCGTGTGTGTGTAAGTCTTTGTCTATATTACGATCATAAAGATGCAAGCTTATTTCTAGTTTCCCTTTTAAATATGACCATAAACCCCCATACTTTTGTCCAGCCCCACACGTATTGTAAGTTCATGGTCATGTGACTCAACGACCTGTTTCCGATCATCAGTTTGATCGATCTAAGCACCGATATCTTTACATCGTCTGCTGGGGGAGGTCCATCCTTGAATTAAAGGGGGTTTCCCTCCTGTACGTCACAATAGGGAAGTCGATTCATATTGTTTCCAATGCCAAGTTTCGGCTGCTGTAAGATAATCAGAATAATGCTTAATGGAGTAATGAATGCAAATGACATCAATCTCATAAATAACCCAAATAACAACTGTTTATATTTTAACAAAAGTGATTTGGAAGAAAAAGTAAATGATTAATGTTGTATTTGCTAGGTTTTACGATCGAAACAATGATCATGATTATGTATAGGTGCGCAAAACATTGAAAAGAAATTTTACTTAGATAAATTTTTACAGAAACTAGCAAACTTACTCTGAATGTTGTAATGTTTATTTGTATATTTAATGGAGTTAGTTCATCTACGATGCATGATCAGGAATGATGAAAGATGGTGACCGAGAATCGCCTGCATCTTAATGCGCTAAATGTTTTGGGAGTAAAAAAAGTTCGGGATACAGCGCATAATGTCCATTCATCGACATTTTTATATTAGATATGACCGATCATTATAGTAAAGAAAATACAATACAATAATTGCACAAAAAATCCCGTTTGTTACTTCATTTTTGTTCAATGTCTAGTCACCCCCCCCCCAATTAGGGGCGGCACCAGATACTTGGATAGGAGAAGGGGTAAGAAAACGTACACTCTAAGAAAAAATTGGGTAAAAGTACTCCATGGGGGTAAATATTTGTCCAACCAACATTGGGCATTTCTTTTGGATATTTTTGTTTATCCAGTGTGATGAAAAATTTTCCCATTCTCAAGTAATTGCGGCTGGACAACATGCTTCCCGCACTGGATAAAATACTTCCCCCAATCGGTTGGACACATAATTACCCTCGTGCTGGTTAAAATTTTACCCAATATTTTTCCAGTGTAAAGGTGACGTCACATTGCCCCTTTCAATTAAATTATTGGGGTTTTATAGAAACGTCCCAGAACTCACCTTGTTATATACACTCTTCTTCCTTCTTTCATGGTTCCTTTCCTGCAGCTTTTTAAAATATTCTCTCTTTCTTCCCCCATTTTCAATACTTCAAATATCAAAGGGGGCCGTCGTTTCCTGACACCCCCCCCCCCGCCATTTGGCACCACTACTTGACAAGAGTCTTGGATGTCGTCGAAGTCTTACGGTGAAGACACCAACCCTTATGAGAGCCCCCTACAAGCCTTTGGCTGGTTAGTGAATCATCGCAGAGGTTCCTGGGAGCTTACAAGTGACGGATGTATACCCATAATCCCTCAGGAATCGATATATCTTAAAATATACTTACAAAGTTCAAACATTCACTTCGGTTCATCAGAAGTTAGACTTAAAGTTGGCAAGGGACTCAACAGTTTTGCAGATTGTCCAAGATGTTTGTAAATGGGAATTGTGGCGGACTTCTTATCAATACATATACGCTGATAACGTGGATAAAGACTGTATAAATGCAGTTCATTTTTTTCTTCGAAAAATGTCAAAACCTTTTAGTTAATAAGCATATCAAGATGAATACCTAAAGAGTTTTAAAAATAGTAACAAAAATCAATACTGGGCCTGTTTATAGTAGCATCACTTGTAGGACTAGTTCTATATAGTGGTCGTGGAGGATCAGGATTAATTCTTCCATTGGTAGCGGGGGGGGGGGGGGGGGGACTTGTTTCATAATTAATTTGAAAATATAAGTAGGGTTTGCGTCAGCTATAGGGAAGATAAAATTTATCGCTTCAAGAGGTAGGGAGGGGTGGGTTGTACCTCAACAATGTATATGCACTTTTATAGTCATTACAAATATTAGCGGATCATGGGGGGGGGGGGGGGTTGATCCCTAATTGGTAAGATCGGGACCGCGTGGGACGCTTTTTAAAGTAGGGGTGATGGTGAATATGCGTGCGGGGAGGGGGGGGGGGGGTAACCATGCAAAAAATCACAATCATCTGTTCATTTTTTATTTTTCCACATGTTTATTAAAAATTGGGGGACGACCGAAGCCCTACACCTCTGCCATTTTTGCAGGGTGGGGGGGGGGGGTAGGGGACCCCTCCTCTTCCTCTGATAATACTTATATCATCTGTCAGCTTATATTCTTCCCCCCATATGCTATTCATAATTGCCGTATTTATGGTGTATATTGATCCATCCATTTTAATATGATTAATCATTATCTATCAATGCACCTCACTATAAGATTTGTGGGTAGACTTGAAGGAGACGTTTGGCGCATCCTTTAATCTCTATATACAGATTATCGTTCCTACTAAGAATCACAACCCATGCAGTGTTTATCTAACTGTCTTAATCATGTAATCAAATATTCTGGTTACTCGTCATGACTCTAAGTGAATAACTCTGAGAAGCAATTACTAGATAGCTTAGTGTCCATCATTGCCCCGTCTTTCAGTTTCCGAGTTTTGAAATTATGCCCTTTTTGCCAGTCAATATTAATACCAATACCAACAGCGCATGCGTAGATTTTAAACGACAGAAAAATAATTTTGAAAATTCGGTGAGCTCCTATTGCAAATGATGAGCTAGTGAGAGGTCTGAGGACAATCCTTTTTCCTTTTTGCTGCTTGTTAGGAAATATAAACGGAAAGTTTTCCAGAAAGTGATATTGACCATTTTTTTTTTTTTGGTTGCATGGTGTCAGATGATTTTAAAATAGAAAAGTGCACCCGAAAGGTTGCGATGACCTCTTTATATGCACTTTTACGTTTCCTGACAGAATATATCGTCTACGCTTCTAATCGAAATATGTCAGTAACCTGCATAAATCAACCAGGCATTATTGATTATGTAACATCATCTTATTACGTAATTATAATGATATCATCACCCTTGCTCATAATGACATGTCATTTCCGGTATAATAGACCAATGCGTTATTACAAATAAAAAAAATGCTTGTATAATTATCTCAATCTCTATAAAGATTTAAAAGGGCGTTTTATGACAAGCTACGAATTATTTTCATTCAGTCAGAAATCTTTCAAATCTGTGTTTGCGAGGGGAAGAGTTCTGTACTTGCCTTTTTTCTACAAAAAATAATAATCTTTATACAATATTCCAAGTTTGGGTTTCCGATTTTGCCATTCCCCTATTGCTCCATCATCAAATATAGGGAGGGGGTGCATTGCTTTTCTTACTTTTGTTTCTCATATTACATAAGTTCTAATATTATATGAACTTATCCTCTGATCACTAATAAAATCGTTACACAGGATATCGTGCCCGGCTTTCATCATGTTTATATCACTCAAGAGGCTTTAGACACGTTATTACATTTATACAAAAGTAATATTTTATAGCCTTCTCTACTATACGTACATAGAATCAGATGATTACGAAGCAGACGGATAATGTAAATGAACATAGGCATTGGGTGAGCTGTCACTAATGGTTGCTAAGCAACAACCATAACATCAAGGAAGGCTTCTTAAAATAGAAAGTTTGAGCTAGAGGTGTTCTGGGGCACGTGTGAGTGTTTAAGGCACCAAGTCACTCTATAAACTTGATACGTGATTAAGTGTCATTTTAGTCAAGTCCGATTTTTCTCACAGTATGGTATAGACTTGAAACACCTAACACAGTGTTGTAATGCCCCCACCCCAAAAAAATAATTAAAAAGTTTTTAAAAAGGGGCAGAAGGTGGCATCTGGGGAAAAGTTGACCAAAAAGTGGTGATCGAGCGAAAATTTTGACCTCTAAATATGAAAGTCTAATTTTATGGTAGATTTAGACACAATATTCAGGAAAAACACATTCCCTTGTTTCCATCCGTTTTCCTTTTTTTTATTTTTAGTCGTGCATCTATCGAATACGCCAGACTTAACCTACACACTTAGATTATTTATAGGCCTATTATGAGTGTACATGGTTTGACCACCCTCTACCAATTAATGATTTGTGTAAGGGGAGAGGGCCAATGAAAAAGCTATAAAGTCATTGACCCTGAATAGAGTGATCGATTCGTATCTTCATTTTATTATTAAGTTTTTTTTAATTTTCACTACTGTACACTGTACATCGCTTTTAATTTTCAAAGTAAAAAAAAGACGAATGCATTCAGTGCGCTCTTTAAATTGACACGAAATCATTCTGATGATATCAAAGCATTAATCGTCTGTGTATATAATGAAATACAATTAAAACTTAGGTGAAAAATAAAAATAAAGATAGAAGAGCCATTTCATGACCAGATAAGTTGTACTGATCAATGGTCTTTCTTTCTTTCTTTCTTTTCCCGTTCTCTCCAGTTTTTTTTCGTCACATTTGTATTTTTTCTTTAAAATTACGTCAAATTTTATATCTATTCTAGACATTCTTCCATTAATTGTGTGTGTGTAACTTAGTTTTTTAGCAGTGTATGAATCAGAAATGATTATTTACGTCTGGGATCGACCTTAACGTCACCATCCGAAAGACATGATCAGGGCTCGAACCTCTGCCTGCATCAATTTGTAAATTCCCCCAATTAGCATGGATTACAGGCCCATGCCGCAACACCCAATGATTATATTATATAAATATGTTTTAGCACATCTTCTTATTTATCTCCATCAGACACTCCAGCTATTTATTTCTTTCCCATTTTTTCTTTTGCATTCATAAGTGATGCAAAACATTCAATATACATTTTTAATAATAATACAGTGAAACCATTCAATAATTTTTTTTAATGAAAATGCACAAGGTATTAAAAGCTCACTGAACTGACACACTGTCATGGCAGCTCAATCCCAAACAGAGGCACTTAGATAACCTATAATAAACGAATCATATCATATTATACCGTATTATATTTATATACGACAAATTTCAAAAGAAATAAGGCAATGAAAATGATTTTGTAAATAGTATGTTTACATCTACGTTAGACGACACATCCACATTTCATATCTTAAAGTTTTACAACCTCTCAAATTTAATCTCAGGTAACATTATCTTCCAGACACAGACATGAGGTATTGAAAAACACATTTACTATCACATTCTCTCGTGGAATATCAACACAAGTGTGGCGAGAGCTTATTGGCTAATTCCCATCGCATCGTACCATACTCCAGTCATAACATCGCATTATCTGGCATACGATCAACATATTGCGAGTTTGCGAGTCGTAGTAGTACAGACGCTGATTGTCTGCCGATTGTGACGTAAGAAGCTGTTCCATTTGGCAACTCACCCCCTCTGTAAGTATAAAAGGTAACCTACAGCCGAATCCAGATCTGTCGAACGTATTGTGAGCTACATCCATTTGAACATCTGGAGCTGAATATGATATTTTGAGTACGTTTAGCTGTTTGTATGTATATGCATGAAATTTGAGTACGTTTAACTGTTTGTATGCATTTGCAAAAAATGGGAATTCTTTTTTGTATTTTTGTTACATTATTAAAGAGATTTCTGCAATGTGAACAACAAAACTCCACCATATTCGACTAGGACACAGTCTCACTCATACCGCCAAGTGTTAGTTATGCAGGAATGCTCCAGATTGCAATTGATTTCCGGAAGCGGGTATCCATATTTTCCCCAACCCTCGGTTTCTATCCCCCCCTCCTCTCTCGCTCTCTCTCTCTGGACGTCTATATCGCTGATGTCATCAAACAATCACGTGATCATAATATTTTGGTGCGTCCATGCACTCCCATCCCTAGTTCCGCCGCCACCATGACATCTCCTCCACCGCCAGGATGCGTTGCCATTGCCGATGACCCATAACGGCCACCAATCCCTGCCACAGCCCCACCTGTGCAATACAAACGGCAGTGGAACAATTTGACACCAATGAGAACACATCAATTAGTATGCAGGCTGGCTGAGGGCCATATAATTGGACATAGTTGTCTTAATGGAATCGCCAGATTTAGATAGTAAACGTGACCTTGCATGTGTGACAGAGATCATCATGCCAAGAATAGGTTGTTAAAAGGTTTACAGACTACGTACTGTCCTACTTCATTTTGCATGATTTACATTCGTCTTCTCGTAAACGGACGACATCACGCACTTGGTAAGAGGAAGGACTGTGCCTTATACACTTGGAAGTAAATGTGTTCCCTTTACTTTCCCTTTTGTGCCTGGTTGTCAGAGAAAATTTTGTTCAATCCACGATAGGAAAGAGTACGCCAGCTTGTAATCCCATGCCATTCAAATTCATGATAAGGTCCCATAAAGGATTGGAAAATTAAAAAAATGTAAAGATCTGTCTTCTGTAATAATCTTAGTACAACAACCTAACTACTTTTAAATGTAGAATTGAAAATATAATGAATTAAAGAAAAAGTAACAAAACAGTTTTACTTAATATTTTCTTACGTGTTGATTATAATTAAAACGATTTCTGATAACTATTACAGTTGCAACGATTTCTGTTAACATTGTCCAAAGAATTTCAGTCAGATCGCAATTTATTTAGAACATTATAAGGCTCCTGCTATAGTCCAGCCTAGTAGAAATAAAAATGTTGATAAATTCTCTGACTTTGCCATACATTAAAGAGAAAGATAATTTTAGTTTGGAAATTCACTGCAAACCCTTAACCATCAGTGTACCACTCATTTACACAGTTTATATTGATAACTGATTGAAGATTTAAAGGAAAAGCGAATATGATTTTTATTTATTCTGGCATCAAGTCCAATCAACGCCGTAGATATATATAGGGGGCACATCGTTATTGACGTGTCTCATTAATTTTATGGATTGGGGAAGAGTAATAAAAGCACCAACCATCAACAACTGCCTTTTGAAATGCATATTTATAGGGGATGCCAAACAATTTTGAAATATAAAAAATGGGCGGAGGTCCACCTCTTGCGTCCGTCTCTGCAGCCCCTGTATAGCAAACAACCCCTCTCCTCGAAGGACGCATGGTCCCCCTCGTAACTAAAGGCAGATTCATGATAATGACACAATCATATCAATATTATCCTTGCGGGATCGCGGTTGTATTGTATGGAATGCCAAGCGTGCAATTCGGCGCCCACGGCACAGCGGGTTGTCACGAGGTACCGGTCATCTCATCTCGGATGGACGTCATACTGCATAGTCCTGCGATCCCAAGATAAAGGTCTTTGATTGGATATTAATAGCATGATGTCCGTGTCAGTGTCAATAAAGAATTCGTACACGTGATTATGATACTAGGGACCGCTTTCATTACTTTTCTTTTGTGTGAGTAGATGTGTACACAATGGCAATTAATCTGTTATTATCAATACTGCCTGATAATTTACTGCTGTGGCTATCATTAATGCCTACGATTTACATTTTACATTTAAGTTTATTACTTTCTGCAGAATCCCCCCCCCCCACACACACACACACTCACATACACCTTTACAATAATCTACATGAAAACATTCATAATATAGGATTACCAAATTAACTTCGACGACAGCAAAAACAAATACTGTTCCCTAGTGATCCATCTTAGGAACGCTGTTATTTTGTTGAAAGATTGCAACACACACACCTTGTCTATCACGGGGAATTAATAGTGGGTTTCAATACTTTTGTTAGGCAAGTGATCAGTGAAGATATTGGCAATACTCGAAATAATACTTGCACCAAAACCATTTAATAATGTAGCATTAGAATCGTTTCAATCAGAAAGAATCCCAATGCTCCCCTCTCCCTTAATATTCCCCACTCTCCTTTTCTCATTCCGTCTCACAATTCCACTCGTTTTCTTTTACTTTCCACCTCTATTGCTCTCTTTGTTCTTCTCACCACATGATATTCCCCTCTCCTGAACCCCCACCCTGAACCCCCTCCATCTCACCCCTCTCTTTCCACCCCATCTCTCTCCCTCTCTCTCTTCCTCTCTCCTTTCCACTCTCTCGCCTAGTCATGTTTCCCTCATGCACGATTTTATGCCCCCCTTTCTCCTCATCACCTTCTAGGACACACCTCACATCTTAATTGAAGTCTCGTACCGCGCTACATTAATCCCCATGCAGTTAATAATCTCCAGCTCGTCACTGCCCAAGGGAGCAAATAATTGTATAGCTTCCGCCGGAGATTTCAGCAATAGCAATAATTTGTACTTATGAAAAATCCAAATTGGAAGATATTTAATTCTCTTCCATGTGTAAAAAATATCTATTATCCACTTTTAGATTTCTAGCTTTATAATAAGAGGTTCGCACGCAATACGCAATACTTTGTGTATCGAACATTAATTCTTGAATTCCTTATTTTCTTATTGTACAGCATATCAACAATATTTTGTATACACGCTTCAGCTGACTATATCGAATAGTAAAATCGACTTTAAAACATTCATGATAAGATTGTTCCTCATAATGATATGATGACATTTGAATATGATAATGCATTGCTATGTTATCAAAGTAAACAGAAGCGAAGATTGCGGGGGCGTCGTAAAGGTGACGACATTTTTCTGATAGTTCCAGCAAGGAGGAATGGCACATCCGTGGGTTCACGAACGATTCTTCTTTTTTCAATACTATTCTTTCTTTTTCTTGTCTCTCTTCCTTTTCTTTCTTTCCCCCTCATGCATGTTTAAACCTAACTTGAAAATCATATAGGGGGCAAAATGATGACAGTTACCCCCGCCCCTCCCTTATAGCGCCAGCTCTCTTTGATAAGAAGAAAAGGAATATTGTCGTAAAAACACTTTAGGACACTATATGATTTGAATATATACAGGTGATATGAACTCGATACAGGGTACCGTATATATGCCAACAAACTTGAGGCTTGATTTCAATCGCAAATAGTATTATCAATAAATAGATGAATTTGTTTGTTCGTAATCTGGAATTGTCTATTTGGTCACACTTAATAATTATCTCTTAATCCGTATTTAATTGATAAGATCGACAAAACTTCCTAATAATAATACTGCCCTAATGACAGGATTCAGGAAGTTGGGTTCGTTAAACACTGTATACACAAAACGATTAAAGGTTTGTGTTTATTACCATAAATGATCATTTGTATTTCTCGATTTCGCTTTTCTTTTATCACGCTGATAATTTTTGCTGCTGTTTCGAAATTCTTTTATTCTAATAAAACTATTAAAACTACTGGTGAGTAATAAAACTCGCTGAAGAATGTAATTGTTCCATAGGTGGATCGTGTTACTGAAAGAAGAAGGAAAGGACAAATGAACGCATGATGAAATAGTGACAATCAAAACTTTCATGAAATAATCTTTTTTAATAAGTCTTAAAATTGTAGGCTACTATACAGGCATAATAAGGCTTTAATGGAAGACATTTTGAGAACAAACCCCCAAAATAAAAAAATAAAAAACAACAAAAACTCACTCGACCGCACCGAGTATATAAAAAAGACTTTGTGGTCTTTTATATTTGTTTTGAAGGTAGCCTTGGGGCACTTAAAAGAATTTTTTTAACTGTTGGTTATGTTTTTTTTCGCTTGAAATAAGGAACTTCTCTGCGTATAATAGCATGATAGTATAGAACAGTTTTAGGTCTTAAATACTCCTTTGTTTACCTCAATACCATCATCATGTAAACCATCTGTTAATATCCATTTGTTTACATGGTCTTGTTTCAGTCTTGATATTTTATTCAAAACCCAAAGAAATCAAGATCTAATGGATGACTGAAGATATCGACTATTCTATATTTAGCGCCTTCTTGCCTTTAGGATGTTTAGATAAAGATCAGACGAGTGGATAGTAATGACGTCAGAGTTTTATCAGTCAATGGTAAGCTGATACCGAGAACAAGCATTGCACTGTAAAGGGAGACGGTCTCACAGGAGAAACCAAATGCAGACCGATAAAAGCTTTACCAATGACATGCCATCGGTCGGTTTGGAGTCGGTTTCGATAGTGAGACCATAGGCCTATGGACTGTAGCATAAACTCAACAATCCGGTTGTACAATCACGTGATTGCAATGTTTACATCGCGTCGAGTACTGAATGGAAATGTACAGCATCGCATTATGGGTAATTTTAAATTTTTCATTACATTCCCATCTACCGTCTGTTCTCAATTCCAATTTTTTAAAAATATCTTTCTTTACTTTTTAATCTGGTACTGTCCATTCTATTGGAAATTAGAAGCTTTGAGATTAATATAAGAGTTAAATGTCTCATATCCAAAATAACGATCGTCTGATCGATATATTTTTATAACGCACGCTTCGTAATAATGATGATGAATGCCAACAGAAGTAGTAAAAATAAGAAGCTAAAATAAGAATGGGCGTCTCTAAAACAAAACAAAAAGATAATAATAAATAAAAACAGGTTAATCATGAAGGGGAGGATGGATTATATCGGAACTTTAAAGGCGATTATTTATGACAAAGGGCAGGAGTGATGATCTCGTAATCGTCACCATTTATCATTAATATCTTGAATGAGTTATTATACACGCTGGGGCGGGCAGATGATGAGCAATGCTGTAACATTCCTCGCATACACCAGCCGTGTATGTATGTACGTGAACGCCACTGACGTGTACGCCACTGCCCTCCCTGCTTGGCTAGATTGCTAGACCACCGTACATGGCGACCTTGTGCTAAGATGTTTGAGTTAAGGGGAAGAGGGAGAATGATATAGAGAGAGGGAGAGAGGAGAAAGAGAGAGGGGAAGGAGGCTGATATTATGACGTCGTTGAACATCATGACGTCATTACCTATCATAATTTTTTTTTTTTCATAGCTCTTTCTTCTCATGCGTTTGTTTACAAAGTAGTCCTTGGTGGAAAGATCACAATGACCCACAGTGTGTTAACAATGTGAAACATAATGTAAGATCATTTTCACACTGCTAAAGGCATTTTAACAGTATGAGTCATATTTTTACACAGTATAATGTGAACACACTATGAACGCACACAATGTAGAGGTGTCCACTGTTATATATTGATAATGATGTCATTCATGATGTCATACCATGACTCACAATTGTAGCTGCGCAGGCGCAATGCGGAATAAACTTGCTTTGGAATCATATACCAAGAGTATCAGACGTGTGCTTATTTATGTGCCTTAATTACTAATTACTGTAGATTAATTAGGAGTACATAACAACAAATCTGGCGACGAGGATTAACTTTTGTGTTTGTTCTTCGCTTTGGTAAAGTTCGAGTACCTGAGGATGGCTACTTTTGGAACAATTGGTGAATTTCGGGAAGACGAAGGGAGTTGGTCCGAATACATTGAGCGTATGGGACACTACTTCGACGCCAATAGCATCATTGATGAGGGGAGGAAAAGATCCATTTTACTAAGTGTTTGTGGAGCCTCAACCTACAAATTAATGTCAAGTTTGGCGGCACCAAGGAAACCAGGTGAAGTTGAGTTCAAGGAACTTGTGAAATTAATGACTGATCATCGAGATCCAAAGCCATCGGTGATCGTCCAACGATTCAAGTTTAACAGCAGGTCGAGGAGACCAGATGAATCGCTGTCAACTTACATTGCTGAACTGCGACGATTGGCTAATGAATGTAAGTTTGATACTATTTTAGAGGAGATGTTGAGAGATAGGATTGTGTGCGGAGTGGCAGATGATAGAATACAAAGGAGATTATTGGCTGAACCAACTCTAACATTTGAAAAAGCTAAAGATATTGCATTAGCTATGGAATTAGCTGATAAAAATACAGCCGATCTCAGAGATCAGAACAAAGGCGAGATGGTGAACAAAATCGCTCATGGTGTTCGTCATCGTAAGTCGTCACAACGCCCTGTTTCCAAGAAACATTCCTCATGCGGTCGCTGCGGAAAGGGACAGCATCAAGGAGAGGCTTGTCCAGCAAAAGACGGAGAGTGTTTCCACTGCGGGAAAAAGGGACATTTTGCCGTGGTATGCAGAGCGAAAGGAGAGAGGAAGGACCAGAGAAAAGTTTTCCAGCAGCAAGGGAAACGGACCGCCTCCAATAAATCTCGCACTCTGCAAATCGAAACAAGAGAGGAGGAGGAGGATGAAAACGAAAGCTACGGGCTGTATTCACACTCGACGAAAGCTTCCAAACCGCCTCCGATTATGACTCAGCTAATAGTGAAAGGGAAACCTATAAACTTCCAAGTGGACACGGGCTCAGCAGTAACGCTCATAAATGAGGAAACGTGGCTCTCTCAGTGGAGTGACAGAGAGAGGCCTAAGCTGAGCGAACCAATAACGCGGCTTCGTACATACACCGAGCACTTGGTAGACATCATCGGAGAATGTGAAGTCGCCGTATCCAAGGGCAGCACAGAGGAACGCTTGCCTTTGATAGTTGCGAGAGGCAGAGGGCCGAATCTCATGGGACGAGATTGGCTGCACGAAATAAAGTTGGACTGGAGGGAGATAAACTTGGTCAGGGTCAATGACGCAGTAGACAGATTGTGTTCAGACTACGCGGAACTGTTCACACGGGAACTTGGAAAGTTGAAAGGTGTAGAAGTAGATCTGGATATTGACCCCGATGCATCACCTAAGTTTTTGAAGGCCCGTCCAGTTCCATTTTCGCTTCGAAGTCGTCTGGATCAAGAGCTGGATCGCCTTCTAGCAGATGACATAATTGAACCAGTTCAATATTCAAACTGGGCAGCTCCAGTGGTCCCAGTTGTCAAAGGAGATGGATCCATTCGCATTTGTGGGGATTATAAAACCACAATAAACACAGCAGCTCGATCGGATACCTATCCGATCCCGAGAGTTGAAGAGCTATTTGCAAGGCTTGCAAATGGAAAGAAATTCACAAAACTGGATCTTTCTCATGCCTATCAACAACTAGTCCTGTCTGAGAAATCCAGGGAGTTCGTCACTATCAACACACATCGAGGGTTATTCAGATATAAGAGACTGCCTTTTGGAGTTTCAACTGCGCCTTCTGTGTTTCAGCGGACGATGGAGTCATTGCTGGCCGGTATACCAGGTGTGGCCGTGTACCTAGATGACCTACTCATCACAGGAGAGTCAACAGATGCCCACATGAAGAACCTGAGAGCAGTCCTGGATGTTCTTCTGAAAGCTGGACTAAGACTGAAGAAAGAGAAATGTGTGTTTCTCAAGGAAGAGGTTGATTACCTCGGACACACAATCACTGAAAAGGGTCTTCGTCCCACGGGGGACAAGGTGCAAGCCATTACAAATGCGCCCGAACCGAAGAGCGTAAAGGAACTCCGGTCGTTCCTGGGCTTGCTGAATTACTATGGTAAATTTCTACCCGACCTTGCATCAAATCTAGAACCTCTTCATCGGTTGTTGAGGAAAGACGCAAGATGGCGGTGGGGTAAAGAGCAGAAACAGGCATTCGGAAGAGCCAAACAGTTGCTTAATTCAACTAGAGTGTTAGCTCACTACAATCCGGAAGAGCAACTCATACTAGCTTGCGACGCTAGTCCGTACGGTGTCGGAGCCGTACTCGCACATAGATTTTCGGATGCGACCGAAAAACCTATCGGGTTCGCGTCGCGAACATTGAATGTTGCAGAACGCAGATATTCGCAGTTAGACAAGGAAGGTCTCGCGATTGTATTTGGTGTGAAACGGTTTCACCAATATCTGTATGGCCGTAAATTCGAAATAATTACGGATCATAAGCCGTTACTTGGTCTTTTTGGCGAGAAGAAAGCCATTCCACAGATGGCTTCTCCGCGCGTCCAACGGTGGGCGATTACACTTGCGGCATACGAATATGAAATAAAGTATAAAGCGGGAGAGAAAAATTCAAATGCTGATGCACTTAGTAGATTACCGCTAGAATCAACCATTCCGGATCCTCCGATCCCGGGGGATATCATACTTCTCATGGATACATTAGATAGGACACCGATAACGCCTTCGCGCGCCCGTTCTCTTACCGACAAAGATCCGATCTTGTCGCGGGTCCGTAACTTCATCTTACAAGGATGGCCTATAGCAGATGAATTACAAGATAAGGCATTCGGTCCGTATTTGAATAGAAAAGATGAATTGAGTGTTCATGAGGGAGTAATATTGTGGGGAGCTCGCGCGGTGCTTCCCCTGAAATGTCGAGAAGCAATGATGGAAGAATTGCACGATGCACATCCGGGGATAGTGCGTATGAAAGCAATGGCGAGAAGTTGCGTATGGTGGCCACAGATTGACAAAGATTTGGAGCGTAAAGTTAAATCTTGCGAAAAATGTCAATCACACCAGCGACAACCGTCGAAAGCTCCACCACATCAGTGGGAATATCCAAGTAAACCATGGTCGCGAATTCATGTCGATTACGCAGGTCCAGTGGAAGGGAAAATGTTACTAGTAATAGTAGATGCGTATTCAAAGTGGATAGATGTTCACATTACGAATAAATCGACAAGCGAAGCGACAATAGACAAATTGAGGGAAGTCTTTTCGGCACAAGGTCTTCCTCAAACGCTGGTTTCGGATAATGGGCCCTGTTTCACGAGTGAGGAATTCGCTATGTTCATGAAAATGAACGCAATCAATCACATTCGAGGTGCACCATATCACCCAGCTACTAATGGTCTCGCGGAAAGAGCAGTGCAAACTGTGAAAAGAGCACTCAGAAAAATGAGTGGACCCCTTCAGACGAGATTAGCAAGGTTCTTGTTGAGTTACCGTACCACTCCACAAGCTACCACAAACCAGTCACCGGCAGAATTGCTCATGAACCGAAAGTTGCGTACTCGCATATCTTCTGTTCTGCCTGATGTGAACGCAACCGTTGAGAAGAAACAATTCTCACAGACCGCTCACACTTCTCGCAAACTTCGCGAATTTAAGATAGGAGAAGAAGTCCTTGTGAGAAATTACGGGCGAGGCAACCAATGGCTACCCGGAAAAGTAGTCGAACGTAACGGTCCGGTATCCTATGTCGTAAATGTCAATACCAATAACTCGACGCTGACATGGAAACGTCATGTTGACCAATTGCGAAGTCGAATCTCGACTTCATCGACCTCGAACGACGACACCGCCCGATACACGAAGATGACGTTATCATTCGTGATAACGACAATGATGATCGCAATGTCAATGAAGATCAGATAGACCTTGGCGCGGATCGTGAAGACATTCCTGAAGTCGATCACGATGACGGTATAAAGCATTATCCTCGACGAGAGCGTAGAAAACCAAGCTATTATGGATTTTCGTAATTTTCGACGCAACAATAATTTTAATAAAATCTTGTCTTGGATTATAAACTCACATATTTTTGGACCTTGTCAAAATTCCTGATTTAATTGTTTGGTTCAGTGAAACAAAAAGTATCATTGAATTTATTAGTTTTTATTCTAACTTCAGTTCCTGACTGACGTATATGATTAATAATGTTTGATAGTTATCAAAAGTTTTTTAAAGGTAAAATTTGAATCTGGGAACTGAAAGAAATTGTTACATTTCAATATATAGTTTCATAACCAGTTGAATAGTTACTGGTACAGCTATTGAGTTGCAAATTGAATTGGGATGTTGAAAAGGTATGTTTAATCTAAGGGGGAGAGATGTTATATATTGATAATGATGTCATTCATGATGTCATACCATGACTCACAATTGTAGCTGCGCAGGCGCAATGCGGAATAAACTTGCTTTGGAATCATATACCAATGGTATCAGACGTGTGCTTATTTATGTGCCTTAATTACTAATTACTGTAGATTAATTAGGAGTACATAACATCCACAGTGTGGAATCATCTTCACACTGGAATTTCAGCATCTTTAGAGGTTGAATATCATTTTCACACAGCCAATTGAGTGAACATAATATTTGTAAACACTTGTATTGAGAGGTTTCCAAAGACTGAAATAACCTTCGTACTGTTGAAATTGAGCATTTAACAGTGTTCCACATCGTCATACAGTCCACTGGGTAGGCACACTGTGAACACACCATGAACGCACACAATGTAGAGGTGTCCACAGTGTGGAATCATCTTCACACTGGAATTTCAGCATCTTTAGAGGTTGAATATCATTTTCACACAGCCAATTGAGTGAACATAATATTTGTAAACACTTGTATTGAGAGGTTTCCAAAGACTGAAATAACCTTCGTACTGTTGAAATTGAGCATTTAACAGTGTTCCACATCGTCATACAGTCCACTGGGTAGGCACACTGTGAACACACCATGAACGCCCACAATGTAGAGGTGTCTACAGTGTGGAACCATCTTCACACTGGAATTTCAGCATCTCTAGAGGTTGAATCTCATTTTCACACAGCCAACTGAGTTTACATAATATTTGTAAACACTTGCACCGAGAGGTGTCCAAAGACTGAAAAAACCCTTCATACTAATGAAATTGAGCATTTAACAATGTTCCACATCTTCATAAAATCCATCGGGTAGACACACTGTGAACACACTATGAACGCACAGTGTGACACTGTTTTCTTCGCAGCATGTATTATGTGCAAACAAATGCAGTCCAGCAGGGGCCCGTCTTAAAAAGAGTTGAGATTGATCCGATCAATCGCATCTATGGAAAGCCAGCAAAGTCAACATAAGATTATGAAATGCATGTTAGTTAAAAAAATTCTAGATATGAATGTACATGTACATCCATAAAGTCATTGATTTCTTGATAATTTGGTGTGTTTTCCTTTTTTCACAAAGGACATTTTGCAAATTTCCTGTAGAAAAAATTTATGACACTGATGGATTTACATAGAATTGCGACTGATTGGATCAATCGGAACTCTTTGTAAGACGGGCCCTGATATAAAGTTCAAATTATGAACATAATTATACTAGATGTGATTCCTTATGTTCTGAAAATATACTCCAACTTAATATAAACAGATAAATACATTTAGATATGGGTTGAAATTGAATTATACTAAAGCATAAAATGTTGGTGATAAAAATGAAAGCAGACAGTTAAAATCGATTAAAGGCTGCGTATCACAACTGTATCATTGTTAAAAGTACAAATTAAAAAAATCTCCATCTACGGTACAAAAGCAAATATATTCCAAAAATTTTAATCACAAAGAAACCAACACAATGTAGAAAGTTGCTGCATTCAACAAAACTGCTTGTCTTGAAACGGTTTTTTTTCTATCATTCTTTGATATTCTTTATATCTCTTTTTTTTCTTTGTTGATTCAGTTAAAGCAATGGGGAAGAGAAAATTGTTGACTTTCATCGGTGATTTATTCATTCGTGCTACAATATGAATCAAAATAGGTAGAGCTTACTTCTGTAAAGATTAAAATCACCGGCGTTACACGGAATTTGCATGATCGATCGATTTGTGGATTAATAATCCTGAAAGAATGTTTTGATTCGGATTTACATCTTATATTCTCCTTATTTACCTACGTATGTGTTCTTTGGCGATGACCAGAGTATGTTAAAATAGATAGCTGGCATGTTGCCAAAAATCCATCGGCCAGACATCGGCGGTAGATGTGGACTTAGTATGTACTTACGTAGTCACTGCCATCGTGACGCAATAATCACATTATTTCACCCGAGTATGAATTTTGTTAGGGCGCTTTATTTTGCAGGGTTTAGTGCGTGGGCAATAGTAGCATTCCCGCAGATAGAATGATGCGTGAGGGCTGATGTGGGATGGGGAATACATTAAGTTAAAGTAGTGGGTGGTCGGTGGTAAAAATTAGGAGACAGATAGAGGGAGGATAGAGATGTTGGTGAAGAGCATGAGATATAATGGAAAGGGATTATTATGTAAAGAAGGATGGATGTTACTAAGAAAGAGAGAGAGAGAGAGGAGAGAGTTAGAGAGAGAGAGAGAGATAGGTATTAGTGGTAAACATCTATAAGAACCCTGCCGGGATGGGGGGGGGGTGTAATTTAATTTAATTTATTTTATTTCGACACGGTACACGTGCATCAGCCTAAGGCTGTTCTTCAGAACGTCCGTGTATAATAAAAAAACACAAAAACTAGTTATTTTCATATCATTATATAGGTAATTAAAGGAGAGGAAGGGAAATTACATGCAATGTTAAATTCATCTGGAACCCTGAAATTGGGTAAATGGGTGACATTAGCTTCGACTACAAAGTCATGAATAATCACAATAATCATCCTTAAATTCGTTTTCTTACTCTAAACTTTAGTGTTTGATATATTATATGAATATGGATATCAGATTATCAGATTGGTATTTTTGTACAAGTGAATGTTTACTGTATTGAGGACAAAAATGGACGGGAAAGTAAATATTTACAGTGTTCCTCTGTTGAAGAGATTGATCGGAAGTATTCCAGCTGGCACTCCAATATCGTGTTTTATTGTGACGTCATAGAATAGTCTACCACACCTTCGTATTTAAATAATTAATCAATTTCATTCAGACGTTTTTCTACGATCATTATCGAAGCATATGACCAGCCGTTGGAATGCAAAAGCAATCACTGCAATATCACTGCAATAAAAAAGTATTCTGAGCATACAATTATGGTTTCATGTAAAATGCATTGTGATTAATTAAGAGATATAAAGATACAATCAATCTAAGTCTAAATTAATCGGTGATGGATACTGTTGGGTAAAAATGAAGAATCGTGAAGAATCGTTTGCTATATCCTCTTGTGAGTATTGTGTTCTATTCTCCCCCTCTCTCTCCCATTCTTTTCTCTTTCTCCCCTTTGTACCAACTCTCTCTCTCATCTTTTCCCCTCTCACTCTATATCATATAATATCTAAAATCATCCGTCAGAAACGGTGATTTATGATTATGAAAATCTGAAAGTCTACGTTCTCAATGAACTTGAAAATGAAATATAATTTAATCTTTAACGTGGCGCTAAGTTCAGATTATGTTTTTGTTTATGTCATATTCCTCGGTGTTAACATTTGCAATCGGATCACCAGGTATTTTCTTTATTATGGTCACAGTTCAGGATACAGGTTAGTATTTTTCTATTAGATCATGAGTTCAAGTAATTTGAATCATTTTACTGATTATGCGTGGGAAAGGGATTCCATTCACAAAAACCAACACTTCATTGACCCAGACACGCCCTTGATTAATCAATAAATATATACC
The DNA here is from genome assembly GCF_018143015.1 of Lytechinus variegatus. Classification (NCBI taxonomy): domain Eukaryota; kingdom Metazoa; phylum Echinodermata; class Echinoidea; order Temnopleuroida; family Toxopneustidae; genus Lytechinus; species Lytechinus variegatus. The sequence continues at coordinate 14,410,472 of NC_054750.1, forward strand.
TCAACTTTCACTGATCATAGACATTCATTCATAATTATAATAATCCATCACCACCTGTTACACAGAGAGGAAATCACGCCTCATCATTTCCTTGTAAAATCGAATTGCAAATTGATACATTTTATTGTTTATCAATCTATTCATTTATTTATTTGTGTTGTATCTTATTTCTTTGTTACCTATCTATATATCCATCGCGTGTTTTAATTAAAAATAATTTGAGGACAAGCATAAAGTTTGTTATATCCTGAAATCAATTTATACAGTACATGTATATCGTTTTACATCAAGCGTTATAGTTGTACATGTAGCATAGACTGGGTAATCATAATGTTCGCCTAACTATATAGAACAGGAAATCGTTAAAAAAAACCGAATGAAATCCTCTTTAGTTTTGTATAGGCCTACAACCTGTTTCAGACATGAATACTAATGACCGAATTCAAATAAATGTTCCATACGAATTCATTCGATGAAATACCTGTGACGTAAGCCGCGTTTTTCTATTTTGTTGGATACATCTACATTTATTATATTCAACTGAAATGAATGAAATGAAATAATTCAAATCTAATTGAATATATCCGGTTTCGTGACCACATATTCATACAGTGATCAAAGTTCATCGGATCTCTGTATTCTAGGAAAAAACACGCTTTCGTGGCATGTTTTGTGTCAAATATTTGCACTTTGGTTTTTACTCTTCCGGTGCTTACACACCATGTGGTGCTCGTCTCGAAAAGAGTAGTAGAAGCGACACGGACAGATGGCACTCAGACGTCTATTTAAAAAAAACAAAACAATACAGTATTATCATGGAGGTAATCATGTTAAGATGAAATAGATAATCATTATACAACCAGGGACTCCCGAATACTATAGCGTATTGTATCTGCTACAAAAACATTAAAAAAATCATAATTCACCTTTACACTTCCATGTCAGAAAATACAATGTTTGGAAATGAAAGGTTTTACTCAGTAAAACACTGTTCAAAATTTCATACAATGCCGTTTACTATATAAACCATACAGTAGTTGTTTGAACATCCATGCTTAATTCATTGAGAATTAACTATGAAAAATTAAACTTTGTTATTCAAGATAAAAAAAACTTTAATAGTGTATCATTATTCATAGGCCTAGACATGTTATTTGTGTTCAAAGGTTTTACTGTTGAGGGGTTATGTTTTCTTATTTAAAGAGCGCGTAAAAAACCCAAACAAGGTTCTTTGGCCATGCATACGATTCTCATTACATCATCAAAACACATATCTTTTTTTCTAGCTGAAGAAATCTTTTCTTGCATGACCTATCTTCCTAGAATAACCGGTCATCTTTTAATCCAATTCATTCTATTAAAGGATAACAATGGGACGATTATAAGCTGTCTGGGATCTGAAGAATTAGGAATCGACGACGATTCAGGTAATAGTTTGATTCAGACTTCATCACACATCGCTGGTTTAGAACGCGGTTCACGGGGGTTTGTCTCCGAAATTGGATGCAATCATGTATATAGGCTTTGACCAATTCGTTTTAAATTTGTTATATAAAAGGCATGTATTGCCTTGTTAGGCAAGCACGATTCAAACAAAATTACAAATCGTTCTCACCCACTGAAAGCGAATTGGCCAACTCTATTATCAGACGATAAAGGTTCTCTCTTTGCATCAATCAAACGGCTGTAAAAGATGAGTGAGCGCCTCTTTACTGATAGGACACCGACTCAAAGAGAAGCATCAAGCCCCCGTGATGCATGAGTGTGTGTGAAAAGAAAGAGGGTGCATGAGGGTGTGTGTGGGTGTGCGTATGTAAAGAGAGAGTGGGTACATGAGTGTGTGTGTGTGTGGGTGTATGAAGAGTGAGAGCGGGTACATGAGGGTGTGTGTGTGTGTGCGTATGTGAAGAGAGAGTGGGTACATGAGGGTGTGTGTGGGTGTGCGTATGTGAAGAGAGAGTGGGTACATGAGGGTGTGTGTGGGTGTGCGTATGTGAAGAGAGAGTGGGTACATGAGGGTGTGTATGTGGGTGTGCGTATGTGAAGAGAGAGTGGGTACATGAGGGGGTGTATAATCAGGGTACTAATGGATAATTCGGTTTTCATACCCGTTCAGCGTACAGCGAAAACGGAAAATCAGTACGTGGTTCGGTCTTTGAAAACAAAAAACGAAATCACAGCGTGAAAACCCGTGCTGTGATTTCGTTTTTGTTGATCAAAAACAGAATATTGAAATCAGAAATGTTTTGGGCTCTCTCTGATTTCTCATTTTATATTTGTGTTTTTATGTATCAAAAACAAAACCAGAACACGCTCTCCGCTCCGTGATTCCGTTTGTAAAAACGAAAACAGCGAAGACGAGATCAGAGACTCCCTTTTCCAGTCCCTGCAACGTGATTTCGTTTTTCGTACAACCTACAGGCATATTAAAGAGCGCCCTCCAGGAGGTGAGGCAAGTTTCAATGGAGGTTTTAATAAACTGTACCACACATATTATGTTGAAGCCAGTTTAAAAGGAGGTGAGGCAAGTTTCAATGGAGGTTTTTATAACTGTACTCTAAATTATGTTGAAGCCAATTTAAATAGAGGTGAGGCAGGTTTCAATGGAGCTCAGTTTTTTAAAAAGAATAAACTGTACCACACATTATGGTGAAGCCAGTTTAAAAGGAGGTGAGGCAAGTTTCAATGGAGGTTTTTTTCAAAAGAATAAACTGTAGGCCTACTACACATTATAGTGAAGCCAGTTTAAAAGGAGGTGAGCTAGGCAAGTTTCAATGGAGGTTTTTATAACTGTACTTTAAATTATGGTAAAGCCAATTTAAATAGAGGTGAGGCAGGTTTCAATGGAGGTTTTTTTCAAAAGAATAAACTGTAGGCCTACTACACATTATAGTGAAGCCAGTTTAAAAGGAGGTGAGCTAGGCAAGTTTCAATGGAGGTTTTTATAACTGTACTCTAAATTATGTTGAAGCCAATTTAAATGGAGGTGAGGCAGGTTTCAATGGAGCTCAGTTTTTTAAAAAGAATAAACTGTACCACACATTATGGTGAAGCCAGTTTAAAAGGAGGTGAGGCAAGTTTCAATGGAGGTTTTTTTCAAAAGAATAAACTGTAGGCCTACTACACATTATAGTGAAGCCAGTTTAAAAGGAGGTGAGCTAGGCAAGTTTCAATGGAGGTTTTTATAACTGTACTCTAAATTATGTTGAAGCCAATTTAAATGGAGGTGAGGCAGGTTTCAATGGAGCTCAGTTTTTTAAAAAGAATAAACTGTACCACACATTATGGTGAAGCCAGTTTAAAAGGAGGTGAGGCAAGTTTCAATGGAGGTTTTTTTCAAAAGAATAAACTGTAGGCCTACTACACATTATAGTGAAGCCAGTTTAAAAGGAGGTGAGCTAGGCAAGTTTCAATGGAGGTTTTTATAACGTACTCTAAATTATGGTGAAGCCAATTTGAATGGAGGTGAGGCAAGTTTCAATGGAGGTTTTTTTAAAAAGAATATAACTGCATGTACCACACATTATGGTGAAGCCAGTTTGAAAGGAGGTGAGGCAAGTTTCAATGGAGGTTTTTTAAAAAGAATAAACACATATTATGTTGAAGCCAGTTTAAAAGAAGGTGAGGCAAGTTTCAATGGAGGTTTTTATAACTGTACTCTAAATTATGTTGAAGCCAATTTAAAAGGAGGTGAGGCAATTTCAATGGAGGTTTTCTTTTAAAAGAATTAAATGTACTACACATTATGGTGAAGCCAGTTTAAATGAAGGCGAGGCAAGTTTCAATTAATGGAGGTTTTTTAAAAAGAATAAACTGTACCACACATATTATGTTGAAGCCAGTTTAAAAGGAGGTGAGGCAAGTTTCAATGGAGGTTTTTATAACTGTACTCTAAATTATGGTGAAGCCAATTTGAATGGAGGTGAGGCAAGTTTCAATGGAGTTTTTTTAAAAAGAATAAACACATATTATATTGAAGCCAATTTAAATGGAGGTGAGGCAGGTTTCAATGGAGGTTTTTTCGAATAAACTGTACTACACATTATGGTGAAGCGGCACCAGTTTAAATGGAGGCGAGGCAAGTTTCAATGGAGGTTTTTATAACGTACTCTAAATTATGGTGAAGCCAATTTGAATGGAGGTGAGGCAAGTTTCAATGGAGGTTTTTTAAAAAGAATAAACACATATTATGGTGAAGCCAATTTAAATGGAGGTGAGGCAAGTTTCAATGGAGGTTTTCTAAAAAGAATAAACACTTATTATGTTGAAGCCAATTTAAATGGAGGTGGGGCAGGTTTCAATGGAGGTTTTTTCGAATAAACTGTACTACACATTATGGTGAAGCGGCACCAGTTTGGAGGCGAGGCAAGTTTCAATGGAGGTTTTTATAACGTACTCTAAATTATGGTGAAGCCAATTTGAATGGAGGTGAGGCAAGTTTCAATGGAGGTTTTTAAAAAGAATAAACTGTACCACACATTATGGTGAAGCCAGTTTGAAAGGAGGTGAGGCAAGTTTCAATGGAGGTTTTTTAAAAAGAATAAACTGTACCACACATATTATGTTGAAGCCAGTTTAAAAGGAGGTGAGGCAAGTTTTAATGGAGGTTTTTATAACTGTACTCTAAATTATGGTGAAGCCAGTTTGAAAGGAGGTGAGGCAAGTTTCAATGGAGGTTTTTTAAAAAGAATAAACTGTACCATACATTATGGTTCAGCCAGTTTAAAAGGAGGTGAGGCAAGAATAAACTGTACTACACATTTTGGTGAAGCCAGTTTAAATGGAGGTGAGGCAAGTTTCAATGGAGGTTTTTTTAAAAAGAATAAACTGTACCACACATCATGGTGAAGCCAATTTAAATGGAGGTGAGACAGGTTTCAATGGAGTTTTTTTTTAAAGAATAAACTATACCACACATCATGGTGAAGCAGTTTAAAAGGAGGTGAGGCAATTTCAATGGAGGTTTTTTTAAAAAGAATATAACTGCATGTACCACACATTATGGTGAAGCCAGTTTAAATGGAGGTGAGGCAAGTTTCAATGGAGTTTTTTTTTAAGAATAAACTGTACCACACATTTCGGTGAAGCCAGTTTGAAAGGAGGTGAGGCAAGTTTGAATGGAGGTTTTTCAAAAGGAATAAACTGTACCATACATTATGGTTCAGCCAGTTTAAAAGGAGGTGAGGCAAGAATAAACTGTACTACACATTTTGGTGAAGCCAGTTTAAATGGAGGTGAGGCAAGTTTCAATGGAGGTTTTTATAACTGTACCCTAAATTATGTTGAAGCCAATTAAAATGGAGGTGAGGCAAGTTTCAATGGAGCTCGTTTTTTTAAAAAGAATAAACTGTACCACACATTATGGTGAAGCCAGTTTAAAAGGAGGTGAGGCAAGAATAAACTGTACTACACATTTTGGTGAAGCCAGTTTAAATGGAGGTGAGGCAAGTTTCAATGGAGGTTTTTATAACTGTACCCTAAATTTTGTTGAAGCCAATTAAAATGGAGGTGAGGCAAGTTTCCATGGAGCTCGTTTTTTTTAAAAGAATAAACTGTACCACACATTATGGTGAAGCCAGTTTAAAAGGAGGTGAGGCAAGAATAAACTGTACTACACATTTTGGTGAAGCCAGTTTAAATGGAGGTGAGGCAAGTTTCAATGGAGGTTTTTATAACTGTACCCTAAATTATGTTGAAGCCATTTAGAAAGGAGGTGAGGCAAGTTTCAATGGAGGTTCCACTTCCTGCACCGTGATTTCGTTTTTTGTACGAGCTACAGGCATATTAAAGAGCACCCTTTACGATAATTATACACGTGAACGCAGCGCCTGCATCGAGTCAGTACATACAGTGCAGGCATTTTTTGATACTACCACGTGCGTGATCGTGAATCAAGAAGTTGACGAGAAGCTACAAGATGGCCTTTTCAAGTGTGTCCATTGAAACTTACCTCACCTCCTTTTAAATTGGCTTCACCATAATTTAGACTACAGTTATAAAAACCTCCATTGAAACTTGCCTCACCTCCTTTTAAATTGGCTTCACCATCATGTGTAGTACAATTTATTCTTTTTAAAACCTCCATTGAAACTTGCCTCACTTCCTTTTAAACGGGCTTCAACATAATATGTGTGGTATATATAGTTTATTCTTTAAAAAAACAACTCCATTGAAACTAGCCTCACCTCCTTTTCAACTGCATGGCTTCGATCACCATGTGTGGTACAGTTTATTCTTTTTAAAAAACCTCCATTGAAACTTGCCTCACCTCCTTTAAAACTGGCTTCACCATAACGGTTCACTTTATTCTTTTTAAAAAACCTTCATTAATTGAAACTTGCCTCGCCTTCATTTAAACTGGCTTCACCATAATGTGTAGTACATTTAATTCGTTTAAAAGAAAACCTCCATTGAAATTGCCTCACCTCCTTTTAAACTGGCTTCACCATTTGTGGTACAGTTTATTCTTTTTAAAAAACCTCCATTGAAACTTGCATCACCTCTATTTAAATTGGCTTCAACATAATTTAGGGTACAGTTATAAAAACCTCCATTGAAACATGCCTCACCTCCATTTAAACTGGCTTCACCAAAATGTGTAGTACAGATTATTCTTGCCTCACCTCCTTTTAAACTGGCTTCATCACCATAATGTGTGGTACAGTTTATTCTTTTTAAAAAACCTCCATTAATTGAAACTTGCCTCGCCTCCATTCAAATTGGCTTCACCATAATTTAGAGTACGTTATAAAAACCTCCATTGAAACTTGCCTCACCTCCTTTTAAACTGGCTTCAACATAATATGTGTGGTACAGTTTATTCTTTTTAAAAAACCTCCATTAATTGAAACTTGCCTCGCCTTCATTTAAACTGGCTTCACCATAATGTGTAGTACATTTAATTCTTTTAAAAGAAAACCTCCATTGAAATTGCCTCACCTCCTTTTAAATTGGCTTCAACATAATTTAGAGTACAGTTATAAAAACCTCCATTGAAACTTGCCTCACCTCCTTTTAAACTGGCTTCAACATAATATGTGTTTATTCTTTTTAAAAAACCTCCATTGAAACTTGCCTCACCTCCTTTTAAACTGGCTTCAACATAATATGTGTTTATTCTTTTTACAAAAACCTCCATTGAAACTTGCCTCACCTCCATTCAAATTGGCTTCACCATAATTTAGAGTACGTTATAAAAACCTCCATTGAAACTTGCCTCGCCTCCATTTAAACTGGTGCCGCTTCACCATAATGTGTAGTACAGTTTATTCGAAAAAACCTCCATTGAAACCTGCCCCACCTCCATTTAAATTGGCTTCAACATAATATGTGTTTATTCTTTTTAAAAAACCTCCATTGAAACTTGCCTCACCTCCATTCAAATTGGCTTCACCATAATTTGTGTTTATTCTTTTTAAAAAACCTCCATTGAAACTTGCCTCACCTCCATTCAAATTGGCTTCACCATAATTTAGAGTACGTTATAAAAAACCTCCATTGAAACTTGCCTCGCCTCCATTTAAACTGGTGCCGCTTCACCATAATGTGTAGTACAGTTTATTCGAAAAAACCTCCATTGAAACCTGCCTCACCTCCATTTAAATTGGCTTTACCGTAATTTAGAGTACAGTTATAAAAACCTCCATTGAAACTTGCCTCACCTCCTTTTAAACTGGCTTCAACATAATATGTGTGGTACAGTTTATTAAAACCTCCATTGAAACTTGCCTCACCTCCTGGAGGGCGCTCTTTAATATGCCTGTAGGTTGTAGGTTGTACGAAAAACGAAATCACGTTGCAGGGACTGGAAAAGGGAGTCTCTGATCTCGTCTTCGCTGTTTTCGTTTTTACAAACGGAATCACGGAGCGGAGAGCGTGTTCTGGTTTTGTTTTTGATACATAAAAACACAAATATAAAATGAGAAATCAGAGAGAGCCCAAAACATTTCTGATTTCAATATTCTGTTTTTGATCAACAAAAACGAAATCACAGCACGGGTTTTCACGCTGTGATTTCGTTTTTTGTTTTCAAAGACCGAACCACGTACTGATTTTCCGTTTTCGCTGTACGCTGAACGGGTATGAAAAACGAATTATCCATTAGTACCCTGATTGTGTATGTGGGTGTGTGTATGTGGGTGTGCGTATGTGAAGAGGGAATCTTTAGGTGACGGCATCACGGATGACATTCTCCAAGAAGACTTTCAGTACACCGCGTGTCTCTTCGTAGATGAGACCAGAGATTCTTTTGACTCCACCTCTTCTTGCTAGACGGCGGATAGCAGGCTTCGTGATACCTTGGATGTTGTCTCGTAGAACCTTGCGATGACGTTTGGCACCACCCTTTCCAAGACCCTTTCCTCCTTTTCCGCGACCAGACATCTTGATGAATGAGAGCTAGTTGTTGTACGATACAGAAGACTGGATGTTACGCTGAGCGTTTTTTTTTTTTTTTTTTTTATAATTTTTTATTTTTTAAACAAGTGCACACCTAGTTACCATTAATGCATATAGCATTTCCATTTATTTTCAAGCAGGATAAAAGAGCATTGTAGATTAAATGCCTTGCTCACAGGCATATCTGCCGCGGCCGGGGATCGAACCCCGGATTTACAAATAAAAAAAGATGTTATAAAAAAAAAAAAAAAAAAGTACATAGGGGTGTGTGTGGATGTGCGTATGTGAAGAGAGAGCGGGTACATGAGGAAGTGTGTGTGGGCATACGTGTGTGAATAGAGAGTAGGTACATGAGGGTGTGTGTGTATGTGAAGAGAGAGTGGGTACATGAGGGTGTGTGTGTACGTATGTGAAGAGAGAGTGGGTACATGAGGGTGTGTGTGGGTGTGCGTATGTGAAGACAGAGTGGGTACATGAGGGTGTGTATGTGGGTGTGCGTATGTGAAGAGAGAGTGGGTACATGAGGGTGTGTGTGTGGGCATACGTGTGTGAAGAGAGAGTAGGTACATGAGGGTGTGTGTATGGTGTGCGTATGTGAAGAGAGAGAGAGTGGGTACGTGAGGGTGTGTGTGGGTGTGCGTATGTGAAGAGAGATAGTGGGTACATGAAAGTCGGGGTTCGATCGCCGGCCGCGGCACCTATGCCCGTGAGCAAGGCATTTAATATACAATGCTCTTTTATCCTGCTTTCAAATAAATGGAAATGCTATATGCATTACTGGTAACTAGGTGTGCACTTGTTTAAAAAAAAAATGAGGGTGTGTGTGTGGGTGTGCGTATGTGAAGAGAGAGAGAGAGTGGGTACATGAGGGTGTGTGTGCGTATGTGAAGAGAGAGTGGATACATGAGGGTGTGTGTGTGGGTGTATGTTTATGAAGAGAGAGTGGGGAAATAAAGGTGTGTGTGTGAGGGTGGTTGTACGTGTGTGCTGCAATGTTGAAAAAAAGTGAAGAGAGGGTGGGTACATGAAGGGGTGTGTGGTTGTGTGGATGTAAACAGAGAGAAAAATTGATTTGGAAATTTGATCGAAACTTTTTATCAAATCTTTCAGACAATTACTGCACAAGATGTGAGTTATCAAATACTATTTCATTTCATTTCATGTGAATGCAAGCTTACCCTACCCAAAGATAAATGTAGACTTAACCTTTTGTATAAGAGAACTATATTCTTATAAAACAACTGCATTTCCTCCTCCTTTTTACTCGACGTAGGCCTACCAGGTTACTAATATGATTATGATTATGGCATTTTTTAGTTGATACAAAAATCAAGAGAACATGGAAGAGATCCTTTATTCAGCGTCCCTTATTACTGGGTTTCCATAGTAACAAGACGGAGAAACATCGATGCTTATGATAATTTTATTGTAACTTCTGGCGCGTGAAAGGAGACTTGTAAAAAATAATTTGTATTTACGCTTCATGTTTTTAATGATTCAAACGTCTGTTGAAAGAAGAAGGGGTTTTATTTTTCACTTAGCATATTTGTTCGATGATCTTTATGTTTGCAGATTTCCTAGAAATTTTGTACATTCATTTGATTTACATTACCAAATGTTAATTTCTGTTGTTCTTTGCCTCTCTCAGGCTTATTATAATTACATATTCAATGCAGTAATAATAGTTAATAAATATCAACAGACGCTGATCTATTGAGCCAAAATATTTGGAGTCTTTCTCTGAAAATGTGCACTCGAGTGAAGCTAGCCAAAAAAAAACCCCCGATAGTTTGCAGAAAATATCTCATTCCATAAAATGTTTTGTTGACATTTTATCCTCTTCCACAAGGAGAACGGTACAAGAGAAATTCTATGAAATTTTAATTTTTTTAATGAATGTTTACTCACATGATTTAAATATACCCTTTTGGGGTCAAAATGTAATTAGAGTTCAAGGCATCCCAAATGGCATGTCAATGGTATCACATGAATAAAATTGAAAAATGGGCAATTGTACGACCATGTCTACTAATATTTGAATAATTAAGAAAGATTTGAAAATCAATCTACAACCAAAACGTACTTTTAACATTACTCACAAATTTCTAATTCTTACAATGTTTTTTTTCCCTTCAAATTATAACACATGATAAATGAAGCATCATTGAAGAAGGGTCCTGGAGATTATTTTTGTTAGTTATAAATTATTTTTATTAGTTGTTGTATGAATAATGATTAATGCATCATGGTCAAATGCAATTTCAGCACGATGTCAGACGGTCTGCTTACACTGCTTGTCTATCGAATACAACATTTTGTAATAGTAACTGTAGTATTGGTACTTATGAGAGTTTCAAGTAGATAATGATTGATGTCAGCTTGTAATAAATATCTGTCATAATGTCCCATAAAAAGTGGTCTGATCGAAAGACTGACCTGGGACTAACTGGATTTGAACGGCGTGATTGACTATATCATGTCAATGGGAAAGAGTGTGAGAGAGAAAGAGATAAAGAGAAAGAGGAAAACAAATCAGCGAAACTTGGGGGCGTTGTTTCACTTTTCACGCTCTCCCGAGTGTTTCGTGCTGTTTATCGAAGTTCAGCAATAATTATTAAAAGAACTAATAACATCTTAACAACATATGTTGCTTTGTTCGACAAGCCCCAGCAGGGTAGCAGGCAACGAGCTTGAGAGGACCAAACACGACGTGTCGGGCAAAAATCTGAAAACTCGCGAGTTTGCAAAGCGAAAAAGTGAAAAATTCTATTGAAAAAAAAAAATCTCATTCCATGATAGGTTTGATATATTACTTTTCATTTTCTTTCTCCCGTGGTTTTGTTTTGTTTGTTTTTCTTTGTTTCTTTTTTTTGGGGGGGGGGGGGGTCCAGTGCCCTCAAGCCCACTTCGTGCTGAACAGGACAAAAATGCCAACTTTTTGTGCGTGAGACTGAAGTGGCTGAGGGCGTGGATTCCAGGGAGGTGTGACACTGTTGATCAACTGTTTTTTGATTGTTTGCTGTATGAATGTATCACGATAACTCGGAGTACCTTCAGAAGTATTATTTAGTCAATAAGCAGTAATATATTTATCATTAGTCATTATATTTTACATGCTGGCGCTGTATGATTTTGTGAAAAGTGAAAAAAAATGTGCCCGTCATAAGGAAGGAATTTATCTACTTAATTTGTTCGATAGCGTCACAACGAACGTTATTAGCTTGAGTATTGGATTGGAGTATGCGCTAAATGAAAATATATTGCTTTATGTACCTTCTTTGATAAGAGTGTGTTACACTATGTAATGTCTTGGCGTATAAATAAGTTAATAGCAAATAACTCGTTCCACTGGTTATTATACATTGTTTGGCGCGACAACAATCTGGCCGGGGACGCGACTGGGTTGTAGACAATAAAAGGATAAAATTGTAACAGTTCCAGAAATATTTTTGTATATCTAACTTTTTTGTGCAACCCCTTGGTCGTATATATGCCCTGGATAGCAAGGATGAACAATTGAAAAGGGTTGATGGGAATTCAATGAAAGTATAACAGAAGAATTAGATCACGAATTGTTGAACCTACTCGCCTGTCCCGCCGGCCTACACTCCCATTAGATTCCCACTGAAACTCGCCGCAGGAGAGCGATATCAATTTGTAATAGGGAATGTGAGGCGAGGCAGGAGGGGGGGGGGGGTAGGGGTGTTTGAAAAAAAAAATTATGCAGGTTTTTCATTTCCACGCTGATAAGCAATGACAAAAGAATTTTTGACCGCGACCTTGCCCCCTAATACATCGGGTGATTATCACCCCACCAAAAAGAACTTTTATCATTATTATTTTTTTTAAATATTGATAGGGTGTTTGTGTCCTGGGAAAATTTATACCACTATGACCACATTCACATTATAGCAAACCAGTCCCAGACAGATCAATGCTTTTCTTGTATTTCAAATGACATGCTATCGATTAGTTGTGGTCGTTCCCTTTGATGTGACTGCGGTCTTATATCATACTACATCACGCGTTATCACTGTTATGATATTAAACCAAGGTTTTGAACCCATTACATATTACGGTAAGCCTCTGCCCATTCTAAAGTAATTGCTGCTTATTTTTAAACTTACTAGACAATATGCCTCCCGCATTTGGGTAAAATACTGCCAAAATTTTGGTTGGAAACATAATTACCCTCGTGCTTATTAAAAATTTTACCTACCATTTTGTACAGTGAAGATTGTTTAGAAATCTGCATGATGTTGATGGTCATCTGGACTTAGTTACGTTATATATTTTTTCATGTGTATAACTTTTATACATTATGATAACAGTTTGAATCGAAATTTGAAACTAAAAAAATTGCAATAGGCTAATGATTACTATAATCAGTGGCGTACCGTGGGTCACGGCATGGGGGGGGGGCACCAGCAAAAATTTCGAGTCACTTAGAGAGCGCGTGAAGCGCGCTCAGTGGCCAGGTATACTGACATAATAGAGACATTTGAAGGACAGTGCCATTAAACAGATATGTATCTCACTGATCACATAATGCGAGCGCGAAGCGCAAGCTTAAATTTTTTGAAATTCAGACCTAAAAAGGACATTATAAGCAAATTTTTGTAATCATAATGCATACCTGTCTCGCTAAAAAAAACAATGCGAACGCGAAGCGTTTGCTGAAATTTGTGTATGTACATGCATTGACTCCAAACAGGGACATTTAAGGACTATATTTTAGGAATCCATTAAGAGTATACATATCTCACCATAGTCATCTAATGCGAGTTCCAAGCGTAAGGTGATTTTGTTAGAATTACATCTACGTAAACACATGAAGCACTTTTTTTTGTAGTCATTGTAATCATCATTAACATACGCATCTCACTCTTCAAATGTTGCGAGCGCGAAGCGCGAGCTGAAAATTTAGGAGATTCAGACCTGAAAAAGGACATTTTAAGGATTGTTTGTAGGAATTCACGAAGATCATATGTATTTCACTAACCAAATGATGCGAGCGCGAATCGTGAGCCGAAAGTTTTGTATATATTGACCCCAAACGGTGATATCTTAAGGACTATTTTTTCAAGGAATCCATTAAGAGTACACATATCTCACCATAGTCATCGAATGCGAGTGCCAAGCGCATGCTGATTTTGTTAGAAACACATGAAGCACTTTTTTTGTAGTCATTGTAATCATGATTATCATACGCATCTCACTAATCATATATTGCGAGCGCGAAGCGCGAGCTGAAAATTTAGAAAATTCAGACTTAAAGAGGGGCATTCTAAGGCCTGCTTGTAGGAATTCACGAAGACCATGCGTATGTCACTAACCAAATGATGCGAGCGCGAAGCGCAAGCTGAACGTTTTGATATTCAGATCAGAAAAGGGGAAATTTTAAGGGCTGATTTTAGGAAGAATAGACATATCTCATCAATCCACGAATGCGAACGTAAGCACGGACAGGAAATGGTTTATTTCAAGACCTTAAAATCACTTAAGTAGTCTTGAACAAGAAGCATATGTCACTACGTAAACAATAATAATTCGAAGTGCGAGGAAATATATTTGGTGTATATTGACTTGAAAACGGGAGGATTTAGTACAATAGGATTATATATCTTGTTAAACAGACAATGCTAGCACCAGGAACAATGAAGACATAGGCCCTGCGCAAATCATGTTTCATAAACTTATGATTTTTTAATGTAACATAACATAATTATAATACAATATAACATTATAATTAACAAAAATGTCTTCTTTCCCCACTACGTTTCTCTCCCTTTCTCCCTCTTTTCTCCTTTTCTCCTTTTTTTTGGCCAGCCGCCCCCCGTAGTTACGCCACTGACTATAGTCATTATTATTACTAATATATCATCATTATTTTCAACATCATCATCATAAGTCATGACTGTGTTTAATGATATTCTAAGCACAAATATCTGGGTATAATTAAAAAAGCAAATGCACGTGTCTGTTCACAATATTTTGGAATCGATACCTGCAAAAATAACCTGCGCAAGCATAAAACTTGATTGCACTTCCTAAAACAGTTTTGGGTGTATTTTTATACGCTGTTAAGTCTTTAAACAGCAAATGTTGGCATTGAAACAGACGTGGATGAATCTATTTTCGACGTCTTGATCCAAAAATGTCGATTTATTGTTTCCTTTATTGTCACGGTTTTAAAATAAAAGCAAGTCGTCAAAACGTCCCCTCTTTATCCTTATGTTCTCTAAGGATAGTGGGGTGCACATCCTGAAATAGAAATTGGAAGAGAGCGTGAGGTGAGGAGAGGAAGGGTTAGCAAGAGTCGAGGGGGATGTACAATGTTTTGGTTGGTTGACGATCCAGGTCAGCTAAAGTTCACATGAGGAAAATATTGAGACAATCTGACATTGTACAAGTTGTCTATTGTTTTTTTTATATATATATTTTTGCTGCAACTATTTTCTTTTACCTTTAACATCACATCGCAGAACGCAAAACGTTATAATCTATATGATTTAAAACCCGATCTTCAACAATTCATAATATGTCTCGAAACACTTTCCAAACCCTCACACAAATGAAACGATATTCCGTTATCAAACGGATATTATCGATATCAAGACCAATATATCACGTGCTGAAAAAAAGAAAGACTCGATATGAATATTTATAGTCATTATATAAAGTCCGGGTGGCGTGATATCAGAAACGTCATTAATTCGGGCCATTCCCGTGATCTATACATTATCTAATTGTTCCAAAGGTGAAATGTTATTTCTCAGATGTAAATATCTCGATCATAAATACCTGCTACTGAAAGTAAACTATAACTAAATGGTTTCTCTGCAAACAAAGACCCTGGTACCGATCTTACTAATTACCAATAACCTTTCACATACTTCCACACCACAGGTGTTAATTTCTGGTAATGATTAATCTAAAACAACGACAAATGCATGATGGGGCTTGGACAAAATGAGGTCAAGGAATCCAACCTTCTCGGGCTAATCCCCTGTTCATGACACTTCTCAATCTCCCTTCCTACATACGGGGCGAAGCTGCGCAGACGATAATCTTCCTTTCCCGCCGTTTTGCAATCTTGCAATGAAAGTAACGGGTGATGCTGGATGGCTGATGTAATTGAACTTCTCGCGGTGTCAATCGGCTGACCTACTTGCATAGACTTGTCTCGAGACTTGAGTGACCAATCTCTACAGAGAATAATTTAGTTCGAAATATTTCAGGAGAAAAAAATGAAGTATCTGATGAAAAAACCCTCCTAGGCCAATGTAAGATGTACCGTCAACGCTGGAAAGTGTAGGTCCATGGTGTAAGTGATGAAAAGAAGTAACCTGAAACATTGGGACAATAACGTATACCAGCAGATCAAAGCACAGATCGGCCTGCATGGGAGGAAATTCCTTCTTGAAATAAGTCTGGAGCAAGAAATAGTCGGTCATGACCTTCCAGAGCATGTGAAACTGGAGTTCCACAGATGGCTCGGTGCATAGCAGGAGTGTGTGTGTGGGGGGGGGATTCGCTACTCGTAAAGAGATGTGAGAGAGGGGTCTGTTGGATCATCAAGGCTCAAGGGGGGGGGGGATTCAGAACCGGGGTCAGATAATGACGAGATGTCAAGATTGGGAGATAAGTGGATTGGCACTTGGATAGCCAGAAGGTCCTTGGGAAAGGCAGTTTCCATACATCAACGTCCGATCTGGACTTGTCCCCTTCTTGCGCTGCCCCCTGAAGATACGCCATTTCTACCGCCAATTTGGACAAACCCTACATCACTTACTGCTTTGTCATTCTAGAAGAATTTCTCACATTTACACTGATTTACAGACACATTCCCGACCTTCGAGTAGACACACCAAATGCTTCTAACCGTAAACCTTGTATTGCTGATTACATAATTACCCATCATGCACCATTCAGAGGGGTATGAGGATATAACCTTGGGTATGTTCATTTATGACGTCAGTACTGTGTAAATTTAGTCCGTGCGATGTAAAGTGTATTTGTTCGGTTTCCTCGAGTATAAAAAGAACATTTACATGACAATGAAGATTATCTTCTAAAACTTTCATTCTGTCGCTGACCTAAAGAACTTTACTTTCACTTCTATCATCCCATTTTTTAAGCATTTTGGGAGGAGTCGCTGTAGTGACGTGATTCACTGATTCAGACGAAATGTATGCTGGAATGCGCTCAAATAAAATACGATGTCATGAAAAAATGGAATAGGAAAGAGGCTAAAATAATTGCATTTTGGGTGTGAACGCTCACCACAATAGTCGTGGATTGGCACGACGCGTCTTGACGCCCCTGACCCACAATATGGCAACCAGTGAAGACTAGGCAGTTGCCAATCTCTGATTAAAATATCACAAATTAAATGAAAAATTGTCATGATTAGAAATAGTTAATCAGCGACCTTTCATGGGGTGGGATAGGAAGAGACGGGGGGGGGGGGGGGGGGAGGATGCTGTCAGTGCCATTGCACGAGCTGATGTTTTTTTTTTAAACAAGTGCACACCTAGTTACCAATAATGCATAGCATTTCCATTTATTTGATAGCAGGATAAATGAGCATTGTAGATTAACTAACTGCCTTGCTCACGGGCATAGGTGCCGCGGCCGGGGATCGAACCCCGGACTTTCCATGTATAGTCAGGCGCCTTAGACCACTCGGCCACGGCACCTACACCATGTTGTTCCTTTAGATCGATGGCGTCAAATTTTAACTGAAAAACCCCTCCACCACCTTCCCTCCCACCCCCTCTCTCTCACTCTATCTCTCTATATACTTATATCATGGAGCTATTAATAGCTCTATGCTTATATGTATATGTATATAATTTTTTCTCTTTCTCGTCTTCTTACTAATTCAAGCATTTATCATATAGTGTTTTGTACCTTGTCGGCATGTCGCGGGCGTATGAAGGTTGTCCATGATTGTGACTGAGTCTGCATGTGTAGTACTCGACAGGTCCTACTACACCTATAGTAAACAAACAATACAATGGAATCAAACGTTGTGATTTTTGTCTCTACGTGACACGGAAAGAACTAACATTCTTGCTTAAATATTCAATTCACATCTATACTCTTCGATTGCGTTTATTTTTATCTGTTTCGTAATGGTCCCATCGTCTATTCTGTACTAACTTTGTTTGAAGCGGGGAAAGGACGAATTGAATTATTAGAATATTATAGTATTTTGGGAAAATTCGTCTGCTAGTAGGATCAATGAGCCTCTTAACTAAATTAATAAAAATGTACTTTAATAAATTAAACAGTTGAACATGAAATACATTGACACAGAACTAGAGTACAAACGCAACTCATGAGAACAGGAACGTCAACAAAACATATGAAAATTAATTTACTTCTACCACAACAATATAGTAGTAGTAATAGTAGTAGTAGTAGACGTAGTAGTAGTCTACTACTACTACTACTACTATCGCTGCTGCTGCTTCTAGCACTTCTACTACCATAATCAACTGCAATCTAATATTTCTTTCTCCGCAGTTGGAATTGGCAATAAACGTTTTAGTTCTGATAGCCTTGATGTCAATTAAATTCGGTGTTTTGATGTTCGAGCAAAAGTTGATAAGCCTGTACTTTCTTCAAATTCATATTTCCAATATTCCACACCATTACTCCGCCAACAATAAGAGTCTAGGCGACTTCCCAGTCTTTGTCAGAGTGCTCTTGAAAATAAAGTAACTATTTCTCTGCAAGTAACAAATGCATGTAAATAAATACAATTATTCAGTATACCCAGACATTCCCCCCAAATAATTCTGATTGAAATATATCATGAATTCTGTAAGGTCTTTTGTGAAATTACCCACACTCTTGTATTGTGGGATTCGCCTCCGTGGTTACGTCAAGGCCATGTGCAGAAATATTCCATCATTCGCTTTTATTTTGTAATGATTGGAGAACTCGAGAAAAATAATAATAACGGGATGGCCTTAAATTATAAAATATTCGTGATTCTAAGTAGATCAAGGAAATTGTATTCAATCGCAAAGTTTGAATTATGTCTTGTGAATGAGATCATAATTATAACTCAACCACCAAAATAATAACTCAAATCATTTTCTTTCAGACTCTCTTTGCGATATTCACAGGTTAGAGGTGTAGGCGATTTTTATTTACATTTTTTATTGAGAGGGTTAGAAGTTCTTCGGCCTGGTTGAAACACCTTGTACGTCCATGGCAGAACCGAATCAGCTACTGATTGGTACATATTACAAAATGCCTAATTCTTTTAGCAAATAATCGACTGTGATTTCCTCTATTGAATGTGGAATGTGAAGGTCCCTCTTTTGAATTAAACCCAGTCATTTTACAGTTTCAGCCTATCCATGATCACAATATCCAAACTCAAAAAATTCTTTACAAACTAACCCCTCTCCTTTGGGGTTAATATTTGAGATTTATATCAAATCATATCACCTTACTATCCAGTGGCTATTTTCATTTATTTATTTATTTTGGGGAGGGCAAAGCCGGAAAATGTGTATTCCTAAGGGGATTTGGAAAAAACTGAATGGTTACAAATTCAGATATTTTCTGGTTCATTACACCAAGCCATATTTGAGAAAAAGTTCGACAAACTCTGATATCGTACCATTTTGGCTGTGCATGAATGGTAAACTATACAGACTATGCAAATAAATGCTTGAAATGGCTCGTCAACAAAATATATAACTTTTTTTTCAGTCAATTAGGCCTCAAATACGAGAAGGAAATAATATCTTAATTACATCAGTTTTGTTATGTGATAGAAAGCAGGATCACTTATAGTCGCATTTGGTATGATGGAGGGGGCGTTGTTTTATTGAACTTTTTCCAAAAATGTTGATAACAATTCGAAGAATTCGAAAACAATGATGATAATAATAATGACGAAAATAACAATAATGATAATAATATTTATAATAACAATTATCATATTAACGATAAAAATAACAATAAATAGTAATAATACTTGTATTATAATAATAATGATTAAAAAAATAAAAAATATTAATGAAAATAATTATAACATTCAAAGAATTCATTAATAGATGAAAAAATAAGCTGGCCTACACCAGCTGGTATCAAGGGTAGGCCTTCTTTTTTCCGCTCGATCGCTTTGTCGTTCTGCTATATCGATTAACCCCAATTACGAATAAAATTCATTAACCGTTATGCTCTACTCGCATGTCGGTAGTATAATTGACCTTTGACCTCGTCCCAATACTTGTAAAAATCCCTGACTTACGGACATCTGTCCCTCTTTGTGAACATTGTCATAAAACAAATCGATTTGATTTCCATACTACCTACACAGGGTTGGATGAAATGCAAATAAAATCAATAAGTACAACAGCCCATAAACGCGAAAACATTTGCACCAATCGATTTAAGATCAAAATAAAAAATGTGAGCGTGCCTGTGGGGTCGAATTTGGTGTGTTTGTGTTGGGGGATGTAACGTGGTTGTATTGTCACGCCCCATTGACACGTGCAAGAAAATATAATTACAAGTGGGATTACACGATTATTACATCGAAAGTTTGTATCTTGTATTTTATTTGACAGAGAACATCAGCTGAATGCTTGGATAGCAAGAAATGCAAGACAGACATACCACATCTATTAATCATAATCTCAGCAATTGTGATCAGTAAAAATATTCATTTGAATTATTAGATTACGATCATTATAAACGTTTTCCATGAGTGCATTATGTAAACAAATAATTCCAGTCGTCTGGAATTAGAAAGGTGTTTTTTCTAGGGTTCACAATAAAAATTGATGTAAAACTAAATAAATTGCTATTTTGGCGCCTTTTCAATCAGGAGAAATGTACGCTTCGGCCTAAAAATTCCAGCCCTTCTTTTTGCAATTACTTCACTTATGGAATACTTCTCCTACTAATACTCCTCCTCCGCCTCCTCCTTCTACTACTACTACTACTACTACTACTACTACTACTACTACTACTACTACTACTACTACTACTACTACTACTACTACTACTACTGCTGCTGTTACTACTACTATACTACCACTACTACTACTACTACTACTACTACTACTACTACTACTACTACTACTACTACTACTACTACTACTACTACTACTACTACTACTACTACTACTTCTACTACTACTACTACTACTTCTACTACTACTACTACTACTACTACTACTACTACTACTACTACTACTACTACTACTACTACTACTACTGCTGCTGCTGCTGCTGCTGCTACTACTACTACTACTACCACTACCACTACTACACTACTGCATATGTGGCAGCTTTGAAAAGAATATGTTGTTACAATCGTTCTTATCTACAGATCAAGGTTAATAAGAGTGATCCTAAATATGTTAATTTGTAATTAGAGATGGATTCCACGAAAATTAATTGATTATGTGCATCTATAAAATGTCTCCGGCTGATATTGTGTGTACACGGTAAAACGACTGTAGAGGTAGTCATTTCATCAGAGAATTCCATATTAGTATTCAAGGCCATTAGTCATCAGTATAATGGCCTGATGCATTAATTAGTGTGCCGAAGTTCACCCCACATCGTATCATCTTATTCCCAGTCACCTCAGTGATGTGTTTCGGAAGTAACATAAAACAGGTCCCCTCCCCCATGCAGCAGAGTGAGGAAAGAGTAAGCGCCGACGTGAACTATTTTACATTTGAGTGCCCTATGTGCGAGGGAGCGAAGAGACTGACCACTAGCTTTCAAGGAAAATGAACGAAGTACTACATATCCCCCCCTCCTTTTTACTTTGGGTGAAAACATGTAAGAGATTAAATTGAGGGAGAAAATGCTGAGGAGAGGGGGCCAGAGAGAGAGAGAGAGAGAGAAGGGGGAGGGCAGAGAAAGAGAAATATGAAGAGAAATGGGGAGGGGTTAATGTAATGTGTAGCGATTTTAAGGACCTCGAGATTATGTACAGTAAAATATCACGCATGTATTTTTTTTATCCACTTCTATGACGCATTACATTAACATTCAATTTATAAGTTCCTTAAAATCTAAATAAAAATGTAATATTATAAACGCCTATGAGTATGACATTCCCTGCATATACAATAAATTATGAATAAGCACAGAACCATGATTATCGAATAACAAAGAAATTAGCATCTGACATCTAATTAAGTCACTGCAATTGGATGTTCCGTATAACGTGGTACATAGAAACCTTTCGTTCAATGCCCCTTTTTCTGGTTTTGTTTTTATCGATATCGTTTAGATGTTTTACTCTCGGTCAGTGACACGATATTTCGATATCGATCGAAGGAGTAACCGTTTTGTACAAGTATAATTGTTTACAAAACAAATGCAGTTGTTGGGATATTGCCAAATAATTAGCAAGTAACTTCGTTAATTAGTGGTGGTCTGATTGGATAGATTTCAATTACAATGAAGTACTTAACATAGTGCCAAACTTTATGTACGCTACTAACAATTTTATATTTTGTGATGATTATTATTGCAATTGTTATTATTCTTATAACAGTTCAGTATTTAGGCCAATTATTGATTCCCTTTTTTTATCATGATAATTAGTATTTCCCTAACGTATGTTGATATGGTTGTTACGATCGTTCATTACTAAAACACGTTTAGTAACTTCTCTACATCCTGGCAAACACCATATTGTAATCCAGGGGAATCAAGCATGAAATTCGTAACACTCCATTATTGTGTTCGAGATTCAGGGAACGTGATCCTCACCACCTTTTAATATTAATTACAGATAGGCCTACAGATCGAAAGATCATGTTGGCCACTGTTATTTCACAAGAAACGGGGCAGGCCTTCATCGCCTGGAATTTTCCCTGTCCATTGTCCATCTGATCAGAACAAAAGAACCAACTTTCTTTTATCTCATGAATATAACGGTCAAGCGTCTTTTGTTCCTCCGTCTCGACTTGGAATGCAAGTTACCTCTTACGACTGGAAGGAACTTCCGAGTTTCGTTTTGATCGATATTTAGTGCTATCGACTACAAGAGCGTCGTCTGGCACGATGCCATCGGAATTGCGCACAAAGAACTCCCGCCAAAATTTTTGTGGTTTTTCCCCCACACCGAATATGCTCCCCGTCTGTTCTGTGGCTGAAGACCACACGGCGAGATAGCTGACAAAAATATCAACAATAAAGATGAAACTAAACTTGACATATTGCACTATATTTATGCATGATCATGTCCCAAGAAAATAATTATGATTTATTCATTAATTACTTGATATTAGAAAAAATACATTGGGGAAAACATACTTTTATTTTCCAATGCTAATGTCATTGGGGGGTAATCAAGCCATGTTAAGGGAAATTCAGTGCATTGGAGAATTACTTGCTTGAAATATTTTTCAAAATTTTGGAGGAAGTGTCTTATTAGCTAACAACTGACAATGCCTACCTGCTTGGTGTATTCATGCCGTAGTCTTGGGAAAATGCGAGTCAGCAGATGATTACAAACCAATCTATATTTAGGTACTTTTAATACTACATCTACCTGGCTGTCTGTGTACAAGAATCAAGTGTTTACATTCGTAATATGAATGAGGCACTACTGACGTCAATGCATGGAGAAATCCTGTCGTGAGCTGGCGCTAGATAACTAAATAAAGAGTCCGGCCAAACGCCAAACTCGATTGGAGAACTTACAAGACCGGGACAAGATTTAAAGCGAAGATTTAAAAATGTTTGATCGTTAGCAGTAAATATAACAGATAGAGATATACCTGGGGAATCAACATTTAAACAAAGGGGGTTGTGTCCATTCATAAAACAAAACATGTGATTAGAGAACTTTGAACCGACAAGGTTCATGACTGTATGGACCTACTGGAGCAAACATTGGTACCATGAACATCACGATCTTGACATTCCAGAGGATGATGATCCAGGGAGCCGTATTCATCTTCTTCTTCTTCTTCTTTTGATTCTTCTTTCTCCTTCTTCTTCTCCTTCTTCTTCTTCTTCTCCTCCTCCTCCTCCTTCTTCGTCTTCTTCTTCTTCGCTGATAAATTAACACAGTGTCACAGTGGCTATCTGTATAGTAAAACCACAACTTCAGAACAAAGTTTATTATTAAACCTGACTTCATAATACGAGTCATGAAGGTTTATGTACATTATGGAGCCTGTCTAGGACTATAGGGCCTATGTTATATTGTTAATATAGTTTTTTTCAGAATAATATATCTTGATGAACATGGAAAAGGGTGCAATATGTTAATCAAAATAAATTAAAAATATCTTCATGATGTATATTCCTCAGATTGTGATTACACAACCTATCACTATTTACACTTACCGACCATTGACGATGCCAATGGTTGACCAAAAAAATGGAGTGTTTAACTGTAAATATTTAAACACCCGAAGTTCTTTCCTCTTTTTGAGATAGCGACGTAAGGAGTAGGACAAACATGATCTTTTACCCCATAGGCCCTATTATTTGGTGACACACGGTGATAGCGTTTTCTTCTCTTTAAAAAAGGTCCTTAGTTTGCTTATTCATTTTTGTCTCTTTGTCCCTTTGTCTTCTATCTTTCTGCCCCTCTTTCTCTCTCCTTCCCTATTTTCGTCTTCCTGTCTGTGTTTCTCGCTCTCCCGCTCTTCCCATTTTTCATTCTCTTCTCCACTTATTAAAAGTAAGAACTACATAGAATTAGACTTCAGAGGGCGACCTTCTTCTTTTTTGGGAGTGGTATAATTGTGTGGTAGGGAGTGTGGGGTGCGTGAAAGATTTTATATATGTAATCTTCCTCCTCAAGGCTTGAAGAGTTTCATGAAAAAAAGTAGTTTATTTGATTTGACATAATTTTGATTTTAACATAGTATAAATATTGAAGTAATTTTATTCTATATTATGTACTTTTTTGGGAAAAGTTTTTTTTCACATAAAAAAAATGTTTCATTGTTATAGAAGAGAAATTTGGCTGTTTAATTTCATTTTCAATCATTTTGAAAATATGTGTAATCTCATTGATATTGATATATTTATTTGTTTGATTGTTTATTCATTGTATACATGCAAAGAATCTTTATTTTTATATGGATTATGATTGTCAACTTATTGATTTGAACATGTTGAAAGAGGAAGAAAATAAAATATTCAAAACAAAAAAGTTATGTTTACAACTGGTTCAGAATGTTACCATCACTATCATTATAGTCAACACCGTCGTTGTCATCACAATCAACTCTACATTAGGTTTGTTTACAACTAGGGTATGACAGATCCTCATTATGTCAATATTGCAATCATCATCATCACCATCATCATCATTGCTACCACCCGCATTATCATCATCATTATCACCACCACCATCGTAGTCATCATCATCACCATCATCATCACCACCATCGTCATCATCATCATCATCATCATCATTGCTACCACCCACATTATCATCATGATCAGAACCACCACCGTCATCATCATCATCATCGTCATCATCACCATCATCATCATCGCTACCACCATCGTCATCACCATCATCATCATCATCATCGCTACCACCCACATTATCATCATGATCATAACCACCACCAAAAAAAAATGCACTAGCTATTACGATGCAAATGAAAAAATTATCATGTGGCACAAGAAAGTCACTTACAAGATCTGTTTGATGCTCATTATATATCAGCCATAATCTGTAATGTGACAATCTCCATAATAAATAAACTTTATGATCATGATAATGATTGTCTTTGAATATTATGGTATTGACAATCATCCTCATCACTAATATTATGATTAAAAAACGTTGTAATGATCACCAATATTAAACATTATGATCATCATCATCATCATCATCATCATCACTACCACCACAATATCATCATCACCATCATCATCATCATCATCGCTACCATCACAATATCATCATCATCATCATCATCACTATCATCACTACCACCACAATATCATAATCATCATCATCGCTACCACGACAATATCATCATCATCATCATCATCACTACCACCACAATATCATCATCATCATCACCATCATCATCAAGATCATCACCATCATCACAACTACCATCACCAACCTTCATCATCAATATCATCCCTCATATCATGAACACTGTATCCCCACCATCATCATCACATTCATCTTTGTAACAGACATCTCCACCATCCCCATCATATTGTCCTCCATCTATTACATAACTTCCGATAAAGAATTCACTTAATCGTGTCTTGATGGTTGTACATACTATGTGAGTGACATTTAATTTTGATGCAAAACAAAAATAGTAGAAAAAAATTGACATGAAGAGAACAAACAAAAAAGAGAAATTTCACAAAACATTGCAGGGTGAAAAGTTTGCATAGAAAATACATAATGCGATAGAACACATCATTAGTAGATCCTCTCACCCCAATAAGGCCACAATAGGAGGAACATAACGCAGCACGAGACGTACAAAATGAAAAGACGATGTATACAAAACATTATCATCATTGACTTAGTGAACCTACATACCTTCCATAATATATAGCATCTACAAAATGCAGGTTACTTCACCTACAGCATATTGAAAAACTTACTTCACCACATAAAGTGAAGTGAAACTTTTTTTTTAGAATACAAGATCATTCAGCCGGAAAACTGATGAGAATTTAACAGATACGCCAGTAATGAAACCGATTGACTACACTGCTGATCAAACAATACACTGAAGACCCTAAACATGAATATATAGTAAGATTGAAGAATACAAGGCCAGATTTAAAAAAAAAATCATCATGTTGAGACATGACAAGAATACTGTTCAGAATTGTAACAGAAAACAAATAGAATATGAAATTCTCTGCAGCATTTTTAAAAAGAAGGCTGTTTTGATGAATAAAAAAGATATTACAAAAATTAATACGACGTTCTCAACTCTAAGAACTTGAAAATTTTGAAACTTGAAAATTTTGAAATAGCCCTACAGCAGTGAATACATTCCATGGGTATTTCAATATCAATATTTTTGAAATGATGTTGTGGATGTGTGCAACATAGGCACCAAAAAACAAAATAGTTGCAATCGGATGCAACCTGAAAAACCAATTGCAACTTGATTTTAAACCAACCACACGTGCAATTTTGAGACTTGCCCTTTACTTTTCAAGTTTCATTGAACAGTCTCTGTCTGCGGCGGGGCCTGGGCACTTATTTTCCTAATTTGTCAAATAATAAGACATACAATTTTTTTTAATCATTTCTACCTATTTTTTCTATGGGAAATTCCATAAAATAATCAACACTTTCCTATGCCGCCCCCCCCCCATTTCCTCTATTTTACTTCATTTCATAAACTGCTGTAGCCATGATAATTTGATGGCATTACAACTTCTCATATGAAATAGAAAACAGAAACAAACCATTTTAGAAAGATTACACAAATTATGGCTGTGTGAGGGTGTGTGTGTGTATAAGTACTTCAGAATCTTTAAATTCCCCAAACTCCCTTCATATTACGCGACGATATCTTAAACATGGAGAAACACACTGGCCCATATTCTGAAGTCCGCTTTGCCATGGTCTATAACGTCTGCGCTAAAATTATGGGAAGCCAAAAAATGTTAACACTGTGTTTACATTGTTCATATCTTATGTCTGTCGAGTTGATTCCTTGTACTACATTGATAAAGAAAACCATTTCATTCCCAGGCAGTCATTAATAGCTTGAGTGCCAAGTGAGCTGATGATTTGAATTTCTACTGTTTGATATTTGTGTCCCTATTGGCTATCCATAGTTACACCACAGCTTTCAGACCATAATATGAATCAAACCTGAGTTCAGAGTACAGGCAACTTATTTGTGATATTCCACAAAACTGTACAATGCAAAAAAAAGACCAAAGAACAAAAATATGCTTGGCATTTAAGCAGTACGAGATATAATACCTCAGATTGAAGATTCAGTGCAAAATACATGACAGGCTTAGACATTGTATCATTTAAAAATTCTTTTACTACTGACACAGTGAATGAATTGGCTCCTAATGCCCGAGCTGGGTCTCGATACAGTTTCTTAATAAAATGCTGAAATTATATTTTCCACAACAAGTATTGTAATGAGAGAGTATTTGGATAAAAGGACTATTTGTTTTCATTCTTGTTTAGAATCAGGTTTAAATTTTCCAAAAAGAGACCATGAGAAAAAAAAAAGGAAAGAAAAAAAAGGTGGGGAGAAAATAAACCATAAAATCAAAGCCATAACTTAGTATAACGACTGAATAGGTAACTACAGAATTCTTTTTTTTTTAAGATAATGGTTTGGCATCAAGATTTTGATCAAAGAGTTGAGATTAATTAGCTAAGAAAAAATGAAGGTACAAGATGAGGTGTTGAAAGTGATACAAATAAAACTCCTCTATTTCGCTGAACAAGGGATAAAACTTATAAACATAAAAACATATGACATACCTGGTAGTAATTAAACAAGATATACAACAGTCGAAAACATTTTAGCTTTACCACTCAGCAGCCATTATAGCACAAAATATTATCATCATCATGAAAAGCAAATTCTTTCTCATGTTTTGCATATTATCAATAAATAACATATAAAAACAGTTACTTCTTTTTCCCCCAGCATTAATCTGCGTTGAATGGAGGCCGCCTCCATCCACATTACCAATAGCTATATCACATATTATATATAGATAATTTTTTGTTATATATTTATATATTCATATATTTTTTTGTTTATTTGGATGTGTGTACAGATTGATGAAATATGCTGTTTTATACAAATATTATATACAAATTATATGTACAGCTTAGGTTGATAGTTGTCTGCTCACCACATACTCTCACTTCCAATAAATGGCTAATAAATTGATCTTAAAATGTAACTTTTATGAAATAAATCATCGAAGCAAAATATAAAATGTTTATTTTTCAGCAAGTATCCTATCACAATTTCGGCTGGTTGCTTCCTTAGTTTTATGATAGCTTAAGAATACTGAAGAATGATAATTTCAGACAACATTTGAACAAGTGATTCTCCGGAATTGTACTCCCTTACTGTAAAACAAGAAAAACAATTTAAAGACATAATGAAATCTTGAAATAAAGTATATTAGTGGTAGTAGAATACAATTAAAAATACCAAGTAGTACTCAAATTCAACATATATGTATGATTTCATGTAAGTTATACATTCAATATTGTGTGACATTGTCACTAAAATTCGAAGCAATATCTAGTTCTTAAGATGCTGGTAGCAAAGATTTTGGCGAGATGTCCTTTTCTTACTTAAATTTAAAACTAGAAAGCATTATTTTCAAGTATCCTCTTCAATTCACTGCTGAACATAACTATAACATTAATCTGTATACCATTCCTAAAACATTATAATGCAGTGCTCTAAAAGAATGATTTTTGAGCACCAAATTTAATACAATACTGAATAAAGAATTTCCTCAAGCCCTCACACACACCTTTCGGTATTTGAACAAGTAAATATAAAATGCAATCACTATCCCTATAGTAATCACTTATGTCCTCTCGGGGCCAGGGGAGTACATCTATGATAAGCTACCCAAATCCTTGCATTTCATTCGCTAAAATAAAAGCATATTCGCTAGAGGGTACCCTCTAGCGATTATTTCAATCCGCAATAATGAACCTATTTAGTATAAAAGCATATTTTTCAGTGAAAATCACTGACAAAATGTGTCATGAAACACTCCCCTGACATGTAAGTTAACATAAACATTAATGGACCTAAAGCAGTGCACTGTGGTACTCCCATATCATAATCTCCATTACTGAAGATGTGATGATCTCAAATCCAAGCAATATACCTGCTATAAAACATTTTAATCTTAATTTGAAAGGGTTTTCATTACTCGTAACAGATTCAACGAATAATAAATTTACACAGGAGTTATAACTATTACATCGTAAATTGAAATAATACACAAATGCTTATTCTTCTGCAAACCAAATCCATTCTGCTCTAGTAGAGTTGATATGAGTGACTTAAATTTCTAACAAAACTGTTTCTCTAATCTAGATCACACACAGCACAAACTTTCACATTAAGTACTTTTAAATAGTTTAATCTTCTTAAATTCAATATACAAACAAAGAAGTAAAAATAATCCATTTTACAAACGAAAATTATCTTTGTTACAATTAAAATAACATTTAAAAAAATTAGATGCTGTACACATGAAATTCATTTTGATGCTATCTGCACAGTAAGAGAAATATTTTCAAAAAAATATATATGTAAAATATTCTTAACATCATCTCTAGTGCGCAGCAAACAATTGGTAAAAATAAGCACCATGTTGAAGGAGAAATCAAAATGCACTGATTAATATCAATATCAAGAATATTTTTTTTTAAGGCTGACTCTCTTTTGGCAAAGGTGGGGTAATTCTTAAAGGCACCATCAATCCATATAGCTGGTAATTGCCCATAAATAAATTAAACCTCAATTAAATCATAAACAAGTTAATATTATTGAAGTATTGTATTGAGGATAATTCCCTTTATTTGCATTGTTTACAAAATGACAAAATATAAAAAAATACATATATAACAGTTGTGAGGTTGGTATCTGTAAGACAAGTTTGTCTTTTCTCAATGCAAAGAAACAGGTAGCATATTACACTGTATAGTTAAAATCACATTGAAACAATCTGTGGCACACTAATCATGTGACACTTGATCACATGACAAATAAAGAATCAGGTGACCATGATATATTATTACATATATAAAACAAAATGAAAGCCTAGTTGGTTACATACCTCCCCTCATACAAAACACATTTGACAATTAAAAAAAAAACAAGAATGCTGCATAGTGCTGGATGGAAGACAGTTGCATATAATTCATGGCAGTTCTTGCTGCATCCTATCACATGATCAGTCACATGACCTAACCACCTGACAGGACACCCTATCAGCTGGAGCAGGTTCTGCAGCACATTTTGCGGAAGTATTCGTTGTTGCAAAATCTGAATTTCTTGACAAGAGGGCAGTATGTGACAGAGCTGGCATCTTGACAACCTGGGCAATGAATGAAAGAAATTGAATTGAATTGAATTATTACCAAATAAAATTGTCAGGTACAATTACAAGGAATAGTACATCACATATAAACAAAACATTTGGTAATTGGAGCTAACATAATAGCAAGATGCTAATCGAGGTTAGCCCCAAATAATGTCATTATCATAGTTTAAACAATGAATTTAACTAAATCTCAATATTATATTGTACATCAAATTCAGTACTAATTCTACTTATTACTGTTGCAGAAAATTTCGATCTTTTTTACACTATTAACAAGAAAAAAATATCTTAATTATTCACAAAATCTTTACATAGAATTAATTGTTTCAGGCAGTATTTTACCATACCTAATTAATCATAATCTTCCAGTAGCACTAATTTTAACGATTTGCTAAATATCTTATGACTAGTGGTGTTTCTAATATCACTTGGTAGATGATTCCATAAAGTAGGACCAGAAAATTAAATTGATTGTTTTCCCAAATTGGTATTATTTTTGTCAAGATTAACATTTCGCTTTTCTCTGTTTCTTGTATTGGAAGGATGGTCTATAAATGAAAAATAATCAATAAAACTATGTATTATTCTGAGGAATGAAATGAATCTACATGTATGTGACAGGTAACTTAATGAGGGCCTTGGTTCAGTAAACTCTGTATCAATAAATAATGCTAAGATTCCGTCTGAAATTCATTCACAGCCAATCAATGGAACCACTTTGGTAGATCATACAAGCAGCTTGTGATTTACCAATGATGAAACAAGGAAATTATCTAAAATAAGTAAGCTGAGCTTCTTCAAGCTTTCTTGTGCTTATTATATAAAAAAAAAATTGATGATGAAGGATGCGCTGTATGATATTGAGTTTAAAACAACCCTTGCTATTCTCCTTTTAAGGTCATCTAGCCCCCCCCCCCGATCTTTTGAGAACTTATGGTCTAATGGAGCTGGTTTTGACATCTCATGCTTTACCAAATTAAGACTATATGTTAGAAAACTACTATGCAATGATCTCTTGATATTCATGGAATACACAACAAAAAAGTAAAGAATTAACATATGCATTAAAATCATATAAGTAGAGGGTAAAACTGTCATTCTACAGTAACCATTTCCCAGCCCCCCCCCTCCTGATCTATCAAGTACTTACTCTCTGGTGGTGCAGGTATTGCACCACATGGACTCTCACACTGTCTTTGTCTACTTGGTCTCTCTGAAGAAGAGCATTTGAATCTTGGCTTGAAAATAAACCTAAAGACCCTTGCAGTTCACCTGTTAAACCATGTAGCCCCCTCCTATACCCCTCCAGATCTGCATGTATCAAGTACTTACTCTCTGGTGGTGCAGGTATTGTACCACACGGACTCTCACACTGTCTTTGTCTACTTGGTCTCTCTGAAGCATGGCAGTTCTGATCTCGGAGTATGAGACCGTTCTGAGCCATACAGCTGACTGGCCGGTTCTGCTGACCCATACCACACCGAGTATTGCACTGGAGAAGGGATGGGAAAACCAAAAATGCATAAGCTATTATGATGCAAATGAAAAAATCATGTGGCACAAGAAAGTCACTTAACAGATCTGTTTGATGCTCATTACAATATCAGCCATAATCTTTAATAAATAAACTTTATGATCATGATAATGATTCTCTTTATTAATATTGACAATCATCCTCATCACTAATATTATGATTCAAAAACATTATAATGAACACCAATGATAAACATCATCATCATCATCATCATCATCATATCATCATCATCACTACCACCACAATATCATCATCATCATCATCATCACTATCATCACTGCCACCACAATATCATCATCATCATCATCATCACTACCACCACAATATCATCATCATCATCACTATCATCACTACCACCACAATATCATCATCATCAACATCATGATCATCATCATCACTACCACAACATCATCATTATCATCATCATCATCAACATCATCATCATCACTATCATCACTGCCACCACAATATCATCATCATCATCATCATCATCACTATCATCACTACCACCACAATATCATCATCATCATCATCATCACTATCATCACTACCACCACAATATCATCATCATCATCATCATCATCATCATCACTATCATCACTACCACCACAATATCGTCGTCATCATCATCATTATCATCATCATCATCATCACCATCATCATCATCATCATCACTACCACCACAATATCATCATCATCATCACCATCACCATCATCATCATCATCACTCCCATCACCACGACGACCATCAACGATCATCCAGGGAATTCCCTTACCTCACTCCAATCACCAGCAATCCACCTAGGTGGAGGGCAATCCCCTAGGTTGCACGGCATTCTGTAGACCGGCATGTCTGCTTTGTTACACATGATATGTGAATAGGTCTGCCTCCGGTCACTGCTCATGCACTGGACGTGACGCTGTTTGTGACCGGGTCCACACGATGGATAACACTGCAAAACAACAAACAATCAGAGTGAATATCGATTACCTATATTTCATATTAGTTATGCTATACTTGTTCCA
This sequence comes from Lytechinus variegatus, assembly GCF_018143015.1. Classification (NCBI taxonomy): domain Eukaryota; kingdom Metazoa; phylum Echinodermata; class Echinoidea; order Temnopleuroida; family Toxopneustidae; genus Lytechinus; species Lytechinus variegatus. The sequence continues at coordinate 14,443,518 of NC_054750.1, forward strand.
TGAAATTATTTAAACATGTAAGGAGTATCAATTTGATTAGATTGAATAAAACAATCATGAATATATGATGCAATGCTATCAAGAGTAGGAATGACCCACCAGATCACTCCCCCGGTACAATAGGCATACTGCTCGAGAGAGTCTGAGAAAGCAATATCTGTATACACAAAATCATATATTAGCTCACTAATGTCTGAAGTTTTTCTTCCTCCTTTATTTTTTCAATTTCCTCATTTTCCCCTCTTTCTCCCCTCCCCTCTACTCTTTCTCCTTTTCCTTTGGCTCCATCCTCCTTTCTCAACTCTTCCACTCTTCTCCGACTCCTCCCCTCCCTTTTCATCCTCCTTCTTTTCCTAATCATTTCCATTATTAATCCCTAAAACTTTTAGCTTTGTTTTCATCATATTAGGCAAATCACCACCACCGCTATCACCACGAATAGGAGCTACCTAGCGAGAATCCCACTCACCTGTGCCCAAGGTCCAGTGATCCATACAGGTGGACATTCCCTGTGACCGCACGTCATGATCTCCGCTGGTTTATGTTCCTCACATAACGCCTCGTCCACCACCTCATCTTCGTGTTGGGTCACCTTGGTTGTACATAGAACTGTCCTGGTCTTCTCTCCGTTACCACACGTCCTCGTACACTCAGACCATGCAGATATCTGCCATCTACAAGTCCAATACAAAAAGATCATCGATGCATATACCACCATATCCTTTGATAGCAGAAATTCTAGCTCAGATACATATTATTTGATTTATGATTTTGAAATCCTGATTTGTGATTGGTATTTCAATTTGGAAACTGTAATTCATCTATTTGTTGATTTTTATTTTAATCTTGCCAGGTATCAATTTCATGGAATGGAAACATGAGGGAGCAATGAAACAATGAGAAATAGAATGATGAGGGGATGAGAGTGAGAAAGATGGAGAGTAAAAGAGGAGGGGGGGACAAAGAATGAATATGAAGACAAAACCAAAGAACAGAGCAAAGAAGAACAAGAAAAGGAGAGATTGATAGACAGATAGTGTGAGGGAGTGAGTGAACAGGCAGGAACAAGAGAGCAAGAGAGAGAGCAAGCGAGAATATAATACTCACTCAGGTGGGCAAGCCTGTGTATTGCATGATACGGTCCTCCTCTCAGGTTTAGGATGATCACAGAATGTATCGCTAACAACGGTCTCATCATCTACTCTTACACACTGCATCTCAGATACCGATACACCTGCAAAAAACAACAATGTTTATTGATAAATATATCAAAAACCTATCAATCTTAATATCTATCTATCAATCTATCTAGGGGATAACCTAGATAAGTAATTTTACTTTTGTTATCCCCTCCACTGCATTATAATATGCTTACTTTGCACACTTTTATTTTGATTGTAGATATTCAATAAATTCAATTCAATTCAATCCTATCTATCTCCTCAATTAATCATTAATCTATGATTATGAAAATCACTGAATCCACTATCCATCTATTTATCAATCCACCCATCTATATATCAATCCATCCATCTGTCCGTCCATCCATTCAATCATTATTCAACATGTAAATTTTACCACATATTTCCTTTATGGCATTTTCTTTGTCAAAGTTCACCTATTCATTTTCTCTTTCTTTCTTCAACCGTACACTATTGTCTTTGTCACAATTCTATCCTTTTATTTTCTGTCTTGCAGTGTTTGAACATACTTGTAAATTACTGTTATGTCTTTGTAGTGTAGAAGGTGAATAAATCAATTCAAATCAAGTCATTCTCACCTCCTGCACAGGTAACAGAGCACTGTGACCATTCCCGTCTCTCCCATGTAAACGCCATCTGTCTATCGCCTTGGTTTGTTCTCGTTACCGGACGATTGAAAGAATATCTGATCCCCTGATTTTCTTCCTGAACCAGTAACTAGAAAAGAAACAAAAATCAACTCTAATCTCAAAATCTTTTCATTGTTGTTGATGTTCTTGCTTTTTAATTTAGGGGCTCACATTCCAAGAAGAATATATGCACCATTTCATTTATTATATCTTCCACTCAATTCATAACCAATCTATATCTATTTTATCAACCAGATAAAAATAAGATGTTGTTTGAAGGTTTGCATGGTGGCATGTACAATTGCTGATGTGGTTTACGGTACACCATGTGGAGTGTTATAGAAACAGTGGATAGAAGAGAAGAAGTGGATAGGCGACTCCTGAAGACGGACAGTCAACCTGTCCGAAACGTCGAGTCTCTCTACTACTCATCATCTCTACTCGCCGACTCAAGCCAGCATCTCCTCATCAGCTCTACTACTCAAGCTGTTCTCACTCAACATTCCTTCTGGTTTACAGTCCTTTTCATGACTATTTTCAAGAAAGAATACTCTATACTCTCAAATCTCCACTTTCTCGCCTATCCACTTCTTCTCTTCTTCTATCCACTATTTCTATAACACTCCACATGGTGTACCGTAAACCACATCAGCAACAGATAAAAATAACTTTAAAAATAGGTTCATTTGCAATATAAAAAACATTTGAGCAGATCATTATTCATATTCCTAAGAACAATCATTTCAAGTATTTGATTTATTACAAAATATTCTGCAATTGGTAACAATTTTCATTGTTTCTATGACTAAACGAAAATGTGTAGAAAATCAATAAACAGCTTAGTTGTCAACAACTTATATCTGAAAATATTTCACTGAAATTTGAAGAGGTAGTTACCATGACAACAAGTTCTTGATTGGTTGGTCCTAGTGCCCTGAGCATCTCTGGTGCATCATCAGGTCTCTCATAGATGAAAGTGGACCCTGCCACATCATAAGATTTTGGCCAATCTATCATCCACTCAGCATTAATGTAGTAATCATTATTCACCGACTTCAGCGCTAGAAGGAATAAAGACAGTATATATGATGAGCGTTGTGTGAATGTACATTGATGAAGTCTCCATTTTCATAAAATATAAATCACGAGGTTCTTTTCACAAATGCATACTTCTTCTTCATTAATGTAATTGATTATATATTCACATAAAATCATGTGCTAGTATGTTTTTTTTCAATCGTAACGATGACTCAGTCCTGTTTATAACATTAAGTTCATCCATTTCTTTTTATCTATTTCAGGTGCATATTATTGGATATCAAGTAAATTGAAATGAAAAGTGAAATTAAGTGTGGGGCAAATCAAAATCGTTCTGACTTATGACACAATTTGGAATCTTGCATGCAAAGATTAACTCATCAGTGCTTCTCATCCAATTAAATCAAAGAAAGTTGTTCAGGGCCCCATCTCACAAAGAGTTTGCGATTGATGCGATCGATCACAACTATGGAAAGCCAGTAAAGTCAACATATAAAATGTATGTTTGTTACAATTTTTTTCTAGATGTGAATGTACATCCATAAATTTATTGATTTCTTGACAATTTGGTGTGTTCTCCTTCATCTACACAGGACATTTTGCAAATTTCCTGCAGGAAAAATTATGACACTGATGGATTTCCAATCGCAACTCTTTGTAAGACGGGGCCCAGATCTAGAAACTTGTCAGAAACCAAATGTTGATGAAATGCTTCAGGATTGGCTATTGCTTACCTAAATAGTTTCTAGAAATGGCCATCTCTTGCAGACTGATGTGGACAGAACCTCTAGGAATGGTAAGGATTTCTTGGTAGTCTCCTGCAACCAGCTCCCCGTTGTATGTACCTACAACAGTCTCACATGAACTCCCATCTCCCCCGCACACACGACACTTGTCTTCCCTGGCTTCCGAGCCTAATATCTTATCACATCCTACAGCCTGTTTAATAAATATAGCAGAAACAAACATATAGCAACAAGTTGCATAGATCTACACTACAAATTTTCATTAATACAGCATGGTAAAAAAATGATATCCTGTAATTACACAAAAAGACAATGATAAAGTGTGTAGCTCAACATGTATATACAGTTCTTAACAATGTATTTAGATTTCAAAACTTCTCTGTGAATAACTTTTCTAATATCTTAATAGATACCTCCTAATTCTGCAAAGTCTTGAGTGTGTGATTTTTGTAAATATATGTAAAACACCCCAGGGTCCCATAACACAAATGTTAGCGATTAATCGTACGTTTGATTTTCACAATTGATTGTACATTGTAGTCAATGGAATCAGTCGTACAAAAATGTTCTACGATCATTGCTAAGTTTTGTGTTACGGGGCCCTGGTCTTTCTTCTCATTGATCTCATGTTCTAAAAGCACTCAGGTACATTACACCATAAACCAAGTGCTTAAATTAAATGAAGGTCATGACATTGGATGCCTCATAACTGGTCTTGATGCCTACGGAGATTCATTGTGCCATTTTTCATATCTTCCACTTGTGCTGCAATATAGAAATGAGCCCTGTGTAAAACCTGGGGCCTGTTGCTTAAAACTTTTTACCTGAGAAAACTATGGTAAAAACTGAAAACTAAGGTTTGTCTGATTTCTGCCATTGACTTTAACACAGGGCAAAAACTCTGGTAAAAACAACCTGAGTTTTCTCAGGTAAAAAGTTTTATGCAACGGGCCCCTGTTCTCGCCCTGTAAATTGTTAAAAGGCCCGCCAACTTAAGGTACAATCATTGATTCCAACTTACATGGCACTTCCCGTTGATGCATATATCAAGAGAATCCGGTTTGTGTCTCTTGGAGTAGCATCTCGTTCCATCGACCACCTTCGGTATCCTCCGAAGATGGTTTCCCCCGGAGGAAACACACGAAAGCTGGCAAGGTTCGGGGTTCGGACTCACGTACGGCTCCCACGTATAGAACTGACCGTGGTAGACCTCGTTGTTCAAGGCTGAACATTGGACGGAGAGAAAGTCTCGCGAGTTTTCGGGACAATCCTGGAATAGAATGAAAAGCACGATGAAGGCAAAATGAATTAGAATTCAAGAGGAACATGTAGCACAACCACCCCTATAACTACTACATTCTACAACATCCAGATCCAGAAGTAAATCATACGCTATGGTCGTATTCTGAAGTCAGGTTTAACTCAGACCACGGTCTAACTCTGTGCTAAAATTATGGTTGAATTATGAGTTGAATATTTCTTATGTTTACTATTTTGATTCCTTTTGCTTTCACAATGAAGAAAAATAGTTCAGTTATCATTCCCAGACAATTATGAACAATTTGGATGTCATATGAGTTAACAAATTGAAAGAGTACTGTTATGGATTTGTGCTCCACTTGGCCCTCCATACTTAAGCCACAACTCTAAACCACGGTTTAATTTAAACCCGAGTTCAGAATAGGGGCCTATGATTGGATCATACAAAGGTACTTACATTGGTATTACATGATCTATATCTACTTCTCTCTCCTGTGCAGTACTGGCCTCGATTTCTTGGCCTGGTAAATTAAGAAAAAAGAAAGAAAACATATTAATTTCATTATTTCACAAACTTAAAGATAATCATAATGTGCTCCTACCTTTATCTAGCTGTAAAAAATGCTTGAAAAAACACACACAAGAATTTCTATGTTTATTTAATAAGAATTTGGGTCAGCTTTTCATGAAATTCAATAACTTCTGAATGGAAATTCTAAAATATGAATTGGGCACAAATCTGGCTTATGTTTTAGCATCATCTGCCCATATTTGACTCAATCTGGCCAAGAGATCAACTTGTGTCAATGTTATTCTTCAACAGTGTGCCCCTATTCAAGAGGTATCAGGTGAAACAAGTATTAAATGTAGAATTTAGTAGTTACAGTCCGTTGCACATTGCACTTACAATTTTACAATTCATAGATTAATTTCAGCTGTAGAAAATCAGTTCATACACCTTGTTAAAAAAAACAGATCCAGTAATCAATAGTAAATTGGCAATTAATTGCATATGATTGATATGGGGAACCTCAATTTGCAATTGATAACTAGTTTCTTGCACATGCCTGAAAGACTTAGAGCAAAGGAATGAGAATGAAAGTCCAACTTACTCGGGATTATTGCACTGTCTCTCTGAGTTTGAGACACCCCCACCACAGGTCCTGGAACAGTCTGACCACGAGGACCAGGTCCCCCAGGAACCATCCACAGCTTGAGGTCTGGTCCCATACTCTACACAGTCGCCTAGATAGCACCACTGTGTTACAAGTAAACAACAAAAAAGTTTAGACTAGTCCCAGGGGGGGGCAGTCAAATATATTGCTGTACACACGCATGACCAAAAAATGTGTTAAAAGGGTTTTTTCTTCAGTTTTGGCCGCGGTCCGCGCATGCACTCGTTAAGGGTATCAAAAGCACAGATTTTCAAAAAAGGGGTAGTTTTGAATGACTGGTCAATGGTCAATGAAGACCAATGTTTTGTAATGCTCAGTTAATTGTCTATTGATCATACAATGATTCAACCATTCATTTTACTGCTAATTGCACACAATTATCTATGCAAAGCATCAAGGAAATCAGTCAAATAATTGTTTTATTTTGTGTTATGGGGGCACAGGACATCATTTCATGATGGCTGATCATGGACAGATAGTAGTTATTATTATAGTAATAGTGAGTGACAAATAATGCAGGACCAGCTGGAAAAAAAAATCTGTACCTCAAGTGGCTACCCTGGGTAAAATAAGGGGTCATTACTCTTACTTACTCCTTCTGATATAAGAGATGTTTGGCATCGCGTTCCTTCCGCAGCCGGTGTTCCTGTTCTCCAACATGCTCTTGTGTTTGGCTTCTGACAAGCTAGCTCCCGACATATATTCTACATGAGAGGGAAATATAAAGAAATATACACTTGCATTTAATATCGATGCACCGACATATATTTTACATATGGGGGCATATAAAGAAATATATCATTCAAATTATTGCAATGTGTTGACATAATAAAGAGGGATACATAAAGGAATATATAATTGCATTAATTTGAATGTGTTGACATATATTCTATAAGAAAGGGAAATAATAAAGAAATACAAAATGGATTTATTTCAATGTAATGACATATATTCTACAAGAGAGGGAATATGAAGAAATACACAGTTGCATTCATTTTGGGTGTATGATTATTTCCTGTAAAACATCAATGCATATCAAGCTCGCAAAGAATTTACTCGTCCAATTTAAGTATTCTTATAATTCCAGTTAGGATTTGTCCCCTTTCTCAATTCATACATTTGTCCCAAACTGCACAAATCAACAAAGATCATTATCTAGCTAAAATAAGAAACCAAGCAAATCATACACAAACAATATTTTCTTTCAGCTTATATGGAACTTTATCATTAAAATGATCAAAACATAATCACACATCGGAATGGCTGTGAGTAATTTATGTAATAAAGAACTCAGGAAGTATGTAATTAGAGAGTGGTTTGTATGCTACTGTTATTTAGTGCAATCCACAGATTAGAAAAAAAATACATTAACATGATTTATGGCAGCTGTAACTCTGCCCATAGCATGTATCACGATCATGCTAATATTGTATTTCAAAACAAAAGTAATTTACAAATCCTTTTCAATTTACACATTATCTGTAGGATGTTAAAAATAACCAAAATCCCAATTTGCACTGACTTGGATAGTATCAGCTTGCCAACTGGTGGAATTAACGTTTATTGGTGGAATTCAGAACTGTTTAGTATGATTCAATATTAATTGATGACAAGTATTACGCATGTTTGGATGTAACACCCAAATAAACCATTGAAATTCATATATAAATGTCTCCCAAACCACCCCAATTAGACTATACATGCAACACATACATATGCATAATATGGAAAACCAACTAAATGTTGAAAAATGTTATGGTAATGAACTCCCAAAATGTGCCAAGATTTCACGAACTACCCAAACAGCAAATCATTATTGCGTCATTTACAACTCGATAGCGTCATGTCAGATATTCAATGTAAACTAAAAAAGAAAAGCTTCCAATATAATTTTTATTTTGCATGACAAACCAACAAACTGTAGTGATGTTGCAAGTCTACAAAGAGCTAATGAAAAAAGAAACAATCTTTAGGGCATGAAACATCCATAATAATCACTTTTACATCATAATTACTCAGCTGCATCCATGCCTCATGGCATACACTTTTGTGGTAATGTTGTTCCCTATTTGTGAAATTGATATATCTAGCATGCAGGCAGAAATGCTGGGCCATGACTCAAGATTCAGCAAGGGTTACATTGTACTGACAGCCTTACTTTACTTTTTGGCGATAGGCAGCTATAGGCCTTTGACAGTTGTTACTGATGACTAGTTTAATAAAACACATCCCTAGATGGAATAGGGAAATCATAATGGAAACCTGGGCCCCGTCTTACAAAGAGTTACAATTGATCCAAACAATCGTAACTCTATGGAAATCCATCAGTATCATAATCTTTTCTACAGGAAATTTGTAAAATGTCCTTTGTATACAAAGGAGATCACACCAGATTGTCAAGAAATCAATGAATTTAGGGATATACGTTCATATCTAGATTTTTTTAGAATAAACATGCATTTTATATGTTGACTTTGCTGGCTTTCCATAATTGCGATTGATCGGATCGATCGCAACTCTTTGTATGATGGGCCCCAGGAGCAAATTTCTCCAGACTTTCATATCTGTTTGAAAGTTTGTTGACATCTCCCCCCCCAGAATCATACTTTGCTCCATGTGGGAAATTTTTCATTTTTTTTAAGTTTATGCTAAATTATTGTTTTGACAAATTTGCTGTGTTCGGAGGATGTCACAAAAGGTGGTTTCAAACCACCTCGATCACAAGAATCCCCGTTAAATTACGAGAACTTTTTAAGGCTACAAAATACCCGTTAATTATTTCTGCATTCACACCGCCCCGAAACACATCCTTCGGGATAAGTTCCCGAAGTTACGAGCATGCGCAGTATGGTCTGATAAGCAGGCAAGGCGCGAGATTCAAAATCACTAGCCCAGCAGCCACCCACGCCGCCGCGCCCAACGACACGCTGGGCTAAAAGTTCCCGTAATTTGCTTTCACATCGCCAAAATACCTGCGACCTTGGAAAAATCCCCACGAAAGTTCTCGTAATTTCGCCAAGTACCTACTATTTAGCGGGTATTTTCTTTTGGGGAAATTACGGGTAGTTTGCTTTCACATTACCAAAATACCTGGTATTTTCTGATCGGGGTAAATTTCCCGATCAGAGAATACCTGGAACTGGCAAACTTCGAGGCGGTCTTAAACCACCTAAAAGGTATTAGACATTATCCAACTACGGATGTCACCCCATTGTCACACTAGATGCCTTGTCACAGAACAAAACCCCTCTTCAGTCACCTGAGACTACCCAAAATGTTGCTTCTTGATGGACTTGTTTTAAATCTAAAATATGAATAAAATGGGAGGAGGGGGGTGCAATACATGATTAATTTTCCTACAAACCACCCTAGACCCCTTTCACAATGATAATGGTAATCCTGGCCTGTATTCAGCTTCAAGTCACAGCAGTTGTTTTATTCAGTGTGAAAGGGGAAAGACCCAGAAATAAGAAGTCAGAACAGAGCTAACTTGTCAAAGGTCAGTGCTATGTCTTGTTGGGGGGTCCTGTTCTAAAGGTGCTCTGGATCTTTTCATTGAGGCTTTTCCTCTTTCCCATTTTTTTTTAAATCTATGATGAAATGTGAAGAATTGTTATGAAAAGACACTTCCAGGATTGATACAGGGGCATGACATCTGATTTTTGTAAAAGTGCCAAAGTTCTTGAGTTTGAGCCCACATGCGGCATTCATCTCCTGGCTCTGGATACTCACATTGGTATTACAAGCCTTGGCACCCTGGCCGTACTGTAGCTGACACTGTTGGTTCCCATCTACTAGTTCACCTGGCATGGCAGTAGGTAACCAATAGTCTGCTAGCTGCGGAACATCGTCAAGGCATATCGCTTTACCTGACCTGTACAAAGAGTAGTGAATGGAAACAGACAGAGAGAGGTAGTTTATCAGAACTTCCAAGTTGATTATTCCAAACTGAACAGGTACCTTCAGTCGGCTCTTAAAACTTGTACTTCAGAATAAATATTCTCTTATAATGTTGACACAACATTGTATTCAGCAACATTTGCTCCGGTCTTAAAGGGGAAGTTCACCCTGACAAAAAGTTTATTGTAAAAATAACAGAAAAAATAATAAAAAATATTGCCGAAGGTTTGAGAAAAATTCATCAAATAATTAAAAAGTTATTAGAATTTCAATTATTTGATTTGTGACGTCATATGCGAGCAGCATTCCTACATAGCGAATGGTAAAACATCAATGAAATGTCATTTTCTCAGAAAATTGAAAATGGTTTTCACTGTAACTTTTGTATATCAATAGACAAATCATTTCATACCCGATCATGAAAAGAAAACAAACTTAAGTCATCAGGAACCATACAAAATTTGAAATTCATACATTTTATATTACATAACACATGGGGCAGCTGCTCGTTTATGACGTCACAAATCCCAAATTTTGAACTCTAATAACTTTCTTACTCTTTAACGGATTTTCCTCAAACCTTCAACAATATTTTTTACTATTTTTTCTGCTATTTTCACAACAAAGCTTTCTTCAGGGTGAACTTCCCCTTTAATATCTCAGAGGGCAATATTAGGATTGTAATAGAGTTTTTGGTTCAGAAAAAATAAGGATTAGGGTATATTTAGTAATGGAGTTAGGTTAGGTTTTATGTTTGGCTCAACATGCAGATTTCCATCAGAGCGATTGTCGCCAGAGCAAATGTCATAGAATCCCTGAAACTGCAATAGATTAGAGCCATACATCTTAATCGTCATGTTGCTAATTCAAAGGGAAACTATTTCAATGCGACACAATAGAAGAAAAAAAAGATACTTTCAAGTAAAAGTAGGGTTGAAGAGGATAAACAAAATCTAAATATGTGTCATATTTAGAGTTTGATCACACCAAAGTCTGCAGATGTTGATTATTGTTTGTGCAGGAATGCATTTTGCTACCTTGTGCTTGTGAGTGTGCAATCAGGAACATTTCCTCAAATTAATGTCTCATCAAGAACATTTCCTAACACTAAAGGCCCAATCAAGAGAACTTCCTCACACTAACATATTGAGTGACGGCTTCTAAATCTAACAAGGATTAGTAATACAAGAGAATTATCAGAAATCTGTCTCTTAACCCAGAGAGGCAAAGGGCCTCCTTTAGGAGATTGCATAAGGTAATCATTACGCAATCTAAATTGGCAACATGAAAACAACAACAACAAAATCATACACGTGTAGGTCTACTTAATTTCTTTGTGGTAGCGCAAATAACCTCTTTGGCCAAAGGATTAGATGCACAGGTCTTAATAATCTATATTTCAAGAGAATTCACAATCGTTCATACTGAATGATAGGCACACATCTTGTTCATCTTCTCTTAGATTGGTTGGCAGTGATTAACTTTTTTTTTCTGGTGGGTGGTCTGTTACTTTACAAAGATCTTCACAATATCACCTCCTTCACACTAACCAGTACAGGAGAGCATTTCACAAAACAACTAGCCAGTGATTGTCACCCACGATTCAATATAAGCTACTGAAATGCCGCCATTTGATTGGCTCAGATCGTATAAGTCAGTGAAGATCACTGACAATATGCTCCATGAAACACCCCTGTGATTTCAAAAGCTTAAACACGGCCATATTTTGTACCATACTTTAAACAGGATTTCAAATACAACCTTGATATATGCACACCGAGTCAACAAATAGAGCCATGATAGATTGGTTAGTGAATGGACAAGTCTTTCAATTATCGTTCATCCTTGTACTTAGGAAACTAATAAATCACAAAATTGACCCTACAAGACCCCTTTCAAGGATCTGGTTCCTGTATGATAAAATGAATCAAAGCTTGCCCTTTTTGAAAGCTTTAAAACGTCATAAAACTAAATGGTTTGTATCATGGACAGATTGAAGAGTAGTAAGTCTTTTGAAATGGACAGTAATTCATAAACTATTGGCTCTTGACTTTTCAACCCATGGGACAAATTTATTTTCTTTGAAATATAAGATGAATGATAACTTGAAATTTTTAAAGGAAATAGTGGTTTTGAAAAGAATTAGATGAAAACACAAAATAGCCAAGATAGAAAAGGTCAGAAACTACATTTCAGGGAAAAAACAAGAAAAAGAAGGGAGCAATTACTAAGTTTAAATATTTAAAAAGAAATTATAGTTAAAGGAATGATTAAAAAAATAAAAAAAAAAATGGAATCTTCCAAAAGTAACTACTCCCCGAGCCCCAATATACTTTGCAAAACTTGAAATGCAATGAAAAAAATATCCTTTTTGGGGCAATAATGGGAAATCAATGCACAAATTTAGGTGTTAATTATCCCTATTTCCAGTGTAGCTTTACAGGCCCTGTTAACATCAAAACATGATCAGGTGCAACCTAAATTTGGAAACAAGTTATATTTTTAGAAATAAACACCAACAATGCTCACTTTAGCATCATGTATGTGCCTAGAGTATATTTGTGGTTTACCAATAGGTAGCTTTTGTAACTTCTTGACCCAAACTCGCTACTCAAAATAGCATCACACAATCACTTTTAGCACAATATCTTAGATGGAATGCCGCAGGCCACAACAAAGTAGGAGCATCGATTTCTGAAAATCTATATTACCAAGACTCCCAAGTGTATGCCTATTCCCTCAAAAGGTAAAAATAGAAATGAACTTTCAATGATTTAATAGATGTTTCATACACATTATCAGTTGGATGTCAGTCCCACAAGGAGCAACTATCGTCATGAATTTCATAACTACCCATTGCAAGATGAAACATTAGTTTCAATTACAATATTTTATCAGTGATCAAAATTCAAGACAATCATAGGATTACCTGTCAGAGTTTTTCATTCTATTGAATATTCTTAAGGATTCATGAACAATTTGTAAACAATTCTAATCATTGGATATCCTCCAAAATGTATTTGCCTTCTCCTGAATCGGCCATTATATAAAACTCCTATTGTGATGACCAAAAATAACTATTTGAACACTGATCAATTCTATAGGATTATTAGAAGATTATTTGTTGAACATTGAAATTAAAGTCTAACAATATTTTTCAAGGAGAGAACGTGATTTACAAGTAATGTAGGCTGCTCGCTGCACTTTACTTAAACTGTCAAACAGGAAAGCTATGTTAAATGCACCCTTAGGCAAAAATTACAAGGATATGGACAACAAATTACAAGGTTACCAATGGAATTTTACACAAGTAGGTACTGAAATAAACAAGCAAAAAATGACTGGACATTTGTGTGAAATATTACTTTTCAGACTCCCTTCCCATATAAGCATGACTGAATTTCTTAACTCTACTGTACAATAAAAAAATCTTTTAACTGTTTTTACTTTTGTGTGTCTGATTGGGGTCATATTATCAAGTTCAACATCACAAAATGACAAGCAATACACACTTGACCAATAAAAAGTGACCAGAGAGGATACTTATTTACAGGCAAGCGGTCAGTTTGACCTCATCTATCTTGTAACATCTGACCTCCTCTCTTCTGTCATACAAGCCTTGCTGATATTTTGACATTTTTTCATCCACTTTTCATTGCCTTATGCCATTTATCCTTGCAAGGCTTCACATTCTGATCTGTCTGGTGTGTGTTCTCGTAATTCAATAATAATCTAATATTTTAAACTTGTACTGACTCAAAATCAAAAGGCCAAATATTCTGTTATAAAAGGTGTCACTGATGATATATTACATCAACAATTTATACAATATCTCAAAAGAAATCGGATAATGATCTCCAGTAAATGAGGTAAGATCATGAATTTGGGGAGTAACATGCTAAAAATCTTCTGTGAATGATAAAAAAATTGTGATTGAGTAAGATAATATTGCAGCTTCTTTTAGATACAAGTCATTACATCAAAATCAAAATTGCTGGTTTGAGAAAGTGTTCATAAATTTCTTTCACACTCCAAGAATACCTTTGACATTTGAAAAATCTCTCCAAAGGTTCTCATAAGTTTGGCCAGTACATACTGCTTATAAGGTATTTTCTTTCAGGAATATAACAAGAAATTTGCATTCACACTGCTAAAAATATCTCTTATTTTGTGATCAGGGAAGATCAGGGTAAGTTTCCCATACAGAGAATACCTGATATTTTCAAACTTTGAGTCAGTCTTAATAGACCTAATGATGAATTTATCCCAGTAGCTCGACAGCTGTTTTCTCAACCCACGCGGCACCCCATCTTTAAAGAGTCTCATGAAAGCTGCTCTCAATGGCATGATAGAAAAATATCATGGACAGAAAGAACGAGAGACAAACAAAGATGGATAAGTGAGAGAAAAAAATAGAGAAAACAATGTAAGCAGAGATGAAAATATTTGTTCACAAGTCTAGAACAAAATGCTCTCAAAGGCATAGTTAAGGGGTGAGAGATGAGGGTGTCACTGTTTATGTTTCAAAATTTTCAGCGCTGCTCTAGATTATATGACTTCTAGGAAAGTTGAAGGCATACCCTATATCTTTCCTTGACTTTGTGATGATGACAGTAAAACGCTATCAAACACTGTAGGTCTACAGTGCCACTACTGTAAACGCTGTTATTTTCGCGGGATTAATTTTTCGCGCTCGGGCGGCTTCAAACATATTCGCGGGTTTTTAAATTCGCGCTGCATACTCCATAATCCCATAATCACAAAGTCACTTCCTTCTTGCCATCCCTGAATGGTTTTGATTAAAATTTCAGCAACGAAATTGTATTTTTTTATCATAATTTTAGCTCTAGGGCCGCATAATTCAGCATTGTTTTGATCTAATCATGAGCTTTTGTGACATTTAGCACAACCTTTCTTTGCGGGGCGGACATCGGGAAAGGCAAAACGGAGGCGCTGCTAGGCTGCTGCTAGCTGATGGCCTGGGATAGACGGCCGAGCACCGGGTAAGGATCGGGGGGACTACGGCTATTAAAAGTGCATGGGATCAATCAACAAACACGGGCGATCGACCCAACGTCTTCTCAAAAAATTAAACAGATCTAAACACTCACCAATCAAATAGCAAAAGCAATTTATATTTCAACCAAAATCATATACCGATCTGTGACTGTTAAAAAAATGATCGCATTGTTTTTAAAACGAATTCTCGCGATGCACATGATATTGGAGCTCAAGCTTGCTTGCGTAAATGCCGCCCTCTTTAGATCAAATTATGCAATCTCTTAATTTGCCAAAACGATACACACAGTTGATAGATGCTCATAAATTCGCGTGTTTTTAAATTCGCGCTCGCCGATCTTTCCGCGAAATGCGCGAAAATTTCCACACCGCGAATATTTCCACTTTTACAGTAATCTGATATAACATTCAAATGCAAAAAATTGATATGCCATTTACAGACAGCATTCAACAGTTGAAAGGGAGGGGGGGCATAACCTGGGAAAACCCTTCTCCCATCTCAATTATTGCAGGTGTGTATTCTAGGAAAACTGATTTATTCATGGTTTTTCATGAAAACTGTTACAAGCTACTGAAATCCTTGCTTCTGATTGGCTAAGAGAGCAAATTCTGAGTTGAAAGAATACTGACAAGCTGACAAGATACTTCATGAAATGCTTTCTGGGCAGATCTTGTCATCACCTTTTCCTGTACGTTCTATCCACTTCTGGGTCAATGTGGCACAGGTAAATGCATACAGTGAGACGCATGGTGTGACCAGCAGGGAAGCCGAGAGAGGAGATAGAGAGGGCATGGATATGGGTCACTTGACCACCTGATCTCTCACCAAAAATGACCTCTGACCTACGTGAGACATGGGTCAATTGCTGCTGAATCAACTTTCACAGGCTCATTATAGCACCATTCAGTTGCTACCTCTCCACGATAACAACTAAATTACGTTGTATTTTGTATGCCTTCGTTCAGAAACATATGTACCTCAAATGCATTTAAAAGGCATGTAAAAATGTGCTTTTAAATGGATGAAAATAAAGTAAAAATTTATTTTTGGAGTTGGCTTTGACTTAATAACTCTTTCTCCAACAGCCCCTAAGTCATAAATCTGAAGTGGTTACCATACAGAAATCAGAAAATATCATCATAATCATTTTCATGATGTAAATATCGACTTACTCTATGTATGATGTGATGTAGTGAGCACTGCATTCAGACCATGAGTATGGGTCACTGTTTTCAGTAATCTGATCCGCCATGATACCCCCTCTTGATCCACAGGCATTACCATCGCCATCATGCTTCATACCAAAACTAGACAAGAAAAGGGATAAAAAACTTACTGTTACTTTTCTGCTAGAAATCATTAAAAAATTTCTACTTAACAAAATCGGTGCAAGAAATAAACAATAATATGACTTTTGAAAAATTACATGCTTCACACATTTTTCTAATCCAGTAAATCATGAAAAAATAAGAAGAAACTATTAGGCAGTTTTATCAAACCTGACAGGTTAACATACTTTAGAAACAAGAATTAAAGGGGAAGTTCACCCTGAAGAAAACTTTGTTGTAAAAATAGCAGAAAAAATAGTAAAAAATATTGGTGAAGGTTTGAGGAAAATCCGTTAAAGAGTAAAAAAGTTATTAGAGTTAAAAAATTTGGATTTGAGCAGCTGCCCCATGTGTTATGTAATATAAAATGTATGAATTTCAAATTTCTCTAGCTCTTCCTAATCTTTCTTTAACTTTGTCTAATTTAACATTCATTCCTTCTATATATCATCAGTCTAAATGTTATTACTTATTAATATCAATATTCTTAGTACTTACTTGTGGCCTATCTCATGTGCTATAGTAAATGCTGTTGCTAATCCTGTATCTTCATTTATATTACAGCTCTGATCTGGTCTACACATGACGCCAACAGGAGCAAGACCTAAAGTAGACAGAGAGTATATGAAAAATATATTCATTTGATTCCAGGTTTACAGGCAAATACATATTCAGATGCTTAAAAAAAGAACTTCAGAAAAGAATAGCTCACAAAGATGTAGGGTTCTGCTCAAGCCTTAGAAGTATTGAGAATAAGAAGTGTTACTAATAGCTTCCTTTTTAATCAATGTTTTATTAAAATTTACAATTTGGCTCCCTTGGAAGGCCTAAAGGGAGGGGGGGGGGGGGTCGTGCCAAGTAATTAGCACTGACTTAATTGTCAGTTCTGATAATTTCAAAGAAAACCTTGGTTACGATTGACTGTAAAGCCCTCGTCTCAAACTGTCACCATGGTAACTGCCAGAAAATGACAACTAGTCAGTGCTTACAAGCTTAAAAATAGTGCTCAGCTTTTGGTGATGAAATAATTCCATGACAGAGGAAGCATTCATGTATATCAAATATTATCTTGTATGAACCACATTCAAAATATGTAGATGATATCACTTATTAAAATTTGTATTGTAGCTAAAATTGTTATACTGGTATGACTAACATTTTTCTTCATCTGCTTGCAACATTATTATCACACATTATGTTTTATGAGGAATAAGAAGGCACTGACTTGGCACACCAAATAATAGCCTTACTAAACTCAATAGAGGAAAAGGTTCCCAATTGATCCCATAAAACTCTGAAATGGGAATTATTGGGGAGCATTGGTGTGTAATTTAATAGCGACCCTGTGTAAAAGGAGCCTAACAACAATCAGGAATAAATGTAATTTGAGTTTCCTCTATAATTCCCAGTGAGGTAATTTCTCATTACAGGTCTATTACATCAATTAGGTGGAGAGGTCACATTAAATGTGTGATGATGGAACACATAGTGTAATAGCCTACTCTGGGCGCAGTACACAAGACTTAGTGATCGATCCCAGGACTGATTTTTAGTGATTAATTGCATTGATCATCATATGCAATCAATTGTAAAAATCAACAATGTGATCGATCACCAACCTTTGGGTTAGAGTTCCCAAATAAGATAGGACTTTACATAATTTATAAAAAAGGGTTATTGTGTGATGGACGATTAGAGTAAAAGAGGTGTAGGTCCTAGACTAACAACATAACAACATAATTTGAAGGATTACAGATTTGGTATGCCTATTTCAGTTAATAATTGAGATAAACCCAACAAAAAAATGCATATTTATCCAATTATACTGTGTGACAAGGCAATAATATCCACATTCATTTACAGTTTTCCAAATTTTGGACATACATACATACATACAGGTTCTCCTGGTTTTAATCGAACCCAAATGTAATTACATCCTACAAAAATCTACATTTTAAATAGAAAATGCTGCTATGCAGAGGATCTGAGAAAAAAAAATAAAAACATCAAAACCAACTCCCTACATCCTGCATACATGTTTTGAAGGAGAAACTATAGCAAAGTTAGAGACCTTTAAATAGAGCAAGTTTAACCTAATTAATCTTCAATTTTCCGCAATCTGATAAACTTGGCATGAAGATGGAATAGACAAAAATAGTGGGATCTTGTTTTTTTCCAAACAGATACCACAGCGGATACCTGTTTCCATTAATTATCAAACATACACTTGTTTTCAACTAATAACAGGTTAACCATCTGTTTTGATATTAAATCATTTCAGCCATGCCTTGAATATCTCCAATGTTGGCATACTGTTTGAAAATACTTATGTTTTTTTTATTATTCAAAGGATACTTAATTTCTTTTTTTAGCTCTATTCTTTGAAGAAAGATGAAAAGTCTTCAAGCTTGTTGGAAGCAAAATAGACCATTTGTCATGACAAATCATAAGAAAATTACGATCTATGTTCCTGGAGTAGTAAATTAGGAGTGATGTATTAAAGGAATGTTGCTAAATTGAAGGGAAGTTGCTCACCGATTGTGCCGCAAGGTTGGTTGTATCTCATGCAAAGATCGTATCTGTGGAATGAAAGAAAGAGAAGACACAGGTTATTTAAATCACCAAGGATAGAAGAAACTTGATAAGAAGAGGAATTCATGCTTAATAAGCTGTGGTGAAAGAGAATAGAATAGTATGATTCAAATCCTGTACTAAAGCCTTTAAGTCATGAACTATCTAATTATAGTTCTTTCGTTATATAAGATGTGCAGTTTATAGCTGGGTCTGTAATCACCACGTAAATTCATTCACTTTGTTTTAATTTGTAGTGCTGCCAGACACTAATCTAATTTCAATGTTTACTTGGTTTTTATTAATGTGATTAGTCATTATTCTCTCTATTTAATTGCTTCTACTAAGTAAGCACTATTACAGATTTGCTTCTGAATGAGTTATTTGCATATGTACGTGTACCTCAAGTTAATAGATATTGTGTCATATCTAAAGTGCATTTAACATCTTTAGAACATCATCTGTTACAATGCATATTTGCAATAATTCGCTTAATAAAATTTTAACTTTTATCTGTCCCAAGACAATATATGAGGTTACCCCTACTTTCTCCTACCTCTCTCAATCTCTCTTTCCTTTCTATTTCTCTATCTGTCTTTTTTTTTCTCCCCCAACCCCTCCCCCTCTATCTCTCCAGCTATCAGACATATTTTGAACATCCATGTGGGTCGAGCTGTTAGTATGTGTATCACAAACCAATATTAAGAATCATCGAGAGAACATAGCCAGACACCAGCTGTGGCACACTTTTCACTGTCTACGCTCTAATTCAATGCTACACTGAGGAAATATTGTTTACAAGACCCCACACACATGAAACCATACAATGTAGTAACAAGAGAAGGAAAATATTACAATCGACTAGTCCAGTCTAGACAATCACAAAGTTTGAACATTCCGTGAAAAAAATGATTTAGTATAATAAAACAACAACAGCTTTCTAGACAATCATGGTGGAGATGGACACTTGGGAGAGATGATATGAGAGCTTGCCCTCTTTGCTATAAATGTAATGGCTTCATACCATTGTTTCAATTTCTATGTCGGAGTCCTACTATCCCATGATGACTTGCACATGTCCTTCGGCCCATTTGCTACTGGTTCCCATGGCAATGGAGCATGGAGAGTGCCCTCCTTACTTGTATAGAGATGCGCGACGGAGCAATAACAACGAGGTAGAGAGTTTGAGCTGTCAACTGATTGAACTTGTCCTATATTTACATTCAACGATACCCCCATCCCTCCTGATCAAGGGATACATGGTATCCCTACCACACCCCTCCCTACACAAGTCAAAGGTACTATCTACATGTACAATTGTACATCCATCCTCATCAAACTCGGTGCTCGCTCGATTCCTCTTAATGTTAATACGTATCCCATTTTCTCACAAAAAGTTTTGAGGTGCCAAAACCCTTGGATTTACAGAGACGATCCTTGCTATTATTGTTATTGCTCATTCTGCTACTGTTTTTGCACAGGTAAGAGCATGGACCTATTAGGTCCATGGTAAGAGGAGCCCATCAGGGGTTGTACTTTGTTGGCAAATGACAAAAATCAAATATGTTTACATCTACTATTCAAAGACGAGTTTTCCTGTTGTGTAAACACAATCATCAAATTTCTCTTGCCTATAAACAACAAGCATGTATATTTGGTATCAATCACAACTCTAAATCTAGACACTTTGTCAGGGATATCCTCCGAATATCCCCTGTCGTCTGAAAAACAGATTTCTGCTTCGTATCAGTTTCTATAAACTCCTACAGAAGCCTTCGTAAAGCTGGCATGACGGGGGATAGAGGGGGTTGGTAAAGTCTGAACAAACAGCTTGGCTTTAGGAGCCTGGATGTCAGGTTGACAAGTGGTTTCACTCTGATCCTGGTATACACCTGTATCCTAGAGATTAGTCATGGTATGTTCACACTTGAACTTGAGAGAGAGAGAGCAATCCTACACCTGTAACCCATAGAATAGGCAAAAACAGGGGGAATTTCTATTTAATGAACCTTATAAACAAGCCGACTTTCCCTTTTTTTAATTGAAATTTCTCCCCCCCCCCAACCTTTTTTTCTAAATAAAATAAAATGTGCAGTGTGACCCTAGGATTAATAATTTGTCCCCTTTTGAAAAATTCAAAGGTAAACTGGTGAATAAGGACATTTTCTAAACTAAGACCAGTAGACATTCACATCTGACAGACATTATATTAGATTTGTAAAAAAAAATACATTCCATGACAAACACAAGTATAGGCCTACTTTTACCATACCATTGTGATAAACATGTATGTGCAAACTGTGATATGCAAGTTCACAAGAACTTACTCTTGAAAGAACTATTATATACCTGAAAAGCTGTTAGAATCACCAGAGAGGTGTTCAGAGCTGGTAAATCCATTTTCTACAAACAAGAATGGGGGTAATTGCAGGTAAATGTGAACAAAAAATACCAACATATTTTCGGGATAATACTGGATGAATTTCAAATAGAAAATAAAGAACAAGATTTCTTCTTTGGATAACCCCTGCTGAAAGTTTTAGCTGCACAATAAATACAAAGTGATACCTTTCCTTGTAAACAGGAAATGCAAAACACTACCCTAAACTGAATTTGAAAAGTACTTATACCCTTTTTAGACAGGCTAAAATTTCCTTAACCCCGTACTATTGGTGGGGCTAAATGGCAATTTAGCCCCACCTATAGTACGGGGTTAAGCTTAGCCCACTTTCGTTTTACACAGCGTTTTTGCAAAGTGGGCTAACCCCACCTATAGTACGGGATTATTTGGCCCTGCAAAAAAGCAGGGTTATCCCACCAATTGCGGTGCTAAGAGCAATAGTACGGGGTTAAGATCGCATGTGTAAAACGAAAGTGGGCTAAGCTTAACCCCGTACTATAGGTGGGGCTAAATGGCAATTTGGCCCTACCTATAGTACGGGGTTAAGGAAATTGTAGCGTGTGTAAAAAGTGTACGAGTGAAGCACTTGTACTACGAATGATCGACAAAAACCAATAATCCGGGGTTAGCGAGTTTCGTGTGTAAAAAGCAAGCATTCCTTATCCGGGGTTAGCAATAACAATTTGGCATGTGTGAAAAGGAAAAAAAATAGTACGGGGTTGAGGATAGTACGGGATTAGCGATAGTCCGGGGTTAAGAAAATCCTGTGTAAAAAGGGCATTAGATGCCAAAGCGATGGTCTTTTATTAGAAATAACAGGTGAACAGGGGGAATAATTTAGGAATAAGGGGGCAAGAGGGGGTAGTAACATCGCTGAGTCTAGGCAACATGTCATAGTAGGTTTACGAGATGGGTAACAAATGTGTATGTGCAAGGCCTTAGAATAAGAAATTCTATTTCCCCTTTATTTTAGTTGAGTAACTTGAAACAATTTCTTATCAGGTACATGGGTATGGATAAAAAGTATTTTGCCTGTGGCAAAACAAGTCAGTACTTGGTAGAGACAGAGTTCAGTTACATTTTGAACTTTTTGAACTTCAAGATATATGCAACAATCATCTACTCCTACTGAAAAAAAAGCTATTATTTGTGGGGTTTCTTTAAAGAAACTTGCCGGCAGTTTCATCAGAGCAAACCTATTGTTTTTTTTTTTGTTTTTTTTTTTGGGGGGGAGCTCTGTGTCTCCCCCATCAACTTTGATAGCACAATATCACATATCCATATAAAATGTCATATTTCATTCTAATTTGTTCATCAAATTGTTCAACAAGCACCAACAAAATAAAAAATTAAAGATAAAACCGGTTAATCAACCTCAATCAAATTGCTAATCAAAAATTCAAAATAAGATTTTTTAAAGTAAAAGTTTAATTTTTTCTTTTTCAAAATTTGCATGATTCAAAAGATTTCACTTGATCACTCTGTGCCACATTATATTATCATAATGGTACATTAAATTGACATAGGAAATAAGATATGAATAGGTGTAAGGGAAACATTAAATGTGGAGGGACTTACACAGGATAACAAGAATAAGGTGATGACATGAATTTCTTACTTCATAATGAGAAGACCATTCTCACTGAATGAGAATATGAAAAAATTGTTTGTGAGTTCGAAGACCTGACCTAAGATGACATTAACTGGATCGATTATTATTACTGAATAACTCCTGAGCAAAATTCAAATATAAAAGCTAATCCTTCTACAAGTCCAGTGCCATGCACATTCATTTATCCTTTCCCCCCGATGGGATGCACATGAAAGGGGCGGGGTTCTAAAATAGCCTCCATGTGGGCAAGGAAACAGGAAGGGGGGTAAAAACCACAGAGATGGGGGTGAAAAGTTTCTAGTAGGGGGAAGCCACAAAGTGATTGGTTTGCACTGATCTACTGGTGTATGCTCAGTGGCTTTCACTACACTTGCATTTAACATCCATGCTTCGATCCAAAATGATGTCAACAAGTGTAACAAGTTGGATTGACAACATCCAGCTATGTGGATATACAATCATAACCATATGCAAACCTGAACATGTGTGTATTATTACGCATGCTTGGGTCACATTCCTAAGTGGAATTTGTGAAAACTATTTTTTGAAATACTCACGAACATTTGTGATACTACAAATAGGTAAAAGACGTACCTCAGGGATTCAATACTACCTGCAATACCATGCACACGCATGACGTAAATCGAATAACCATATCCAGGTTTTTTTTCAAAAATCGAATAACCATATCAAGGTTTTTTTTTTAAAGGAGCCCCGCAATAATGTCTTGGGAACACACAACTTTGGTATCCTACAGAACCAATATACCATTGCTTTATGCCTAGCTGAAAATGGGCTTAATTATGGACAATTTGTAAGACAATAAAACTTTTGGAGTCGAACCCTTTGACAGTCTAGAGTGGGAGTAACTACTTAGATTTAAACAAAAATTGTATAAATATTGTATCATTGGATGGTAGTTACTGTAGTCCCCTAAAGACAATGACAACCCATCACTGCCAACAAATGCACTCCAGCTCATGAAGCAAAACTGACAGCGTCCAACAAAACTTGGCCAAGAAGCAAGACAGACAGGCTAGAATCTCTACGACGGTATCCTTTCTTCTATGAAAGTAGAAGCCTGGTTTAACTGTTTACTTAGAATGACACAAGATACGGAAAGTATACGTCCCCATGTTGCATTTCCATTATAACCACCCCTATCCCCGGTGATAAGGTTTTGGCTAAAAATCTAGTAATAAAAGGTGAAAGGGGCAATCACTCTCGTTGACTAATCGTTCATTTTTTTGTGAGTCAGCGCTTAGGGTACTGTCTAATTACCTCTTTCACTAACGGGGGAGCATTTTATGAAACAAGAAGTCAGTAATTTGCAGTATTTGTTAAAAGCCACGACAATCCTTGCATCTGATTGGATGAGAGCAATGAAAATTACTGACAACCTGTTTTATGAAATGCTCTCCTGATTATCAAACAAAAAAAGTACTTTGATTGTCCTATCAAAAACTTATAGCATCCATATTGTGAGCATTAAGTAATCCTTCTCATAATGGATTGTATGTCCTTCATGAATTTCAACATGATTTAAAGACAACTGGGAGCAATTCATTAACCTGTCAGGTGACTTTTCACTGTTGTTACAAGCTACTGAAAACTTGCATCTGATTGGCTCAGAGCAAACTAGAAACCACTGACAAGTTTTGATGAAACACTCCTACAGTCATCTTTACCAGGTGCTAGCAAGTGCAAGCCTTATCCACCACACCTATGTAATAAAAAACTCTCGTCAGAAGATGGGGAATAAATTGAAGTGGACAAGGTATGTTACGGGGTGATCAGTTAATCACAACTCAATCCCGTACCAGACGCCTGGTACTGCTCCGCAGAGAGAAAGACCCATGATGAATCAAATTGAACATATCATAAACCAGCTATTCCCCTGTCCACATTTCAAGTAAGAACACCCACGGCATACATAATGTGCGAAAGCACTCTTGTAAAACACAGAGATTCATGTATTTTAACCAATATATCGATGTGTAAATTCGCCTGTAAAAGAAATTTGATGTATTTTTTTTATAAGGCATCTCGAAAACCATTTTTTTCTTAATCCAGTCATCTAAAAAATCTTATAGAATGTGCATATTCCCAGGTACCCCAACTGGTCTGGTACTGTGCGAATTGAAAGGTACCACTTTAGATAACCTTGAATTTAGCTAATTCCCAGGTTCCTGTTTTGATACCATGGATTTATGCAAATTTCCAGGTACCTGTTTTGAAAACCTGGAATTGTGCAAATTCCCAGGTACCTGCTTTGATACCCTGTAATTGTGTGAATTCCTAGGTACCTCTATTGATACCCTGGTTTTTGTGCAAATCCCCAGGTACTTCTATTGATACCCTGACATAGTGCATATTCCCAGGTACCTCTTTTGATACCCTGGGATTGTGCAAACTCCCAGGTAACAAAAAATTCCTATGCACAGGATGCATAAACCCAGAAACCTGTGCAGCTGCAAATGTACATGATTTCCAGTAATTTATTTCAGAATAATTCAAATAACCATTGAAATGATTAACAAATTTCACCTGCTTTTCCATTCCCTCAGATCTTTTGATGTTTCAAGCTGCAGATCTTAAAATCGCAGATGGACTTATTTCTCTGAATTCAGAATAATTGAGCATTTACATAGCTGTAAAGAGGGGCTTTTTTTCATGGAAGAATGCTAAAGTGGTATGTTATGGCCTGCTGGCCGGGAAGAGTGATCCTATAAGAGAGAAGACTTGAAGCGATTGATAAGTTTGAATCCCTCCCAAGATGAATCTGAAGGGTGGGTGGGGACAAGAAGCTGATTCACCTTCCAATCACCTTCTGTGGCTGGTTCAACCAAAGGTGACATTCAGTCACTAGTAACTCTTAAATAAAAACCATAAATCTGTTTGACTTCAGAGAAAGAGAGGTATGGAGCATGTTTTGCATATACTAAAAATCTGTACCACATAAGACAACAGGATTGAAAGGGGTCCCAATCCAGTAAGTTCATATCTTAGGCTGCAAGCCTTACATTGCATTATCCCCCTGCTGTTTCTAAACGTAACTGAAGTTGAATTGAGCTCAATAACTTGATACTATTCAATGACTGAGAATTGGTACAAGCTTAATTTACAGATTTCAACAGGCATATCTTAATCTCTTCACAGATTATTTCCTGGACAATGGAAAACAAAAGACCAAATCAAAAGGAGATCTTTTGCATTCTGAAATTCATGATATCTACAAATAAATGAAGCCAAAAAAGAAAAGAGTGGACAACTTAAAGGACTCTAAGGATCATAAGGATAATGCTTTTAAGTATTGCCAAGTCAATGAAATTCATGATATCTACAAATAAATGAAGCCAAAAAAGAAAAGAGTGGACAACTTAAAGGACTCTAAGGATCATAAGGATAATGCTTTTAAGTATTGCCAAGTCAATGAAATTCATGATATCTACAAATAAATGAAGCCAAAAAAGAAAAGAGTGGACAACTTAAAGGACTCTAAGGATCATAAGGAAAATGCTTTTAAGTATTGCCTGTAGTTCCCTGGAGGCAATCACGACACACAAAGAAAGTGCAGATGCCTCCGTCCAGATGAAAAACTTCCTCTTGCTGACAATAATATGATAACATAATGTTTGATAAACAAGGAAGCTCAAACCCTTATAAATATGAGAAAACCTGGCAAGGCCAGTAGCTGCATGGGCTTGTTTTGCCATCAACCGCACCACGAAAGCCAGACGCCCCAGTGCGAGCTCAAGAGTTCCACCAAGTCAGTGGTCCCACTGAGTGACGTTAACGTACGGGAGTACTACCAATGGGTTGCCCGCTGAGTTCCGGTGACTGTGGAATGTAATTGGCCATTTATCCTCTTTGGAGGTGAGATTATTGCTTCTGACAAGTTGAATACATAAGAGACAAGGGGAGATTAAGGATGGGTGCACAAGTTCAGTCTCTGGTGCATCTGGATCTCTCTATGGGGCTTGAATCATTCATAAATCCGGCCAAACATTGAATGCACTTTCATGCAGATGCGTACGCAGTAGACTTTCTTAGCTCCGTTGGTCACGCTTAGCAGGTCATTATGGTATCGCCCAGGTCTCATGACCATTCCAAATATGCCATTTACCCCTGTTATGAATTATTAGAGAAATATGATTCTGTAAATTCATAAAAAAATCTGCAGATTCACTTATAAAGTGTTTTTCTAATCCTTCATCAAAGCAAAAAGGAAATCAGAACCACAGAATGACCAAAAACAAACAAATAAAATACTATTGTCTTCCTGCCTTTATGAGTAAGGAAGTTGGATAGTGTTGTGAAGAGAAAAGGTGCAAATGAATATTTAAAGTATCAAAAATTTGTACACCACATCGAAGTTTAGAAACGATTTAATTCATGAAGACAATATCACATTTGAAGATTTACCTACACTTTGTAAGACCACGTTTAAAGAGATGGCCTTTCAGAGGAATCAGCTAGACATGGCTACCTGCCAATACAAACCGTACAAGTACTACATACATCGCCAAACAGAATTAATTTAAGACTAACATCATTTGCTGAGAACCAAAAGGGTACTAACAAAATGAACTTCAAGATAATTAGTACCTTCTTGCTCTTTCCAAACAAATGAAAGGTAAATGAACACGAGTATCTGCGGATCACATTCCATTTTGGAAGTACGACAGGACACTGTACTACTAGCGATTGACATGATTTCTTAGAAAACGGCAGGATACATGACGTAAGAAACGCCTTAAGAGACGCACATTCTACAATCAGTCTTCAAATCGTGTGTCTGGAACACAGAAAATAGCTCGACCCTATAGACCTGAGAAAATTTGTTTTGTGTTTTGAAAACAAAGAGGAAAGTGGGTCATGGAAGCAAGGAGTGAACTTTTAGAGGAAGGTGAACTGGTGCCGGTGTGTTTGGGTTGGCACCCTGATAAAAACATCATCATCGTCTTGCGCTTCTTTGCGCCCTTACTCTACCATCCTCCCCGGCTGTTTGTCGATGTTTAGAGGGAGCTTGGTCGGTGCTATGATGCCCTTAGTAATTGACATTCAAGATTTAAGAGATGGGCTAAGACAACACTGTGATGTGTCTAAGGGTCTCAACCCTGAACTTTCCAAGTGAGCTTTGACGTCAAAGAGTCACTGACATTCAGCCTCGGCGCTTAAGCTCCTTATCGTTTCAGCATGGGTCCTCTCCAGAAAAGTACAAGGGAGGATGGAGGAAACCTTCAATAATGATTTTAAAGTCTGCCTGGTGACCAAGACTGGACTTTGCTTAACAATTTCAATGATTGGTGATTGATGGGGTCCCACCTACTTCTACGCTCTCGTGATAATCATGAAAACATATTTACCAATCTCTTAAATTTTGTTTTATATCTTTATTCCTGATTATATCAGGATTTCCTGTCAAACTTCCTCACCGGGCCTGAAAGGAATCTAGAACATGTAAAACTCCCTTATATGCTGCATAACGTCAAGCCTAAAATAGGTTGTCCAGGGTCTGAAATTAGGTAAAAGGATGAAGAATGACATTTTTTCCATAAAAACTACATTTGGCTTTGTCTAAACACTGATGAATATGAGATATTCTTTAGTGTTTTAAATAGAATAAATGAGTGATTTGAAATTCTCACTGGGACATCAACACCTTATTAAGCACGAGACCAAAAGCTTCAGTCTCCGTACTTTAGTTGTTCCGCTGAACCACGTTGGCTCCACTCACCAATACATAGAGTGAAGAGTTGTTGGCCCGTACCTATAGACAGTGGTATACTGAACTAACGATTTATAGGTCGCGATATAAAACTGTTTTTTATGCGAAATTTACAGTTTCATGGTTTCCATTGCCAGGGAAATATGAATAACTTAAGTACTTGCTTACCTTGGACCGGAGTTATTGAAACAAAATCCTTTGGATGATTGAGAAATCTTTCATCTAAGACATTTTCAATAAGCTGACGGTTTTTCTTGCAAGTTGCCATCTTGAATGAGGTCATTATCCTTATTAACTTTTCAATGTCTCGATATATCGAATGTCGTCTGCTACCTGTGATCGTAGCAGTTTAGCTCGCATATGTAGCAGATCGTATAATATCAAAAGCAATATTGATATCACATTCATAAATTGTTGACGCCCTCTCCGTTCGTTGGTAAATATTTCATATTTTGGCTGCCATTTTGGGGTGATTCTCAAGACCAAGACAAGTAAACGTCGGTAAAGTACTATTTTCACACGCTTTGATCTCTTTTTTTTTCATATTTCTTGATTTTTTATATATTCAAGACATCATTTAGGTAGTTTCTAATCCTTAGACTACAAATTTGATTTTAAAAAAATATTGAAGTCTGGACAGTACTAATCGCCCGAATTGGTGGACATGATATCACATGCGAGCTCACACTAATGAACTACCGTCGGTGAATGGGGATTATAGTGAAATGTCAGAATCGTTCAGGAAATCTCCAGAAACGATGCTTATTCCTGTCTAATTAAGCACATAAACCTTTTAAGTACTGACAAACATGACAAATATTCAGATTGGACTTCACACACATGTTCTACCCTGCCATGTCATACGATGATGAACAAGGAGAACATTTGTGCCTGGTCTTGCACGCAATGTTGTTCCTTCCTAAACATAGCAACTAATGATGGATGCACACGACATTCAAACGTGACTTGATACCAAATGACATACTTTCTGGTTACGTCACACTACAAAAAGGTTCTCACACCAACGAAACCAACTCCAGACCTGCCAAAGCTATCATATTATTTCCAATCACGTATACTTGGTCGGCCTGAGTCAGTTTTCTTGATGAGACTGTAGCCTCATAATAATGCAACTTCAAGCATTCCAAAATGTTAAGAAATAATTCAGCAAATGTGGAGAGAAAAAAATATTTGATAAGAGAAAAAAATCTTGAAAATAATTATTATGTTTTGTAAAGTTTCACGTCAGAGTATCTGGAATACATGTCTGACAATTTTCCACAAAGTTATATTTGACAACGCTGGTGGCAAGGGTTGGCATGGGAAATAATAATATGGGATACATCCCACTCAACACATGTGTAACCTGGTAAACATTTATGAATGGGATGGGTGACATATAAACCTTGATTCCTCCCCAGCCAGCATCTTTCCTCTCGTTCTGACTCCTCCTGACGAGACATGACACCAATTATGCACAGAATGCCAGCCTGTGGGGGCAGTATTTGTTTTCCCACAGACGAAGTACAAACGAATGGCATGCAATCATGTTTGACTTGCGAGTCTAATGATTCCGTGGAATGAAGCCGACCGCAATAATGCAAAGTCGCTTTAAAGATGCACTGCCAATTATGAGATAGTGATCACACATAATACCCCATGACATTATAGTACACCAAGAATTTTGTCATCTATTGTAGAAAGAGGTGAGGGGCTTACGTCATGATTGGATTCTGGGTTTGTTTTGCAGTGTGCTAAAGATTTAGACCTGGTATGGTGGAAAAGATTTAGAGTACTCCCATTACATAAAAAATTAGTTAATGGATTGAATCTTGATCGAGTAATACCCAAGACTTCAAAATGTGACTTTCTGTCTCTTTAATTAGCATGATAGAGAAGGTGGTTCAGTGGTAGGGGGCTCCCATTACAGACGGAAAGACTTGGGTTCGAATCCTAGTCGAGACATACCCAGGAATTAACAATGCTACCTTTCCTTCATAATGGAAGACCCCAACCCCTGAGCGACCATTCCAGATGGGTGTTTCATAAAGATGTTTGTAAGTTACAAGTGACTTTGCAAACGACCGGTGATGCTTTCTTTTGATTAGTGAAACATACCAGGCTTTCACTGGAATTGATATAGTTTTGAAGAAAGGATCACCAGTCACAGCTTTACGAAATACCCACCTGGTGGGTGTTTCATAAAGCTGTTCGTAAGTTAAGAGCAACTTTAAGAATGACTGGTGATCTTTTCTTATGATATTCATTAGGTGGTTTCAAACCGCCTCGATCACAAGAATCCCCGTTAAATTACGAGAACTTTTTAAGGCTAAAAAATACCTGTTAATTATTCCTGCATTCACACCGCCCCGAAACACATCCTTCGGGATAAGTTCCCGGAGTTACGAGCATGCGCAGTGTGGTCTGATAAGCAGGCAAGGCGGGAGATTCAAAATCACTAGCCCAGCAGCCACCCACGCCGCCGCGCCCAACGACACGCTGGGATAAAAGTTCCTGTAATTTGCTTTCACATCGCCAAAATACCTGCGACCTTGGAAAAATCCCCACGAAAGTTCTCGTAATTTCGCCAAGTAC
Source organism: Lytechinus variegatus (assembly GCF_018143015.1). NCBI lineage: Eukaryota > Metazoa > Echinodermata > Echinoidea > Temnopleuroida > Toxopneustidae > Lytechinus > Lytechinus variegatus. The sequence goes on from NC_054750.1 coordinate 14,474,726, forward strand.
CTACTATTTAGCGGGTATTTTCTTTCGGGAAATTACGCGTAGTTTGCTTTCACATTACCAAAATACCTGGTATTTTCTGATCGGGGTAAATTTCCCGATCAGAGAATACCTGGAACTGGCGAACTTCGAGGCGGTCTGAAACCGCCTATTGGCGATGGTTTAGCACCAGTCGTTCTTCAGGTCGCTCTTATCTTACGAACAGTTTTTATGAAATGGCCCCTCGTCTAAAATTCAAACTCCTTAGCCTTCTTGCTTGGCAAGGAGGGAAACAATTGTGTATGTTGTCAAGGGATCACTGGAAGGGACAACATTGAAATGGCTGCCCTGGGCAAGCAAGAGTAACTAGTTTAAGGTTAACAACTGACCTAATCTCAAGATACAAACAACACATCCCCCAAATGAAAATATTGAATGTAAAACAGATATTTTGCGACAAAATATTCTGGTAAGCAGATCGATGCCCGTATATAAAATCAAACATTCTGGATAATGGAAGATATACTGTGCAGGATACATTTTATATAAAAAAAATCAAATTGATTGCTTGAAAAGCAAAATGATTTCAGAAAGTCATTTACAAATCCTTAAATTTTGAGCAAAATCTATGTAATGTGGTGTGGGTTGAAAATGTGCTGGCAGCTTCATACTGTTACTAAATCGTTTTATGTTGGTGTTGTTTGCATGGTCGTAATTTAATGTACCTATTAAAACACACCTACCAGACTGTAATAAGGCAATATATCCTAGGCCAGCTAGACATTTACCTATAGGTAAAAGTATACGGAACCACTTCTTGCAATTGTCAAAAATACCATCATAAAACTAATTCATGCATTACGTGCTAGTATTGTCTACCCTGTCCGAGAAGTATACAAAATCTATTTTAAGTTGAAAAACAGTTCTTAGAAAGCAACAACCTTATCTCACTCCAAGAGGCAGAAGATGTAAAATGACTTTTTACAGTCTGCAAGAGGCAATAAAAGCACTGCCTTCAAATCTTCCTTTGTGTGGAAAGAGAGGGGGACACTTTCACAAGGTGTTTGTAACACCCTGTGCAAGCTCTGCATCACTGCCCATGCAGAAATAAATTACTTTTGAAGACACGATCCCTTCCATTTGAAAAATATTTCAGTCTACTGGAAGGAGACGCATGGGCCTGGTTTCACAACACCTGTTTTAACTGGATGAGACATGATTTTTTTTTACTATGACATAAAACAAATTATCTCTTACTTCTTGTAGGGAAGACTCAGGTCATGTTGCACAAACCAATCACGAAATCATTTTGTTTAAAAGATACCAAAATTTGGATATGTGATTGGCTAATGGCAATTTTCCACCTCAAGTTGAAAGATGACCCTGTACCATGATATATACTTTTAATTTATAGTCATTCCATGACAACTTCACTCTCGACCAATCAATTGTCAAGATTAAACTATTGTTTTATGAAACAAGAAAATATGCTGTCTCACTTATGAATGATAACATGGACTATTTATATAGTACAGCTCTACTGCAATTAAGATTTGGTATCATTATAACCCCGGCTGTAGCCGAGCAGCCATATAGTCACTGAAGCATTTGAGGAGCTTCTAACTACCGGGTACCTGCAATTGTACTTATCTCACCTGGGTTGAGTGCAGCACAATGTGGGTAAATTTCTTGCTGAAGGAAAACACACCATGGTTTAGAATTGAACTCAAGTCCCTTCAGATTGAAATACAATTGAGTCATAACCACAAGACCACGTTGCTCCCACAAAATCAATCAAAAGATAAAGCCAACAAGTGAAATTTGATTTCTACTTCATATGTTGCTCTGCATGTATGAGTAATGTTAATAAACACTTAATAAATATGTATGCATATTTGTTACAGGGTTTGAAGCAGATTGTGATTCTTGTGTCAGGAAGGTTTCAGTTGACTCTTTGTATGCAGTTAAAGCATGTTGGGTTATGCAGTTCATATCTTACAGAAAGTTACTGAATAACTTTAAATCTTAAACTTAGCCCATTCGGTGATGGGTGACTGCCTTGCTGGTGGAACGCATCATTCCCATCCCAGCAAGCGTGTCATCTCACATAGCGACAGTCTGACGAGGAAGATGGACCGGAATGCTAATGTGGATCCCAGTCGTGTTTAGGGGGTTCACATTAGCGCCCCTATCATTCAATCACCTTCTTCCACTCACACACCAGTACTCCCTCTACATTCTCAAAACAGATTACCTTACACATTCCCAACAGGTCATGCAAAGGTAAACTACCGAATGCATGGAAATTATGTTGTAGAATGAAGATAGTGTATATGATTTGCGTACCCATTCCTGTCTCCTAATGCCGGATGCACTGTGGAGTTTAAAGGTGAATGGCATTCTATTAGTGAACCCTATCCCCTCTCCCCTCCCCCAGCCCCTGCACTATCACTGCCAACACCTCAAGAAAACATCACTCCCTTTTTGTGTAGGTTAACACATTTTCCAAAACTAAATTCAACCTTGCACACTGTATTTTCCCTACTTCATTTTCCCTCTATCTGTGTTCTATCTGTCTTTGCTCCATTTTGTTGATAACCTTCCTGGCACATTGCTAATTAAAGAATAAAAGTATTCATTTATCATGATAAATAGATTTGGAGATCGTTCCAACATATCTACATCTAAAGTAGATCTCATCCAAGGCCTGTTGCATAGAAGGTACTTTTATGGTAACTAAACAATGCCCAGCAGTCAATGAAAAACAAGGATTTCTTGGAAGTTACAACTGAAAAACAAAATTACTATAATAATAACTTTAATACAAGCTCAGGGGGTATTTCATAAAGATTTAAGTGTGAAAAAAAAGTCATACTTTTTAACTCCCAATTGCATGTACATCGCACATGCACTATGTAACTTATTAGTATGTGACACATCACTGCATTGCTCATATCATCCAGATGGGATGCATACTGACGTATCAATGAGATTACACATTATTACATTTGCGCCTAAGCATGACTTTAAGAGATATTTAAGCCTTCACCAAACACCATCCTAAAGTAACATTGATTTATAACTTTTAATCATGCATCAGTTTCAAAATTTGTTTACTTTATCACTTTCATTGGCCATGATAGCCCCCAATCAACAGAATAAACACAAACAGGTTCTCCTAATTGGAAATAAAATGAACATATGTGGTTTATATTTTTTTCATGGCAAAAAAAGCTCATCTAAGGAAGCTGACTCATAAATTCATTTTATTTTTCATCATTCATAGACGGTTAGTCAGTCTCGTCCGTTGGGTTTTACTGTGTATTTAGAGGTACTTCTGATATATACTTCTACATCCATTCATGCCCTCCGTGTCCACTAATCTAGTAGTATAAATCCCTTTATGAATGCCCTCGGATCAAATCAAATGAGCTATTCCCGGGCGGCTTGCTGTTTGTACCCCAACCGAGACAATACCTTTAAAGCCTGTGTATTCATGTAAGGTCCGTCAAGCCTTGCAAACAGGAAGCGTCTACTTAATAATCTTACTCCTCTTTCTGTCATTCCTGTCATATTCAATATCAATCCTGCAACTACCCCTCGGGCTCTAGCAGGCAAGGCCCCCTACATGCCTCCTTCTTGAAAACTTTCTATCGCCAGTCTTCATCTTCTGCTCTCTATCATGCCTTACCATGTCACATACCCTACCCTTGAAAGGCCTGAATATAAACTGCCTTTCCGTTCCATCCTCAAAGGTTACCTATTGTTGTTTATTTTGTCATTAAAGAAGTAATCTATGAATCATCTATAATTATCTATGAATTTAAAAAAGGCAAGTTATTCCCTTTAAAATGATGAACCCTACCAAGATATTTCATATTTCATTATGTTGTAGTCCCATTCAACATAAAACATGTTACCAATTGCATACATGTACTTGTATGTATATATTTACAATTTTTGGCCAGGAATGTGTACATCATGCTGTCATTCAGCCAGGGTTTTAATTGGGAACAGACAGCTTCTTTCACTATGAAACAGGTGGATATCTACATTGCTAACCTTTTCATATGCTGGCAAGTAAAAGGCCGCTAGTTCTCTATCCTAGCACACATGGCTTATGGCTAGCATCCTTTTGGCTCTAAACGAACAAATGGGCTCTAGCAAAGCAAAGAACCCCTTCCAGAGGATCCCCATAGGATAGGATATCCTATTCAATAAAAAGTGCATATCCATGTGATATCATAGAGAAACAGAATGCCCTTACCCATTCTGGCATGGGAATTGGGTTTAACCCACTAGAAAATGTTTGATCATGCTTTCACATAGGATTCCCATCATGCCTGCTCATTCTCCACTGTGTTAAGCAAATTGATAGGTTCATGATATTTGACTTGGCAAGACAGTCCGAACGATATACTCAAAGAAAAAATAATCTGAAACTACTTTTTTCCCTTATTATTCATCGCTTTATTTACCAAGGGTACTATCTTCAGTATGAAAGAAAGTTGTGCAAGTCACATGGCAGAAATTGTATAGAACATCCTGCAGTTGACAGTTTGCACTGCAGAAAATGATTAAAACTAACAAAACTGTAATTTGTCAAGCATTTCATCCAAGAGAGTCACATGGAAAGTGAATTATATAAACAAAGGGTTTACTGACCCTTGAGCCTATTCTGATCAAATATGCTCAGATAATAACACAAGAATAAGAAGGAAAAAAACGGAATTTGGAACAAAATCACCAAATGCAAATAAGCATTGATACTCGATCATTTAAAATAAAAGGTGCTACCCTTGAGGAGAAAGTGAAATATTATAGTGAATGGGAACATAAGCAGTAAAACTTAGTTGTGAGGTTAGATACAGAGATTCCAAGTTCAAAGACCAGTGAGGCATGAACTCGGGCAGGTGATGAACAGACATTGTGTATACTATAGGCTGAGATACAGGTGTGAGAAAGAGTCTGGAGAAGAGGAGTCCAGGGGACTTACAAAGAGTTCCAATTGATCCAATCAATGGCAACTATGGAAAGCCAGCAAGGTCAACATATAAAATGCATGTTTGTTCAACAAAATTTCTGGATATAAATGTCTATCCATAAAATCATTGATTTCTTGACAAGTTGGTATGTTCTCCGTTGTTTACAAAGGACTTTTTTCAAAATTTCCTGTAGAAAAAATTATACATGGATGGATTTCCATAAAGTTACGATTGATTGGATCAATCTTCACTCTTTGTAAGACGGGGCCCAGGAAAAGCAAGACTCTAAGGCGTAAGTATTGGCATGTCTGTAATTATAAGACTTTTGTTTCAGGTCTGAAGTTTATGATTGCTTAATTTAAAATGAAATAGGCTCTGTATAATCTGTAAGATAACAAATGGCTATTCTTGGCACAGAAGGAGAAGCAAATCAGTGAAAAGGCACATACCTTGTTATCAGCACAGCATTATCATGGTTAGGAAACACCAGCATGTCGTTGGAGATGTTCATGTTGTGATTAGGTGTTGGATTCATGGCATGCTGCCACTCGCAGAAGCTTTGTAACGATTTACCAGCAAGATGACTCAAGCTGAGGTTTCTCTGCAATGAAACGTGGAATCATCGCTGTAAACAATATTTTGATGTCCTTGTCATTGTGATGGACTATACCGTTAGGTACAAAGTCATAACACAATACATCATAATTATGTTTAACAGTTGATCCAACCAAGACCACAAAATAATAATTGCAAAGCATATTTGTTGCTGTTTATTTTGAACATTTGTCAAGGGATTTCATTTATTATTGATTTAAATATTGTAATTTGGAAATTATTTTAAAGATTGTATTGAATGGTTTTAAAAAAGAAGGGAATATCAGTACCAGGGCAGAATTAGTTTGCTGTACATGTAAAATCAATTAAAAGTGATACAACAGTACAAATATACAATGATTCAGGACTTCTGAGAACAGCTTCACTGGGCGTTGGCATAAATTCATAATTGGCAATATTCAAACTTGATCTTTGCTAGCTACATAGTCCCTCAAATTGGCAACCACCTTACCTGATCTTGTGTAAGGAGTAGCATCCTGGTGACCACAACATTGATAGCATTCTCTATACTCCCATCATGGTAAAGATTCGCCACCTGACCTCAACAAAAACATACAATAATACAATTATAAAATTATGATCCTAGTCCAATGATTGGCTGAAACCTATCACATGACCAGTAATTTATTTAAGCTAACAAGAATATCTGTTAGTGACTGGTTTATCAGAGAACAATAATAAACATCATCATCTTTTTAAACATATAAAGCATTGCTCTGGCATTTAGAATAATAACACACACTTGTAACATGTACATTACCTTTGCCCTTGGCTATGCCTCATGCATTTTAGAACAGTTCCAAAGGTACGCATATAATTATCACTACATGCCCTTGATGATGTGTATTATCATATATAGCTAGATCATTATTTCAATCCCGAAATACTTTAAGTTCTTATCCAGTTATCCTAAAAATAGATTCTAAAGCATAATCAATACTTAACTTGCACTTTCTTGGAATATTCATTTCTTTCATCTTGAAAGCACAATTGCATTTCCTATCCATCAACATCACGCAAACAATATTTGGAGGAATAATGTACAGATCTAAGAAGATCCAAAATGATCTTCCTCCTAACATTGTGTGGAGGAATGCTAAAACATTATTTCATCTGTGAAAAGTCAACCTAGATTTATGACAGCTTGCCAAGCAGACATGTTAATGATCTCTGGTTGATAGAAGATCTCCAGGCAGACTCCTTAATCTCCACAAAGTTTATCCTGGACTCCATCCAGATGTCATACACTCTCTCCGCTTCAAAGGTTTCCAAGCCGCCCCGAAAACCTATCCACAATAATGGGATACATTACTCCAGCATGGTTGGTCGGTACCGTATGTTTGATAGGGAATAGACATCTTAATATTCATCATGTTACCTTTCTGGCCTCTCACTATACATTTCAAGTGTTTCGAATGTTGCAAACAAATCATCTAGGCCGAAGCAATTTAACATTTGTTTTTCCACATATCATAGCCATTCTTAGCCATGTGGAGCGTTGTGGCCCAGTGGATTAGTGTTCTGACTTTGAAACAGAGGGTCGTGGGTTCGAATCCCAGCCATGGCGTAATTTCCTTCAGCAAGAAACTCATCCACATAGTGCTGCACTCAACCCAGGTGAGGTGAATGGGTACCCGGCAGGAAGAAATTCCTTGAATGCTTGAGCACCTAGGAAGCTCAGCTAAAGCTGGGGTAATAATAATAGCTGGGCCCGCTGGTAGAACAGTTCTCAAAACTGAAGTGGCTACCCTGGGTAAATATGCCTATATTATTACTATCATTATTCTTCTATCTGTTTCATTGAAATCTTGATCCCTCCTCATGTATTTCTCTTTCTCCTGAGTCCTGTCCTTTTCTTCCTATCTCTCTTCGTCTCTGTCTATCTTCCCCCCCTCTCTTGCTCATTCCCACCCTTTGTTTTCCTGCCCACCCCAAGTTCCCCCTGATCTATCTCCCTGGCCCTTCGCCACCCCTCTCACCCTTTTCTTCCTCTCCCTTCTCCCTATTTCCCATCTTGCCCCTTTAATACAATCTCCGCCCTTTGCTACCTCCTCCCTTTCTACCCCCTTAATGTCACATCTCGCCCATCTACTTGTCCTATTGGAGTACCCATCGGCCAGAGCAGAGGCCTGTGATTGACCCACTAGGAGTTAAATTGTAACGCAGATGAAATGAAGTGATGACACTGACATATATCTAGGATAATTGAAGTAGGCATGAGGTATGATGTGACAGGTTCACTTACACTATCAAAACCCCTTCCAAACTTATACCAGATTTCTTAAATGCAGTAAACATGCAATATTCTGAATGGAAACTGCACCATGTGATAGAAGTTCTGAGCAATTTCAAGGGTGGAAAACAATATCAACCAATAAGAAATATAAAATGGGAATTATGTTAAGGTGACAGATGATATACCTACTGGGCATTTAATAATAATAATAATAATAATCCGCTTTTATTTGGCACTTAATCCATCGGCACCACGTTTCTAAGCGCTTTACAGATATATTATTACCCCGGTCATCGGATTCAATCAGTCATTCCCGCACACAATGTGTGCACATCCTCCACTCCCTGGGGAGTATTCCAGTCAGTCGCCTGTGGGGCGCACACAATACTGGACAAGCTACAATGACTTTCACATTTAAAGGGTTATAAATTACTGAAATTATTTTCAAATGGTCAGTTTGAGAAAACCAGGCTGAAACCAAAAAAACGAAATGATTATTAATCTGAAATAAGGGTATTTTCCTATAAATTGGAGTAAACCATTGTTCTACAATATATGCTTTTATTGGGGGCATCTTGAAATATGTTTAGGAGATCAAAACTGAAAAATAAAACATATGGAAATACATAAGGATATGAATTCAACCAATCAATAACATTATTAGGGGTAATTTAGAAATTTTGTGGACCTTCATGTGTACGGCAACATAATCAATATCTCCTTCCATAACCAAAACTGAACCTCTTTCTACTTGTGTTTTGATTGCATTTTATGTATTTCATTTCCAAGACATACTGCTGACTGTTGACGCAGGTAAACTTTCTCTGCCCTGGTTTGTCCCTCAGATTTCCCCCACCCACTCCCCTTCCTCTCACTCCTTCCTTTGCTCAAAAAATAACCTAAGACAAATAGCAACTTGCTGCATACTTAAAGCAGCTGTACTGAGAGTGCCTGACTAAAATTAGACATGAATGTACCAAATAGGAATAACTCACGCTTGTAACCTCCCCCCCAAAAAAAAAAAACGATAATAATAATTTAAAAAAAATAATAAAACGATTCAGTTTAATATTTGATTATGAACTGCTCATATTCATCAATTTACATGTTTCATCCTATTGTCTCTCCATTTCTTCTTCGTTTCCTTTTTACTGATCATACTCGACTTGGCTTGTTCACAATTTACAACAAACAGCAATTCCATGTGAAGTGTTATGAGAATTCTGATGCTGTAATTATGTAGGCCTACAACTTCCCTAATATATCGTTACAGATTTTCCATCCAGCTCAAGTGAAATGGCTGTAGCAAAGTCATTAATGGACTTACAAATATTTGTTGGTGATCTTGATAGTGTAGACTAACAATTAGAAATAACTATTTGTTTGAAATGCCAGTAAATCCAAATATCAGTGTAACAAATGTGAAAATAGGTTTATTCAAAACCGCTTTTTAGATGTCATATATTCACAAGTGAGTCATTGGTCTTTTAGTTGATGCCCACAATCAAAGAATAGATTATTATTTTAATGGGGTTGTAATTTATTGTACAAAAAAGGGCTCCAAATAGTACCCAGGTTCAGTATATCTGTTTGATAGTGTCTTCCCGGTTAATTAAAAAGACCTTGCAAATCAAGCTCAATAAGATCCATCCATCCTTATCAATCCCAAACCCATCAACACCTTCCACAGATCTAGGTGTCAAAATGAATAAGTGGGACTATAGTATGACCTCCACTCTATCACATGTCATACACCCTATCCTCCTCAAGCCCGAATCCCCAACTCAACATGGCAGTAATGTCTTCCTCTCATTTCAACAGCATCTCAAAGTCGGCAATCACTGCCACAAACAGGAGGGAAGGGGCATGATTTTACCTTCCTGGTAAGTCTTAATCTCTTCTTTGTCTATCTGGGTCCTAATAACGTAAAGCTTAGAAATTAGTTGTAGGGCTGATTGCTATGATTAATCACACTGATTATTGCGTATGATCAATCATAAAGATCGTCTGCACAATCAGTTGCTAAGCTTTATGTTACAAGGTCCCTGATGTCTTCTACATTTGTTTCATCCTCATATCAGCGTGGGTCATCAAAATTACTGTCTTTCTGCAATCCTGGGGTTTATTATGCCAAACTAGACTATTCATTAGGGAATTTAAAAACAAAGATAGTAGAGCAAGTGAGAGAGAAAGAAATACCACAGTCCTGTACCACCTGAACGAGCAGTTGGCAGAAGCATTGAAGTCTATGAATGAGAAAATATAATTTGGTACCCCTCCCGATTTCATGAATTATCGTGTCATAAAAGTTGGAAACCTTATACAAGCCCAGGGCCTTGTAACATAAAGGTTAGCAATGGAATGCAAATATAAAAGAACAATTTGAATTGTTCCTTCCTGGTATTCAAAATAAATGCACATGCAACAATTATTTGAATTGGCCTGCCAATTAGCAATTCATTGCAAGCCTTTGTGACGTGGTGACTTACAATGTTCATGAGAGTGAGGAGGTAGGATTCGATGCTGGTCTCCCCATGGTAACCCATCATCATCTTGTCGGCGACCACCAGGGTTTCTACGTTTCTTTCGGTGCTCAGACTGCTCACCCGTTTCCTCCGGTAGTGGGCAAGATATTCGGGATCCTGAAGCTTCTTCTCAACATCTTTCGCTAGAGAGAAGTCACTGACGGATTCCCACCACTCCTGCTTCTCCTCACGTTCTGGAAGATAAAAGAAAATATTATCCAAATATAATTACTTGAGTGCATAAGAGTCAATGACATAAAGGGTAAAAGATAAACTACCGTGGGTAACTTCTTAGAGAACTTAAGAGAAATTAAACGTTGACAAAGTACCTTTTGCATAATCCTGTCTCTCAAAAGATTGCTTTGACTTTAAATACTTGACTTATGGAAGGTTCACTCCTGCAAGTTTACCTACAATCAAACATGCTCATATATTTTGCAATTTACATAATATAGTGCCCTTCCACTGTAACTTGACCTAAAGCACCTAATAATGGAAAACGAGAAAGAGCAAATATGCTACAATATTGAATGATTGGATCTGCTCCTCCCCAGCATGTAATGCAACATTTGATAAAGTGTTTATAAAGAATTACAGTACGATTTGTTCCAATAATAGCTAAACTGTTTTATTATTCACATCAATTCAAAAAATTATTTATTATGCGTTCCACCAAATTGACCGGGCAAGTTAGGAGTGTTTGAAACAATTAATGCTTACATAAATAAAAGCAGCTGAAGTCCTACTTAACCATTTTTTTTGGTAATATTCTTGACCAATTTTGAAAACGCCTAAAAGCTCCTAAAAGAAACATAATATCATAAATCCACTTTCATAAATTTAGTCTCCATGGCTAAGTTTATTTTACCTTTGTATACATGTTGCCTAAGAGTTCATACAAGTCAATTCCATATTTTTCGCTTCACTTAACATTGAAGGAAAAAGGAGCAATCTGAAGACTTCCCTATAAAAATGAATGAAGACACACACACATGTGGAGAGAAATCATACCATGTTAATAGGTTCCTAGTGTATAGAACCCGCTATTTCCTATCAATTAAGTTGGCTACTTTGCAATTTACAGACACACATCTTCACATCACTCCCTTAATGAGATAGAGGAACAGGTGAGGAGGAATCTACATCCCCGGAAACGAATTACATTAACCATGGACCTATGCAGGAACCTAATCCATGATAGCATGCATTGAGGAACCCGCATGGAGGAACTAGCCTGGAGGAATAGAGGGCATCAGACTCTACATCAAACTAGAGCATTTGCCTCTTCCAACAATATCCTTCCATATTTTGATTTGTTTCTCTCTTCTCTTACCTTCCAAATCAATTTTTTTAAAGAATTGTCCAACCTCACTATATATCAATCTACTGAAGATGAGAAGAAATTAATCTGTGCTTTTTTCACTTAACCTAAGCGAAACTTTTTACCCTCTTCTATTCTCACTCTATACGTGTCAATGATGTCATTCCACCTATCTCTTCTTATGCATTATAATTTTTTTTTCTTTCTCTCTCCCTTCTCTTTAAAAATATTTCATATGTCTTTCATTCATCATATTATCTTGCCTGCGGTATCAAGGTTTCTCAGTCTTATCTACATGTATCTAACCACTACAAGGTCTAGTTTCATAAGGCATGTTACTCAAGATAGTGCTTATATCAAATTGGTCACCCATGTTGTGAAATAGTCATTTGTCATTTCCATAGGCTTTGTATAGAGACCATCCGTTTTCAGTCGTCAACCGGTTAAGATCATGAAGGGGGGGGGGGAGGGAGAGATTTGCATTCACAAAAGCATATTTAAAAAAAAGGGTTTACATAGTAGTATTCTCCAAACGTGTAAAGTGGCAGCGAAGTTCTCCATACTCACAAGGCATAGATTCCATTCAGACAAGGCGGGTTATGAATGAGCGGAATGTTTTCATATCTACATATCAGTTCAACAGCTGCAATAACTATCCAATGTCAATGCTTCCTAACCCCTATATCCTACCATGGCCCCAGAACCACAAAGCTTAGCAATTGATCATTTTGCTGATTTTCTATGATTGGTCATACAGATTCACCAAAGCAATCAGTCCCATAATCAATCACTAAGCTTTTTACAGGGCCTGGGCTGCCCAGTAGCTTCATTCAGGTTGGCTACATACCATCCTATCTGATGACAATCACAGATATATCCAAGCAATATATAAATTATCATAAATATAATTCTAAAAGTGGTATTTTGCAGCATCCTTCGTGTCCTTGATCATGTTCAAAATTGGATTTCTGTCTAATTAATGCTTTCTGACTGGACCTTACTGATTGACATGGTATTGATGATCTTGATGATCTAGATAATATTAACTAACAGGAATACATCTACTTGACACATTTAATTATCATCAATTGAAATTTTAGTTCAGTATACACCATCAAGCAAAATTGCTAAATCAGAATGACCCATTTCATCTTGCAATGAATAGAAAGCAATAAAATATTTCCACCTTTCAAATCAGATTGATTAATTGAATACGACTGTCAGATATCAATGATTACTCTCTGGGTTTGTCACACCTGAATGGCACAGACACTTCAAACCAAATTGCCCAGACGTTACAAAAACATGGAAAGAATGTGACAAGACACTGGGGAAAACTCAAGCATTCAAGAAAGATCACTTCCCCATGGGCTATCGCTGTCAAGACTTCATCAGCAGAAGAAACAAGAGAAATATCAAAGATTGTTGTTTGGTCGCCGACAATGATGTCAGGTGAACGTCAAAGCCGAGGTCATGCAGGGAAGGGGAAGCTGAAACAGAGGTGGAAATGATGTATTAAAGATGATTCCCTAACTACTCACAAGTGTATCCTCTTAGTTTGTCTATTCTTCCTTGAGGGAATAATTGGGATAGGAGTCTCCTTTTGTCATCCATGGTCAAATTAATTTCAGTGCTTTTGTGATCTGATCATAAAGATCAATCCTTAAATAAATCATGAAATAAAAGTATTATAAATACCCTTTCAATATGCTACTTGCTTTTTAGTGCTAAGAGAAAAATGTGAAGATTTATAAGTAAGACAAAAGAGATTATTTTAGATTTTGACCACTTTGTTTTCATTTTAAGACATAGACCTACTTTCAATGCATTAGTAGGGTTTTGAGTATTTAAAAAAAAAACTGATTCAGAGTTAATTTATCACTGAGAATCATTATTTCTTTTCGAGAACCATCCCACATAACAACCTCTTGATTAAAATAGGGCTCATTCTAGATGTCTAACATGTCCAATATGTAATAGATTCATTAGGCCTACAGTATATCTCATTTGTGTGTAGGCCTATCATGTAGAACTAGCATTTTGCCTCTTGATTTTTATTTTATGAGAACCTAGTCTAGACTAGGAGTAAATAAACAGAAAGTTGTAGTTGGCACAGGTCAATATGTCATAAGAAATTCCAGTATAATCTTGAAAAGGTTCTCACAGCTTCTTTGACAGAGATCTGGGTGAGCAAATTTCTGCCCTATTAATCTAAAAGTCCCCCAAGTCAACATATAGCATTAATTCAACATGAACAGCAGTTCTGCTTCTTAATAGGTAAAGTTCAACTCATATCTCTTATGTGCGGCAAAATGTAAGGTTGCTCTTCGTGATATTGAAAGTTCTTTGCCTGGCAGGAGAAAAAATAAACCTGACCCCCTCCCCCTCAAGTCTCTAAACATTCCGGAGTTAGTCCCCTTTTCAGCTTGTAAAAATATTTGGCAAAGCCATACACAATCTGCCTATTCAGCAGCAAAGAATATCACATGTTAGAAAAGTTGTAGTACTAAAAATTGTCTTACATTTTTAAAAGAGAAGAGAACACTACTTCATCAGTGGTTTTCCACATTTTTAACAACTGTTCCTGTTATTCTATTAAAAAAATTCAAGTTCATATTGCTATCTGTCTAAGAGTGGTGGGTGGTTCAAGTGTGTGGGAGGGGTGAAGATAAGGAATGCTCAATTCCAAATTTAGGCTCAAGCTTATCATCAATACTGGGATATCAAATCTGTTTAGACAAATGCTTTTAATGTATAGAGTGAAAAAAATTCTTTGTTTTGGCACTTGGTAGATATAAATAAGGTTTTCTTATCAATCTGATTTTTTTTTGCAAAACTATAGGCTCCCTCTATTTATTAAAGGTTTAATTCATGTTTTAGATCTTCATGTGTAAAGTATTGCTCAAAAACCTGTCACGACAAAACATGAACCTTTGTTACTCCCTCACCGGACTTTGAAACAGAGGATCGTGGGTTCAAATTCCTGTCACGGCATAGTTTCCTTCAGCAAGGAATTCATCCAGAGTGAGCTGCACTCGACCCAGGTGAGGTAAATGGGTACCAGCATGAAGTAATTCCTCAAAAAGCTGTGTGTACCTGAATAGGTAGCCTAGCTTAGCCAGGATAATAAAAAAAGCAGGGCCCACTGGGAGAACAGTTTTCGGTACTGAAGTGGCTACCCTGGGTAAATATACCATTATTATTATTATTATCATTACATCAGTAGGTCAATGGTAATACCAACAACAATTTTTTTTTCATCATTCTTTGGTCTGATTAAGTTTCACGAATGTCATTACTTTTGTTATTTTGACCATATTTACTATTGTACTAAGCTTTTAAAGAGATTTGATATAAATTAAAATTCAAGTTAAAAATGGTTAGAAACAAATTCTTTTTCTCATTTTTGTCTGGTGTCCGTCTTAAAATGAAAAAAAAAACCGGATGCTGGACTCACTACAAAACATTATTTTCAATAACAATTCCATCAGTAGGGTTACAATTAATACAAGTAACTTTCATTGGTGTGAGTGGGGCTGTTCCTTTCTGATGACCATAAGATTGACCCACAGCAATCAACATCAACTTACCAATCAATTAATATCACTTAAACTTGTGCTTGTAACAGGTGCATGGAGCCATTCCCATTCCCACCGGTCAATCCGACTAATTTGAACCATGCCTCCTATTGATTTAAGCTTCCGTCTGATAGGGGCGCAGCGTACCAGAAAATAAGTGTCTCGACTCTTGAGGTACATGTAGATCTTACTTAATTTTCGGAAGCAAAATGAGCACTTTGAAATGCTCATGAATTATTCTTTTATTAATTGCTGTTCATGGGTGTTCATAGTTAAAAAGAAAAAAAAAATCCCAGCAAATTTCATGGAAGGAGTTGAGAAAGCTGAAATTGTGTGAAATATTGTCACATTGAGTGAATATTTTCCATAACACACAATTGAAGAAGAAACTGACACATTCTAAATGAGTATGTTATCAAGTTTGAAATGATCAAATGAAAATTCATATTGCACTTCATTTGAGTGCAAAATGAACATGACTTAATAATCACTCACTGTGTATATGCTACTCCATATATTTCACAATTTTGGTAGAAGATCAGAGCTTCATAAACTTATGGCATATTTTCTTTCTTCTTTTTTTTACCTAGGGCCTACTCTATATAGCTATACTGTTGCTCTGAGCTATCAGGAAGTATAGGAAACATTTTGCTATAGTTTTGTCACAAACTTTTCAGCCAGAGCAATATGATCTCCAACTGAATGTTGATATCACACTCAATCTCTGTGGGAGAGCTGAGAATATTTTCATTCATCTGTCTAAATAATAAATATTTCATTTGGATACATCAACATCTTCCCAAGATCAACAAAATACATACTCAAATGAATGAGGGTTTTCCCATGGTTTGGACTTGGAAGAATTCCATACCATCATATGTTTATTCTTCCATATATACCCAATATTATTATCATTTTTCATCAGAGGGGTATTTCCTCATACATATACATACAGACATATATAAGAACATAAAAGCTGATAAATTTTACTTTACAAGAAATTTATCTGTGCAATGTGCTCCAAATATATATTTTTTCCAAATTATTCTTGCACAATTTCATGACTTACTATTAATCCGCAATTACAGTGATGATTCTATACATATGCAGTACTCACAGACGAGCAGCCAGCATCTAATTTTTTATCATTTCATATAAAGTCTGTCATTATTTTTGATGATTTTTCTCAACACTGTCATTTATGCTTCTCTCATTTTCCCCCTTGTTGATTTTATAAAAAAAAAACAATTCAGTTGACACCTGGGTAGAAATTCCTATGGTCTTTCCTCCTTAAAGGTCAAGTCCACCCGAGAAAAATGTTCAATAATGTTCAAAAATTTCAATAAATAAAGAAAATCAAACTAGCATAATGCTGAAAATTTCATCAAAATCGGATGTGAATCAATATGTTAATGAGACAGTCGATGATGTCCCTCGCTCACTATTTCTTTTGTTTTTTATTGTTTGAATTAAATAATATTCCATTTTTCAAAGATTTGACAAGGACCAACTTGACAGAACAATATATAAACACAATGCTAATTCCACATATTCAGGGAGGAATAAATTGTTTCACTTGACAATGAGGAGAAAATTAGAATATTTCATATTTCATGTAATAAAATACAAATAGAAATAGTTAGTGGATGATGCCATCAGTCTCCTCATTTGCATAATGACCAGGATGTGCATATAACTGTTTTGTGAAATTAAGCGAAACTTTGAAATATCATAACTTTCTCATTCTACATCCGATTTTGGTGAAATTTTCAGTGTTTTGCTTGTTGGTTTTATCTCATTTTCTTCAAATCAACTTTTTGTTGGGGTGGACTTGTCCTTTAACAAATGTAATAGTGTAGGGGAACACATCACACATTTCACTTCAGCTCTATCTTGACACCTATGAAACAACCTTTTCTGTCATAAACTCCCATTTTAATACAGAAACTTTACATGAAAGGGGGTATACATTACAGAACTGAACAGCACTGAGTTTACAAAGCAACTAAACATCAAGGCTGAATCCTTGGATAATATTACTTGGTGAGTAAAGCCCAAGAACTTGGTCTTGAAATCCAGCATGAGTGACCTGCATGTCAAAGGTCATGATCCTGTTATCCAAGGCTTAGCATGAACACCTGCGGAATTCAATTTCCAAAGAACAAATATTCATGTTCTATTTCTTGCTCCCGTTGTTTTTGAAGAACTACTGCACATGTTTGAGATCTATCAAGTTTTTGTCATTAATTGCATAAAATAAATAGGCCTACCCTTTACACAAACAATACAATTAATATGTTCTGATTGGATTTTCCAAAAAAGAGGTATATTTTTGCTAAATATTATTTACACTGCTATTTTCAATACAATTGTAGTTTCTTTCCCTTTTCTAAAAAAAGTCTAGGAAATGCAAAAAACAAAGTGATATGCCTATAATAATAACCTTGTAACCACTATCAGTAGACCTGAAATGTTCTTTCTTACAGCTTAGAGAAAATATGATTCTCTTTACCTTCTCCAAGCAGAATCCTCAAAAATGACTATCAACAAAGATAATTTTTTTTATCAACCTCGCAAAAAATGGAAACTATATCAATATTTGTCAAGCTGAAAGTATTATAGCACACAATAACTTGTCTGCTGAGGTTGAAAAGAACATTCATTATAATCCTTTAACAACTTTAACAAGATTATGGTATTCAACAGAGGAAACCTATGAAAAAGAACTTGTAAATAAACTGTGCACTCATACACCACAAACTATTGTACATGTATAACATAACAATTCATGACTTTCCTGATAACAATTTTTGCATTGCTCATCAGGAGTGTGTAATGCTGATTGTCAAGCTTTTGCATTTCTTTTTGTTAAGAAATGTTTAAAAATAGTTTGAGGTACCACAATATGAAGAATATTATCAAACAACAAAATAGAACAAAATTTACAATAAAAGCACAGGTCTACAGGAGCTAGATGGTGAGAATCTGTTAAACCAAATGCATTCTACAAAAAAAAAGTTTTCTGGTCTGCCTGCTATGTTGTTTTTGAGCCAATATATATTTCTTGACTATACTACCATTATCTGTAATCTTAAAATCCTTATATTTATATGACAATAGTGATTCATTTGCACATATACTGTTCATTTTTTAACTGTATCATGGTTTATCTCTCTACCCTTCTCTGAAATAGACTAGGAATGAAAAGGCTATGAAACATCAATGAATACACATGGGGATATTGAAATGCATTGGGCTATCTGTTCCAAGAATATGAAGAAAGTGCTGGAATAAAAGTGCAATCTACCTTTTTTCATTGGTACATTATGCATAAAGGACTAAAATATATATGTCTACTGTCTTGTGGCTGATAACATAACAGTATTTTGGCCAAGGGAATCTGCCTAGAAGTGAAAAATGAAAATGAAACAAATAGATCCAAGTCGGATTACTGATACACTTTACTGCAATAAATGAACAGAGTGCACACTAGCATCATAAATGATAATTGGGATTTCTGACTGCACTGCAAATTACCGATTTGGGAGGTTGAAAGGGGGCATCATGGGGGGGGGGCCTGTTTTATGGTTAAATAGAAATTGTAAAAAATAGGTGGTTTCAGACCGCCTCGAAGTTCGCCAGTTCCAGGTATTCTCTGATCGGGAAATTTACCCCGATCAGAAAATACCAGGTATTTTGGTAATGTGAAAGCAAACTACGCGTAATTTCCCCGAAAGAAAATACCCGCTAAATAGTAGGTACTTGGCGAAATTACGAGAACTTTTGTGGGGATTTTTCCAAGGTCGCAGGTATTTTGGCGATGTGAAAGCAAATTACGGGAACTTTTAGCCCAGCGTGTCGTTGGGCGCGGCGGCGTGGGTGGCTGCTGGGCTAGTGATTTTGAATCTCGCGCCTTGCCTGCTTATCAGACCATACTGCGCATGCTCGTAACTTCGGGAACTTATCCCGAAGGATGTGTTTCGGGGCGGTGTGAATGCAGGAATAATTAACGGGTATTTTGTAGCCTTAAAAAGTTCTCGTAATTTAACAGGGATTCTTGTGATCGAGGCGGTTTGAAACCACCTAAAACATCAGCATACTGTATATGGCAGAAGTGATGTCATGAAATCATGTAATGTACATTACTGCATCACATAGGCTAAACAAAACATACTGTATAAAAAAATCTTCATCAAATTACAATGGACAATTAGGGCTTTCTAGTCCTTGTAATCAAGTGCTTTGTTATAACTGACTGAGTTTACCATGAAATAATAAGTGAACAGAGCTACTTAGGGAAATGTAAGATTGTCTGGTTATCTTAAGATAACCTATAAAACCATTTACTGTCTGCCAGTGGTACTATTTAAGTAACTGGTTCTAAGAAAACTCTGAAACCACAATAAGTGATGGTTGACCATGCATGTCTTTTCTTCACCCCTGAATGTAAATCCATGTGTATCTGAAAGGCACCCCTATTAATTGATAAATCATTCACATTAAAATAGCTAGAAGGAATGGATTTGGGCTTTCAGCATGAATCAGGTGCCGCCCACTTGAGCATATCACTTCAACATGGTACTTTCTTTCTGCTTTCTACGAAGAAACAAAGAAGGCATAACTCAGAAAGACTGCAGCAGGGGCAAGTGCTGAACTTTTCTGAAATCCAACTCCAGATTTACCTTGCACTACTTCCATTGTTAATAATCATTCAAAAACTTCTGCGTATTTAGGCTTAACCCTGTGTCACTGGTACATGGACCATCTATGTTCCAATCATTGACATTCTTAAAAAAACTTCTGATACTCTGTCTGTCATCCCGCTTCTTCCATTCTCTATCTCTCTTTCATTCCCCCTCTCTCATACTCTCCCCCTCTCCAGATATCCCTTGTCTTCCCTTCTCCTTCACTTCTCTCCCTCCTCCAAAAAAAATCTAGAAACTTTACACCAATGATAAAACCTGATAGCAATAGCTAGAAATACACTTGACTTTCCAACCCTGTGACATTCAGCCAACCCAATTCTCTTGGGATGCTGATTAAACTTCATCATCCTATGTTGTACTGTTCTCGTTGGTAAACATTAAATCCTTAAAGTGCTCATGTCATGTTCTGTAACTCTACCCTTAAATGATACATCTGACATGATTGATGCATAAACCAAAAATGCATAATTTAGGAGACACGCCAGTTCTCAAGAAGTCCTTTATAACTGAAGTAAGAAAAATGAAGTTTATTATCATTATATTGCAGGACAAGTGGAGAGTGTTGGGTCTATCAAGTTGTAACTCATCTTATTTAAGATGAAATTAATTCAATGCCGCACATTACAACAGGATATAGCCTTTTTTCTAATTCCAAGCCAAATATATGAGTTTACTATTTTCACCTAGTAACCTGTTAAATTTTGTTGAAATCCAGCAGGAGTGATTGCATCCTACCACCAGAGAGTGATGAATGGCTTTCCAGATGAAAGATTGGTTTACCAATTGGTAAACTTGACAGCCCAAGGACCTGACAATATACTGATCTCATGATTATACTTTTAATTTCTTCTTTTCTTGGAAAGCACTCACCGCACTCACTCCATCTCCTGCAATGCAAGAGGGACATTCATCCTTGACTGGGTTGTAGGTGTGAAGGGCTCCTTTGAACAATTTCAACTGATTTATTTCAGTAGAACCCATTGCCAAGACATGAGCAATGTGATTTCAGGATAAAGGAAATTGCGAATGATAAACAAATAATACAAGCAAAAAAAGATGTAAACACTTTTGGACAAAATCTTGACATCTCTCCAACCACCAGTCACTGGCACAATGGAATTTCAATTTCCTTGAAAGTTAATTCAAACCAGAAAAACCTAACAAACAAAACTACAAAATTCAAGGAATAATTTCTACATTCATTCTCAAACATATTCAAGAAATCTGTATAGTGCATCCCACAAAAAACAAAAACCGAGATTTATCAATGATTTATCATAACTTAATCACAAATACAATAGACATATGATCTCCTCTTTCATCTGAAATTACTTAAGATTTATATTTCCTTAAACAAAATGAATTAATAATATCCCTTTGAAATCTCCCAAGTAAATTATTCAACAATTGAAGAATGTCCACAGACTGATGCAATAAACAGCCCTTTTGACCAATCATGCCCTCTGTAACTCAAACTGAATAAACTCCTTGCACTTAAAAAAAAATCTTCATCAAAACATTTGAAAAGATGGGCCTACTTCTGAAATTCTCAAAGTTTTTGAAGATGGAAATCTCAGCAAATCCCCCCCATCATAATTTATAATGGACTGTATGTTGGTGTTTGAATTAATTAACCCCTAAGCCTCTTGCTCATGGAAGAAGCATACACATGCATAGGCCTACTTTAGTATTTAGAGTGATACGTTCCACATTGGTGAAATGACTACTTTGAAACACTATAGAACACAAAACTGATTCACATCTGGAAAGAGTAAAACCAATGGATCAGCTTTTGAAATGCAATCTGGCTTTCTTGCCTTGCATGCATTAGCTCCCAGGTATATCTTAGGGTCAAATCACATCAGAATACTTATACCGTGTTTACACAGTGACACGGCTCGGGGGTCCGACACACGAGCCGTGCTCAACACGGCAATTTTATGCTGTTTTTTCGTGTGTAAACAGAAAGCCGTGTCGAATTCCCTTGACCAGGTCACTGCGCGCGCTTTCACTTTTGGCATTGTTGTTGTTCGCACGGACAAGATTCGATTCCAGCGGTGAATTTCCCGCATTTAATTTGCGACGTCATATAAATTCTTCTTCCGTTTGAGATCCGCGAGCCGTGTTGAACTCACCTTTTTATATGTACGTATAAACGCGATCTCTGATCCCTTCTTCGCAGTGTTCAACCCGGTTCGCGGATTCAACACCCGAGTCGAGTCAATGTGTAAACACGGTATAACTGGATCCCTTCATATCCAATTAGTTAGCGGATTGAATTCACATCCAACTGCCAGGTTTCTTTCATATCTGATTAGTTAGGTGTCCATTCACATCTTGACCTGATATTAAGTTGAATTCACTTCTGACCAATGAGCCTGTCTAATTCACATCTGAATAGTGAGGTTTTAATCATCATACTATTTGGCTGGTTTCATTCACATCTGACAAGTTGGCAGATTTAATTCACATCTGACTAAAAAAGCAGGTTTAATTCACATCCAACTAGTCAACAGGGTCAATTCACATATGACTAGTAAGCAAATTTAATTCAAATTTGACTAGTAAGCTGATTTTATTCACTTCTGACTGGTTGGCAGATTTAATTCATACATATCTGATGTTTTAGCATGTTTAATTCAGATCTAAGTAGCAGATTTGAGCAGCCACCCATTTGCAAATTATCAATCAAGATCACTCACAGAAAATTCTAAGGAATTTAATATGCTCATCAAATATATTGTGATTTTCATGTTTTATGATTCAGTATTGCTTAATACGCCTGTAACAAGTGAGGGGATATTTGAAGTGTGCCTTACATAATTAAAGCATGCCTGACATAGCAATACTCATGATTCATCATTGCACAGCCCAATGAATATTCCTTTCTTTCACCTATCCTCACATCGTAACTATTTTATGATAATCAATTGGAATAGTGATAGATGCATAGGGGAATTTACCAATTGTAAAGACAGGCTTTTAATATTTCTTCATCTTCATACGCTTACTTAGTATTGAGTGAACATACTAAACCCGACATATAAATGTGATATTAGGTGGTTTCAGACCGCCTCGAAGTTCGTCAGTTCCAGGTATTCTCTGATCGGGAAATTTACCCCAATCAGAAAATACCAGGTATTTTGGTAATGTGAAAGCAAACTACGCGTAATTTCCCCGAAAGAAAATACCCGCTAAATAGTAGGTACTTGGCGAAATTACGAGAACTTTCGCGGGGATTTTTCCAAGGTCGCAGGTATTTTGGCAATGTGAAAGCAATTTACTGGAACTTTTAGCCCAGCATGTCATTGGGCATCGTTGGGGCGCAGGACCTGTGGGTGGCTGCCAGGCTAGTGATTTTGAATCTCACGCCTTGCCTGCTTATCAGACCATACTGCGCATGCTCGTAACTTCGGGAACTTATCCCGAAGGGTATGTTTCGGGGCGGTGTGAATGCAGGAATAATTAATGGGTATTTTTTAGCCTAAAAAAGTTCTTGTAATTTAACGGGGATTCTCATGATCGAGGCGGTTTGAAACCACCTATTGTGCAATTCAACCCATATGAATGCAAGCCAAGTCCATGTATTGCTCCAATATAATGGAGTGGCAACCCCGAATTGTCATTATCTGATGATTAACTCTGATTCACAGTGATTCACTTTGACTTAGTTACTGGTTCCCTCTTGAAAAACATACCACTTTCCAATCTTCCCTTGGATTTATATTTATGAACATGATTCAGAAAAAAAGGTGAGTACTATTTGTGCAAGATACATCAAATCAGGCTGAAGGGGGGGGGGGGGTGCCCGATAAAAAAATAAAGGCAAATGAAACCCTTAATGTATGTCTATAAGGTCATCAGTTCATGGAATTCATATATTTCATCACTTGAAACAAATGAACAAAATTTCCTTTACAGCAGCCATCACATTGATAATTCAGAAATGAGGGTTCAGGAGTAAAAATCCCCCTCCCACTATCTTTTTATCGGACCCTCTCCATCCTTATCCCTTTTTTGTTTTCTCATTATTTGTCCCTCACTTTCTCTCCCCCTCCACTCTCATTCTTCACTCGACCTCTTATCCCCTTAGCTTTGTGCCTCTAGTACCCCTTAAAATGCTCCCCCACCTTAATAGCTTTCTACCTCTAGCGTTCTTCCTCTAGTACCCCTTAAAATGCTCCCCCCACCTCCTCACCTGCCCCTATAACTCTCCATTCTTGTGGGTATTCAGCGGAAGTGAGGGGGAAACCCAATATAGGATCACAGTCTAACAGTCAGGGTCACCGAATGGTGAAACCTCTAAAATAGGACCAATCGCCAGAGAAAGGGCCTGCGAAGGGAGTTACTTTTTCCAACTTTCCCCAATTCTGTCTCACATTGGAAACTTTATCGCTCAGCACATGATTTTTAATAATTCATCTTTTTTCATAAAAATAAAAAAATATGCTGCATTTGCTCAAAGAGCTTCAAACAGACTCTTTATCTCATTAGGTGACCCTAACGAAACTACATGAAACCAGAAAAGTGTTACACATCCATGTTTAAACTGAGAACAATATGAACTCCCAGGAAACGGAAGGTGTAAAAATTCAGTCACTTACATGCAAAACATGAATAGCACATTTTTCATCACATGCAACTAACTTTTAAAAAAAATTGAAATCTTATCAAAACTTTGCAGGATAAACTAAAAAATAATGTTATGCCTTTATGTACAACAAAAATGGGGCTTAGTGAGTTGAATGGATAGTTTGTAGTCATTTTTTATTCTCCTAAACTCTGTCCCTATTTTGGAATACATCTATTTGGTACCATACAGAACTTAAGAAACTTCAAACTTATTTTCTGGAAAGGCATCCCATTCATCCAGCAAGAAAAGGAAAGTCATAAACATGGCGAAACAGACAATGGTTTTCTCACCATAAAATTGAATATCGGCAAAATTACAGGCCTATAGTTCACTTGGGCATCACAATGACAGCAGTACTTCAAACGTTCCCTATAAATCATATTCAATTTACATACAGATTGATGAATAAACAAAAAGAATCACACAAATCTCTCAAAAAGACTAGCTTGAAAAGTCAAAGTAAATAATTTGACATGTTTTGGTCCATGGCTAATGGATATTTTATATCCATTTCATCTGGTTCCAGTTTGGAATGTTCCCAAAATCTGTGATGAAGCACGGGGAGCTTCCATCACTTAATTTATTGCTAGCAGTCATATCTTGTATGAAAACTGTACATTGGCCATTCAGTAATTCCAAAATACATTTGATATCACTAACCTTTGAAAGTTTTAGTGAAAGGTATAATAATGTTTAATCAAAGTAACAAGTGGGATTAAGAAGAAATCAGTAAAAGTGACTACAATATCAAAAACAATGTAATAGTTGTAATTAGAGCTTATTTCCTATGGTAAATGGAAGGATATAAAGAGATAATAAAGATATAGACTTGCATCACTATAAACACAAATTAAAACTTTTAATTATTTTATGTAAAACCTGAACGATCACATAAGGAAAGAGACAAGCATACAAATTAGTATGTTCAGACAATACAAAGATGTACCTAGTTATACCAATTCATTTCTTGACAATGCAAATTGCCAAAGATTCAAGGGGAGAAATTGTAGTATATGTGTAGTAAAGTGTTGAAAGATGCATGAAAAGTAGGTCGGAGCATCGTTTAAAGATTTTCAAGAACAACAAAACCAGCTCCAGACATCCTCAGGGTAGATATAGATTTTGTTTCAAAATACAAGTGATATTCACACACGAGAATATAATCGAGCAACTTGTCACATGATTTCTGAATACCACAATTTGTAACAGAATACAGCATTCACATTTTTTCTTGAATAGCAGAAATGTAAATATGTTTTGAAAGAAAACTTTGGGTAAGACATATTCTATAACCTTCCAGTGCACGCCCCGGGCTTGAAATTCTCGTTTCTCAAAGTGATCTTCAACTTTCGGTGGAATATTCCTACAATGTTATAAATTTGTGAAATTACGATTCATAGATTCTTGTTCATTGACCTGCACTCTTAGGCCCTTATGCTGAAGCTCAGTTTAACCAGGCACTATACCAATCCCTGGTTGAACCCAGAGTCGACCATGTTTTAAATCTGTCAAAAAATTATGAGAAGCCAAAATGTCAAAATTTTGTTTAAATTGCGTGTTTTTCATGTTTACTGCATGGCATTTCTTCTATTATGGTAAATAAAAAAAAAAATCATGCCCACACAATTATGAATGATTTGGGAGTAAAATGAGCCTCTACTGCTCTAAAGAGATTTTTCACAATTATATCCATGGTTAAACCAAAACTCTTGCCCACAGATTGAATGCAACCTGGGTCAGAATACATGCCTTAGTCTCTTATTTGTAAGAAAATGAAAAATTTGGATCGAAGAGGTGCAATTATTATTATAAAATCTTTGAGGCTCTGAAAATATACTGACATGGCAAAAAGGAAGACAACACAAAAGATATCCTTACCTTCATGTGAAATAGCAATCATTAAATTATAAATAAACTCCTTTTGACAATGACACTCCATGGATGCAAAGTGTGTCAATTGTGTGTACATCTCAGTAAGATGTGAACTAATCGTCATATGGTGTGAACTCACTTTCTTCAAAATTTTAAACATGTAAAATGGAATCCAACACTGTAAAAACTGTGGTGTTAAAACTGACACCAGTTGGTGTTAATAGAGGACCACACCCTGAGGTGCTAAAATTACACCCTAGAGATTGAACATAACACCAGAGTGTAAATGTAACAACCAAAGGTGTTGTAATAACACCTATGAGTGTAAAACTAACACCACCAATTTAATGCAGGTGTAAAACAAGTGGTGTAGTCCTCTATGTACACTGGTTAACACCACAGTTTTTGCTGTGAATTATCAGTGAGGGCTGGAATATGTAAAAAGACTCAAGATATTTGATTTCTGACTAGATAAATCAGATATCATAGGATGATACACCATGAAAATTTATTTACACCCTCAAATTCCTCATAAATCTTTCATCATTACTGCATGTTGTTTTATGGCTGTTTTAATTGGTTGATGCTGATTGCAGTGTTCCACAGCTCCCAAGCATTAAATGTTTCCCCACTTCCCATCACTTCTTGGGAACCAAAAGGACACTAGTAAACATTGATTACTAACTGATATCACAAGCTTGTGCCCTTCTTGCCTTCCACGTATACTACTACTAAGACCTTGCTGAAGAGGTCATGCTGATTTAGTTCAGATAAAAGCATGAACTTTATTAGAATGTGATTATATAATCAAGTCCCCTTAATTGTCTACAAGGCGATTAAGAATGTCTACATTACCCCAATCATGTTTCTGAATTTCTCTGGATGAAATACAGCAAGTACATGGCTAATTTTGACAGTAGATTTAAAGAACCATAAAAGTTTATAGAGAACACAGCAATGATGCAACTCTCCCTAATATGGGCCTTCAAACCGATTAATATATGGTGAAGGTGTAAGGTTGAGTTGTAGTGCCTACATAATACAATAAATAACATGTAAAGTATGTTTGTAAAATATTCTAAAAGTAGAACTAGCATAGTTACACTGCTGTTTAATAAACTTTTTTTTCAGATTTGTACACACTTTAAAATACAATGAGAGTTCTTCTAATTTTCAAGTCCATTACCCTAATTGTGTTAATTGTACATATGTCCAACATTACAGAAGTTCATCTTTGAAAAAAGAAGAGTGGTGAAAGCAGCTCCTTCTGAAGAAGATATCATTCTGCAAGCTTCAAACTAACTACAAAACAACAATCAGTAATTCCAACCATTCTGTGTAAACTGAATACGAGCCTTTGTTTCACAACCAAATAACTTAAATTGTCTTGTGAAAACAGGGGCTGTAAATGCAATAAAAACATTGAA
Organism: Lytechinus variegatus; assembly: GCF_018143015.1. Taxonomy (NCBI): domain Eukaryota; kingdom Metazoa; phylum Echinodermata; class Echinoidea; order Temnopleuroida; family Toxopneustidae; genus Lytechinus; species Lytechinus variegatus. Next base: position 14,502,600 of record NC_054750.1, read on the forward strand.
CATAATGGATGATGCGGTCTGTAGCCTGCTCAAATACTCAGAGAATTGCTTCAAAGAAAGACTATACACTCAAAAAGTGGGTTTTTATTGGGTAAGAGGGGTGTTAAAATCCTCTTGCTTTTGTGTTGTGATATAAAAGTGGTTGTTAAGACAGAGAGCCCTCCTGTAATTTCCCTCATGTGTCTCGGTAAATAAAAAACTGAGTGAATAGAAACAGTGGTATTAAGGTGATGAAAGATGTATTCCATTAGAAGGCTAGACACAATCCCTCTCAAGGGGTACTAACTCAACTCTAGGGGTACCAACTCCAAGGCAGAGGGGTACAAACTCCATTCCAGATGGTAAGCTTTCTACCTGTGTCTGACAATGGCTTTCAATGATCTACATCATGAAATTGAGCCCAAGGAGTGTGTCTTGGTACATGCTTTCAACCATTATAATGAAAGCTACCAGATGCACTCTGAAAGTTCTTTGAATCAAGCATTATCACTGCTCAAGCTCCAGAAACTTGTAGACCATAGTGAATGAAAGTGGTTTTTGTTTTCACAAATTATATCTGCTGTAAAGTTTCCAAAGCCTTAACATCATGCTCTCCATACACCAGAGACATCTGTATTGAAGAACATTTTTGACATGTCATGAGCACTGAGTTTGCAAATGGAGACCTACCCATTTACAGGACATCTTACACAAAAACAAAAACAAAATATGGAAGGAGCTAGATTTTCAAGGAGACATGAATGCTAGCCCCTTTTTTTTGGGGGGGGGGGAGGGGGCTTCTAAATTATGATGTATATGTAACTTGAGGATAAAGAGTTATTGAAATTAATTTGAATAGAATAAGTTTTCACACTGTCATAACAAGTTCTGACCTTCTCTCTTGCTCACAATGGTAGATAATTTAAGACAAGTTTTCCTCAAATTCATTGCTAAAATGATATACTCAACTCGTTGGCTTGTAAGCAGTGACTTAAATTTGCATTCTTGACATAGGCCTAAACCTTTAATACTAAAAAGTTTTTTTGTTATTGGAGAAAAAAATAGGAAGCAATAATATTGACCACTTCATTCCCAATGAAAAGTCAGTCTTTTTTACTTGTCTCCAAGTCCGCTAAATACACATAGACAATCTATTAAAACATACTTTTCTAGAATTCTTCGCTAATGACAATAAACATCAAGCCTGAGTCATATCGATTATTTTGAAAACCGGTGTTCGACAGCTCTAAATCGATCGAACATCGATGCATCGAATATTGAAGGCGGGGAAAATTTAGTCTTGTTTTTGCGTCGATGCGATGCGCTTTGCATATTGCACTACGCACTGACGATATGCGCTGGCGTTGGCCGGGTGAGCGTTGCACAAGCTGATGACAGAGCAAAGTTCGTTTGTATTTTCCATGATCACAAAACACACAAAAAAGGCCGGGGACCAAAGCAGAATTCTTCCCAAAATATCTTCAACAATGATATTTGCAGATGACAACATATAAGTTTAAAATGAAACAATAATAAAGACATGAATCACGCAGAGTCGATCCGAATGATTTTCGGTCGACTAGCATTCGCAGTCCATTCTCCAGCCCCGTCCGCAGCTAGTACACTCACTCTCCCGAAACGACAGGCGTGCTTGACGTCAGCGCCAGCAAACAATTGCAATCAACGGAGAGCGCTGTAACTTGCCTGAGATTGTGTAGTTGGATCCAAAATGGGCTCCAAATAAATTTATGGGAATAAATACGTAATTTTCTCTGGATGGTCATTTGAATTGCTATTCAATGCTGATATAACGATTGTGAGGAAAGATTGTGGAATATGAGTTATGACGATGTTCGAGAATTAATCCTGATAATGACAATCCAGTTTTTTGGACGCAATTGAGCATGCGATCAAAATAAATACGAATGTTTCGAATCGAGCCCTAATTTCATCTAAATTATTACGATTTAACAAGATTTTATGGTCATACTAAGAATATTGACGATGTCAGCAAAGTATGTTATGTTCATATGGAAGAAATAATACTGGGATTATTTCTATTGTTATTCCATCTCTGGACGTCTCCTCCATAAGCTCCGAGAAAATATGCACAATGCGCATGCGTGTTTGATGACGTATGACATATTTTCCCATTCATGAAATCAGAGCCCAAAGTTGGGCACAAACTAGCTTCAAGTTGATGGGAAAAAATATCAAACGCAATTTTCTCTGTTTTGTCATGTAAAATGTTATTATATGGTGATATTACGAACTTGAACAGAGTTTTTGCATGTAGACAATGTTCGAGAATCAATCCTGACGTGATGATTATTTTTTTTAGACAAGTGCACTAGCTCGACTCAAGAAGTCAAGTCGATCGTCATGAGATGTCCGCCATTGAAAATTGAAACGAAATACCAACGTTTCACATCAAGCTCTAAATTCATATTAATGATTATCATATGCAAATTATGGTTAAATATTACGATTAAATAATGTTCTATGGTCATGATTTTAATATTGTTCATGAAAGCAAGATTTATTTTACGTTGATCGCGTCAATTTCCGGCCATTTTCTGGTTTGATTAAAGAACAGTACTGCGCATGCGCTATGCACGATCGATGGCGGCCATGCATGACTTCCATTCATGAATTCATCGTGCATAAATTATCTCGGCACGAGCAGACGAGTAAGACTCGAACTATGATCGAAATAAACTTCAAATTAATGGTGAATAGCATCATAATTACTCATTCGGTTTCATTTTGGGGGCAATAGAAATCAAGTAAGTAGTAGTAAAGTTGGACATTACTGATATTTTGATGATTGATTGTGTAAACCAAACGAATCGGCCGGCCGACGTATTTTTTTTTTTTTTTTTTCGATGCACCGATTTTGCAAAATCTGCACCGGTGTTCGATGACATCGATCGAACACCGATTTTAAAATCGATTCGACTCAGGCTTAATAAACATATCTCAGTTTTTTTGGCAGCGACTTCAATTAGCGTTTTACATGCTGATGCATTGTGACAGTAACACAGTCGATTCTCAATAGGTGGTTTCAGACCGCCTCGAAGCTCGCCAGTTCCAGGTATTCTCTGATCGGGAAATTTACCCCGATCAGAAAATACCAGGTATTTTGGTAATGTGAAAGCAAACTACGCGTAATATCCCCGAAAGAAAATACCCGCTAAATAGTAGGTACTTGGCGAAATTACGAGAACTTTCGTGGGGATTTTTCCCAGGTCGCAGGTATTTTGGCGATGTGAAAGCAAATTACGGGAACTTTTATCCCAGCGTGTCGTTGGGCGCGGCGGCGTGGGTGGCTGCTGGCTAGTGATTTTGAATCTCCCGCCTTGCCTGCTTATCAGACCACACTGCGCATGCTCGTAACTTCGGGAACTTATCCCGAAGGATGTGTTTCGGGGCGGTGTGAATGCTGGAATAATTAACAGGTATTTTCTAGCCTTAAAAAGTTCTCGTAATTTAACGGGGATTCTTGTGATCGAGGCGGTTTGAAACCACCTAAGTGCACACGCCTACCATCTCTGAACAAGAGCAATTGCAACTTGGAGAGGGAAGCAGTGGGATGACCTCTTTGACACCCTTGAACCTATGTCTGCACCCCTAACAGCAGAGGTGATGACATGGTCTTGGCCCTCTAGGGGGAGCTGAGGTAGAACTGACTCATGTCAGGGTTCTCCCCGAAATATATGGCTGGCTGGGATACTGGAGTTGTTGAAGAGAATCAGGAAATGCCTTCTCAACTCTGTTCTAAATATTAGATCTCGTTAAACTATTTGATAAACCAATTCTTGCATTACTTCTTAGGAACATGTCAATTTTTGGCTAACAAATCTTTTAGTGTTTCTTTAGAGTTAATTCAGCATCACACTCTGTAAGTTTATGCCACAACACTATAGGGAATAATGGCATATAGGAAAATGTGAAGAAAGCGTCTGTGTGCCGGATATGCAACAGACACAGGGAAATTACATCAAGTTTTTTTTTCAAGATGAAAGTCACATACTTACTAGGTCATGAAGCTTACTAATCCCAACATGATTGACAACCAGTGCATTCTTTTCCTGATGCAAAACCAGTCAGAGATAAGTATGAAAAGCAATCGTTCAGCAGATCGATTTTGATAGAAGCGGGCGTTTCTCGTGTTTATATACTCTAGATATTGATTGATAAATGATAATCGTTATGCGATAAATATCAATAAAACATGCAACGTCTAAATGACATACAAATGCATTCATGTAGAATAATTGCATACCTGCAGAATGTGTACAATGAATAACTGGGCAGTTCCTTTGTGGGGGTACATGTAGCCTACTTATTTTACTACTGTCGTATTACCTTCACAAGCAAATGCCATATAGGCCTACTCCCAAAGTAGAATGTACACTGTACATGTAACCTGGGTTGAGAGCGTCAACTCACATTCACATTACCTTGCCAGATGTTTGTCTTGTATGAAACAGCATTGTCCTATGATGAACTGAACTATCATACCAGAATACAACTGCTGATACTAAATAATAATGTTTTCATTTCCTGATGATGCTTGCATACATCATCCAGAAAATAAATCAAGATTTCTAAAATCATCAAATTTGTTGGGAGAGCATGTTAGTCCAACTTACAATCCTACATCACACACAGCTGGTTGTATGGGAGGAATATACTCCTTGTGTCAAGTGCGCCAAGATGACACCGTGACCTCTGACCCAAAATGTCTTTTCCAATTGACCTTCTATCAAACTCAAGCTTGTTAGGGGTTTGGCAGTTTGTTCCGAATACTTTGCCCGTATTCCTGCAAGACTCCACTAACAATGCATAGTCATGTATACTCGAAGCCTTATTTACAATTTTTATTGAAACAACCAAATGATGAACTGTAATCCGTTGTATAAAGTTGAGTAACATCATAACAAGTTTCCTCCGAGAACCAGTGTCAATTAAACATGTTTAAAACTGACTACCAACTTGAGTCTATTTCAGAGACTAATTTGAATGTTCAGTCTCATATATTCACACAAATTCATCAATAGCTAACTATCTGAAAGACATGCCAAAACTTGTTACAATGGAATAAAATTGTATGTCGAAATGACACTTTTTTAAATTTACACCTATATAATTTCATCTTGGTAAATTAACAAAATATCTGATCTTCCATAGACTGCTATGGAGTGTATGAAACTTGTGCTGATTGTTCTTGTTAATAATCTAACCAGTTATGTTGAAAACAGAACAGGGAGGGATTTGGATGTTGTTGTTTTTTTTTGGGAGGGGGGAGCCCTTTCCTAAAATAAAAATAGCTATCAAGAAATTTGTATATATTTTGTTGGATGGTTGCATTTAATTCATCAATATCATTATTTTCATTGAATTGAGTGAGTTGAATGAGTTTATACAATAGGCCTATTTGACTTTTGTTCTTCAAATTGTCTTATTACATTATTACAACTTCTTTCTTTCATTATTACAAAACGTAAACTCTACAATTTACCCTTCGTTTCAAAGGATATTTCATAAATCATAAATAAAAATTGGTGTAGACCCTACACATGTAGAATACTCTCAGCCTTCACAAATAGAGAAACCCCTCTACCCTGGTAAATTTAGGGTATCATTATTGTTCACAAGATGAGTCAGCGAGAGGCCATTTCCTCTACGTTTCTAATCTAGTCACACTCCTTTACTGTGTAACATGTACATGCCGAATCACTAATATGATGAATTTCGCTACAAGCCATAGCCATAAATGTACATTCAAATGTAGATATGTAGCTATGGCACACTCATGTGTGCTAAAAACAGTGCAACTTTATGGAACACATTTGAAAACTAAAAAGTAAGTTAAAACCAACAAAAGAATATTAATCTGAAAATTTTTTTTTTTTGAATTGCTAATAACTATCCATTAAAGCATAGATGTCATTTTGAATCACTTATTATTTGTTATAGACAATGGAGCTTCTATATTGAATTATTTACTTCTAAAGATGTATTCAAGGGCGTAATACCAATATTACAATAAATGTATTTTAACATCTCAGAAATTGTCTTGTATGGTAAGCCAATATCATGAATATGATGCATGATTTCCTACAGAAGCCATTTTTCTACATCCATTCCTTTCATACTGTTTTGTGCTGAACTATATTACAATAAAAAAATTATAACGCTCTAGTGTAGCATAAATGGTTACAAATGACCATGGGGTCAGATGCTCATACACCCCAAATGACTTCCCCCTTCATTCTTCACACGATCACATTAACATTCTTTGACAAGCATCATCCACTTTCCTGCACAGTAAAAATGCTGTTTGAAATTTTATACAATGCTGTTTACTATATGAACCTTACAGTATTTCTTTAACCGTTTAAACAATCATGTTTAATTTATTGACAATTATATATTAAAAACTAAACTTTGTTGCTTTAAACAGTTGTTTAAACTGTTTAAACAATTACTGTAAGGTTCATATAGTAAACAGCATTGTATAATTTCTTTTTTACTGTGTGCTGCCCTCCTCTCTCTTTCTTTATGTATGTCATGGAAAGAATCAGGTTTGACTTAATTTCATAATTAGGATAATGTCTGTAAGGATATCATCCCTGTTTAAACCTTGCTACACCCAATGTTTCTAGAACAACTAAGCATGCTAACCAGTGAAGGATAGAACAACCTTACAGTCACTCAACATCAAGACATCCTCAGGCCTAGCCTAAGGTTGCAGCCAAACCAATTCAGAAGAATGAGATAAACATGAAACCAGCAAATCAACCTTGACATATCATATGGCTACCCTCTCTGCCAAGTTTACATTTAACGTCTTCACCTTCTTACTTCTTGCCATTGCCCCCAAAGGATTTTAAAGGAATAGAGCCCAGGTATAAACCAACAGTAAGTTGACTTGAAATAGTTTAGGAAAGTTTAAAAAATGAAACAGGCATTTTATAAACTACTTGCAACGATTTAAATCTGTTAAAAAGGGGAAAAACAAACCTCCATATATTTACACTTTTTCTTTGAAATTCACTGAACATAATTTCATGGCCTTCCTGGTGTGTCATCTTGTACTTTTCTTGTAGAGACCCAACAAAAGTCAACAGAGAAATTGGTTAATACCTTGAAAGGCAGAGATGAGCGACATCTTTATCAAGCAACCACCCTTCCCATCTCCTTGTTTCTCCATACCTTGGTGATATGCTAGCCTGACATTTCCTGTCATTCATTAACACCGAGTCTTGGTGATCTAAAGCCTTGGGCGCAAGCCTTGCATCAAATTTGGGGAGAGGTCGAAAGCTCAGAAATTGTTTATGAAAAACAACGAGAAAAAAAATCAATCCTTCCAGCAAGAGACAGGTGAATAAATGCCAATGTCATATTTCTTGGCTTAGCCTGATCCAAGAAATGGAAACATTCTTTGGTTTCCTGCTTAAATTACTACATATCCACACACTGGAATATATTAGGGGGCGGGCTACGGAGGGTCCTAAACCCATACAAGTTTGACAACCATGCACAAAAGAAGGAAAGGAAAAGGGTATTATTTTGTTAATTCATTGTCTGAAAATCATATCAAAATCATTTTGTCCTCATTTCATAAAGATTAGAATATTTTCTCCCTCGCTTCTCTCGCTCATACACCATGTTCAGCGACCTTAGAAATTTTAAAAATCATTACACCACAGTATCCGCACATTGGCTTGGAGTGGTTAATTGTCATACTCTCTTCTTCATTATTCTTACAAGAGTTTTGTCTCCATACATGGAGGTAATCTATATTTAGCTATTGATTTGCATTAATTTCACTTATAAATACAAAATATGAATGATTAATATTTAATAAACAAAATTTTAAAGTGAAATGGAATAGGAAACTTAACTACAGGGCTTATAAATAAATCCACAAGGCCTTGTACAAGGTGTAATGGTAACAGAACATGACAATAAAACAAACAGATGACAAGAAGCTTGGTAGACTATAAAACGTAGGCCAACATTCTGAAATCCCCTGGGTCCCTGGATAACAGTCAGCATCACACTGACATACATGTACATTCTCTAACAATTGAAAGTAGATCAATTCATGTGGATTCTAAGAATTACCAGGGTAAGAGAGGAAAACCTGTGTAGCCCTTCAAACAACTACTGGCTGAAAGTGCAAGGTCATATTAATTTACTTCAAATGACCACCTACTGCCATCAAAGTGGTACAAATATCTTAAAGACTGTAGGAATGTTGCTGTATAGAAACCAGACATTTCCTACATGTACAATGAATTTTTCCACCCATGGGACCTGAAGTGCAAAAGTGAAAAGCATTTATAACAAATGACTGAATAAAAATCACACTTTTAGGTTAACACTCGGTACAAAAATTGTTTACCATTTCCATCAGAGATTGATGATGACCAAAGCTAACAAATGCTTCAATCTGCCATTCTGACAAATCATTGACTTCATAATTATGTAGGAGGCCTTAAAGTCGAACAACTGTCAAACTCCCCACTACTCCAGTAGAAAAGGAAGGAAACATGTCCTAACCCCTAACTTTTTGGACTTGTTGGAGACGTTCAAAGAGTAGCCCCCCCCCAGCACATTTTACACTTTTCAAGAAATTCCAAAGCTCTGCATAATATAACTCATTCACAATTTACTAAAGGATGTACATAAAAAATGAATAACATCACCCAACTATTAACATCATAAAGAGATACTTAGGACCTCCATCTTTGCAATGCAATGGAGAGACTAGTAAGGAAGAAATATTACATCTCATAAAAAAGTGATAATAAATAACATTACCCAATTATTAACATTATAAAAAAATATCTAAGACCTCCATCTTTGCAATGCAATGGAGAGACTAGAAAGGAAGAAATAGTACATCTCATAAAAAAGTGATAATGAATAACATTACCCAATTATTAACATTATAATAAAAAGAAATATCTAAGACCTCCATCTTTGCAATGCAATGGAGAGACTAGTAAGGAAGAAATAGTACATCTCATAAAAAAGTGATAATGAATAACATTACCCAATTATTAATATTATAAAGAAATATCTAAGACCTCCATCTTTGCAATGCAATGGAGAGACTAGTAAGGAAGAAATATTACATCTCATAAAAAAGTGATAATAAATAACATTACCCAATTATTAACATTATAAAAAAAAATATCTAAGACCTCCATCTTTGCAATGCAATGGAGAGACTAGCAAGGAAGAAATAGTACATCTCATAAAAAAATGATAATGAATAACATTACCCAATTATTAACATTATAAAGAAATATCTAAGACCTCCATCTTTGCAATGCAATGGAGAGACTAGTAAGGAAGAAATAGTACATCTCATAAAAAAGTGATAATGAATAGCATTACCCAATTATTAATATTATAAAGAAATATCTAAGACCTCCATCTTTGCAATGCAATGGAGAGACTAGTAAGGAAGAAATAGTACATCCCAATAGTAGGTCTGTATAAATGGTGCAATTTACACTTTTTGCTAGTAGGTCCATGTGTGTATAGGCCCTACATGTGAACTATTGCGTATATGCAGATTGAGGGTAGCAGAAATATCCTAAATTTCACTTTTTGAACGCATATTTTACCAAAAGTCAAAATTAATTAAAATGTGCATTATTTGTTAATAGGTACCTGAATTCCAGTTAAAAGTAGGAAAATTATATTGGCATCTACTGGCATCTGCCAAATCGCTGTCAGTCCTTGTCATTAAATCCCCCCCCCCTCCGGAATAATATGCAGTGTACAAGTATGACGAGGGATAGTACATTCTCCGCAGAAAACATTACATACAATATGAAGAAGAAGAAAAATAGGTACAGATTTATTCAAACACATGAAGAAAGTAAACCATTTCAATTTTGTAACTAACTTGAGAACATACATGTACAGTAAGTCTTGAATTTTGTAACCTTTTTCCTCTTCCCTAAAAATACTAAAATGTACATGTAAGTTGATAGTCTATCAGTAATAACTTCTATTTAAGGAGTATATCTAATGTTTTGAAATGTTTGCTGAGGAATGGAAACATTATGACACTTGATATTACCCTCAACTTAAAATGAAAATGATTCTGGGGGCAATGATGCCGAAGAAAAAATGAAAAAACACAATATTTCTATTCCATTAACCTAATTTTCTTAAAAGGAAGAATGAAGATCTACTTTCTATATATCAGTTTTCAGATATCATGTTACAAACAGAAACTGATGGTTTGGGGGAAAAAAGAGACTGTTCGATTATGTTGCATAGGAAGATATAAACATCAATATTCAGAATTTCAGAGTTAGATGTGCTTCAATATGGAAAGAGCGATATTTCCTCCAAGAGTAAGCCCACCAAGAAATATCATCACAGATGGTTCTAAAATCAGAATCAGATGTTAGCTCCCTGTAGAATAAATAGGTCATTTGTAGAGAGCTAATATTCATGTCAAGTTACTTGAATCTTTCCATGCTTGTTTAACTACACTTGCGCACTTCTCTCTCTTCAATGAACTACATAATCTTGTTAATATTATTGTCTCTAATATTGTTTTTTTTATTTCATATCATTTTTCCATACATGAGAGAAAATGGATGCATATAATATTAGTAAAAAGAGAAACAGAGTACAATGCATAAAACAAAAGAATCAAATTTGGTAACATTATATATGAATATTCTGAGACTCTGACAAGAGATTTTGTATTAAAATTAGTCTTGTTAGTTTTTTACCTGTATGTAGAACTGCTTTTCTGACTATTATTGAAGATCATGGAAAATCAAACATATTGACAAACTTTTACTATGAAACCTGAAACCTAGTACCACATATTTTGCAATGAATGTCAATGGGAAATTTGCATTAAAAAAGACTATTTATTGCCTTTGAATCTGATTATTATTATTTCTTACTTACACTGCACTTTTCGCATAAAGCTCTGAATGTTCATACTGATTTAAATTGTGTATAATTAATCATGGAATCTTTAAACTACAAACAGATGGTCTAGATTTGAAAGAACTTCCTGTCCATAAGTAGGATATAAGAGTATGGATTCCCAGCAATTTGTTCCCTGAAATACGCCCCTTCCATATTCACGGAGTTACTACATGTTGAATACTACTGACAGATACTGAGCAAAGATGAGCAGAAGCAGTCGTATGGTATCCTTGAAAGTGAAATGCGATGATTAAAACTTTCCTCCTGATCGGTGAGAGACTTTCGTCACCTGTTGCGAGCCGGTCAGTCTTCTTCCGTTGGCTCACTCTCTGGCTCTCTCACTGAATGTTCCAACAAACTGACTCTATATGATAGACCCTTTCACATTGGGATTTTCAGATCGACTACGGTACAATGGCGTATATCACTCTTAAACCATTTGCACCACAGAGAAAGACTAATGGAATCCATGTGTGGTTTTTGTGGTTAAGCATTTTAGAGTCATTTGAAAAATGCATTTGAATTGCAATCCAATTATGTTTGTCACTCTAATTTCTATTACACTAATATTAAAGATCACTCTCATATTCATTCCTTACATTAATGCTGGATTACCTTCATCTGAAAACACTCATACAGACCACATAAAACCTGTGTTATACCATGGTTATCCAGTGAAGTGCACAGGGATCGCTGAACATTGATTTGGAATCTGCAGACAGTGCCAGACACATGTGGTAATGTACTTACGGAGCCTCAATCCAAGACGCTGCTTAACTAAACTTGGCTCACACCATCGAACACAGTGTTGATGGCTGTACATGTATGCTACATGTATAAACGATATGCAGTAAGACCACATGTCTGTTTGAAGTTCATTGGCAAAGTATAGTGAATCGCAGTCTTACTCATGAAGTACATGTACATTCATGTCTGCGCAGTACAGACTGCATGGACATACTCAATACATTAAAGGGAAATTATCTGTGACCTGTGATGACCCAATTTCATTTCATTCCATTTATACCATTATTTTCCCCTTTGATATTAATAACTGTTAAAAAGTTTCTTGGCTTATATTTCACTTTGGTTATTCTGCATTGAATCAGCATATGAAATTGCTTGTTACATCTTGACCTAAATTTATTGGCAAACATAAAACAAAAAGTTCCACATTTTGCTTTGATCATCCATAGGCCGACATTTCTATTTTGAAATTGTCAAGCATTTATAAACATGATTCAAACATGGCCCCATAGCACAAAAGATACAAAACAATTGAGCTTACATGTAGGCAGAAGTACTGTAGAGATAACTGTGGGGATAGCTACTGTCAACGTCAACCAAACAAAACTATGAACAAAGAGTTTAACTAAATGCAATTATCAACCAATGCCTGCCCAGAGTGAGATAAAAATGAAAAGATGGTAGAAAACAATATGAACATCAACCCTGTATATCAATATCAACACCTTTGAATGCATGGGAGCAGTTAAAGAATGGTTAAGCAATTGATTCCATGCAACATGTATCAGGGCCCAGAAACAAAAAGCTAAGCAATTGATCATGGAATGGTTTCTACCATTGATTCCATTGATTATCGTGAATGATGAATTGTAAAAATCAGCCTTACGATCAATCATGATGTTTTATGTTATGGGGGCCAGGGTAGTCTGTATGATGGAAGTGCAATGACAAGGAACATACAGAGACCTCGATAAGGACAGGACGCACCCTTTCCATGATTCACTGACGAGGCACGGCAAGGCTGCAGACATACATGTTAGGGTAATATAGGAGTTAACACATTGATATCCGATTTCTCTCATTTCCCATTCACTGTTTACGGGGATCTTTCAAATTTGTAGGCAAGTGGTTAACGATTCTTTTAACTCTTGCAATGTTGATGGCACAGGGACTTCTAATAAATGCGTTTTCTGATTTCTCTCATTTCTCATTCACTGTTTACAAGGATCATTCAAATTTGTAGGCAAGTGGTTAACACTTCTTTTAACTCTTGCAGCGTTGATGGTACAAGGACTTTTTGTGCATTTTCTGCATTTTTAATCAATCATTCCTTCTCTTAGAATAAAGGTGATGAAAACAGATAAAAGGGATATGCCTTATCTTTTAAAGTATCCATGATATGCTCCCATTTGAACTTCTAGAAGTGGTAGATTATTCAACGAATCTAGTCTTTAACAATGACCAATAGAGAAACACATCTAAAGTTAATAAGAGATTATATGCCCAAATAAGTATCATACAAATGCATTAAAGTTGATACAAACTAGGTATTACAAACATTTCCTACCATTTGAAAAAGTTACATTTATTCCACATCATTTTAAGTGACTGTTTATAAATTGCAGGGAATTCAAAAATAAGTAGGACTTTATGATGCAGGATTCATAGAAATGTTGAAGAAGTGAAACCCCCTCAGAATAAAGAAGGAAAGACTAAACATGCCAAAAACATCCAACTTCAGAAGAAAACGTAACGAAACACCCACATATTGTGTAGGCCCTACATATAATTAGTTTCCAAGTACATATCAGTCTGTTTTCTTTCTAACTGCTTTTCGAATTTGAGAAGAGATGCTTACAAAGTGAGTTTTATCACTATCCCACAAGTTTTTTTTTTGACAATGTGAGTGATTCTCACTGAGGGACCTTCAGGGAATGTAAGGAAAAACAATTGGTCTGACTACACTTATCATTACATGAAACTTTATTGAATTAATTTGAGTTGATCATCTCTATAGCCCTACATCTTCTTGTGAAAACAAGTTCATAAACTAAGCCTGAGCTCACCTCTTTTCTTTTTCATTCATATTTTCACTTCCTTCCACAAATATATTTTTTAATTAACTGAAATTAACAACAATTGATTCTCATATTCAACATCTCATATTTTCCCACCCTATTAAACTTATCTAAAGATAAAAATTAAAGAAGCTGAATTATTCTGCAAATTCTATATATTTGTACTAAGACGAATCCTCAGGCTGATAAAAAGACATCCTTATAAATCCCTCTTCGATTATATTCAAATCAAATTCAATCAATTTCAATGATCTCGAGAAGGGAACAATCTTCACTGGCAGCTAATGATAGTGCAACATACACTCACAAAAGAATTTCAAACCGTTATGCCAATGAGTACAATTATAAAGCCACCTGAATAAATAATCACTTTTGGTTGTCTATTTCAATTATATCAAAGTGAAACAACCTTCACTTGCAGCTAATGGTGTAATATAAACCAAGAAAAGAATTTCAAACAATTATGACACTGAGTATGTACATCCACCTCTACGCTGAATACTTCTGACAGAACCCATCTCACAAAGCTTCAGAAACTGACAGATAAACTATATCTCATCTTACAACAGACAGAGAAGAATAAAAGAATGAACAGACAAGGATTTAAATTGGAAAGTGAATAGATTGTCAGTGTGCCAATGGCATTATTATTCTTTGACGTCAAGCAATGGTCATACAGGGTTCGTGCTGAAGAGTAATCTTCAAGATCCTAGAAGTTGAAGAATGTGATGTGTGAGAAATGACTTTCATGTCTGTAATGTATCCTTCCTGGGCCCTTGTAACATACAGAGTAGCGATTGATCACAAGGCTGATTTCTTTGACAGATTGCATTGATCATTGTACAGGATCAATCGTCAAAATCAGCCAATGATCAATCACTAGGCTTTATGATACAGGGTCCTGCATGGAGCATTGACTGGTGACATTGACAACCATACCCTTGGCCTTGATTTGACGTATTAACTCTTTGACTACCAAATTCTGTAATTGCCACAGGCTTTGTATAGGACTGACCAAGTTCAATAGGCAATCAGTTAAAATGTCAAATACTGAATTCTGTAATTCTCATTGACTTTATACAAGGATTACAGCATTCAGCAGGCAAAGGGTCTGGTTTCAAAACAGGTGATAATGATCAACAGAAACATATCAGTAACAAGAGACTTAAAGAACAGCATGGTAAATTACATGTAACTGACCAGGTTGGCGTTTCATAATGCTGTTTGTAATTCATGCATGACTTTATACACACATTTTAATACCAGTTCTCGAAGCTATATTGGATTTTCAATCAATTTGATTCCTATCAGCTCAACTTGGATTCCAAAATTTGTAGATAAGAAATTTTGCATCTTAATGCAAAGTTCATAATTTGTAACAATTTGATGATTAAACTTACAGGAAGTAAGTAACTTGAACCATGATGTTAAAAGGAGAATTAATTGAATTCTCATAGACAGACCCAGAAGCTTATACCTTACAACCAGTTTTATAAAAAAAAATAATACCCTGGCCCTTGAAAACTCCAAACATCACCCCACCCCCTCCCTGAACACACACACAGAAGTAGACGTATAAGTTTAGACTCTACTTTTATTTACTGAGTGATGACAGATATGATGAATCTTATCTTCAAAAATTTTTCCTTCATCAGGAATCATCCAGGATACATAGAACTTTCTTGAAAAAGAAATCCTTTGATTGGATTTCACCAGATTATGACACTGGTACAGGGTGGAATATGAGATGCGAATCTCAAGAGTTTCATTCAGTTTAGCCTTGAGATTTGACAACAAAAGTCCTCTGAGAGTTCTGGGTAATTTGAATCTTTATAGGGCTTTTGAGCTTTCATATGATTCAGCCAGCGGAACCGAAAGGAGAAAATCAGTTGTCATTGATAATCCAAATGAATTAGTTTAGTGCTGAACCCCTTTCTAAACCTACTTCTCACTGTGCTATTCACTGCTTTATGAAGAGCCCCACTTCAGACCAGTAAAGCTCGCACTCGCAGAACACAGGTATTGACCACACTCTATGCTGTAGAAAGGCAAAGCAAAGAAACGGAGGCAAACTCTTCCAGTTTTGAAGTGGACACTTAATGAAACCTGTGATCACTTCTCACAATGATGATCACACATCACAACAATCACAATACACCCTGAAAGAAAGGAAAACTGAAGTCAACCCCTCTGTATTATATTCTACAAAGCGAATGGACAGTAATTGGGTTCTTCTGGTGTTAGATTTCACACTTCAGGCATGCACAGGTAGAAGACTGCATAAAGATAAGAAAGAGAAACTATTCTGAAAATATTTAGATAGAATAAAGTTGTAGTAATAGTAGTAGTAGTAGAAGTAGTAGTAGTAGTAGTAGTAGTAGTAGTAGTAGTAGTAGTAGTAGTAGTAGTAGTAGCAGTAGTAGCAGCAGTAGCAGCAGTAATAGCAGTAGCAGCAGTAGTAGTAGTAGTAGTAGTAGTAGTAGTAGTAGTAGTAGTAGCAGCAGCAGTAGTAGTAGTAGTAGTAGTAGTAGTAGTAGTAGTAGTAGTAGTAGTAGTAGTAGTAGTAGTAGTAGTAGTAGTAGCAGTAGTAGCAGTAATGTATTAGTAGTAAAGTAGCGGCAGCAGCAGCAGTAGTGGTATCAATACCACCTAATCAATTTTTTCAAGTACTGTCAACTGAAAGACAAACTTATACCCAAATGTAGGCCAAAATTTCACTTCAGGATGGCATTTTTAATAATTTTTTAAGAAAGTGTGTTACATATTGATAAATTCATTTTAAATCTATACTAAGATGTTATCAACCATGGTTAATAAACAGAGTATTTTCTCTCCCACACATTTTATTCTTAACTTTACATTTTCCTGATATGCATTGCATGGACGAAATATTCTGTTATTATTACTCACTGCTCATCTATCAAACTACAAAAAAAGGAATGACAAGACAATTCTGCTGACAAGAATGTTATATTGGAGCTCAATAAACCAAACCTCTTTTTTCACTACAAGTTTGAATTCAAGTTTATTGCCAATGACCCTATTCTTTTCTCTGTAAGAGAAACATACATAAATAATGGTTTTGACCTTTGACCTTCCATCAATCTGCCCCAGCCCAATCTTCTGCTGACAGACTTACAAAAAGGATTTTCATTTATGGCTTTACCAGACAAACTCCCACTGTCTGATAATAACAAATTATAACCTTGGGGCTTACTTTTTCTTCTTCAATCTATTCTTGATTGAAGAGGTAGGATTACATTTTTTAATCATTCACCCTCTTTCTAAACCATATTCAAATGTTCTTAAATATCAACAAATCGTGCGCCTGAATTTGAACTAGTGCACACGTTTGAATCCAGAATCTTGTCAGTTTAAGATATCAGTTGAAGCAATTGCTTTTGAAAAATAGTTTTTCAAGCATAGAGACTACAGCACTCTGCAAAACAGATAGAGGCCTCCAAAACTGGTCAAACTGCTGACAATATCTCCTGGAATAAGCACATTGTCTTGTTTTCATCTGTTTAAAACCAAATTCTCCATCTAACCCCACCCTTCCTATTTCTGTCTGTTTGTCCCCTTCTGCACTCTCACTCCTAACATGGATCTACTACTCTGTCAGAGTCGTAGGTCCATGCTCCTAAGTACTACACTGTAAAAACTGTGGTGTTAAAACTGACACCAATTGGTGTTAATAGAGGACCACACCCTGAGGTGTTAAAATAATACCCTAGAGATTGAACATAACACCAAAGAGTGTAAATGTAACAAGGTGTAAACTAACACCACTAATTTAACACTGGTGTAAAATAACTGGTGTGGTCCTCTATGTACACCGGTTAACACCACAGTTTTTGCTGTGTATTCTCCTTTCACCCCCCCCCCTCTATGCATTTCTCTATTACTAATTTTGCTTGAGGAGGCACAGGCCTCTACATCTGTCATAGCTCAGGAAATCTCTGAAAATTTGACCAAATGACTTGACTCTCAAAAGAGGATTTATATTTCTGCAGAGGAGACTGATTTTTGGCAGGAAAAAGATTAAGGGAAGGAAGAAATAGGGGAAATAACACTAGTATATGCAGCCAGAAATCATAAATCTGGAAGCACTTAAAATGCATGCTACAAATTTGATCAAAATGACAGGTTGGACCAATGCCCAAAAAGACTATTGTCCAAATGTGGAAGCAGATCTAACAGCTATTTATAATTTGAACATTAATCAAGACAATATGTTGATGTCAATATATGTTTTTTATCAAACTTTCATTCTATGCAGGGTAGAAACACAGAGTTTAATTTAAAAGAAACTGATTCAAGCCTTTTGAATATAGAAGGCCTATAGGGCATAAATTAGACCAACATATCAATGGAAAGAGTGCTCAGTAAAGATGTATCTACAGATAAAACACTACTTACATCGTTTAAAAGACTATAAAATCAGTAAAACAAAAAAGGTTGAATGAAATATTACACATATTGGAGAGACCACAAAACACTGTGAATTGTGAAGTAAAGGACCAACAACTAGTACATGTACTTGCTAAAGCTAAATACTTATTCCGAGATACAGCCTACAAGACCTATTTTTTATCATTGATATTCAACAAAGTTTTACACTGGCAGTAAATCATGGGTTTCTATAACTTCAAATAATGACTTCATCATATTAACTCAGGTAACAATATCATGTAACCCCATCTTCAATAAAACAGAGAGTGTACACTGAATAGAACTTTTCATGCCCGATGATTGTGAACAACAAAACTTACAATCTGAACCCATAGGATGACTAGGAATCAATCATTTTACATGCTGAATAATAAGACCAGAAGAATAGCATTGTTATTGAGAACAATTTTTGAAATGATTCATTTTCGTCGTACGATCCACACCATGGATGGATGTTTTGAATAAAACACAGTTTGCCGTAGAGATCCTTTAACCAAGGGTAATGACATAGGCCTGTATGTACCTTGACATCCATTAGGACTGTACACCTTGGATCTGCATTTGCAGGTATATAGGCCTTCACAGCCACCAAAGCTCACTTTATGTACATTTTACATGTAGCACACATAAACTTTTCCGAAGGGAGTGCCTAAACAGTAAAATGCCAGTTTATTACCCAAAACTTTGTTTACCTTTCCCATGGATGCAAAAGGATCCATTCAAGAACTCATAGAAGTCCAGTACAATTACAACTAATTAACGAGATGACAAGCAATGTATTTCAGACACATCAAGCAACTAAAAGTTTAAATAAAGCATCAGTTCAGAACTGGAAAGGTGGAATTAATGTGAGATTTAAAGAATAGTACAGCATTTAAGATGATGAGAGGCTTATCTAGCCTTAGGTGAGCTCTAATAATGTTAGGAAGCCTGCGGATTAGCACATTCAATAACTACCATGAAGAACTCTTCACTGACAGGTCTTGTTGCTCTCATTGCTTCTTACAGCAGCCAGAGTCTATAGAAGTCATGGAGCCAGGCTGTGTAATTATCGTTCTTCATATTTACCAAGGATTAAAAGTGAAAGGCACTTGAAGCGCCAGCCTCTTCTTTCTTGCCTCTGACTTACTTGTACTGGGAGGGGGTGCCTCCAGGAGGCCAAAAGTTCAGCTGAAGACTCAAGTGGTTTAAAAACAGACATGAATGACTAAATCCTTGCCTTCCCTTAGAAAGTTTTTTTTTTCATGCCCCCCTTTACAATCATAGTCAATTCTGTCTCATGGATCATTATTTCTCTTCAGCTCAGTTCTATTCAGAAGAGTTTAAAAAAAGAGTTTATTATGATATCTTGCTTGACTAAGTTATTAAAAATTCTTAACTACTGAAAGAAGATACCACAATGCCTACTAGGCATAGTCCACACCATCCATCACATCATCACTGAGAATTATATTCCAAGCCCTCTTAAACAGTTCAGTTCAGTTCAGTTTATTTATTTTCTCATCAATATAAAAAACAATATACAATATGTACATGAGTAAAAATTACACAAAAAGAGAAAAAAAGGAAAACTACTTAAAAGTTCATGAGAACTTGTGAGTTGTAGCTCCCGAACAATAACAAAAAAAAACATATAAAGATCAAATGAAAAATAAACACACAGCATCAGCAATCACCAGCATACATACAAGGGGGGACGGGGGACAGTCAGGGGAAGTGTAAAATTAGGCAGAAAAAAATTATTTTGAATATTCACTTATATACACGTTTTTTAACTTGGCTTTAAATGAAGTTAATGTAGTTGAACTCTTGATAACATTAGAAAGATTGTTCCAGAAATGATTTTGACCATATTTTTTGTTGTTATTTTGGTATTTGGCAATGCATTTTGAGAAGTTATGAAAGAGATAGATTTCAATTTTTCTTGAATGTAAGCCTACTATTTATCCAAATGCCTGGATTATTTTTTATATTGAGAACACTGTTATACTATCAGTTGCACTCAACCTGATCGATTAGCGTTCATACATAACATTTCTAATCTGTATAGCCTCAACACTGAATCATCAACTGTAATATAACATCCCAGAGCAAAGTCTCCAAGGGCAGCATAGGCTAAGCCGGAGTGGTCCATAGTGGATGGGTGTTCTGCTGACGTGACAACATGTTCACATTGAATATCCTGTAAACATGGCAGACTTAATATCTAAAACATACTCCGTGCCTTGGCCATGTGTCTCGATCTCGTGGTTCTGATTATTACGAAAACTGAAACCTCATGGGGGGGGGACGTGTGGGAAAGGAATGGTGATTCATACCAAGTTACTCGGATCAAGGATGGAACGGAAATGAAGAACTACATTTGTCATAGATGTTTCTTGAGGAAGTGCCTACGCTTGTGGTAATATGGGGCCAGCCCTACATGTATTCCATATTTCTTGCGAATGCTGAAAAATGGAAATCTATGAAAATGTGCAGCTCTTAGCCAACCAACTAGCGGGTTTCAGTGGCTTATATTAGCATGTAACTAGCTATTGCTAGCATGCTGGCCATGGACTTCTGTAGCTGGTTGAAAAGTTTGTTTTTGTTAAGTATGTGGCACACACATTTCATAACAGTTCATATATAACTATCAAATAGAGTTTTTTTTTTGTTCACTTTTTATTCAATACCATCTTTCTTTGAAAATCTTTATATTGAGGCCACAATTTACTAGGTCACCTCTTTTTGAACCAGTTTGTTATCCATTAGGACAATCAGACAAAAGTATGAAATAGCCGATAAGTAATTGGTAGCAAATGTATCCTGATTCCATAAGCTTCATAAAGTCATAGCTTTAAAAGAAGAGTTCAACCTAGATCTTGGCATGTCCTATAAGACTTACTTTTAACTGAGCATGCCACCTTCTCCTCAGTATCTGGTTCCTGCTGTTGAGGGGGTGATGAACGCTTGTAAATGACATGGGGATGCCCCTCAAGCACATACTTTTTATAATGGTCCACAGGCTCCAACATATACTCCTCTCCATCATGAGATCTGATATATCCATGCTACAAAAGAAAAACAAAATAAAAAATATATGATAGATGTAAACTAATCAAGATTCAGACCTATATTCAGTCTCTGCATCAAAACCAACTTTGGTTGTTAATACTGGCTGGCTCCACCTGTCACATCTAGAATTGATTCTCCCTAAATAGTCAGCCTCTTCACTTCTTTCTTTTTTTCAGTATATGAGTATTTTTATGATAGTGGAGAGTTTTCCAACAGCGTTTTGAACTTGTCATATTTCATATATTTTAAGGTCAATTGTGTTGATTTTTTTAAGGGATCCTCATCTCATGATTTAGAGATAGTACAGATAAAATTAGGCCTAAAGACAACGTCAATTCCTTTTTAAGGCTTTTTATGACAATAGTCAATCTAAGGACATCAAAATGTGACATGCTCAAACAGGGTATACATGTGATGCAAGTTATCAACATATTTCATATGCATTTTGTTGTAATTGTCGTCATTATGTTGTCAAGTATGCAGGGAATAGCAAAACATTGCACATGAATTGTAAGTAAAGTTTTTAAATTACCGATTTCTAAAAGTGGAACACGCGTTACTCTTGGTGTCCACCTTGTTTTGGGGTAACAAATGTTCCACAGCACAGATAGAATATGGACTGGCAAATGAGATACCTTAGTAAAACTTCAATTTGAAAAACTCCTTCAATAATGGATAAACAATGAGAAATTGTTTTCATAATCTACTGAATGTAATAAATTCTGGGTATTTGGTGTCCATCATAACACGCGTTCCGCATCCATTTTTTTTTGGGGGGGGGGTCATAGTTCTGTAGTTAATTTATAATCTGCAATAAATACCCATATACAGAAATCTATAGCACAAAGGTCTATAAAAACAGATATATAAAATCAATCCAAAAAAAGATTTTTAAAAATGTGGCAGCCATTTTCATTTTGGTGTATACGTTTGGGCACTTTGTAACAAATGTTCCATGCATTTTCAGAGGTAGGAGAAATCTGTGAAGGGAAGCAATGGATACAGCCATGTTTGACTGGCAGGATATAATATGTAATCACAAACCAAAAACTTTTGAGATGTTGAACTTCTACATGGAGAAAATATAAGCCAATTCTCTAACTCATGTAACATTTGTTATGATGGACACCAAGCATAATTCATGAAAATGCCAATAGAAACACCAAAAATTAAAAGTACCGGTAAGTTCATATCAACATAGGCGGCGGAAGCGGGGGGACGTGTCCCCCCTAAATTTGGGGAGGGGGGACGGTCCCCCCTAAATTTGGGGAGGGGGGGACGGTCCCCCCCTAAATTTGTTGTTGATGACCTTTTTTTTTTTTTTGCTTGTCAAAAAAATTTTGGTTGTCCCCTCCTAAAATTTTTGGCTTCCGCCGCCAATGCATATCAATGGAGACCACTTGAACTGCCTCCCCTGGTTATATGGATATCTCATGGATGTTAATTGATAACTCATTGTGTTCAGAGCATTTTATGAATGAATTTATATTTTCAGTCTAATGTCACACTTTCCCTCCCCAGTATTGTTAAATTTATACCTTTGTTAACAACTAGCAGAACAATTTTCACCATTTGTAATATCAACAGTAGAATACCCTTGAAGCACAAGACTGAAAATTTATGTCATTTTTGACATGTTCCACAATCAGTTTCAGAAACCCAAACCCCATTCATGCATAACCATGTACAAAATATGAAAGTGACCATTTACACGGTCAGCCCCCCCCCCCCCCCCCCCTCACACACACACTTTTTTTTCAAGAGGTCCAGTCTGTGAGTTATGATTGCATCAAATACAAAATAAGGTAATATCTATTTTCTCAAACATTCTGCACGATTTTTAAATGACCAAATCGAATAGCATCATGATTGACAGTAGCCAGGATTTGAAGAAAAAGAAAAAAACAAAAAAAAAACAAGTGCACACAGTCATAGTTGCCAAGAATGCACGATACAGCATTTTCATTTATTTGAATGAAGAATAAAAGAACAGTGTTAATCAAAGCCTTGCTCGCAACCTCGCAGGCATAAGTGTCGTGGCTGGGGAGTGAAGACAAAGTTCGAACCCCGGCCCCACTCACACGTATTGCGAGGTTAATATTAGTATACTAATACTTTCAAGGAAAACTTTCAAGGACTTTCAAGGAAACTGATGGTGAAACCCACTCAAGGGTTCATTACATGCCGCCGTGCACAGGTTAGTATAATAATACTAACCTCGCACTAGTGTGAGTGGGTGAAACCATTCCGATCACGCCATATACTTTTTTGTTTTAAATCGAATATACGAATTACGATTACTGCTAGCGATCCACAGGGTTGGAAAGACAACACAAAATGGAACTCGTGGGACTGAACAGAACGACAAATTGTTGCAGTCGCCACTATCAGAAGCAAACAATTTTAGATCTTATGTTTAAATTGAGAATCTTGACATGATACTACAAACACAGTTACCTGATTATCATTTTGTAATATTTGAATTGTACACTAGATGAACACCAAAAGTAGAAAGTCCCACGAACAAACAACTATTCGCCGTCGCATGCAGGTTTAACCAAACTCAACGAATGCAATGCGATATCGCGACAGGTGCGTGCGCAGCAGACAGCGAGCACCAATAAGCAAAGGCAAGCAAAGGATTGTCAGATCTTTGTTGGCATGGTGAATAACTTTCGACCAATGAGTGAAGTTGTAATGTGTACCTCAGGATGCGCTGTGTGTTGATAATGTTTGTTGTGCATGTGTGCAGTGCAGCTTTTCATCATAGATATTTAAATGTTTTGTCGATTAGCGGTCGGTCTGTTTATAAACATGGAAGAAAACGAAGGGGGGCGGGGGATCTCCCATTCTCCTATTCATAGCATTTGAATAATAAATTATCCAACATTCTTCGGCTGAGCATGGGCTGAGTTACCTACATAAACATGACCCTAAAGCTTTCATATTTCATTCTTGTCAAGTTTTCTCGTTTAACTCCAATCTACTGACGAAAAGTACTATTAATAGTTTGCTTCTATAAAATCACAATCCAATTCCCCTTTTATGTATTTCCTACTATTCAGATACACACGTCATAAATCGTCATAAATAGGTAGCCTAGTTTCATTCTTAAAAATTGTTAAGAAATCGCAATTAAAAAAATGGTATGGATCATAATGTATGAAATATTATCACAAGAGTTTCTGCTAACTGTGACGCGGAGTGAGCTTGATTTACGGAGCCAATGCGGATGTTCTTATGAAACTATTTCAGAATATTCGTCATTTTCATATTCACTTGTCTGCAACAATCAGGCTAGAAATTAATAGCATAAATAAATATAAAATTAAAATACCAACAGTCTCAATATTCTGTGGGCACTTCCTGATAACCTGATAGATTTTCAACTGATTATAATTTCAGCTGAACACATAATAAATTCGTTCACCTACCTTGAGAATCATACTAAAATTCTTTCTAAATAAAGGAGTTTTTACATTAGAATATAATAACGCTTTATTTATTTTTTTATACAATAATTTGACCAGTTCCTTTTTATGTCATCCTTCTTTCCCTAACCCTCCAGCTAGGAATAGTGTTGTCTTTCGCAGAAACAAGGGACCCGCGGTTCGGAAAGAGGTATAATTTTAATTCCTGTTTACGTCACTTTATGTTTTATTTAGTCCAATCAGTTCGGCTTGATAATGATATCTTAGACAGTAGTCAACAAACAGGTTGGGGTCACGTGTCTGTCTCAGTTACCAGTCTGTCATGATGTTTATCACATAATCAAAGCATTAGGCACAAACCTTGCCTCGAATTTCAGCCCATGCAGCCCAAGATTCCCGACGTAAATGCAGTGAAGTGATTCCTTCGCAATGACAGATTATTTTTGGCCAAATTTAGTTTAGTCTGGATTTCAAATAATCATCCTCGACGTCAAGTTCGGTAAACTTTATTACAAGCTTTCAACAACATTATTTATATTACAAAGAAAGCCACCATCCTTGCTTCTTCGTCAACAAACATATATCTCCTGCAAATTTTGCACCGATCATTCACTAGTCACACAAAAATCAGAAAGAATGAAAGTGTTAAAACTTCAAACAGGAATGAATTAATTCACGATTATCCATATCGATAGCAGATACTAATAACGATAAATATAATATAAAAGATGGTTTAAAATATCACGCCGATACACAAACCATCCCTTTTCTATACCTATTCCAATTTCCAGAGTCTCCACCCCCCCCCCCCACAAACAATGCGGAAAAAATGGGGGTATGAAGAAATTTGGAAAAGGGTCGCATAAATCATAACACTCATTACAGAGTCAGGCAATAAGCAATCAAGAAATCCCCGAAGTGAAAAGGAAATTGTAAAGTTTAGATTTCCATCCCTGGAAATTGAATTGTCCGAGAATTATTGGGGGCACGTGACGGCAGGCAGCCAATTAAAAATCATCCCCAGGGAGATTGGTAATAAATCTATTTTCTGTCAATGTTCACGTATGATATCCTGAATGCATATCACTTTCAAACCAATCATCTTCCTACCTTTGAAAGGTATGTGATGGCACCGCAGTCCTACTAATAAAAAGTTAACCACAGACAGAGAGAGAGAGAGAGGTTTCTAAAGGCGAAGCCCAATTATTTTATAATAATTTTTCCTTCGTTCCTTGAAACGCTACGACGGTAGAACGGAATATCTTTATTAAAAATCACGATGATAAAATATGATCACTATTTAGAATAATGTTGATATCCAGACAGAAATGTCATCTCGTAGACATACACTGTGTTTTCTTGAAGACCCAATATTTGAATACTTGGAAGGTTACTTTTTGTCTGCACGTGGAAAGTGTGAGAACTGCAAACTTTTGATCGGGATTAATCAGCTCACAGATTATGTGAATTGTGTTTTAGGAATTAAGAGCAATTATCACTGGAGCTAAATCATGCCATAAAATCATCCTAGTGATTGTGGTGTTGGTAATTGCTAGCATTTTCTTTAAGGAATAAGAGGGGATCATAAGATCATTCTTCAATAATTTTCGACATCCAACGAGCCCTTATCAAGAACCGGGGAACGGTTTTGAAAGAGGGGGGGGGGGGGGGGGGTGCTGACCATGTAAAAATCACAGTTAGATGGCAATCTGTACGTTTTGTACGTACGTTTATTAAAAAAAGTGTGAGGTGAGCCCTGGTTCAATGCCGTCTGTACACCTTCCATGGAAAATGATAGAGAAAGAAACTTTGCCTTCATAACATTCTTGATAATGCCAATCTTTCCACCTTCTGCTTCGTTCAATTTCCCGTTCAGGCTTCAGCAGATACTTCTTTCATTCAACTGGAAAATGTCATTAGGAAATCGTAAACTTCAAATGATCCTTTTATTACAATCCCAAGTGGGAATTCAATGTCAATAATTATGGTTATTACTGTCCTCTTTGGCTTTTCATAATTCGATTCTTATGGTAACCAAGGATACTACGGTAAACATGGCAAAGAGACCTCTGGGTAATCGTTTCATGTTTATTTTTTCTCTCTAGTCTTCTGAACACATTAAAAAGTGCATAGCAACCGCAAGTTTAATTCACTTTAGACCACAACACAACTCTGAATGTCTCTATGAAAGATATTATAACCATGGAAATACAAACTAAATGTTTTAACTGTAAAAAGAAAAAGGACTGTGGTGTGATACGGGTTTAAAAGGAAGGCGGACGTCACATCCAGGTTCCCGTATCATTAAGGTGTGTGATCATGGTGATTATGAAAGAACCACTTTGATCGGTTCCTGATGGTATTACCACAATAGCTAGGTTCCTCGGAGAGGAACTAAAGCCGTTCGTACCCTAGAAGCTTAAAGCTTAATTATCTGGCATTGCCAATTGGGCATTGTCAGGGTAAGCAATGGCTAGAGTGAGGAAAATGAAATTACACTGAATTCTTTCCAAGTTTCACTGCAATACAATATAATTTAACTGAATTTGCTCAAGTCTTTGGCAAATAAATCATGTTTACGAAGCCATTTGGTTTGATGTAAGAATGTGAGCATAGCGCCCTTCCTCACTCAACCTGCCGAAACCGTTTGAAGTTTGATTCATTGTGACCTGGATTTGTAGCATGGTTCAATTTTATACTGAGCACGGAAGCAGTTCTTCTTTAATCTGGGTCATCAGAGCCCTGCCTGACACGGAACTGCCACGGATTCAAATCAAACTCAAACTTAAATTTATCTGAAATCATATCTATTAAAGGTAAGCCTAATCACCAATTGTATCCGATTGGAAGGATCCACCAGGGGGGGCACAGCCGGTTCGTGCCCACCCCCCCCCCCCCCGAGGCACAATTAAGATTTGGAATGTGAAAATGCCGTTATAACACAACTGTGCCCCCTTGAAAGTGTGGACCTTTTTTGGGAGGTTGTAAGACATGGCTTTGGTGTCGAAAGAAGAGTAGAGCGGGACTCTTGTATCTCACCAACTTTGAAGAAGAATTACATTTCAACAAAAAATCTACCTGAAAAGGAGCTTGCCATAAAAAGCCTTTCTGGACTTTTTGCAATTGGTCCAACCGAGACCAAAGCTCGCAAGTCCAAACCATTTCCTTTTTCACAAAATCAAATTTTTTCTTCTATTCCAGTTCTTTTCTCTTTTTTGCCCACTTATGCAAGAAAGTTATGCATTAAACTGCAAACTTGCATTAGGTTCAGAAGAATAGTGATGTAGGTTCTATAATTAGAAGTAACGGTTTCACTATTATTCGCTGCTCCGATGAATTATAAGCCGAAGATTGATTGCGGTATGTAAAGCCTTTGAGCTTTGATCGTGTCAAACATTACATTATTTGTTACAGCCTGAAGATGGCTGACTTTACAACTTCGTTTCGTTTCATTCTCATTTCTCATGTTTTAGCTTAAACGCACTTTATTACGTGAATGAATTAAAATGAAATGAAAATATTTCTTGTGTTTGACGCTACAGCGACAGACACACCAATGAAATAGACTTGAAACTGATCGAAGGTGTGCCACTGGAAATGGTTTATTTCCAATTCGTCCAATTGCCAACTTGTCTTCTATAATTTGGTCTAATGGTCTAATTGCCAATTCGTTCACTCGCCATTTCGTCTAATAACCTGTTGGTCCAATAACCATTTAGTCCATATAGCATTTGGTCTAATTGGACTAAGTGTTAATTGTGCAAAATGAATGAAAATGAAATGGACATTAGACCAACTGGTTATGAGACGACGAAATGGTGATAAGACGAAGGCCCTGGATGATCGGACCAAATGGTTATTAGACGAAATAATGATGGACGTAATGGCATTAGATTGAATAAAATTAGACCATGTGAGGAGTGGACGAGTTGGCGATAGACAATATCGTTATGGCTTTGATCGATCTGGAGTTAGTTTCGTAGGTAGGACTGCTGCTTGAACGGTGGACTGGAATGAAGGTGGAGTAAATGATGGGGTCCGTCTCAATTGATGTTGGAATTTATCCTGTTGACACACGGCACACAGAAAATCGGACTGTTCATATTTGAGAAAGACCGGCTTTTGTTTATTCGGGCGTATTTACAACCGGGGGTCTCTGACCGGCTTGAAACTTCATAAGCCTGCAGAGACGGTTCCCCTATATACTATCAAACCCGTACCTTCCATAGTAAACATTCGTTTCTGCTGAGAAGGTTGTCATGTTCAGATGAAAAATTGCACGAAGAAAGGTTAGATAAAATGCGTTGAATGATCAAATGCTGCTATCTAATTTAGATATCAATACATCGGGCAACGGTATAGCGTTCTCTTCTACATAATATGTGCTCCGTTCCCCTTCCCCAACAGATCCATAGTATGTGTGTGTGTTTGAGAGAGAGAGAGAGGATGTGTGTGTGTGTGGGGGGGGGGTGGGTGTGTATGCGTGGGGGTGATGATGAGCGGCCATGGGAAAACGTAATCTTGGCCCATGCTCTTCCTCTTCACCCCGTCTTCACCATAAACATAAATACTCCAGGCTTTCGTTTTTTCTCTTAGGATTGTTCTCCTGGAGAAGTCAGCAAACTAACTTTGTTACACATCTTATGATTCTCATCTTATTAACATCTCCTAAATTCACACCATCTTGTCAACATGGTAAACCTCTGTATATGAAATAGGTCAATACTTACTAATCCACGGCAATTGCTGATCGCTACACTTGATTTCCTGTGACCCACGATATGGCCATGATAGTGACACACGTCGACGTTCCGATGTCGCCTCTCGACCCCCGTCGAGTTCAAATATTCGACAACGAACGCTTTAGAAGTGAGTCTATGATTCAGCGTTAAGTTCAAGTGAAATTCATTCCCGTATGCGGAGAGTTTGTAGTTCATTCGACCATGGTGAGGAACGTAGTGGTGTGGTCGACCGTCGTCGTCGGCCACGTGCGACGATGACGACGATGTGTGTTCTTGCTCGACATCGTTCTCACTAGGAGCATGCCTTCGAGTCCTTTTCCTGCTGTTTATAACATCGAAAGATAAGAATTCCCCTCTGTGATCAACAAGGGTTGGGATTATGATTTCGTGATCGCCTACGCGTCTTTGAAGTTCATCTGTGTTTATCCCAAATTTATCCCATGTAATATTATACAGATGAAATATTCCACACAAAAAAACATTTCATCCAAACAACACAGCCCAACGTCGACGTCGAAATCATCGAGAGTTGGCATCCACATCGAGGTAATCGGGGAAAGCATCCATTGATTCCCAGAAACATAACGGATTCCACAACCACATCAGCGATGGATCGACAACAGTTTGGTAGATCCAAGGTCAGGCATCACCATATTCATAGCATCATCGGTAGTCGATTTCATAATAAAATGGGAAAGAAAAATGAGGAAAATATGTTAAAATATGAACACCAATCAGTTCTATAGACTCATGGACATAAAATATATCATTTGGCGGACTCTGCTCACACTTATTGAATCAATCATGTTTAAGCTGATGATAAGGGTTATTGGGACATACTTATCCACTACAATCATGCTCAGATACATTGATTTGTTTACACACGTGCTTCGTTGTTTTGTTTATTTTGGAATTCAATAACATTATAGTTAAAAGCCATATAACCTCACAAAAGTGGACATAATTACACTCATAGACGAAGTAATCTATACAAATGAGGGGATGTCCTTATAATAATCTGAGTATTACAAACTCCCACATCTCTACTTTGGAATTAGTCATTGCAAGCCATATAATTCTAGCAACAACTTGCAAAAATGAAAAATCGATAGTTTCTCTACAAACTGTAGGCTAAATAAGATTAATGTGACAGGTTTTGTATAGGACGAAGAGACTAAAAAAAACACCGAAAAGGTTATGAAAAGGGCAGATTATTGCAATATGAAAAATTGAAATTCCGCTTCGTTCGCAAAGCAATTTATCCATGGAAACATCCCGACCTCTCAGACGGCGACGACAAGACAACTCGAAGCTTTACAACTCACATTAAAGCTTTAAATTACTCTTAAATCAAGGGGAACTTTTATTCTGCGTAGAAGCGGTAACTTGTCCTCTTTAACAACCCAAGTAACCTTATTCCATGGTTATTTTTGTGGGCATTGTCGGAGCCAGACATTTGTTAGAGTTTGTTGGGTATCGATATCGGCTAGGAAGGTGTTTGGGGGATAACAATCCCGGGTCGGCTTTTCACAATACGTGCGGCAACAATGCTCTCTATTGACGGGAAATTTCACGGAGACGAAGCCGAGTACAATGGCAGAAAATCGCTTTGATATTCATAGCGGCCTCCGATGAATATTATCTGATATTAAAGGTAAGCAACTTGGTGCAAGATCAATCATTCACATGGCTAACCAATGCAAGGATCATGAATATTACTTGATATTACTGCACCCATGGCCCAGGCACATGACTGCCTGGCTGATGTGATTCGGAATGTATCTGGTCACCGTGGTGACGTTATCTGGCGGGTGGGGGAATGGGGGGGGGGGGGTGAAGAATCCTGGAAGGGTATTTGGACATTGGTCAAGTACAAAATTAAATGGAACATTCATCCTGTCATCAAGCTGGTGTTCATGATATGAGAAAAACATATGACTAGGCCCTATAGATCGGACGGAAATCAATCAGGGAATAACATGTCTTCTTTAAAAAATCATTTTCTTACTTTTGTTATGACACATGGGGGGCAACCTATTCAATACATGTTTTATGCTTACATGAAAACCAACTTGAATTCAGGGCGGGCTTATCGTTTACAAATTATTTTATAAAGAAAATAAAATTCAAAATATGATATGTTTTCAAAATTCCTGAATATGACAGTCCCGGCAATTCCCCCAAAATGCGGGAATTCTGATAAAATAGAGAAAGTTATTTGCACTTTTCACTTGTGTTATTGGTGGGGTTGCAAAAATATTTTGCATGGCGTCATAACATGGATCTATAAAATTCATAAAACAAGCTAAAGTGTGGGAGAAAATTTTGCAGTGTAACGGTCTAACGGGAAAGTCTCTTTGGCCAAACTTTGTATAATTTCTGCACTATCATTTGGCAGTACTTTTCATATTAAGATGCGACAGTGCGATTTATCTGCCTTTTTCTTAAACTCTATCTCTCCGCGATTGTGTATCATTTACAAAAGGAAAAAACCTTAGAACTCTCAGTTTTACCAGGTTTTACGATCGCCGTTTGAAAGGGATGGGATAATTCCAAGCACCAGAAAAGGCAGGTACCGTTTCTTCATTCACCCTCGCCCTTATCACCAATCCCTTGTCGGGTTTTATTTCTTTACACCGGTTTCTTCTTCTTTTTACCCTTTATACAGAAATAAACGCCTTAGAGTATAGATGGGAGATGCAGGGTATTGAAAATGTGCATGCCCTATGACTAAGAAAGGAAGAAAAGGTAAAAAGAGCGGACTATGAATAGCGATGAGAGGTGAAAAGGTTGAGTGCAGTAGACGGTGATAATCAGTAGGAGTATATATTCTGTGCTATATACCAGTTTGCGGGTTTATAATTACAGCTATCTTATTGCGTTATTCAACGGTGTACTATTAATGCTATATCTTCGAACTTTTTGGTAAAAGCACGTATCCATATTGTTATAAAACTCATTATCGGCATCCGTTTACCTCACCAAACCCATAATAAAGTGACGCTGTGCTGTCTGTCATACGTACGTCACAAAATGTTTGTCCAATTGTTACGTAATCTATATATCGTCATCCTGCCATTCCTGCGATGATGGAATTGAATATCACTGACAAATTAGTAAGAACATAGTACGTCAGTCCTACAGGTGTGCTCATTATGTGAATTTGAGTTAAAGGTCTTTACTATGAAACAGGTGGGATTGTTTTAAATAAAAAAATATGAGAAACTTAAAATTAAATCTCCACAGGTTCACCCAAGAAGTGTATCGCCTTGTATATATATTTAGACCACCTTACACCAAAATAAACACTTTATCAACAAAGGGAAAGGTGTCTGGAAATTGTAGAGGTAGAGTATTACACGGGGTCAGGCAGGGGGCATGGTTACCAAAGTTCGCGACGCAATCACGGAACGTAAATCATGAAGAAATATATCGAGCGGGTGCGGAGCTAGGGGCATGCGACTGTTCAGACTATTTTTCATTTTGTTCTAAATATGTAATACTGTATTTGCAACACTTTGTCGCTTTGATACCATCATTCTCGTCTTACATCATATTGACTTCTATTTAGAAAGTTACAACACATTTTGATGCAGTGAATGATCGTAAAATTAGTACATCGAATCATGACATCACTATCATTACAAATTCTACACCTTTTCGATATTGTTTGATAACGACTTGGTGTAAAATTGACGAATTGGTGTTACCCCCGCGGTGTTATAGTAACGTTCCCATGTAACGTTCTTGTAGATGGAATCCATTAATGCCATCTAGACAGTCATCGTTTTAAAGAACGATTTGAAAGTTTAACTGAAAGTTTTTTGGGGAAAAATATAGAATTCCACTTACAAAGTCATTAGATGAATTCAACATATTATGGAAAATCACATAACTTTCTATCATAACTATGATATATCCTCTGCGATATGAATCGGCAATCAGTGATTCATGTATACTTTACAGGAATAGATCTTCCTTAAAAACCATGGCGAAGGCTGCCAAAGAAAGCACATGGCTTAAATATATAAAATCATGTTTCATACTTCAGGGTGACATAAAAGAGAAGTCTTATTAACCAGGGAATTGTAATGGAGACAATTCCCTTCATTAACTCGCTATCCCATCAACAGTAATAAACCATGGACCTATATGCTCATGATTAAACCGACATCAGTCATCGCATTTGAAACATAGAAGTAGGCCTAAATTAAATCGATTATCGATATGGCTTAGCTACGATGAGATTTAGGCTGAAATCCCAACTGTAGGCATATTAACATGTTATGTAGATCGATCTCGGTCAATCTCAAATGCAAGTTTATTCGAATCACCTGCATGGCCCGAAAGTTAGCACAGCTTTGTTAGAATGTCTTAGTGCTACTTCAATATAGTAATTAAACAACATATATCAGCAATGTTGCAAAATTTACTATCATTGTAAATCATGATAACTTTCTCTGAAGTTTCTTACCGTGATAGTGAGCGGGAGGGATAATTCGTCCACTCAGACATTGAGTCAGTATACCTAGCAGACAGCCGAGGATCAAGGCAAAGTCCGTTATATCCATTGCGATTTGGCTATACTGTGTACATCATCAGTAGAATACAATCATACACGTGTAGTGTTGCATCGGCATATACCTGTTTGAACAGTATGTGAAGGGTAGAGCCCCTCTTAAGTTAAGGTTTCAATGTAATGTACTGCAAAAGACGTTACAGA
Source organism: Lytechinus variegatus (assembly GCF_018143015.1). Taxonomy (NCBI): domain Eukaryota; kingdom Metazoa; phylum Echinodermata; class Echinoidea; order Temnopleuroida; family Toxopneustidae; genus Lytechinus; species Lytechinus variegatus. The sequence continues at coordinate 14,536,792 of NC_054750.1, forward strand.
TGTAAGTGCACAGTTGTAAGTTTATGGCGGGACGCATACGTCCCATACATTTAAAATGGAGTGCATTCACTCAATCAATCAGTCAATCCATATAAATTGTTATTATGGGAATGAAAAAGGCAACAAGCTGGATGGTTTTAACATATTCAGCTCACTTTAACCCTATCCGGGTTGTAAGTAGTCTCGACGTTGATTTCACCCGGATCTCTTAGGTAGCTCGAGGTCTCGGTCGTCGGGTCACTTGTCTCTCCCCTTTACGCTATATTTCCCAAAACATTTTCTTTCTTCGCCGGCCTAGTAGCAAGAATGAACGGTCAGCAAATGACCCACGATGGCTACTTCTCACCACTATAAAATATACGATTCTTCAGTGTTCCGCAAATCAAGGATACAACCTAATTTGATATTGATCCACTATTCCCGTGTGCCTCTTCCCTCAGCTAATGGTGAAGGAAATTTAGCGTTCCGATTTTCCAATATGTTGCCTGAGTAATTTGTCTTGCTGAGCTTATTTCCACATTTAAATCCTGGGTCTGCGTGGGTTCGGTCTATCCCCGATAGCTTGAGCAACGATGTGACACACTAAATGCTAGGCACACGAAACTTGGCATAAGTTGATACAGAGATTCAGTAAGTACTGCTGCTGAACTTGCGTACATTCAATACTCGAAGAACTCGATGTGAGGAGTCTTCACCGTGAAGTTATCTGGCTGTGTTGTGTTTGTTGTCTTGCTTGTCCGAGGTAAAACAACAATTCAGTTCTGTTCTTCTCTCGTAAATCTGTAAACAAAAAAAAAAAAAGACCGGAATATGATTACAAGCCCCCTCCCTGCTAACATAAGTAGCGCATCTAATTTTGTCTGAAGGAGAGCAGCAATAATAGACATTCTACTTTGATCGATGAAAGGCTTAGTCCTACAACATCGTTGGAGTAAACTAAACTAACTAAACCGTATGAAAGAGATGATGTGATGGACAAGAGAGAGAGAGAGAGAGAGACGAAGGGTGAGAGTTGAACAAAGAGAGGGGGAGTAGAGAAAAACGATATATAATGAAAGCAAAACGTCATCGTTATTACATGTTCAATTTGTCAATATCATGATCAGCTTACTTTTTTTATCAGAGTTAAAATTTTGTATACGCGTGTATCTAGCATTAACATGTACTATTTAGAAGTTTCGTGGATAAAAAGCATGCAGGGTTACAAAAAAGCTTGAGGGAGAACTTCGCACGTCTTTGATCACTCGTGTGGACGATTGATGGTGATTAAAGGTCACAAAGCAGACTCCATAAATGTCATTAACGGTGAGAATGAACCTGGAAAGCCCTTGGCAAATTACGCTTTGGGGAAATGGCAATAATATCATTTTTTCTAGAATGACTATTGTATTTGTATTGCAACGACTCGAGCGGCCGAATAGATTCCGAACTTTGATGCATGGATTTCATTGTCGAGTGCTTTTTTTATTTCATCACTAAACAAACAGTAATATAACAATAATTGCAGAAAATTACTGCTTCTAATGAGAGGGAACTCATGAACCGTGCAGTGAGTAATACTCAAACCAGCTTCCATATGTCACCATAAGTTCAGGATATAAATATCGTGATTTTAACAATACAAATTATATGAATTATTGTTAACATAATACTGCTTAATGAGAAAAACACACGAAGCAATTAATTACATTATCCCATAAGGAGTCTGCTAATAATATGTACCCAAAAAAGTAAAAAACCTAAAATTGCAGTGGATAAATCATTTGCATTGTCACTCGGTGGATGATAAATTACCTGTTCACTTACTTACCTCGTAAATACTTATTTACTCTGTCTGGTTATTTCCGTTAATGTGTTGCAAATGAATTTACACCATGACAAAGTCCAAGTTCACGAAGTGAGAGATCAAAGCAGAGTTAAAAAAAAATGATTCTAGACTTCAACCAAGGTTATGCAGTCCTGAGCTTTCCAAAATCCACCTGTTAGTTCAAAGAGCTAAGAGTTTGTGTGCTCACCCGGTTGAGAGTAAATATACACCTATTCTTGTGATTGTGTTCCCTGTAAATGAACACCTATACCGACTCTCCAACGTCCTTCCCTCGATAGATTCAACACGCTGAATGAGATGATATTTCGGAAACACCGTCTCTAATCCTGCAGATTCTACCGACTTTACCGCTGAGGGCGCATGCCAAATCGAGACCGAGATTTCTCCTCGGCAGATTGAAGACAAGCATTGTCATGATTGTATTCGAGTTGTGGAGGAATGAAAGACCTCTCATTTTGTGTTATGGGTTGTTTCTCATTTATTTAAATCATAACCATCAAGTGAACTAGCGTACTAACTGGGGTTAGTTGTCTAGACCCAACCACGCGCCCCCTCCCCCAATAAAATATAAATAGACAAATAGCAAAAAGATAATTAAAATTTTGTTTTGTTTTTCATTGCTTTATTTTTAGTCCTATTCAGTTATTATGGAAGGCTATCGGAGGTTTTTTTATTCTCTTCCTTTGCTTGCGAGTAACTCCGTCATCTTCTAAAATGAGAATCCAGCATTGGTAATACAATGGTTTTGTGTTAAAGGGGAAAAATACGAAAAACAGACTATAGAATAGGCTTTAAGATATTTTTAGCTCTTTCGCTTCGTCGTCGTGACTTTTATTTGTACATCAGATTAACTATTTTCTTATTAAAAAGTTCTTTGACTAAGAAAACACATTTTACCTGAACTCGGGTTTCCATTTCCATTATTTCCTTCATTAAAAAAAAGAATAATTCTGCTTTTCGCTGTCGCATAATACCGCCTCGAATAGGTTTTACCACCTCTTATAAGATTCTGAATACAATGGACTGATTACAGAAATGATAGAGATGAAATTGATGAGAGTAACTAGGCCAGCGGAGCATGATTTTCAATGTTTTCAGTATCATTAATCATGTCGCTCTATTTAATGTTCGACGGCCGGGTATCTCTAAGACATACAGGCATCAGTAACGGTACCATGTGACTTTCTTGAACCGTGAAGATGATAGACTAAACATTGAATACTCGTAGACGATAACATATCACATCTACCACCCTATTAGACACGTTCGAATCATAGAGATGTCGGTAGACTCTCGATATTAGAAAGAAATAAGTCTTGAGAGAGAAAATTTTGGCATTTTAAAGATGTTATCATCAATTTGCCACAAAGCCCCTTTGTCATTTTTGTTTTTACTTACTTTACAAGGTGCAGAGTAGACGCGATAGCTCAGTCGGTATAGCGGGGGTTTCGGATTCCGGTGGCCCTGGTTCGATGCCCACTTGACGTGCTAGTGCTCTTTGAAGAGGCATTTATCCTCATCGTCAGGTCCCTCGGAGAGAAAATTAAGCCGTCGGTCCCTTGGTTGTTTCTCGCTTATAAGCGTTCATACCCTCTTAGCAATGAACAAAGGGGATCGGTGGGGGAAGGAAAAATAGGAGAAAAGGTAAGAAAGAATGGAGAAGAGTATGTAAATGATAGGCCATACACAGTCAATGTGTCTTTCTAATACACCTTTATTTGACTGAGAGACAATGTGACATCACATTTCGGTCGTTTTGCTCCATCCCACGAAACATCGTAGCTCCGCCTCTGTAACTTTGCATGGTTATGGCTCTACAAGCTGACCACATTACTCCTATCTATTATGATTATACCTACCACAGGGGCGGATCCAGCTTTCGCCAATAAGGGGGGGGGGGCGAAAAATATTTTCATCAGCATTTTTCTCGATTGGCAGCTATAACCTGATTTTTTGTTGGTTTTTCAGGGGGTAGTCCTAACTAAAGACTGAAGTTTGAAGTATATGTTAGTTTTTCTTGCTATAAATAATGTAAGGTATCTCATGTGGTCTTAATATATAATGCGAGCGCGAGCGATAATTTTCATGTAAAGTCTATATTCCAATTCTTCCCCTCACCTTTTTCTTGTTTCCTTTCGGGGACGGGCCGGCCGTTACGAGGCTGTAAATTACACATCATGGGTATAATACCCTTTTCTTACTTTTCTTTCTGTTTTTCGTAGTTTCTATCAAGTTAAAGAGTACACTTTTTCTGCAGATTGTCAAAAAATAGGGGGGGGGGGCGGGGCGGCTCGGCCCCCTCCTGGATCCTGGTCTTAATATATAATGCGAGCGCAAAGCGCGTGCTAATTTTTTCATGTAAAGTCATGTAAAGTCTATATTCCAATTCTTCCCCTCACCTTTTTCTTGTTTCCTTTCGGGGACGGGCCGGCCGTTACGAGGCTGTAAATTACTCATCATGGGTATAATACCCTTTTCTTACTTTTCTTTCTGTTTTTCGTAGTTTCTATCAAGTTAAAGAGTACACTTTTTCTGCAGATTGTCAAAAAATAGGGGGGCGGGGCGGCTCGGCCCCCTCCTGGATCCGCGCCTGTACCAATCAACCCCCACCTCACTCCTTGAAAGACACCACCCATTATCATGATTATGATCAATAATGTCTCACAATATACCATTAAAAATATATATATTTCACGGTAATCTGACAAGCATAGTCTGTTGGAATGTGTTTCATCTTTACAATCACGAGGTTACAGACATGATGTATGCTAAATTCAAACCATTTCCTTTAATGTGGTGTGCCAGAAACCGTCGTTTGCTGCGGAAAGTGGACCAAGGTGATCACAGAGGCGCCCGACGTCGATGATTGCGGTCAACCGACAACGAAGCTACCTCGTTTGATGACAATCGCGCTAGTCATGACGACATATTTGTTTGCGTGGTCAGGGGATTGGTCAATATCCTCAAATCTCTCTCACTCCCTCGAGTGGCGCACCTATAAAAATAATGATGTAGCGGACTAAAAATCAGAAAAATACAAAGGTCATCAAAATTCTATCTGGGGTTGGGGCACTCCCCCTGGTCACCCCCCCCCCTCAGGTAGGTCCTATACTGATTCCCTGTATTTCTGGGAAAGGTGTCTTGAACTTTTAGTCCTCGATTCAGAATAAGTTTTAAGTGATTGATTTTATTCGTCAAGAATATCGCACGATATATTACCATGACTAGGAAGAATACCAGGATAACCCTTGAAAGCAGTGGCTTATTTCCAATGGGGTCCTCAAGTATTTATATCAAAATAGAATACAGAACTTATCCTCATCCTCAAAATTTGTCATATTATCCATATTTTTGTGATAAAGATTCATACATCAGTCAGTCTTAAGAAGGCGATGCTCTAATCTCGAAGTCCCACTGTCTTCAGGCAGACAACCACTGAAGGATTGCGGATGGAGCGATTTTTACCGCCCCCATCTTACCCCAAAAATGAAAGATAAAGAAGGTGCCAACTGAAACATGCATCATACTTCCTTCCTAAAATAATTTTCCCGAAGGATGATCTTCGTAATATTCTTATTTCAATTCATTGAACATGTTGAAGTTCAGTTCATATGTTTTACCCTCACTTTCCCGTAATCAACCAAATAGTCAACGGACATATATTTACAATAGCAAAATGAAATGATAGTAAATGCAGCAATGGTTAATTGTATCGCGCAAAATATAAGTATATTGATAAAATTAATGATTGGTCGTAATTATGTAGCCACCCCCCCCCCGAAAAAAAAGATGTTATAGGCTTAACATTGTTTTTTATCACAAGATGGTAGCAAGACTATTTGATTATATTACATGTGAAATGAAAATGATGGGCATATCTAAAAAGATAAACTTAAAAAATACGTTAGGACTCCAAAAATGATTTGTCGCAATTTTAATGTGTCCAAACAAAGATTAAACATTCCTGATTATTATCCATAAGGAAATTATGTTTATGAAGAGTCAATATGCATCAGTTTGATATGTATTCGTTTCATGTATACCTTTTGTTTGTCTGCTTGTGATTTGTATAGACATGTGGCTCTTCGTCTTGGTTTGTGATTAATATGGGGTTTAAACCACCATGACCATCAGTTGGATCATAATAGGTCTATGGTTGGATGTAGCAATTTACAAAGATCTACCGTCTTTCATGTCTTTGGTCAAACCTGTCAGCTTGAAGGTGGGCACAAAGAGATGACCTCATCAGCGTCTAAATAGACTATTTTATTTCATTTCACTTCTTTTAATTTCAATCCATTTATTAAATTTCCTTTCATTCCATTCCATTTCATTTTATTTATTTCATTTCATTTATTTCAGTCCGTTCTGTTCCATTCTATACATTCCACTCTTTTTCATCCTATTCCACTCCACTTCCTCCATTCCATTTAATTTCATTTCCTTTCATTCCATTCTATTTCATTTAATTTCATGTCATTCCATTAAACTCCATTTTTAATTATTTCATTCAATTCCACTCCATTTCATACTTTATTTCATTTCATTTATTATTCGGCAATTAATAGAGCATTTGCATCTAATTTAATATCCTTCCATTCCATTCCATTTCGTGTCATTCCATTCAATATCATTTCATTTCCTTTCATTCCATTCCATTTCGTGTCATTCCATTCTATTCCATTTCATTTCATTTCATTCGGCAGTCATTAAAACATTTGCATATAGTTTAATTTCCTTTCATTCCATTCCATTTTATGTCATTCCATTTCATTTCATTCAATTCCATTTCATTCAATTCAATTTCATTTCATTCAATTCCATTTCATTTCAAGATAGAACAATATACAAAATAAACAAACTCAATTGCAATGATAAAACCAAAAATTCGGAAGTATTATCAACTGGAAATTTATGGAGTCTGATTCGGTCATTGACCTGTCGAAGCCAACTCAAGTTACGTTACTAAGAATACAATATATGTTTAAAAAGGTTTACATTATAAGTCAGACAAATTATCGCCTAAGTATCATGTATAGTATATACCATTCTTTAATCGATATCATAAAAAAACACTAATCATTGCGCAAACCTAATCACCCAATTCATGTATTTTTTGGTGATGCCTTAAGTCCACACAAACCCCCCCCCCCCCATCGATCGAATGTCAGTGCTTTGGGTAATTGCAGGACGAAGGGTGTTAAACTGTTGAAGATATGTTTTTTTTTTTAAAATCAAGAATTGTGCCTTTTAATGATTTAACTCCCCAAGCATTTGAATTAAACAAATTATAGGTCTGTATATACTGTCATAATCCCGGATTATGTCGGGTTCCAACACGTAAAGAAATATGCCTGTGCTGGTTGTAAAAGAAGATGGAGAAGGAAAAGTGAAAGCACCTATCTCTTGTGGTCCTACTTCTTGACAGTTGACAGTATCCTGTTGAATGCGTTGTAACAAAAATGGATACCCTCAAAAACTGAGACAATGGTATCTGCAAGAGAGGACCTATCTATTTTGGTCCTACTTCTTGTCAGTTGACAATATCCTGTTGAATGCGTTGTAACAAAAATGGACACCCTCAAAAACTGAGACAATGGTATCTGCAAGAGAGGGTTGGTCCTGATGCGACAGTCACACCAATAAAACCGACTCCTAACCGATTGGTGTTATGTCATTGGTAATAATGTTACAGCTCCTGTTGGTCAGGAGTCGGTTTGTGTGACTGTATCAGTAGTCTTAACAAGGAGTTCTCACAAATCAGGCTTTACATATATTTAGGATCTTGATAGGGTCTTGCAAGGCCAGATTGTGCCTTGCAATGGTTTCGGTTCTTATTAGCGGGCAACAAAGCAGATACCTGAACAATAAGATGGGCCGATCTTTATTCAGAGAATTTGACACGGGGGCTTTGCGACTAATCCCCGTACATGCTGTAATTGTTGGTAAGTCACCAGCAGAACAATTTAGGATTACCCCCCAAAATAGGCCGAATACAAGCAAAATGTTCTGCTTCATGCAATCGGCGCCATTGAGTGGTGCTTGGATGGGGAGGGGGGGGGGGGTGGCACCAATGGTAGACCCCCTACCCCGGATCGAAAAATAGGGGGTCACAAGGGGTCCAACTTCGGCAAATATCCTCTTAAAAATCACAAAACCCTGCAACGCGCGGGGGGGGGGGGGTTGTTAGACCTGTTTTATTGTCCCCCCCCCACTGCATTATTCTATCCGGGGGGCACTAGACGTTCGGTATCTTTTTTGTTGGTAAGGTTTGACAAAGGCCATGCATGGATGTTAATAGACTATATGGCCGTTATTAATTTTACAAAATCGATTTATTTCAGTAGCCCTTCTTCTCTTTATACCGTTTGAATACTAACACTTTGCATGACGCAATTTAATCATGAAGTATATTTTTGATGATAATTGTTCTAAATTAATCAGGATCGGGTTGTGGGCTGTCGGAATTTCTCCTTTTATATCTGACAATCTTTGCCACCAAGTTCCGTCGGATTTGATAGTCTGGCCTGTAGCCCCTTTTAAAAATTACCCAGCAACACCCATTTGCCGCCTCTCCTGGCCCCCGCATCGTCATTGACCGTTTCGGAAACAGACGTAACAACGCATTTCAATTAGTCTAGTTTGCATCATTTAAAGGAATCAATGCAAACAAGTTCTCAATGAATCATTCTATAAGCTAACAGGATGTTTTTTATGTTGATAATACAAAGAATGCAAAGATTTAAATGAGAGGAGTTAAAGAAAAAAGGGAATATAGAAATTAATGATAAAAATGGTAATGGTGAAAAATATTCAAGAGAAGATTTGTGTGGGGCTGGGGCTTAAAAATAGATCAACAAAACAAATTGAACTTTTCTGACCACTCCCCCTTTATCAAACCATTTATCGGCCTCTGCCTTTATAATGATACATAATTTTCTTTCATTTTCGTCATTTTTCTTGTGTTGCTACGCAACGAGTTATACCGAATAAGCAAACACGTTGTGTAATTAGTCTTGGTCTGTTAGAACCTCACTGGCCAGATCCGTTTCATGTCATTAGGTAGAGAGATTAAAGACGATGGATTTAAAACTGATATATTTCCCCTTAGTGACAATGAAATGTACTAATGTTCATTACGCAACATATGTCAGCCCAAATTAGGTCATTTAGCAAATAGTTTCACACTGTACATAGTCCTAGTCTGCAGGCACAGACCCTGATTGGAACTTTGATCAATAAGTGTGCCTCCAAGCAAAGACTAGCACATATAAAACTTGCTGTTACGAGAGAGCCTTCAGTACTAAAGTCATGAGTAGGCTGCACATATAGCCTTAACTCGAGTGAAGGATTTGCCCAGCAGCAGACTAACATAGGCCTGTGGGTTTTTTTACGCACTAGGAAATAATGCTTTAAAAAACAAGGGTATTTGTATAATTTATCATTTCCTATGACATGTTTATTACTTTAACTTAAAGATGGCAGCACAGGGATTCTAATGTGTATCAAGAAATGGAAAAAAAATTAGGAGAAAGGGAAGAAATAAGGACAATTATAGCTCAGTGAAGGTCTTCCGACTTTGAACCACTATGTCGGTGTTCAAATCCCACCTCAGCACCCGAGTCCTTTGGCAAGGCGTTTATTTACATACATTTGCCACTTTTCATCTACATTTTGACACTCTCTATCCAGGTAGGAAAGGTGTACTCGGCAGGAAGAAATGCCTTGCATGCTCCAGTGCCCAATCAAACTTTAGCCGTTCCAAAGCCGGGGTGTACAACTGTGTAACGCTTAGAAACATCGTATAAGGCGCTGTATAAAAATATGTTACATGTTACTATCATTATCAAGAATGTAAAAATAGGCTAGGGTCGTAATATCCCTATAATGAAAATAAGAGAGAAAAAAAATATGACGTCACATTTGGTCGTAGCCCCATAAAGATCGTGCGGCCCGGCACCACCCCTGAAATTCCCTTGCCCGAGTTTCCAGGATTTTTTTTGAATGAATGGACTGGCATCCTCTTTTTCAAAGAATACTGAAAGATGAAAATCACAACCAGGATACAGGTCCAATGAAAGAAAGATCTTTTGATGTCGGCATTATCATTAAAGATCCTGTTCCCCTAACTAGAAGTGTGTAATTTGTCAAAGTCAACTGGACGCAATTAAACGTGCATCATGATTTTAAAATGTGATACAAAAGAATTTTAGAAATGTATACGTACAGGAAAATGATTGATAAACCCTTAGAAAATGGTGCTAATTGAAACAAGCTCTCGTCATGATTGCTCATAACGTTCCTAAAATCACACTATATTGGTATATTACTCTCCTGCTGCGTTTCCTGTATTGATATGCCAATTCTATCCGTCAGGAGACAGATCCGATGGTAAGGCATCTTGAAATAAACTATCAAAAGAAATTTGTCTCCAATAACGCAAATAATTGTCTTTATCAGTGTCTGGATATTCTATTTCTACGGTGCATGGTCAGATGGCGATTCCGGTTGTATATTCTTTTGGCCCTTGGCTATATAAAAAATGACAATGGAACAGACAACCTCGCATTGATTCTTAAAAAGAGGACATCATCATCATCATTATAGATAATTATCGACTGATCCATGATTAACTATATACTACCACTGCATGATGATTAATGATTTCAACTGGATGATCTTCCTTTGACCAATGACGTCATATGAAATGATGGCGTCAACCAGGGCCGGTGCTCGGCAAGACAGTAATGTTGATGGGGATAGGGAGGCAAGACGATTTATATATTTTTAAATCGATTAAAATTATACGACTCAGACCCCCGGCTCAGACCGTTCTTATTGCTACCCTCTTTACCCTCTTTCCTCCTATTTCACCAGACAAATCATTGGAGCAGGGGGGGGGGGGGGGGGGGGGGTAACAGTTTCCTCTACCATTTGTTTGCTCTGCCCCTGTGGTCAACAAATGGTCGGGGCATCTTTCTTTGACAGAACTTGAGGTGATGACAGGAGGTTGCTATCTAATCGTAAAAATATATTTCGATTATTTAAAATTCTTAATCATTATGTATTCCCCTCGATGGTCAAATTCATTTCCTCTTAAAATATAATTTTGTGGTATGTATATTTATTATATATATATTATTATATATAGAAAATAAGATTGAGGGGTATACTAATACTGAAACATGTGAATTAAAATGAAACAACAGGTCCATGATGAAACACAATGGACTTAAACAATGAACATATTGAAGTTTGATATGATCGCGGTGAGGTTGTGATAAAGAGCACCCACCTATCAAGGCTCATATTTGTAAGTTTCATTCATTTCGATAAAAAATAAAACAATTAATATAATAAATGAGAGAGTCAACTTAGGCCCCTTTTGACTCTCTTATTTACTCCATTGGCTCTTTTTTTAGACAAGCAGTTTACAGCAGCTTCTTTTTGCAATTAATATAATACTGCGTCATGAAAATAGGGATAACATATTCAGGCATCACGACATCGCCACAATCCACGAATTCTGCCTCATTGACCATGCTGTCGTTGACTTCAGAATTTGGATTTCCTTTTCTCTCCTGTGCTACATTCTTTTGTTATTCACATAAAGGCACAGTACAAACTTTATTCAAATGATTCATTTAATGATTTATTTCGGAACTGATGCTTTGATGTGTAATGCCCAAGGCCAGTGATATATCAGAGACCATTCTCTTTGAAAGTGAAAGAATGAAATTTAAGTAAATATGCAAATAACGCTTTATATCAATCTTTGACTCCCACTCCCTGTCTTGTTTTGTTTCTCCCTTTGAACGTAGTTCTGCTTCTCTCTATCCTGTAGCCTATCCAGGAGCTTCCCTGCCCGAGGCAGAGATTTGAAAACATTGTCTCGAAATCGAGTTCCCCTTTCACTCTGAAATAATCGACTTTTATATGATTTGGTGAAAGGGGATTCATGACGTCATCGTTGCCAAGCGACTTCACAATCTGTCTATACCTAATTCAAACATATTCTATTAAAGTTTTTCAATTACATTATAGTCCTTTATGACTTTTGAATACTGTCCCGCCATTGTAAAAGAATATGAAGCTTTATATCATGCACCTCCAATGAATCCAGCAAGACACTCTTCAGGTTTCATCTTCGTCCATCCGTGAGGGCGTATGCAAACATTAGATGAAATCATCAAGATAACCTGTTTTGTTACCATTTACATAATTGAAATTAATTTAATTCGCTGCTGAATAATCTTTGAAATTTGTCATCTATTGGTAGGTCTATAGCACTACATACACAGCAAAAACTGTGGTGTTAACCGGTGTACATAGAGGACCACACCAGTTATTATACACCGGTGTTAAATTGGTGGTGTTAGTTTTACACCTATACGTGTTATTACAACACCTATGGTTGTTACATTTACACTCTTTGGTGTTATGTTCAATCTCTAGAGTGTTATTTTAACACCTCAGGGTGTGGTCCTCTATTAACACCAATTGGTGTCAGTTTTAACACCACAGTTTTTACAGTGTACCGTCGTGATGAGTTTTCAAGATTTAAAAGGGAAGATCAGGGAGGGGAGTGGGGGGGGGGGGGTACGTGATTCACCCCATGTGTGCACTGCTTATTGTAGATCCGACATAATTATAACACTACCTCCACGATTATACGTATATATGTATATACATATAGGCCCTATAGAAAAAGATACATAGTAAGATACAAGTAAGATTTTTAAAAAAGCAGCCAAGATTCTACAAGGCTATTTACAGTACATGCATAAAAATGAACATGAAATGTGAAGCTGCAAAAGAACGAAGCAAAATGTTGTTCAATAACAACCCCTCGGAAATTTGCAGATTGTACATGTTTTTTTTGGCGATATTATTCATATTGATGATTAAACTAATTTATAAGTCATCTGCAATTAAATTTGCAAAATTATATTCATGATGGTATCAAGCATACGCCAATCTAGTAGCCAGAACCAACAGCATTTGGGACAGCAAGAAGACTGGTCATTAGAAAAAAAATGATCAGATGATATTGTAAAATCGATTTTTGATGAATTTGAGTGACGAATCGTATTTTCTGAAGTAATCATTCGATTTGTCGATGCCACTATTTTACCACTATTGCGAGCGGCTCGGCAGGTCATTGTAATGGAGGTTAGAAATACTCTTGATAATTATTGTGACGGTAAATAAACATTTGCTATACCACGGGCAAAAAAAATCATATCATGTCTCGCTCGCTCTGCTCACTTGTAATACATACCATATACTATAAATTTCCCCAAACCCATCTTCATTAAGGTATATAATCTTTACATACCTAAATCAAGATGGTTTTGGGAAGTAAAATCTGAGCCAACAAGGTGTAAATTAGTTTGGCAAAATCCTTTTTTTCCCTCTGATCCATTGTTTATTTAATATATTTTTTAAAATTCATTTTTAATCATTGAAGTTCACCTATGCATATTTTTAAGGGGTGCTGTTAATGATGGGGATCATTTTGCCTCCTTTCCACATCCTTTCAACAATTTAGGCCTAGATCTACAATTCTACAAAGAATATTGGTTTATCCATAGTAAGTTACTTTTTACCAGCTTATATATTGCGAATGTTGTACTTATATTGCCATATTTGTCTTATTGTAACTTAGTTTGGGGTAGTAATTCCCGTCTAACCTAAAGAAACTTGTTACAAAACAAAATAGAATAGTTAGAATCATAGCTGGAGCAAGCCCAAGATCTAAAGTTAGCACATTATTCTCTGAGTTTAAACTGTTTACTTTAGAAGAAATTACAACCTACCAGCAATGTATTTTTATTTATCAGTGTATCAATCGGCTTATGCCTGTTAATTTTTCTCAGTTGGGAATGTTTGATACAAATCATAATTTATATAATTACAATACACGCTCCTCTTCATTAATTAATTTGCCAAAACACAGGACCTGTTCTTATCAACATAATATTCGTTTTGAGGTAAAAAAGTGGAACAATTTACCTACAGACATCCGAAATGCACCAAATTTAAATTAATTAATACTTAAGAAAAAAAGGAAAAAACTTATGTCTGGTCCCCAAATTTATTTGTGGGATGATTGGTTTGACAATTTATTTTCTGTTTCAAATGACATACTAGTATTTTATATAAAGTTGCCTTGCCCCCCTCCATTTCCCCTCTTGTTTTGTATTGTACTCTGTTTAGATAATTTTTTTTTCATGTACTATATTGTTTACATGTATGTCACGGTGCACTCATCACAAGCTGTGCTTTCTGAGTTACTCCCTCCATTGTTTTGTTCAAGTTCATAAAATGTATTGATGCTTTAATATCGTTGGAAATAAATGTACTTCATTAATTAATTAATCAAATAATTCATCCATCCATCCATCCATCCACCAACCCTCCATCCATCCATCCATCCATCCATTCATTCATTCATTCATTCATACATACAGACATGTATAGGCCTACCTTTTTTCTCGACATGACACCGTATTTTTTTTTTTTTTTTTTTTTTTTTTTTTTTAAACAAGTGCACACCTAGTTACCAATAATGCATATAGCATTTATATTTATTTGAAAGCAAGATAAAAGAGCTTTGTAGATTAAATGCTTTGCTCACGGGCATTGGTGCCGCGGCCGGGGATCGAACCCGGACTTTCCATGTATAGCCATGCGCCTTAGACCCCTCGGCCAAGGCACCCTCACGATAACACGATATCCATTGATGTGGTATCGTTTTGAGTATCGTCAACCCTCAGAGTTCCACAAAATGACGGACCGAAAATTGCAGAAAACCAGCTTAGTGGATAGGCCTTTGAGCAAAGGAAAGAGCGAGGTTAGTTCTAGGTGTTGATAGTTGTATGATTTTAGTCAAAAGTACAATATAACTGTCTGGGGTGCATGTTATTGTTGATTTTGCGAAGTTGAATATATGTCGAGTCCCATATACCGGGATTTGTGTTTGTAGATGGTGACTTTGCTTTTGGAAGAGAGTGGACATAGTCTGGGGGGTTTGGTGTCCGGACAGTTTATCTTTTTGAAGCCTTCTTTTTTGTCTTTGGATTACACTAAAAATATGAATTAAATACTTGTTATCATCATCTTCTATTTTATTCTTTATAATATTTCCTAACATTTGCATTTTGTACTAAAAATTGATGAAACTTCGCTTGTATTTTTTTTCTCCAAATTATGACTTTCTAAAAATCGTCTGGACACACAACAACTGGGTATACATGTTAACGTGTATGACAGACCAAAAGCTTCAGTCTCTGTATTTTTGGCTCCACTCACCAATACATAGACTGAGGAGCTTGGAGGCCTGTACGTAGATCTACAGACACGTATTATTAGCAGTAACGTTCGACCTAACTTCATTCGGCGGAAACCCGATCGATTTTCGGAGCGCTCTACATAAAATGTCACATTATAAAATAGAAATTACATCCAAATTTACAGAAAAATATATAAAATTCAGAAATATCGTACATGTACCTTAGACCGCAGTTACTGCAAATTACTTTCAAATGATGATCAAAACACAGTCATCTTCGATCCTTTCGTTGGTCAACATGATAAGTTGCCATCTTGGATGATGTCATTATCCTTACAGAAGTATTTCCCAGTCGCTATACAGTGCGTGTAAAAAAAAACGGGACAGATTTGAAAAGTCTATAAAATTTTTGTTTCAAATAATGATGTATATATTTTGGTGTTAATAGATGCTCTAAGGTCTTATCTTTGAAATGCAATTTACAAAAATAAATTTTATTCATGATTGAGCGAACACGGGACATTTTTGTTTGGGGTTCAAAAAGAGGCTTGCGCCAGAATTGCAGAATATGTGTAATACAATGATCAGACTTCTTGCTAATCAGGAGACTTCCTCTTGACCTTTTCATTATCTGTGCCACAATTTTCGAATTATGCTCTCAAATTTCATTTACAAAGTTATTTATTAGATTGAATTATTTCGTTTTTTCATTTAATCTTCTCTTACCTTTTAATTTTCCTTCATAAGTAACTGCGAAAAGAAGATTTTTTTTGTCAACCCAAGCAAGAAGATTTGAATGATTAATTGGGAAAACTTGTGATTATTAAAATTGTTTTATTTTGTGAAACAAATAATGTTATGTACCTTTAAAAGACATGAATCTATTTTTCAGTGGGTCATTAATTCCTTGACCAAGTTTAATTGCTTGACAGGAAACACAGGAAGGGATTCATGTCTTTCAATGACAATGGTGTATTGAGTCAATTTTGAAGGAACTAGATATGGCAGATCGGGTAAAATGTATTAAAAAGTTGTGAGCGAGCGAAGTGAGCATGCAAATATTCCCACTTTTTAATTACAATATCAAATTTTGTGACAGATTTTGACATAATGTTCAGAAAATGATATCATATTTTACTTTCTATCTGTCCTTTTATTTCCTGTCCACTTTTTTTGGTCATGATTTTTTTAATTGGGGGGGGAGCAACCCGAGTGCCCACCCATCTGTGTGGCTTTGTTCAAAAGGCACCATAATCTTTGTAGCACATAATGAAAGGATTTGAATAAAAAAATCCATGCTCTCCCATAATTCGGTTGGAAAAAAAATAATTTTAGCTTGAAGAAGGAATATTCAAAGCTAACAGAGAGCATATTAAAAAGAAATAACAGAATAATTCAAGCAAATAAATAGATCTGAAAATGAATTTTGACTGCATGATTTGAAAAGTATGGTAAAGATAATGAAAAGGTTAAGAGGAAGTCTGCTAATGAGCAAGAAGTCCGATCATCATATTACTCATATTCTGCAATTCTGGAGCAAGCCTCTTTTTGAACCCCCCAACAAAAACGTCCCGTGTTCGCTCAAGCATGAACGAAACTAATTTTTTTTTAATAGCATTTGAAAGACCAGACCTTAGAGCACCTATTAACACCAAAATATAGAAATAATAATTTGAAACTAAAATTTTATAGACTTTTCAAATCTGTCCCGTTTTTTTTTATACGCACTGTATATTGGGACTTGTCCTGCTGCTTTGCGCTCGTAGACATAGATGTGCTTGCAATCGGAATTTGTCGCTCGCATTGATTTTCCAGGATCTATCGATAATTCTAATCGGAAAGCCTTGATAAAAGCATAACTCATTGAACGTAGAGGGCAGCAACACACAGCTGCCATTTTTTCCTCTCCGGCAGAAAAGTTGAAAATATAAGGAATAAATCATCAGTAACATATATTTTATTGCAATATGTATAGTATCAAAAGAAAGATAACAGTCTAACGAAAATATTGTGCCTTCGTTTAAGATAATGTAATGTCACTTAGAATTAAAAAAAACAACTCTTGACAAAACCTGGTAGCCCGAATGGGGAGAAATGATTACACATGCAGGCTCGCACTAACACACTACCTTCAGTGAATGGGGATGACAGTAAAATGTCAGAAATTGTCCCCAGAAATGACGGTTATTCCTGTCTACGTGTATGAAGGCGGGAATACTGGGGTGACCATAATTTGTGCACATTAAAAAAATTATTAAGTTGATTATCAGTTAAATATTTCTCACAGTTCTCACAAAATAAATTAAAATTTCATGGCAATCGACAAGTGCGCGCTCGGCTCAAAAAGTGTCATAAAAAAGTGTGACTTTATTTTGCACACGATCGCAAAGCTTTAGAAAATAAATCAAGCAGACAAACATAACTAAGATAATTATATCAGATGGAGGTTAACATGCCATAAATTCGGTTGGTATCACATTTTACTTACTTACATGTATTTGGAGACCTCTGCTTGCAAACTGGCGATTTCTTGATGCTTGTCGAGAAGATTAGATTTTCTTGGAGCTGACGTAAAAGGTAACAAAATTTGCTGTTTTGTCAATATTTTCACAAATTGAGACCTTTTCAAGAAAAATACCATTCTGGGTAATATTGGGTCACTTTTTCTGTTGGTGATCAGTTTTTCAAGATATTAAAAGATATTTGACTGTGCGCAAAATTAGGAAACATGCAAATGAAGGTCACACCACCATAAAGCTACGCAGTCTATTTACAAAGGATAAAAACTTGACAATTTGAATATTTGAACAGATAGTTTTGTTGTCTCACCTGCATTGCAGAGTGAGACTATAGGCGCTGCTTTTCCGACGGCAGCGGCGTCAACATCAAATCTTAACCTGAGGTTAAGTTTTTGAAATGACATCATAACTTAGAAAGTATATGGACCTAGTTCATGAAACTTGGCCATAAGGTTAATCAAGTATTACTGAACATCCTATTAGAATTTCATGTCACATGACCAAGGTCAAAGGTCATTTAGGGTCAATGAACTTTGGCCGATTTGGGGGTATCTATTGAATTACAATCAAAACTTTAAAAAAGTTTTTGGATCTGATTCATGAAACTTGGACATAATAGTAATAAAGTATCACTGAACATCCTGTGCAAGTTTCAGGTCTTATTATCAAGGTCAAAGGTCATTTAGGGTCAATAAACTTTGGCCAAATTGGGGGTATTTGTTGAATTACCATCATAACTTTGAAAGTATGTTGGTCTAGTTCATAAGACTTGGACATAAGAGTAATCAAGTATCACTGAATATCCTGTGCAAGTTTCAGGTCACATGATCAAGGTCAAAGGTCATGTGAGGTCAATGAACTTTGGCCACATTGGGGGTATTTGTTGAATTACCATCCTATCTCTGTAAAGTGTATTGGTCTAGTTCATAAAACATGGAAATAAGAGTAACCAAGTATCACTGAACATCTTGTGCGAGTTATAGTAGTTTTCAAAGTCAGCACTGCTGCTATGTTGAATCGCGTGATGCAGGTGAGATGGCCAGAGGCATTCCACTTGTTCTTATTTATGGTTAATATTTTAAAGTTGATTAGGCTAGTGATTACCCAGAGGAAAATATCACAATAAATACTCAAAAATAAAAACAAAACTTACACTATTCTTTAAACACTGACTGATTTTGCTGCCGGAAGCGAAAGGGAACCTAATTATGAGCATAAAGCTATTTACATGTATTTATTTCAAATATTTAAAAGAAGGGTAGCCCAATCAGCAACAAGCTGGTTTTCGTTGGGGCCCTTCATAAACAAACACAAATATAAAACGTGGTTACACATTCAAATATAAACAAAGAATAGAGTATAAATACTATATTGAAAAATTGAAAAAAATTAGATAATGAAATAATCATAATTAACTATGGAAAATAACAAAATAGATAAAAAAATATGATACTGTACAAATGTTACCTAAAATTAAACAAAAATTATATATACACATGAAAATGATAAGATATGTACAAAATGAGGAGAAAGAATAGAATAGATTCCACTGTTAGTCCCTATTACATATCAAATGTTTTTTCCCATTTTGCCATTTCCCGTTTAAACTGTTTAATGTCTTCTATGAATCGGAGGTGTTCGGGTAATTCATTCTAATGCAATGGGCCTGTGACAAAAAATGATTCTGGTAAAGGTAGTATGAGCATATGGCACCCTGATTATCATCTTATTTGTGCTCCTCGTTGTTTGAGAGGATATGCACTTGAATTTTCATGCAAAGAAATTGTATTTCCTGTGTCCCGATTGTAAAATGTGATAATATTGTAGGAAAAGAAGAAAATAGTGAATATAAACCCCAAACTTCAAAGAGTTTTTGGTTAGATCTAGAATCACTGCATTTTGTGGTACAGGCTACAGCCCTACAAAGTTAGAAAATTGGATAGGAATCCAACACCCTGCAGTCACAGTTCCATACACATACCTCTTATTTACTGCAACCAACCTGCCTGTGGAGAATCTTTATTAGCCAGGATGTTCCTAGAGAGTATAAATCATTCATTATCGTGTGCTTACTCCAGGAGGGGGGGGGGGCACTCACATATATTGGTGGTACCATACGGGGATTTGGCGCTTTAATTACCCCCTCTTCAGACCTAATTTTCAGTTCTCTAGATACTCCGAATGACAAAATTTCAGTTCAGAAGCTGCCCAGCCCTGCTCGCAAGACCCCTGTTACGAGACATCTCAGTTCCCCAGCCCTCCAAAAATTGTCAAGCGCGAGCATGATGCATGTACGGCTTTACAACTCCCTACATATAACTAGTAGCCCCTCCATGCATGGCGAGTGCATCCACAGCGCTCTAAATACAATGCCGCATTTCCGTTCCATAGGTCTACCCTGTTTTTCACACACTACAATATATATTTAGTTCCCAAGACCCCGTACTTTACCTATTTAGTCAGTTCCTTAGACCCCCATTTCAGAGCTTCGTGAGGCATACCCCAATTGAAAAATAATTTGAGTAATTTTCTCTTACACTTTTTCTTTTAATCCACAGATGAACATAAGTACCTTTGCCCTGCTATTTTCTGAAATGGTTCAGTACTGTCAGAATAGAGTTTCATCGGTTCCAGAACTACAAAGCAAGTAAGTTATCTGCCACCATCTCTGTGTGTATACATACAATGAATGCATGTCCCTTGAAATTGTTTACAATTAAATGTTGATGCGTACTGTTCATTTATCATTACATTTCTTTTGGTGCACCATTCTAACAAATAAAACCTGTGGGTGTTTTTCACAAAGAGTAAAGTTTGACTTAGAGTCATGTGTAAACACCATAGTGTACACAGTCTCTAACATGTTTCCGTCCTATTAGAATGAACTGACCAATGTGATGATGCATACCAACTGTGAAATGAAGTGAAAATTTTAGTCAAACCTAAATCTTAATGGACATCTACGCAGTCAGGAACCAGTGTGTTTGACCATACCAACTTGACACTAATTATTTTTATGATGTCGTTGTTTCATCATCCTTTATACCCTTATCCTTATTCCTTGTTATCGAAAACGTCTTTATCGCTAGTCTTGTCAATAATCGCTTGATTTTTGCCACTTAGCGATATCACTAAACTTTCTCTCATTTTCGATATTCCCTATATTATGTAGGGAAACAGTGATATCTGGAATACACGGAAAAAGCCTTTTGAAAGTGCATTTTCAAATGGAAAATCACTCAAAAGTATTTTTCCTCAAACTGCACAGAACAGCAGCAGAAATTACTCCAAATCTCAACAAAATACGAATCCAATGCTAGTCACAAAACGCGATCTCACCCCCACTTTGCTATAATCATGACAATGACAATCCAAATATCCTGACTGCACTTGACTCTATTCGGTTGAATCAAAAACATCACAAGCGCAAGTTCGATTTTGGCGAAGTACCAACTAACGTAGAAGGCAACACATGGTCGTTTGTTGCTGCCCTCTACGTTCAAAGATGTACAGCACGATATCATGATGGCGGATAGGCAAAAGACTGACTGCTCAGAACGATGTCCAAAAAGCCCCCAAATTATCGATAAAAATTCATCCAACCCTAAAATAATGCTAATAACGTGAAAGGTGAGGATGTATTTATGCTAAATATATTATGTAATCATTTACATCTGATGAACGCGGATTTTAAAGTGTTCTTGGTACAGTGGCAGATACAAATTAATGCATAAAAAAATGCGTATTGATTATGTTCTTTTGTTGATAGTTATAGATATCAGTAAGATATTTTTAGTGACATATCGACAGAGAATTTAAATAATGATAACATCTCTAGTACTTTATATTGTTGATGTTATATGATCCTCATGATTATCAATATTAGCGTCATCACTATTCTTTCTGATTATTGTTAATATTTTATATTCAGAAATCTTTTTGAAGCAAAATGCATATGAGTATGCATGTGTACACTGTACTTTCACTTGATCCAATCTTTCAATTTTCCTGTTTCCAGGCTATCTGACATGGGCCAACATGTAGGAGTTCGAATTCTAGACCTGCTATTCATCAGAGAAAGGGGATTGAAAAGGGAAACCAAACTTCTCAACATTTTGCTCTTTATCAAGTCTAATGTGTGGAAGGTAAGTACAGCAGTGCCTTTCAGTTGACAGTGTGTTTACTTTGATGGTGCCTGTCCCCTGCATACATGTACATGCTTATCAAAGCAGACCAAAAGTGTCCTGCTCTAAAGTTGAAAGATAATTTGATGCATGTATACTAATTCTTTTCTAGACTAAAATCGGTTTTAAGGAATTTTTAGATGATGAAAAGGGGGACCAGATGCCATTTTCTTTTTAGTACATTCTTTAAAGGGGAAGTTCACCCTGAAGAAAACTTTTTTGTAAAAATAGCAGAAAAAATAGTAAAAAATATTGGTGAAGGTTTGAGGAAAATCCGTTAAAGAGTAAGAAAGTTATTAGAGTTCAAAGTTTTGGATTTGTGACGTCATAAACGAGCAGCTGCCCCATGTGTTATGTAATATAAAATGCATGAAATTCAAATTTTGTATGGTTCCTGATGCCTTAATTTTGTTTTCTATTCATGATCGGGTGTGAAATGATTTGCCTATTGATATACAAAAGGTTCAGTGAAAACCATTTTCAATTTTCTGAGAAAATGACATTTCATTGATTTTTTTTACCATTTGCTATGTAGAAATGCTGCTCGCATATGACGTCACAAATCAAATAATTGAAATTCTAATAACTTTTTAATTACTTGATGAATTTTTCTCAAACCTTCGGCAATATTTTTTATTATTTTTTCTGCTATTTTTACAATAAACTTTTTGTCAGGGTGAACTTCCCCTTTAAGGTGTTTTTTTGTGTGTGTGAGTTGGAGCAGGAAAAGCCCAAACTTTTTGAGCCAACCAGCTCAACTTTGCTACATTATGTTACAGTTTACATTGGACTATATGGGAATTTTAGGGGCTCATGTTTATTGTTCTAGAGATCTTGAGAGCATTTTTGGGGCAAATTTTCCCCAAGTCCCTGTGCAGTTTTTTGTCTCACCTGCGAAGCAAAGTGAGACTATAGGCGCCGCTTTTCCGACGGCGACGGCGGCGGCGGCGGTGGCGTCAACATCAAATCTTAACCTGAGGTTAAGTTTTTGAAATGACGTCATAACTTAGAAAGCATATGGACCTAGTTAATGAAACTTGGCCATAAGGTTAATCAAGTATTACTGAACATCCTATTAGAGTTTCATGTCACATGACCAAGGTCAAAGGTCATTTAGGGTCAATGAACTTAGACCATGTTGGAGGATTCAACATCAAAATCTTAACCTGAGGTTAAGTTTTTGAAATGTCATCATAACTTAGAAAATATATGGACCTAGTTCATGAAACTTGGACATAAGGTTAATCAAGTATCACTGAACATCCTGGATGAGTTTCACGTCACATGACCAAGGTCAAAGGTCATTTAGGGTCAATGAACTTTGGCTGAATTGGGGATATCTGTTGAATTCCCATCATAACTTTGGAAGTTTATGGATCTGATTCATGAAACTTAGACATAATAGTAATCAAGCATCACTGAAAATTTTGTGCAAGTTTCAGGTCTCATGATTAAGGTCAAAGGTCATTTAGGGTCAATGAACTTTGGCCGAATCGGGGGTATCTGTTGAATTACCATTATAACTTTGAAAGTTTATTGGTCTAGTTCGTTAAACTTGGACATTAGAGTAATCAAGTATCACTGAACATCCTGTGCGCATTTCAGGTCACATGACCAAGGTCAAAGGTCAATGAACTTTGGCCGAATTGGGTGTATCTGTTGAATAACCATCATATCTCTGTAAGTTTATTGGTCTAGTTCATAAAAAGTGGACATAAGAGTAACCATGTATCACTGAACATCTTGTGCGAGTTAGAGTAGTATTCAAAGTCAGCACTGCTGCTATATTGAACTGCGTGATGCAGGTGAGACGGCCAGAGGCATTCCACTTGTTTCCTGGTGGGACTGCATAATGGTATTCTTGTACACAAATTGTCATTTCATGCAATTTGTATGAAAATGCAAAAATTTTGATATAAAACAAGATCTACATAATGTTTGTTTTATTTGATTTGGAAGCTTGTATTTGATTGCAGAAATATACATGCATGTATTATGCATTGTAGTTTTCAATAAAAGAGCCCAGAAAATCTCCATTCACTGCAATGTTATTGAAACTTATCTTACTTTGCAGGTTTATGTAGTACAAGTGTCAAGATACCATGTAGGTGTATATCATATTTAATTGCAGATATTACAAAGATATAGAGTTCCTAAATTGTTGAATAGCCAGTGTTTATTTTGATTTGATACCTGGACATGAATATGTATGTTACATTCCAAAGGTGAAAATCCCCTTTTGTTTGTTGTTACAGGTTCTGTTTGGAAAAGAGGCAGATAAATTGGAACATGCAAATGATGATGAAAGAACTTGTATCCTTAATGAATGTACAATATTTTGCATACATGTACAACGTAAATCCAGTCTTGCAAGAGTGTACATGTACATGTTTGTGTTACAGGGGATCGTTTCATGAAAGGACTTGTCGGACGTTTTATCCGACAAGTCCCATTTTATCCGACAGTTACCATAGTAACAGTGCCTCACAGCCAATCAGAGTCAGAGAAAGATGTCAGATCTGACAACTTGTCGGACAAATATGTTGATGAAACGCTCCCCAGATATACCAGTGTTGCTACATGTACATGTACAATATACATTTGTACCTTCCTTGAAATGTATCAGATAGTCAGCTAAAGCTGGATCAAACACTTTAAAAGGTGGTACCATCAGTGTTTTAATGTATTAATATCATATTGGCATTTTGTCAACATGTACACCTTTAGAGAACTTTAACACAAGCACATTAAAATGGCCTTGCTCCTTTGTCATTTTATAAAATCCTTTGCATGATGTACATATATTCAGACTTAATTTGGGAGATATTGGTTTGAAGGTTTGATTCTTGGTTTTATCCTTATATGATGATCTATGAATAATTTCTTATTGTCTTGAAAATAAAGTAAAGTAAAGTAAAGTAAAGTAAAGGGGAATACTCTGGATACAAATGGGTCTATATTGAACTCTCATTGAAGTTATGCTACAATGAGCATTAGAATCAAGATACAATTTGTATGAAATAACACTTTGTGCAGTTTTTAATGAAAAGAATATTGTTAGAAAGAGAAAAATGCTCTAAAAATGTACTGAAGAAAACTGATACCATTCCCCACACAGTATATATGTATGTGGGTAATGTTCCTGATTAAAAAGCCATTTTGATTGCGCTCATCATTACATACTCTTAATTGGCAACACAATGACAAATACTTGTAACAAAACATTGTTGAAAATGCACATTGGTAACTTTTCAGTATTTTAATGCATTAATCATTACTTCTGAGTCATGTTATATCCATATCGTTTTCTTTTTATATGAAAGTGAATAGAAAATGAATAAGAATATAAAATATATGATTGTTGCCACTTTGAGGTGCAAAAGATGACTACCAGGGAGTTACGTTTCTAATATCTATTTACAGTGCAAATCCGGAATGTGGGATGGTGGGATTGGAACTTGGGATACCAGGGGAATGTTTCATGATGTAGCAATTTTTACTGATCAATTTTAATATGCTAGGATCTCAGTATAAATGTATATGAGAATTTACCCATGTCAGTGACATTTCATTTGATTAAATTATTTAGAAACAAATAAATGCTTTCCTTGTATAAAAACATACCGCTAGTAGGCCTACTGCGACAGACAGTGGTAGTACATGTAGTTCGGCTATTGCTAACCACTTGCTGAGCAACCAAGCATGCGCTGAGCAATACTGTTCATCTTGGTTTAAGGTGCTCAGCCGAGCAAGGAGTTTCACTCATTTGCGCATGCTCGAGGCAGTGTGTATCCAGCTCACAGACCCGATTCTGTGCCGCCAGGAGTGTGTAAGAACCCTTTAATTATTTTAGTTGCTTCGCTTCAATATACATGTATAGCTGGTACCAAGCCGAACTTTTTTACTTTACAGCCAATCACGGCTCGCCATTCAGCATCCATTGTCTAGTTACAGTTCTATTATATACTGTTTTGCTCTAGCGTTATAGCCATTCATGCAATTTTACTCTGATGTGTGCATGTCGAAAAGCTTCAGTATGTCCGTTTTTAAGGCTATTTTACGATTTTGCGTCACCAAACACTTATTAAGACTGGAATGAGGAATTTGTCATTTTCCCATTCATTTCATGCACTTCCTAATGAAATTCTGGGACCTATTCAAAATTGGGGTCATGTACATACTGTATAAAGAAGCAATAATTACCCATGTTTCACCCATTTTGGGCAAAAGATGGACTTGGGCTTTTCTTATTTTTATATGCATGTGTAAAGAATTATTTTAAATGGTCTTTTCACAATATTTATATTATAATACTGTAGATGGCTCAGAATGGAATACCAGAAATACTTAAAAGAGTTGGGACCAATATTCTAGGAATCACATATGGGTGGAATATTGGGCCTGAGTGGAAAATTTCTGGCATTCCATGAAATAATCCACCAATATATTCATTACTACCTATCCACCCCCCAAAAAAGGAGAAAATTTGATTGAGCAAGTCATGTCACCCATCACCATTATGTACATGTAGTTAATCTGGGGGGTGTTTCACAAAGATTTAAGTATGACTTAGAGTCGCACTTAAATACCGGGTTGCGTACGGTATGAAAGGCTTGACCGCATTGGTCAGATCGTCTCAAGAGGACGCGCACTAATGCGTATCTATCAATAAGATCGCGCGTTGCATATCTTGTACGCGTCGGCATTTAAGTGCGACTTAAGTCATACTTAAATCTTTGTGAAACACCCCCCTGGCCTCACTTCATAACATGAAATTTGATTGTAGAAATTTGCGAGTTACAACGTCTTTAAGTATCATTGTGCTCTATGCTGCGTATCGCCTTGCATTAATTGTTGTAGGCATTATGAATACGCACTTGAATGTTGAATACGTTCTCATATTGAACAGCAAGTTTTGTACAGAAGCCTATGGGATAATCGTCAGATTTTGTCCTGTCAGGCATTTGATGCAAACCAAAATACACATTTTTAATGCATCGTTAAAACAATATAAATAATAGGTAATGGGATATATTTGGATTGCATGTTTTTTCATTTTTATTGTTTATTATGTACTTTCACTGTTCTGTTGGAAATAATGAAACTACATTTTGTCAGTGAAAATTACTGAATATTTGTTTAATGAATGGACTTTGTTCCATCTTGGGATCTGAATTCCCTGATCCTGAACACTATGGTTTGAGTATATGTTTGTGAGGCTCTCTGAAGAGGTTTTGGAGAGCAAATGTAAGTCATTCAAGTAGGCAAGCATTTAAAGATATCTAGAGATAGATCTGAAGTACCACAGAAGATAAAACAAAACTCTTTATTTTTCTTGAAGTGTCAAGTGGCACTTGACTGTTCCCACTAATGACCCAAGTTTCCTATATATTGTACATGTAGTCATAAGATTGGGAAGACTAGTGTTGCGCTAGTTGAAGAAATAATATACATGTATGCAGACTTTCAATTTGAAATTCAGGTGGAAAAATAAAGCTTGGAATGTTCTTGTGAGGTGGAGACCCTCCTCTGTAACTGAAGTTTAAGTTTGTTTTAATTTTCACTTTTGAGTTACACAAAACACTTACAAAATTATTTTTCATTTCATCCAAAATCTTTCTTTTTGTCTTATCTGCGAAGCAGAGTGAGACTATAGGCGCCTCTTTTCCGACGGCAGCGGTGTCAACACCAAATCTTAACCAAAGGACAAGTTTTTGAAATGACAGCATAACTTAAAGACTATATGGACCTAGTTCATGAAACTTGGCCATAAGGTTAATCAAGTATTACTGAACATCCTGCCTTAATTTCAGGTCACATGAATAAGGTCAAAGGTCATTTAGGGTCAATGAACTTAGACAATGTTGGGGAATCAACATCAAAATCTTAACCTAAGGTTAAGTTTTTGAAATGTCATCATAACTTAAAAAGTATTTGGACCTAGTTCATGAAACTTGGCCATAAGATTATTCAAGTATTACTTAGCATCCTGCTTGAGTTTCACGTCACATGACCAAGGTCAAAGGTCATTAAGGGTCAATGAACTTTGGCCAAGTCGGGGGTATTTGTTGGATTACCGTCATAACTTTGAAAGTTTATTGGTCTAGTTCATAAAACTTGGACATAAGAATATCAAGTATCACTATTTAACATCCTGTGCGAATTTCAGGTCACAAGACCAACGTCAAAGGTCAATGAACTTTGGCCATAATGGGGGTATCTGTTGAATTACTATCATAACATCAAAAGTTTATGGATCTGATTCATGAAACTTGGACATAATAATCAAGTATCTTTGAACATCCCGTCCGAGTTTCAGGTCACATGACCAAGGTCAAAGATAATTTAAGGTCAACGAACTTTGGCCATGTGGGGGGCATTTGTTGAATTACCATCATATCCATGTAAGTGTATCCATCTTGTTCATAAAACGTGGACATAGAGTAACCAAGTACATGTATCACTGAACATATTGTGTGAGTTTCAGGTCACATGACCAAGGTCAAAGGTCAATGGACTTTGGCCATGTTGGGGGTATTTGTTGAATTACCATCATAACTCTGTAAGTATATCAATTGGTCTAGTTCATAAAAACGTGGATAAGAGCCATCAAGTATCACTGAACATCTCATGCAAGTTTCAGGTCACATGACAATTGACAAAAGTCAAAGGTCATTGAACTTTGGCCATTTTAGAGGTAATTATTACATGTAGATTGCTGTCATAACTTTCAAAGTGTATAGATATGGTGTATAAAATATGGATATCGGGGTAATCAAGTATCACTGACAAGTTTTAGGTTACATGATCAAGGTCAAATATCAATGAACGTAGTATTGTATCATTATATGAATGATGTTTTTTGGGAATAATTATTTTATACTTACATGTAGTTTTCAAAGTCAGCACTGCTGCTACATGTATATTGACTAATCTAAACTAAAATCCCCCCAAATGGGTTTGCATAATATGCTATTATGCAAACTTATTTAGAGGAATTCTAATTTTTCTTTGAGAACGCTTTTAATAGTAGAATTGCAGTTCGAGGGCAAATTAGAAAAAGAAAGATCTTTTGCTAGATCCTAATGTACATGTAACACAGACTTTAGCAATAATTACATTTTTTTACACAATTTTCCCTTAAAAATCAAGTTATCTAAAAATACAAATTTGTTTCATAATGCTTCATAGAACAGTGCATCAATTTTGAAAGATGCTACTATTGTTAAACACTAAATTGTTCCTAAAGAATTTGCTGGTATCAACAGAATTCATGCTGTGTATTATCTCCCATAGCGAGGTTATGGCTTGGCAGCGTAGCTTCCAATCAATTAGAGAACAAGGTTTTTTCCATGGAAACCTGAGTCATCTCATTCTCAGATGATTCCTGACTCCATGGACCTAGCTGACGACAAGCCATACATTGTAAAAGATGGAAGATCAAGTAGCTTTGACCTCTTAACTAGATGTACACATTTGTTGAGCGTTGTGGCCCAGTAGATTATTCTCCGGAGTTTGAAACAGAGGGTCGTGGTTTCAAATCCTACCCCTGGCATAGTTTCTTTCAGCAAGAAATTTATTCACTTGGTGCCACACTTGACCCAGGTGAGGTGAAGGGTATCTGGTAGGAATTAATTCCTTGAAATGCATATATATGTGCTTAAGTAATAATGCCCGCCAAGCTAAGACCTTTGGAAGCATCTGGAGTCATTACAATCATAATGTGTTGCGCTATATGTACCACTGCCGAACAAAGTTTGAATGAATCAGCTGACAATTGTACTGTATGGCAGTCAGTTGGCCGATCCATTGCAAATGTTGCGCTTCAAACTACTTCCTCAATTTTTGACATGAAATTCAGAACATAGGCCTACATTTGTCATGGGATAGAGATGTGCAAGACAGATATTTTAGCACTCATGTGTGGCAAATTGGGTGATAATAAAAATGTCAATAGGGCTTTAATGTATAACAGCCCATAGAGCATGTTCTAAAAATGTTTTAAGGGGAATATCTAGCTAGGGAGATTTTTTTCAGTACAACCAGTACCTATATGAAGTGGAGCATCTCTGTGGATATATTGGTTTATATGTTGGTTTATATGTTGGGCACTTAGAGCACACTAGGACTGTGACACAAATTTTAGCAATTGATCATAGGGCTTACTTTAGATATTGATTACATAATTGCTATTTGTAATCAGTTTGAGTCATGATTGATCTCTAATTCTTGTGGTAAAGGTGTCCTAAAGTGGGTTCATTTTTAGATGACATTGACGTGATGTTTATTCCTGTAACTTGACCATGGTCATAAATGTTTGTCCAAACAAGAGATTGATGTCCACTTTGCTTTCCGCTTCTAATTGGGGAATGCAATACTTCCGGTTAAAAACCTGCCAACTTTTAGAGCACCATTTCTGAGTAACTGGTCAAGTGGTGTCAGACGTCAAACATGACTCATTCGACACGTTCACACACAATGCCACCAAATTCATTGATTACATTAAATTCGTAGGCTTATAATCTAATTATGATTGTTATTATTTTTGTACTTTGTTTATCCAATTTGACTCGTTCTGTTGCACATTATTTCAATTGAGGAAATTACAGCAGAGATGCATCTTCCTTGAAATGTAATGTTTATCGGACATGTCTAATTAATGCTGACCAGGCATGTTCATTGTAATGTGTTTAAAAGAATCTTTAAGAAGGAACCACCATGTCAATGTGGTTAGGATTTTTAAGACTGTTTTTCGTAATGCAGTTTGGCATACAGACAAGATAAAGTCAAGATTGCTTGAGATCATAGGTAATAAGTAGCCAATTCAATACCCCAATGCAGAAGATAACAATCATATGTCTGTATGTCTTGATATGAGTCATGAATCTGAGATGTCATTATCATGCACATAACATACAAGTGTAATATGATTTAGCATGACTTTTTCCAAATTTTTATATCAAAAGTTTGAATTACACAGCACAATAGTTTTAAATCTGCACTACTTTTTGCTGACAAACAGTCTATAGGCAGCAGGCCGACTCGTTGAATATCCATTCACTCATTGAAGAGCAAGGGATAATTGCAGTAAGGAATGATTTTATTAGAAAAGAAAGTAATTACATGTATCAAAGCATGTAAATATGCAATTTACATTTACAAAATATTGAACTTCTCCCACATATTAAATTTCTTGCCAGGATAATAATTTTCTCCTTTCATTAGTCTGGCCCACCTTTTTAGCTCTTCTCAGAAAAACTGGATGTGGTTTCAAAGTGTAAACTAGGATGAACGTGTTGGCACACAAAGAGTCGGTGAGCTGCTGCATAATTTTTTGCTTGTCAGAAGTGTTTGAGTCAATGACCTGTTCAAAGAAATATTTTGGGGGAATTTTTTAACATTTTTTTTTTACAGTTTTATACTTTGCCCTTGAGTGAATAAAAAAAACCCCTGCTACCTTGGATTAACCATTTTGGAGAAAAATACATTTGGCTTACCTTTTGATTGAAGCCCTTATACCACTTTCATGAATCAGCTCCACATAATTTCAAAATAGTCTGGATTATCACCAGCAATAAATGATAAGCAAAATGTGATGTTCATCATATTGCCTGAAGACAATGCAGGACTACTGCGTTAGAGAAAGTGAAGGCAAACTCCACACTATTTGATAATCCTTCATGATTTCCAAGATGAAAGTGAGTGCATCAAGTCTTTAGCAGCACTTGAATAATCCAGACCATTCTGACCTTTGATGTTTCATGAACAGGAAAAGTCTGCACCCAAGAATTAATAATAATAATTATCCATATTTTATTCTTTGTAATATAAATCAGAAATTTAAATCCTTTTAAATTTTTGTTCAATTAATGTTTGATGTTTCTTATAATATTGAAATAAAAAAAGGGAAATGGCAGCATGTGATGTCATTGACTCATTTGCACATCACGTTCTCTTTGTTGAAAATTAGCTAAAACTCTTTGATTGACACATTATTCTGGTTTCATTTCTCTCTATTTATTCAAGTCAACTTAATGTTTTGTTGGACTTAAACATTAAATATTAAAGATGAGTTTTTTTATATTTTTGATAATGATTCAATTCAAACTTCTGCATTGATCAGAGGTTATCCATTGGATCTGTTATTACGAAGAAATGCAAACCACTCTCCATATTAGCCTCATGCCAATAACTGATCATCAGTCCGATACAGGGGTAATATGATAAAATGGTCAGTAATTAGATAATTATTACTTTGAAAAATGTCTGGGAAGAAATCTTGATCATCTGTAAGCATACTCCTGTTGTATGATGTCTGCATTCTGCACAATTAGTTCCGCTACTTCTCCATTCATTTTGCTATTAAAAGTGACTTCAAAGAATTTAAAAAGTGAAAAGTGATAAAAAGTGAAGAAGAAAAAAATAGTGAAAAGGAAGGATTTCTGTATACCTCAAGTGTTTAAAGAGCATATTCAGTGGTATACAATGTTCGATCATTGACTGATTGCTATTATTTAATGGGCCACCCACATTCTTGAAAAAAGCCATGTATTTAAAAGCATGGATGAATAAAACGTTAGCAAATGAATGAATGAGATCAAACCATGAATGAATGAGTATGAGAACAAGAATGAGAATACTCAGTATTCCAATATAAAATAATTATAAGATGCCTACTACATGTAGTAAATGTAAAGTTAAAGAAAATAAAAGTTGTAGGCAATGAGATGTGTTCTTACCCATATGTCACCCAAATATCTCCAAGGCCTTATTTCCCTTCGTTCTTCCTCTTCTGTCAGATCCCTATGTTCATCATATTCCAATAATTTAATTCATGGCTCTCGCACTAAGACCCGATATGGTGATCGTGCATTTTCTGTAATTGCTCCCACCCTCTGGAATAAACTCCCAACTCGTATCCAAAATGCTCCCTCCGTGGAAATTTTCAAATCGTCACTTAAATCTCACCTTTTCTCATAACTTGTTTTCTTTTTTCTTTTTTAATGGATTGACTGTATATTATTATAATCTGCCAACCTGTGCGCTTTGAAACACCAGTATAAAGCTCCCTACAAATATTATAATTATCATTCTTCTTGTAAACAAGAACAGGAAACAATTGAACACCTGTTGTAAAATGCATGTATTATCAACAAGAGTCTGCCATGTTGTAGGATAACATAGGATACAAAATCATACTTTACATTGTTATTTATTTCCTATTGTAATTGAAGAATGTTTACATGAATTTATCACAGTGTCAATGTTCCTTGACTGTTTATTTGATCAGATTATATCATAGAGAAGGAGTCTGTTATCAATAAATTTATTTCAGTGCCAAAGGATAAAGGTATGTATTCATCTTTTATCATTTGTTCTAATCTTCCAATTGATGATATTCACATACTTTGGAATTCTATTAAAGTGTCAGTAGGGTGAAAACAGGGTGGTTCATACATGTATTTACATGTAGATAATATATTTCTTTTTACACTTTTTCTTTGGCATTTTTATATGCCCGTCCTACAGACGTGTTATGGTTTAACGCTCGATGTCCATCTGTTCATCTGTTAACTTTTACTTGTAAACGTGATAACTTCAGTTTAACTGAACGTAAGCTCATAGAATTCAGTGTGTATGATACTAGCATGGATCCCAGGAAGCCTATCGATTTTGAGGTCAAAAGGTCCAATGTCAAGATCACAGTGACATGTTTTTATCTTACCCTTCTGAAGTCCTTGTAAACGTGATAACTTGAGTTTAACTTGACCTAGGCTCATATAATTTGGTTTGTATGATACTAAGATGGATCCCAGGAAGCCTATTGATTTTGAGGTCAAAAGGTCAAAGGTCAAGATCACAGTGACATGTTTTCATCTTACCCTTCTGAATTCCTTTTTAATACAATAAGTTTAGTTTTACTTAACCTGGGCTCATATACATGTAATTTGCTTAGATCTAGCATAGATCCCAGGATTTTATTGATTTTGAGGTCAGAAGGTCAACGGTGAAGTCACCACCTTCCACTTTTCTTGCTTGACCAATAACTCCATTTTCTGTGATACAGGTGGACGTATTATATGCTCGCCTAGTAGCAACACTCTTGTTTTAGAATATTAAAGTATTTTGTTCATTTTGTTATTGGCAATGGGATCTACCATAGTATGCCTTTGTCTATCTGTTTTTGGTGCCCCCTCCCACACCCTACCCCCACTTGGTTTTTATTTTTCTCTATATACTAAACCTCACTTGTAAACATGCCTGTAATTGGATACCCTGATAAAGAACGCAATTGCACCCTTATGATTTAATTTATATTCAGTCAAAGTTGGAGATGAATTCCCCCCAAACCAAAATGATTAGAATAGAAATGTACTAGTGTGACTGTGCTCTGACTCTAACTTTGTTGATCATAACCAAAGCAGGGGTCTTGTTGCATAAAACCGGTTATAATACCAAATTTGCAATAACAGTTTAAAGCTACTGAAATTAATCAATTTGACTGGATGATAGAAAACTTGTGCATTTGTTATTGTCATGAAATGGGACCTATGTCTGGAAAGTGGGTTGATGGTAGGGGTGAATAGCAGGATAGAAGCCAAGGTCATCATCTCATGTTCACAGTCATGGTAGCAAGTATACAACACTTGCAGTTCATGGTGGCTTGGTTGAGTTCCTGTGGAATTTGTACAGTAGATGTCGTGCATGGTCTTAGTTTTCACACTGAAGCAGTCAGGTTGAAAGCATGTTTCAAGTTCATACCCTGGCCTAGTATGAGTTCAATTTCACCTCATTCCTCTGGATTCTGCCTTATACAGAGCATATCAAAAAAGTTTACACTTTGAAAAAGCCCTGGCAATTGAAAAATATACAACATGTGGGTAATTTCTTCACATATGATTTTTGGTTTGGGTCTCATCTATCCAATGAAACTAAAAGTTTTGTCAGAATGTTACAATTGAGTGAGCACTGTCCATTTCTGTAAAGCTTGCAGAAATCTGTTTACGCAAAAATCCTCGTTTTCATGCTGTGTCAAGGCGGGGAAAGGGCTAAATCAAACTTACCCTGCGAAAGATTTATCTTACATTCCCCTTTCACTTTTAGTTATTGAAATAAAACGGATACATTCAAGCATTTTGTAACAATTTTGCCACCCAAATTGAAATTTCAACACTTATTAAGCACAACCTTTACCCTATTTGTGCCAGCTGGATCTGAGGACATAACTGAATCTGAACAAAAGTTTATTTCAGAGATCTCCTGCATTTTTTTACTAAATTTTTATCATTGAAAGTGGGTTTACATTTCATTTTTGTCTCACCTGCGAAGCAAAGTGAGACTATAGGCGCCGCTTTTCCGACGGCGGCGGCGGCGTCAACATCAAATCTTAACCTGAGGTTAAGTTTTTGAAATGACGTCATAACTTAGAAAGTATATGGACCTAGTTAATAAAACTTGGCCATAAGGTTAATCAAGTATTACTGAACATCCTATTAGAGTTTCATGTCACATGACCAAGGTCAAAGGTCATTTAGGGTCAATGAACTTAGACCATGTTGGAGGAATCAACATCAAAATCTTAACCTGAGGTTAAGTTTTTGAAATGTCATCATAACTTAGAAAATATATGGACCTAGTTCATGAAACTTGGACATAAGGTTAATCAAGTATCACTGAACATCCTGCTTGAGTTTCACGTCACATGACCAAGGTCAAAGGTCATTTAGGGTCAATGAACTTTGGCCGAATTGGGGATATCTGTTGAATTCCCATCATAACTTTGAAAGTTTATAATAATAATATACATGTAGGATATTTATATTGCGCACATTTCCACCTTGTTAGGTGCTCAAGGCGCTCCTATATTACCCGGCTAAGCTAGGCGTTCATAGCGCACACAGCTTCTTAAGGAATTACTTCCTACCGGTACCCATTTACCTCACCTGGGTCGAGTGCAGCACATCGTGGATCAGTTTCTTGCTGAAGGAAATTACGCCATGGCTGGGATTCGAACCCACGACCCTCTGTTTCAAAGTCCGAAGACTAATCCACTGGGCCACAACGCTCCACTGATGGATCTGATTCATGAAACTTGGACATAATAGTAATCAAGCATCACTGAAAATTTTGTGCAAGTTTCAGGTCTCATGATTAAGGTCAAAGGTCATTTAGGGTCAATGAACTTTGGCCGAATCGGGGGTATCTGTTGAATTACCATCATAACTTTGAAAGTTTATTGGTCTAGTTCATTAAACTTGGACATTAGAGTAATCAAGTATCACTGAACATCCTGTGCGCGTTTCAGGTCACATGACCAAGGTCAAAGGTCAATGAACTTTGGCCGAATTGGGTGTATCTGTTGAATTACCATCATAACTTTGAAGTTTATGGATCTGATTCATGAAACTTGTACATAAGAGTAATCAAGTATCACTGAACATCCTGTTTGAGTTTCAGGTCACATGATCAAGGTCAAAGGTCATGTAAGGTCAATGAACTTTGGCCATGTTGGGGTTTTTTGTTGAATAACCATCATATCTCTGTAAGTTTATTGGTCTAGTTCATAAAAAAGGGAAATAAGAGTAACCATGTATCACTGAACATCTTGTGCGAGTTAGAGTAGTATTCAACGTGAGCACTGCTGCTATATTGAACCGCGTGATGCAGGTGAGACGGCCAGCGGCATTCCACTTGTTCATTTAATACTTGTTTCTCCAAACTTTTCCCCAGCTTAGCAATGATTAACAAAATGTAAATCAAGCTTAAGCCATTCCATGTAAATC
Organism: Lytechinus variegatus; assembly: GCF_018143015.1. Classification (NCBI taxonomy): domain Eukaryota; kingdom Metazoa; phylum Echinodermata; class Echinoidea; order Temnopleuroida; family Toxopneustidae; genus Lytechinus; species Lytechinus variegatus. The sequence continues at coordinate 14,573,400 of NC_054750.1, forward strand.
ACAGCTCAGTGTAAAGCACATATCGTCACGATGGCCTTGGTGTGTGGGGGAGTGGGGTGGGGCGAAATGCACTCTTCGAAGTGTTTTGGGCAAGGAAACAAGTCATTCAAGGTAGAAGATATCTTCAAATCAATTTTACTAGCTAAATCCCATGTGTTCTTTATGATTAAGGTCTACTTTTATTCGCATAACTATTTCAAAGTTCTGCGCAAATAATTTTTCACTAACTTTTCAAAAGTAAGTGGTGCCCACTCAAGCGGAAATATTTTTCGACAGTTATATCGTCATTTGCTTTAATAATGGACCTGATCCGATGTTAAAATGTGGAAAATTTTCAGGATATTACAAATGCATAATTTTACAGGATTTTTTCAAAGTGTAAACTTTTTTTATACGCACTGTATAATAGATTTGTATGTCTAGATGAGTCTTGCATGATTTATAAAGTTAATGGGATAATATATTAGATGATACAGCCATCGTCATCATTCAGCATTACCTTCAAGAAATTGGGAATTCGAGATACAATATTTCTTTCATACCCCAAAGAATATTTTTGTACCTCTGCAAGAAATCCACAGGACAATGAGAGATGTATTTAAAGAAAAAGAGCACTCAGCTGGGAAATTGGGAAAAGTTGTACAAACCATGATGAAAATGAAATCAGAGAATACAGTTTATACCAACAGATGGGACTGGTATCCCAAATAATGTAGTCCTGATTATCCATGAAATGTTTTGTAGAATGCCTCGTGTTCAATTTCAAGATCAACATATGTTTAATTAATATTGTGTAGTTGATAAAGTATTCAATATAGGGATCATGAGCATTTCACTGGTAATCAAAAGGAACTGAATCAAATGTTTCCACTCTATTTAATTTTCACATTTGGACAATCTGCATCGTTTTTATAGTCTCTCCTTCAAGGTGAAAAGAATGAAATAATAATAATAAAAAGTTGATTTGTACGGAAGTTCACACGTTATGGTCTGATGATCAATTATGAATCATCAAGCAGTTGTGTCGGGCATTCCGATTCTTTGCTACAATGCAACTTGCTCGTCAGCATATGCTATGATTCAGCCTTGAGGCTTGACATTGTCTCCGTTTAAGATTAAAGTGGTTGTTCCAGTGACACAAGGTGATCAAAATGTCATTCTAATCAAGTGATTGGATAACAAGTGGTTAAACACCAGAAGCTTCAATGGGCGATAATGCCATTTGCATTGGTTGATTTGCCTTCTGCTCATATTCCAAGTATATACATGTATGGGTAGCAGGACAAAATTATATAGTGAATTATAGTTATTGTCAACTTTTTCAATCTCGAAACTTGGTGTAGAATCCAATGTCACATGGGTTAAACAGGTTTATGTGAAGTCCCTTTGCTGGGCTGTGATTGAAGGTAAAGACTTAAACATATAGATATGTGTCATATACAACAACTGTGTGTTGGTTTGAAATGGAACTCCACCCAATGAATACCAGATACCAAAGTATCTAATTGACTTTACAATTATATTTTTGCTTACACAGCAATATGTAGGCCTATTCCATATTGAGTTGCTTCAGTATAAATTTGCTGCAGATCACTTGTTGAATAAAGCCATATCTGTGTGGGTGGAGCATTGACCTTCGTGGGGTAGAAAACTGACAAGAAAGGTGGCAAGGCGAGGTTGGTGGTATCCCAACAGAGCCAACCTTTATCACACCATCAGAAGCTGTCAAATCTGGCTGGTCTAAACTGGGTCAGCTTCCTCTCTTCACACCATCATGTTACCAGTCCAGGGGTGTGATTCTATCCAGGGATGTATTCTCTAGTCCAGGGTGGATGTGTCTATTTGGTGTTCTGGTGGCTTTGTTAAATTCTTCTCATCAATGATTATACATTCATATCTCAATAGTGAGAATGGTCTAACAAAGTTTGACATGGCCAAGAATAACAGGAGTCAATGAAATTACAATTTAGGTTAAATTGACGACTTCATTTTTGTTTGACCGAGTTCTGGACGATCAAACACTTGGACATTGTCCAATAACTGGCTATGTGCCCATGATGAAACTGTAGGGAACTGTCTTTGAAGATGTGACATTGCTTCATGGAAACAAACCACAGGTTTACCTGTTAACTACCTAAGTCTTCATTTTCCATTTAGTCTGACAGAACCCTGTACATGAAGGCCATCAGTACTAGTCAGTAGACGGTTTCAAACCGCCTCGATCACAAGAATCCCCGTTAAATTACGAGAACTTTTTAAGGCTAAAAAATACCCGTTAATTATTCCTGCATTCACACCGCCCCGAAACACATCCTTCGGGATAAGTTCCCAAAGTTACGAGCATGCGCAGTGTGGTCTGATAAGCAGGCAAGGCGCGAGATTCAAAATCACTAGCCCAGCAGCCACCCACGCCGCCGCGCCCAACGACACGCTGGGCTAAAAGTTCCCGTAATTTGCTTTCACATCGCCAAAATACCTGCGACCTTGGAAAAATCCCCACGAAAGTTCTCGTAATTTCGCCAAGTACCTACTATTTAGCGGGTATTTTCTTTCGGGGAAATTACGCGTAGTTTGCTTTCACATTACCAAAATACCTGGTATTTTCTGATCGGGGTAAATTTCCCGATCAGAGAATACCTGGAACTGCCGAACTTCGAGGCGGTCTGAAACCACCTAATGTGCTTTGTTCACAATTTATCCTATGTGACGGTTTGGTAGTTCTACAAATGGTAGTCTACCTTTTGGACGTTAAGTGAAGGACAAGTATTAAGTTAGGGACCACTTTCTCATCGACTGATGTCCTTTGGTTGTGCCCTACATGTACACTGTACATTGACAGAAGCATTTTTAAGAGATTCACACTTGTCTGTTGGTATGGACATGGACCTACTACTCTGGTCCAAGGTATCGATGATCAGATTGTGAATCACCTTCACTCCATCAGGGGTGTGAGAGTTCAGATATTTAGATTATTTCAGATTTTGTTTTGATTTTCAGCTTAATTTCAGCATATTTTTGGCTTTCCTGTGTACAAAAATTATGGGAGTTCTTTCTATTTCAGACTTTTTCAACACTCTTCAGCTTTGTCAGATCTTTTTATTTGTAACCGCTCACACCCCTTGCCCCATATTTTGAGTGTTGTTTGACACCTGTGTATAAGATAGTACTTTTTTGTGTCGTCACAGGATTTTGTTAAAATATGTCAGAGAAATTAAAGGTTGGTTCGTTATCCTGCACCCTCCTGGAAAATAATCAAAGTGCAAATCAGAGTATTGGGTCAGGTTCATTGAATCACCGGATATTGCTTATTGTGACTGTGAGACAGTTCACAGCATAGTCGAGATGATGTCAGGTATGATATCAAGTCACTGTAAAAACAAAGAGCATTTGTTTTCTCCTATATTGTATCCTCATTGATGAAGCATGATTTTGACAGGATACCAAAATCATCGGGAGTGATTAATCGTGAACATTGTCAGTTGTTATGGTCAAGGTTTATGGAGAATCTTCAACATTTATCTGTTTCACACCAGTTGATATTACATCATTGATATCGTCAGTGATTTTACGAACTGGCTCAAACCTAAATGTAATTTTTGGTCAAATTTTCGAATTTTTTTTTGGTTGCATATTCTGAAAGCCCGTCATTCACTCTATTGATTTGCCAAATTTCAGATCAAAATTTGCATCATTAAAGAGTACTGGTAATAGAATAACAATTTTTTTACGAACCTGAACAACCTTCTCCTTTGATTTTGGAACTGGCTCAAACCATACTTGTGTACTATAAAGTCTCTGGAATGGCGCGCTCAGGTCAAAGACCCGACCTAGATGCTGCGCGTATGTGCTTTGTGCAGGGTTTGTGCCTCTAAATATCAGGTGCAGGGCATGAAAAGTTTTTTTAGAACTGGCTCAAAATGTGGTTGCTAAAAATCAGCAAATTCTAATGCATACATGTACATGCATTTCATTTCAAATATTGAGAGAATGAACACGAATTGCTGACAAAATTCTGCATATTATTAAAAAAGATAGAATGTATGCTTCAAATTGGTATAAATAATTGATCTGCTTTCTTTCAAAGCGTGAAGTTATGAGGGTCTGAAAAGCATTAAAACTTTAAATATGATTATCTTAATATCATGTTTTGGAGACCAGCCAAGGTTTGAGCCAGTAAAATCACTAACGATATGTTTGCTTTATAAAGATCTCAAGATTGCAGATCAAGTACTCTCAAAGAATCGAGTCATCTGCATCTGATATTATGTATAAATGTCACTTCTTTTGTGCTAATTATGCACTATTTGATAATTTCTTTCTAAAAAAATTATGGGAAAGGGGGGGGGGGGATAGGGAATTAGAGGCTCTTAATAATTTGGCTGTGCAAAAGGTGGTTCAGGTCTGACCAGGGCTGTGCCACTGCCACATGTATTTCCAGATGGGAAAGAAAAGCTAACTAGCCCCTGGCTACACTGTAGAGCTCAAGTTCATAAATTCATGCCTACAATGGGCAAGTTGGTCGGATAGATTCCAGCCTCCCAAAAAGAAGTTCTTCAAAAAACTCTTGTGAACCTCAGTCAATTATGTCATTTTAGGTGGTTTCAAACCGCCTCGATCACAAGAATCCCCGTTAAATTATGAGAACTTTTTAAGGCTAAAAAATACCCGATAATTATTCCTGCATTCACACCGCCCCGAAACACATCCTTCGGGATAAGTTCCCGAAGTTACGAGCATGCGCAGTATGGTCTGATAAGCAGGCAAGGCGCGAGATTCAAAATCACTAGCCCAGCAGCCACCCACGCCGCCGCGCCCAACGACACGCTGGGCTAAAAGTTCCCGTAATTTGCTTTCACATCGCCAAAATACCTGCGACCTTGGAAAAATCCCCACAAAAGTTCTCGTAATTTTGCCAAGTACCTACTATTTAGCGGGTATTTTCTTTCGGGGAAATTACGCGTAGTTTGCTTTCACATTACCAAAATACCTGGTATTTTCTGATCGGGGTAAATTTCCCGATCAGAGAATACCTGGAACTGGCGAACTTCGAGGCGGTCTGAAACCACCTTATCATACATACAGAATAGGAATGACAGTCAGCAGTCTACTTTTAATGGAGGTGAAGAGTTCATGGCGGTTGTCAAGGTCAATACAAGTCATTTATTTGAAGGTAGATTAAAATTAAGGATCTATTCATTTGAAATTCATAAGAGAATCATCCTTTGAAGTCAGTGCATACATTTCTTGTGTCTCATCAAGATAAATAGGTTACATAGCATTATGTGCTGTGGTGAGGATTTAAAGAGAAACAAAAATGATATAAGATTGAATTTAGGTATGATTCATAAAAAAAGAAAAACCACAATCCTGTGATGGAGCCCTCAAGAGAGTTGGTATGGTCAGGCAAGGCGCAGACTCAATATTACTCACTTAAATTTCCTTTCATAAAATGACTGGGAAAACCAGGTCATCCGTTCACTAAGAATGCTCTCAGGCAACAACTTATCTTTGCTTGTAAACTTTACTTTTCTTTTTCAAATGGTTTAGTTCCCATAGATTGTCATTCTCTATCATTTGTAGTGAATAGGCCTACACATTGATATAATGTGTCTGATTTAAATTAAGTGTTCAAATGAAAATAATTGTGAATTATTGACAAAAAAGGCACTGCATGAATTTTTGAGAAAATTTCACTTCATAAATTTTTTAATTGGTCGGCATACAGGGATAAGTGCTTGCATGTGAAGACACATCATGAAGACTTTCTAAAACTTAGTGTTACTTTTATATATAAACTGTATAGAATTCATAAATATTGGTATTGCCTTTGTTGATTCTTTTTTAGACCTGGTTGGTGTTTCATAAAGCTGTTCGTAAGATACGAATGACTTTACGCACGACTGGTGATCCTTTCTTATACTATGTGATATCCCTGTATAATTGATTTATGACCTAAGAACATGTTCCAGTGTACGTAAAGTTGTGCTTAACTTTACGAACAGCTTTATGAAACACCCACTACATGTAGGTGGTAAAATATACCAATGGACCAAGGGTGAATGCACCCAAACTTTCCACAGCATAACTTTTATATGCTTTTCACACTGCACTTTTTTCCTAAATTGGTGGGGCTAAAGGGGGTCTTAGCCCCACCAATTTCCTGGGGTTAAGCTTAGCCCACTTCATTTTCACACTACGTTTTAGCAAAGTGGGCTAGCACGGTAAATAGTACGGTACTATCTGGCCCTGCAAAAAAGCAGGGTTAGCCGGCTTATTGTAGTGCTAGCACCACAATTGCGGTGCTAAGAGATGCAGTGTGAAAACGAAACAGGGCTAAGGAAAGTGGGGCTAAGCATTAACCAATCACAGAAGTCGAATTGCACGTTAATCATGCTCTGTATGGTAAAATCATCAGTATTCATGAGCTGAGGGATAGTCCGGGGTTAAGGCATTAACCACGGTTGAGCAGATAGTATGGGGTTAAGAAAGACAGTGTGAATCGAAAAAAAGATAGTATGGGGTTAAGGATAGTATGGGATTAAGGAAATGCAGTGTGAAAAGGATATTAGTCTCCTGATAGATAAATGTGAAGGCTAACTAGGAATTGGTTTTGAGGTCAGTGAATTAAAGAAGTATGTGGTATGAACATGATTGTGTGGTGAAGTGTGGAGTCAATATTTATTAAAAGTGAGATATATTCTTTTTATTTTTATCGCTATTTGATGTGGTTGTGGTCAAATTCTTCGATCTAATATCACATATCATTATAATACTTTTACATGGAATCATCAACCAGCTCTTAGAAGATGTAAACAGAAAAGAACTGTATGTTACTTTCTTGAATGTGTCAATCATCTTAGTCAGAGATGAGTTCTTGGAGTCTCATATGAAGCTGTCATATTGAATAGTGAATGATCAAACCCCACTTAAGATGCAGTATGGTCCACATATGTAGTGTTTTAGATTGGCATGTATCTCTTTGATGGTGGTAAATAATTTCAAGATTTAGAGCTTCCAAAGGTCAGTTTTATTGCATTAATTATCTCCACTACTTACTGATAGTTTACATGTCCAGTAGGTGATGAAATTGTAAAACATATCACAGATGGAATTTGAGATTCCAAACAATTAACACTCACAATTACTTTTCAATTCATGATTCGTGATAAATACATACCAATGTGTTATAAAGAATTCAAATGGCATCTCATGGCTTTTAAGAAATAGTCACTCTTCCTTTTTTAGTTCAATATTGACCAGAAAGTCCATTCTGGAATAAAGTAATTGCCCATCCAGCGACATGCTGTAAAAGCTATGTTTTCTATAAATACATTATAAAGACCTAAGAAGCAGAGAGACTTATTGCAACATTATGTTATTCACTTTTCACAGCATGAACACTAAACAGAAGAATTTTTCAGAAGAAGAGGGAACATCCTCTTGTAAGAAAGTTCTGTTAAAAAGAGAGCAATTTTTTATTTACCCCCTGTGAGTGTTAGATTTATAATGGTTTAGAAGAAATAAGGATGAATGGATTTATGTGTTTGTGTAAATTATTTTGCTTGTTGTACCATTTATTAATACATAAAAAAAGAACTTCTAGAAAATACTGATTTATATATTTCATTTTTTTATACAATAAAAGTTATTGCCTAAGATGAAAAGAAAATGATGATATTGTGGATATAACCCATTTCTATGAAAGGTGATATCATGATTAAAAAATAATAAATGGCGTGGAAAGTTTTTCAACTTTTTTTGGTATCAGGTAATAAAAAGAGGGTTTCTTTGAATGTAAAACATGCAAACTGGTCACATTTATCTATCTGTTTGATTGCATGCATTAGTCAGACCTATATTTTAAAAATAAATAAGTGAAACCATTAAATAACAAATGTGGAGGAAAGAGGAAAGAAACCCTATTTTAGGGGGATGTTTTTGTAGGATTGGGAGGGGGTATACACATAGTTTCAATCACATTTAGACTATAAACCACATCATTAGGCAGTATTAGAACCAGTTGAGACAGAGATGAAGAATGGGTACAGACACAGCTATATTATTGTTGAAAGTCCACCTAATACCTTGTGATGAATTGTTCAATTTGTATGCATTATTTCCTTTCATCTTAAGCTTCGCATTTCTTCTTTTGTCAGATGTGGATTTCAGTTGACCACCCATCTAGTTTTTGCTCTTTTCCACCCTATTCTCACAGTTTTATCCTCCATTTTACCTCCTGCTTCATTTTCTCCTTAAGTTTTGTTTGGTGATTTTATTCTTTCAACCTCCAAGCTTTTCATATTTTTTCTTCTTTGTGTCATCTCCTCTTTCTCTTCCATCTGTTTCACTCCTCCATGCATTCTGTCTCTCCCATCAATATCTTTCTTTCTTCTTTCTTTTTTTCTTTCTTTCTGTTTGTCTGTCTGTCTGTCTTTGCAGGCACAGACCCTGTTTGAAACTTTGATCAACAAGCGGGTCTCCATGTAAAGACTAGCATATAGAAAACTTGCCTGAGTGAGAGGGCTTTAAGCGCACAACATATTAATAGGCTGCACATTCAGACCCTTAACTTGAGTGAAGGGTTGCACAGCCGACTAGACCATTCATGATGGCAAATCAAATATCTGTCATTCCATCTCTCAAATTCTTAATCCCACCTGTTTACTGTATTTCCCTCTTGTATATGAACAATTTCTAATATTTTTATTTTGCATTGCCTCTTACTCCATGAGGAGTTGAGGACCTGCTTATTTGCAAATCTCTGAAAGGCTTCCTCAATCAACCTTTTAAAAGTTTTTTTTTTATCCCGAGCAAAGTACCGGAACTATAAGATTTAAGGCTTTTCATTGGAACAATATCATGAAAGCAATCTATACTCTTTGATTTGGAAAGGACTGACAACTGTTTTTTTGTTCATCATACACATGCAAAAAACATCTGTAAATGGCTTTACTTGTAAGTTTTAGGGGGAGAGCAGACATTTGCCTTTGGTAATACCCCTCCGATAAAGTTTGAGGGGTTTGACTTTTGACAATCCATAAAGTAAAAAAAAAAGCCTAATTGTAACCTATGCTTTTTGCATTTCGTGCAACCTTCATTTTGGTTTCTGTTCTTTTCTGGCTAATATTAATTTATCCACAAACATATATCATCCAGATATTGATTTAAAAATAAATCATACTGTATGTCCGAAAGTTCAATATCTTAGTTGTTTGATATATTTCAGATCTTGCACTGGTGCAGGTGACTGCGTGCATTTCAAAATCTAGACAGTTTCATGATCTCTCATTTCTTTATATACATTTTTTGAATAACTGGTGAAATGAAACAGGACAACTATACATTTCATCATTAGCTAGATATTCAGGTACATCCCGCTTTGTAAACTGTCTAAACAAACCACTGTGATAATTCAATTAACAAAATAAAGTCTCATCGATCCCACATGATTATTTTGATTGTTAGAAGACATTCAAATCTATTCTTGGAACTTGGCAATTCCTGTATAGACATAACATGTTTGTTTCATTGATGTAATGCATGTGGCTGTTAATTTTGGCAGCTGACTTTGACAAAGTTGTTGGGTGTTTTTTTGTATTACATAACTTCAGATTGGGTATATTATTAATGCCCTGTTTTCATTATCCTCTTGAAATGCAAGTAATATATTTTGTATTATGATGGAGAGAGATGTTGAAGGCTTTCTGATTCCTATGATACTCTATTGGCAGCATGTGATTGATTGATATTATTTGTCAAGAATATCACAGGAGATTACAATGAAATTGAAGAATACCTTAACAGGATAGCCCATGAAAGCCGAAAGGCTTATTTCCAATGGGGTCGTATAGTTAGTATAAAACATTAATATATTGTAACAAAAAGTATAAACTACGACAAGTACTGGAATATGGTAAAAAATACACATCCATCAGTCAAATAATTTGCAAACATGTGAAGCAAACAATAATCTTCCTTATATATGGAACAAGATTATATTTTAACATACCCTAACATTATCTACAATACTAGAAACAAACTACAAAATGTGTGATTTTTACTGGTAATACTGTTCTCGAGTAGCTTCCAGTTTTAGGTGCTTCTTTAATGCACTCTTAAATTGAGAAAAAATTAACAGCTTTTACTTGATTAGGAAGAGCATTCCAAGATTGGATGCCATTAAAATAAAAAGGTTTCCCTATATGTCCTTCACGTTCTGGTAATACAAAATCAAAATTACTATTTCAAGTATCGTACCTATGGATATTCGATACACTGGTGAAATTATTTGCTATGTATAATGATCTAATGTATCCGAATAGAATATTTTCTGTACATGGTGTAATACTAATTGGTGTGATCTGTGATCTACATGAAGTAATCCTGCCTTTCCAAGTTCATTACATCCGACATGTGCTCTTGGTCCTAAAACATGTGTGCCATTTTATCAGACCTTGCCATTTTGTTTGCCACTCTTATAGTATCTCCTATTTAGCCAGGATAGCCATCTCAGCTATTATACCTGGTCTTCCAATGGGCCCTGCAGAAAGAGTTGCATTTAAACGCATGCCAAGAAATCAATCGCAAGTCCCAAATGCGCGCAGTTGATTGGTTGAAAATCAAGTTGCGCATGATTTTTAGAGTTGCGTTTGATTGCAACTTTCTGCAATGGGCCCCTGGTCTTCCAATGGGCCCTGCACAACAAATAAACCGAGCTTGGCGAAATGACAAGGTCTCATGTTTGAAAGTCTTTAATATGACTTGGGCAGGGATTGAACCCATGACCTCCTGTTCATGAGGTACATGTAGGTGCTCTTCCGCTGAGCCACCATTGAATGTTGAAAACATATGAGGAAAGACTTTTTTCACAAATTTTGTGGGCTTGGGATGAAGAGAGATCCCAGTGTGGGCACAGGCAAACGTGGGCTCCTTGCACCAGTGTGGTAGCTAGTAGTGCATACAGATGATACAATGGTGTGATACAATGCATTCAAATTAGCGGAGGTCATGACACAGTGACCTTTGACCTTTCCAGCGTATACTCACTGTCTTCAACTTTCCAAAGAATTAAAAGAAAATATACATATTTTAAGGGCTTATGGGAATATAGCTGATGTCAAATTACACAATGACTAATAGATTATGCCAGACAAATGACGTGGATGTACATGCTAGACCAAGAGGCTACTTAAGAAATAAGTTCCTTCCTTAATTGATTTTACCTTCTGGTCTTATTCTTCACAGAACAGTTGAAATTGATTTGTTCCTTCCTAAAACTTGCTTCGATATATTAATGTCACTGTTCTTTTTTCTGTTCAAGGATTTCTTTGTAATTAAACTGGTGATACGAAGTAAATGTATCATTGTCAGCATCTAGAAATAAAGACTTCACTTTAACCCTTCACTTGCAAATGTTGCAATACTGCACATTCATATATTTAAAGTCAACAATTGTTTATAATCAGTTTTCACTTTTGTACCAGGGATGCTTAATGATAGCTTTAATTCTTCAGCAACATTTACAATAGTGCAAGTCTGTCATCTTGTATTGTAGCATAAAAGGTTCACTCATTAACAATTGCGGAGCTAAGAGATGCAGTGTGAAACGAAAGTGGACTAAGGAAAAGTGGGCATAGCATTAGCCAATCACAGAAGTCGAAATTGCATTTTAATCGCACTATGTATGGTAAAGTCATCAATATTCATGAGCTCTGTGATAATCCAGGTAATAAGGCGTTAACCCTGACTATTATAAAGCAATTAGTATGGGGTTCAGAAAGATAGTGTGAATCCAAAAAAGGTAGTATATGGTTAAGCATAGTCCGGGATTAAGGATAGTATGGGGTTAAGGAAATGCAGTGTGAAAAGCATATTAGTAGACAAAATTAACACAACCTCAACCCTCGAAACTATGAAAAAAAAATGGCCACCAAATTGCTGTTGACAGAAATTATCTTTTTGGAAATGCTTTTGGCAAATTGGGTTTGTTGTAGGAAACCTAGTTTGTCTGATGAATATTTGTCTGTCCTAACACTCAATACTCCAAAATCAACATGTATCGGTGTCACATCTTTCATCATATTCATTCAATCTTGTTATAACTGAGTGTCAGTTCTCACACCTCCACATTGGTGTGATAAAGTCTGTTTTACCTGGAAGCTATGTATGCAATGCAGTGGCTTGCCAGTCATAATATTGCCTTTGAACTAGTTTCAAGGGTTTCCAGGGAGGGTGTAGTTTGCCATGGAAATGAGCTATAAACTTGTAAGCCAAGCTTGAGAGAGATAAAGAAAGCAGTGGCATAATGAGCCAAAAGTTTTGAGGGGGTGAGATATGGAGCATCAGGCAAAATTCATAAAAAGTTGCAAGCAACCAAAAATTTTTACAGTTTTATTACAAGTTTTTGTGATAGATTTTGACATAAAATTCAGACAAAACTCTTACATATCCGTTTTTCTTTTTTTCTTTTTCTTTCCTTTACTTTCTTTCTTCTTGGTCATGATATATATATATATATATATATATATATGTATAATTTTTTTGGGTGGCGGTCAAGCATCCCAAAGCCCTCCCCCCCATCTCACTGAGAGAAAGAGAGAGAGAGAGAGGAGAGGAAGTAAATATGCATCACAAATCACTATTCAAAGCCTGTATAAAGTTTAACTAAAACATTTGGGAAATTCCATAAAATATGTATATACATCCGACCCTCTATATTTGGGACCTTCATAAAATTTTCTGTCTCTGATTTCTTGTTCTTTTGACAGTCTGTAATGTTCTAAAATGACCATGAGTTGGTCAGTTTATGATGTGAAGTAAAACTTGGTAAAAAATTACCAAAACTAAAAATAGCCTCTTAGACATTTTCATTGTAAATATCAGATTTCAGATCTTTTGCACAATCAAACGTTCAAACTGAATTATCTTTAGATTTAACAAAACTCCATGCAGGTTTTGATAGAAAAGGGCAATAATGGCTGATAAAACTAAAAAAAGGAGTACATTATTGAATTATTCCTCAATTCATTGGCTTACATGTACTTGTTTATGTAATGTACTAGACACATTTTCCTATTAATTTCTCAAATGTAGACCTATAACTTGAAAAACTTTTCTAACCTTTTTTTTTGCTTCTTAGAAATTAAACAGAAAGGAAAAATTAATTTAGTAGAATTATAGCAGTTGCTATTAACTGTTGTTATTTATATGATGATTATGTTTGTTCATCAGATACAAGTTAATTAAGATTCTCCTTCCATGTATATATATATATATACATATTAAGAACTTCCTTTTACTCCTAAAGTCCAGGAGATAATGATCTGACTGGTAGACATATCTGATTCAACAGTATATCTTTAATGATTAAAGTGCATTTGCACATTGTAGACCTTTGGTCAACTCAAGTATTGGTATAGCCAACACGGATTACAACAAATTGTTTCCGAATAAACAGTCCAGCCCAGTTATCAATTCTAATCTGATTTAATGGTGAATTACATGTATCTAAGTAGACAGGAAAGCTGAAGACATGCATAAAAATTGATATTGGCAAAGAAGAAAAATGCAAGACAAATAATTGCAAGGATTGCATTATTTCCATTGTTTTAGGAAATATAATTCTTTTAAAGGGTAAGCAAAGTAGTGGAATAGCTGAAAAGATGTTTTTTAGGGAGAAATAGTGAGTAAGTCAACCGTTAATCATCGCTTGTCTAACATTTTCACATCCAAAATATTTAAACATTGGAAATGATCTGACCAAAGAGTTTGTGTAGTCCCAATCATGCACGCATAACACTAAATGATAAGGAAAACTTTTGGTTAGTTTGAAATATTTTACAGGACAGAGCAATTTTCATAATAAATCCCATGATTCTTTATAAAGACAATTTAATCAGCAACACTACACTTTGCCCTGCCCTCCAATTATAAAGAGATTTAAGAATTTTCCTTTAGCATGATCAAGGATATTAGCAACTGCTTCCATTTTAGGGCCGTCTGCACCATCCCGAGTTTTTAAATTAGCGCGCTTTTTCTGATCTGGCAAATTATCCCGATCTGAACAATCTCGAGATTATTTGCAATGCAGACGCAATTATCGTGCTATTTCATAGGATTAATATCGAGATTGCAATCCCAAGTCAACTTGGGATTATTTGCAAAGTAGCGCGCTATTTCACGAATTATCGCGCTAATTCGTAGGTGCAGACGCACTTGGGATTATTTATACACGGTAATGCATCGATACCTCGCTCGAGCAGGAATTGCTCTTTTTGCAATGGTGGAGACGGGGTTTCTTGAATCTCGAGATTAATCGCGAAGAGGGCCGATCGGGCTAAAATCTTGAGATTGGGCAAACTCGGGATGGTGCAGCACCGCCTCGAGAGCGTTAGGAATGACATCAGATATGGATCCAGTTCTAGCAATGGATAAAGTGATTTGTTCTATACAGGTAATGTACATGTACCAGCCCCCTCCCAGATGTAGCATACAATCACACACCCCTTCTTGACCTTTCAGTATTGGGTGGGTCACTCAACTGTATGAGGTCAAGAAACTAGAAAACTCCCCTCCCATTGCTGGTCAAACAAACCCCAATTCAAAAGATAAAGATGGGCAAGGCCAGGGGAATCAACAAAAGAAACCTTTTAGGAATGATTGCAGTTTTTTTTTTCAGTTTAAACACTTGGTAGGGGTGAACCCTTGAAAGTGTGAAAGCTGTATGGTGGAGCAGAACAAACATGGACACTGTCTCCCTCCCTCATACGGAGAGAAAAGATGCTTGTGATGTCTGTGTATGGCCTCTTGTTCTCACCAAGAATCAAACAAGAATAAAAGATGAGAATAGAGGATGAAGAAAAGCTCAATAACTCCTTGATAAGATATAAAATGACCTTTAAGACGACTCTTTGGAGCTTCTGTGTCATTAGAACGTCTCAGTTGTGTGCAAAAGGTTATTATATCAACTTTTCTTTTGCCGTCTTGTTCACAAATACAATGGATCTTCTTTTGAGCATGTAACCTACCTGTCATCAATATCCCTTTTCATTGTATTCTCTTTCATGTGATGAAAAACAATGCTTCTCAATTTATTCTACTTTTTGAATACCTTCACTATTTGAAAATTATGTCTGTGATTTAATTTACTATCATTTCATTTCTAGACCTTGCATTACTTTTCCTTTTGTCGCAGTTGACGATTAGACGTTTAGACAGGGCACAATGCGTTCTTTATTATAGTATCATCAATTATTTTGTATCCGAATTTACGTCATCCTTTCTTCTGTAAGATGTGAACACACAGCCTTGTTTATTGTTCTGTCTATTGTACAAATGTTGCATTAATGGATATAATGTATAGTACTGTTGTCCTCTCTTATTCATTTTATCTTCTCTGGCATGGACAAATTTATAGTAAAATGATATTTTACTATAAACGCATCCAATAAACATGTAATTATCTGATTATATAATTTGCAATCGGATTATGTGCTTCTTTATCATCCTTTTCTTTTTCCAGATAATTTCTGGTGAGACATTGATAACATATTTCCTATTTGTTGTCTGAAAAATGGGAAGGCAAGGTTTCACTATATAAATAAATTTTGCTACGAAATTTAAACAGAGCAACATACAGAAAATAGATAAAACAATCAGACCCAATCTACTTATTCCATTTTCAGCCGACTGGTGTCCGTCTGCATATCTTAATATTGTATTGATGTTCTATGCATTATAAACATTGTGACACAAAGTCACAAACCATGAAAGAATCTTTCTGTCATGGAAATTATATTTGAAAAAACAGTGGAATAGAAGAACAAGCTGATTAAAAAAAAACCTACTTAAGTTTTAGTGGAATATTCCAGTCTATATATCAACTTTCCCTTTCAAAGTTTATAGCGTCTGGTTTTTGCACCAGATCAGAAGTCAGAAATTTTGTGGTACATGTACATGTAGGTCCTCTTTGAAATGAAAGGCTATTTTACTCATTGTAATGTCCATTGAATAATGAATAATGCAAGAAGACAAAGAATTGAATAGATGATTGAGATGGCTTTTCATATTCCCTTTGATGTACCAGAAGGGGGTGTTTTGTCATCACTTCTATTCATTGCCTTCTTAAAGAATAATGGGATCTTCAAAGAATACCTCCAAATCTCATACTACACTCCACTGTGTAAATAAAGGATGAAACAACTGGGGATGGGAATCATATTAGATGCATCCACACCTCCATTTACAAGAACTTTTTATGTGATGTAGAACAAAATGATTATTTGCTATAAATTGTAGTCTTGTATTGGCATGTGGAAATGAGGGAAATAAATCACCAAGGGCCTTATTAAAATATCCATTTATCAAAATGAAAGATTTTAATTCAGTTAAAATCAGTGAGTTGTAGTACAACCATTTCATCTTCATGTTATTTTTGAAGAAATATCCATTGAGAAAGGTTGTTCACAAGCCTTCTGATGTTATTCAACCTCATAGTAGTATGATCCGTTACGAAGACTATGACTGGCCAACGGTAACTTGTGAGAGTTTTTGAACTACATTTTCTGCAATCAGTACCATTGCCATGACTGGTTTGATAAATCACTATGATTATTGTACACGATTATTAGATCAGCGTTTCAATCATTATGCAGATATTATCTGCATAATTGGGTTTATGAAAGGGGTACAAGATTATATCTTAGATAAAAAGGTGATCTCCGAACACCAATTGTATTCAAAATATAAAACAAATTTTTGGAGCATTAACTAGCTCTCTTTATTTTATAGATACTTTCCTGATTGGGCTTGTGTGGAAGCCCCATTATTGACCTGTTGGAGTTATCAGAGTTTGCAAATAGAACAGACAAGATCCCCCAGATTTGGGGACAATCGCTATCTTTGTCAAGTAACAATGAAGATGAGGAGAAAAGAATAGAGTTTCTCTGCGATAAACTAAAAAAAGAAAATCACACTTTGAATGGATACTTAAAGGCAGTACTGTGTAATTTATGTGAATGCAATGATTAGACAAGTTTCTATTGCATTGTCACTGTATTGTGTAGGATGATGAATGGGGTACAATCTTCATTTGGTGACTTATTTGCCTTTTTTCTTCAGACTTGTAAAGCAGGGATAATAGGAAGGTGGTAGGTCTTTGAAATGATTGTGGAACCACAAGGTATTAAAGGAAAGCTGTGTAGTTACTGTTTTTGTAAGCTTAAAGGATTGCTCTCTGTCATCACGGGTTTCCTTTCATTAGATTCTATTATTCAAATTTTGAATAAATCAGTGATCTATTCCGGATTGATTCTATGATCAGTACCCTGTAAAATGGCCCCTTAATCAATTTTATTTCATATTACATTTTGTCTGGAACATTTGATTAGATTCTTGACCTCAAAATAAGAGATTGAGTATGTGGACACAGTCATTATCTCTCCCATATTCATACAAAATTACTAATGATTTCTTTAATTTGATTGAATCCATTTCCTATTCATAGCTCAAATCGTTTGTCTTCTAGATCTTCATCTACTCAAAACTAATTGGTAATCAGCGGTGTAGTGAGTCAAAAAATTTGATGGGGCACAATATGCATGTATATGTGAAAAAAAATTTGGGCATTTTCATATAAAAAAGAAAGTCTAATTTTGTGATAGATCTTGACATAATGTCCAACACACAGTATTTAAATTTTTATTCACCTTTTCCATTCATTTTCTCCATATGATATATTTCTGATTTTTCATTCTTGGCCATGGAAGATATGGAGGTCAAATCCACCCCCCCCCCGTCTTTACACCAGTGTTGATAAACTTCTCTTCATTCTTAAATCTATATCATGATCGATTTCCCTTTCCGCTTTGGTCCCTCCTTGATCTACTATATCTTGGACTCCTATATGCTTTTCACACTGCAGTTCCTTAACCCCATACTACTCCTAACCCCGGACTATCCTTAACCCCATACTATTTTTTTTATTCACACTGTCTTTCTTAACCCCATACAAATTACTTAGCCGGGGTTAATGCCTTAACCCCGGACTGTCACACAGCTCATGAATATTGATTTTACCAGACAGAGCGCGATTAATGTTCAATTTTGACTTTTGTGATTGGTTAATGCTTAGCCCCTCTTTTTCTTAGCCCTGTTTCGTTTCACACTGCATCTCTTAGCACTGCAATTGTGGTGCTAGCACCACAATAAGCCGGCTAACCCTACTTTTTTGCAGGGCCAGATAGTCCCTTACTATTTACCGTGCGAGCCCACTTTGCTAAAACATAGTGTGAAAACGACGTGGGCTAAGCTTAAACGCGGGAAATTGGTGGGGCTAAGACCTCCCCTTAGCCCCACCAATTTCCCGGTGTTAAGGAAAAAAATTGCAGTGTGAAAAGCATACTAGAATCCCATATCCTTGGTCAACAATACAGTGGAGGGACCCTTTGATCACCCCCTTAATCATTCCAATCTACTGCTTTATTGAATCCATTTTTAATCCCATGAACAACTAAATAATTGTTTCCTGGTAATCCATTGTAAAGAATCCTTGCTCGACTTTTCCATCAGCTTTTGGGCCCCTGTAACACAAAGCTTAATAATTGATCACGATTCTATTTCTTATGATTGATCATGCACAATAATAAATGCAATAAATCGTAGCGACCAGCCCCATGTTCAGTCACTACGCTTTATGTTACACAGCCCAGGATTGGCTTTTGTGCTGTTGCCTATAATGTATGTTGCAATGTCATTTATCAGCTTCTCCATTGATCAACCTTTTATCATTTTAATGAACTACTTGATTGATTAATTTGTTGATATCTTCGACAGCTTTTATTTGTCATATAGTCTTCGGTCTTTCATTTAAGGAACCTTGATCAACTTCCTTCCTATAAAGAATATCTGGTTTGATGTACATGTGTCCATGATGCTCATCTCTGCGGCTGTGAAACTTCTTTTTTTTTTTTTCATTAGTTCACCCACAGACTGGGTCAGGGAATTATGGACCCGGAAATATTGTTTCTGAAGTAGTAAGCACAATATTTCAATGAATGTTGCAAGGAAATTGTGTGTATCACAAGCAAAAAGCGTGTAATATTTGATATTTGATTGGATCCTTTAGAGAAGTGACGCAGCACTTGGGGGAAACTAGTGACCTTTGACCACATGGTACAGACTGAGAATTCTGGTCTGAGACATTTTATAAATCCTCTATTGTATTTATTGGGAATACTTTTGTGTTATCGTGAGCTTGAAAAAGTAGTAAACATTGTTTCCTTAAAGGACAAGTCCACCCCAACAAAAACTTGATTTGAATTAAAAGAGAAAAATTCATCAAGCATAACACTGAAAATTTCATCAAAATCGGATGTAAAATAAGAAAGTTTTGGCATTTTAAAGTTTCGCTTATTTTCAACAAATGAGTATATGAATGAGCCAGATACATCCAAATGAGACAGTTGATGACATCACTCACTCACCATTTCTTTTGTATTTGATTATATGAAATATGAAATATCTTTATTTTCTCGTCATTGTCATGATCGAGAAATGAAGTTTCATTCCTCCCTGAACACGTGGAATTCCATTATTTTAACATTTTGTGCTTCAGGCAAGGAGGTCCTTATCGTCAAATTCGTAAAAATTGAAATATTGTATAATTCAAACAATAAAAAACAAAAATAGTGAGTAACATCATCGACTCTCTCATTTGGATGTAACTGGCTCGTTCATATGACTATTTTGTTGAAAATAAATTAAACTTTGAAATATCATAACTTTCTTATTTTACATTCGATTTTGATGAAATTTTCAGCATTGTGCTTGTCTGATTTTTTTCTATTGATTAAAATCAACATTTTTCTGAGGTGGACTTGACCTTTAAAACACAAATGTTTAAATAGGTTCTTAGACCAACTATCTTCTTGTCCAGTCTGTCTTCTGAGAGGAAAGCTGCCTTTCCCTAGATTCAACATAGAGGGAGACATACAAGAATGGCTGGGGAAGTCTTGTGCAGGCTCCCCCTTGTTAAAGGACAAGTCCACCCCAACAAAAAATTGAATTAAATGAAAAGAGGAAAAATCAAACAAGCGTAACACTGAAAAATTCATCAAAATCAGATGTACATGTAGAATTAGAAAGTTAAATTTCACAAACCAGTTATATATGCATATCCTGGTTGGTACATTGTGGAAACGATGAGATTAATGACATACACACTCTTTATTTCTTTGAAATACATGAAAATATTTTAATTTCTTCTCATTGCCATGTGAAATAAGGTTTTATTCCTTCTTGAAACTGTGAAATTACTAGTATCTTAAAATTTTGTTGTTTAATGAAGAGGGTTCTGATCAAATCTATAAATATGAAATAATATTTTCAAGCAATAAAAAACTAAAGAAATAGTGAGTGACACAAATCATTGACTCACATTTTCATATCTTCAAGTCGTTATATAGATGTATTTTGGAAAATAAGTGAAACTACAAAATGTCTCTACTTTCTTATTTAACATCTGATTTTATAAATGAAAATTTCACTGTTATGCTTATTTGATCTTTCTCTATTGATTCAAATCATCATTTTTCAGGGGTGGACTTGACTTTTAAAGAGGACCACCTATCTGACTATGTCAATGCCTCCAGTTAATATGTCATCATCATCATCATACTCATGAAATATGAATCTCAGCTTGTAAACAAATAAAACTTTTCACTACACATGAACTCTTGATGACTGTCTAATATCCATCAATGTTGACTTGATATCAATGTCTCTGAAGTTAAAGGCTACTCCATTTCCTCCTCTGTAAACTTTCATTTGGATCTCTCTTGTGTATATCAGGTTGATCATATGTCAAGTTTTGTATGAGATCACCCACTCCATATACTCTTTTGTTGTTGTTTCACAAAATGGCACAAAGTAGAGTATCATTAAGTTAAAAGGATTTTGATTTTTTTTGCATTTTTAGATGGTAAATTGCCAATTCGTCCACTCACCACATTGTCTACCTTCATGTAGTCTAATGCCATTCTGTCCATCAAGATTGCGTTTAACAACCATTTGGTCCAATCATCACTTCATCTAATCTCCAGTTTGTCTATTACCATTTCATCTAATAACCAGTTGGTCTAATACCCAATTTCTTTTCATTCATTTCGCACAATTAGCACTTAAGTTTAATTATTGAGATTGAGATTGGTGGTGATTTTTTACCTGATTGCTAAGAAAGCATGAATGCTTGTAAGCAAGCAACCAGAGGACCGACGGCTTAAGGTCCTCTCCGAAGGACCTGGTACTGAGGATTAATGCCTTACCAAAGGGCACTAGCGCACCTAGTGGGAATCGAACCCGGGTCACCGAAATACGAATCCCCCGCTCTACCAACTGAGCTATCGCGCCGCCTTATACCACATGGTGTATGGACTAAGTGGCTGTTGGACCAACTGGTCAATAGACGGAAAGTCTATATGAAAGTAGACCGTGTGGTGAATGGACGAACTGATGGTAGAGCAAATGAAAGTTGATGAGTTGGCAATTGGCATTAGGTGAATTGGAAATAAACCTTTTAGACATCTTGAAGTAACATCGTTCTCCTCACGAAGTATCAGAGCATTATGAAACTTGCTTTTTACATTACTATAATGGTAATATGAGATAATTAAAATAAATGAAAAATTTGATTTTCGTTTGCAGAGTGATAGATTTTTTTGGTCCCATACTGATTTATGTGCACCCTAAATTTATCATGTAATGCGTTGATCCAAATATTTTATAATTGCTTGGAAAAATCACTTAAGAGAAATATCTAATGTGTGCACTGTATTGAGATTATTACAAAATGTTATAGTTTTTAATATTTTTTCATATGCTCCTTGTGATCTTTGAAAGCTCAATCTGATCAAATTCAGTAGATTCTGTTGAAGCCTGAATTCTGCCATATTGGCTCAATATATTTCCTTGTGATTCAATTCAATTCAATTCAATTTATTTATTAGGTAAAAAATCACATGAGTAGATATGTACATTGTAAAATGTGAGGATCAAACACCCTAGAAAAGTCAGAGGCTTGAAAAGCAGGGGGATGCATGACAAATAGATTACAGTGATACAAATACAGCAAATAAATTATAATAGGAATAAAATACATAGGAAATAGCAATCGAAATAATACATGAAACAAGTTACAATATTTACAATACATGACAAAACAAGACAAAACATAATATGTTGATAGGTGTGAAAGTTCAGTTTGTAGAGTTTTGTTTTTTGATTCCGCTTTCCCTGGTTTGAATCCCAGTTGGTGAGCTAGCACTAGTGCATTTTGGTATTTAAGGCATTTATGTCCCATGGAGAGCACCTTAAGCCTTTGGTCCTCTGGATTAATAGCCATCAGATATCATATCACCACCATATTGAATGTTGTCAGAGAAGTTGAGATGTTGACATATAAGTTTAATATCATGTCTCAAGAGATGAATGCAGTCACAGGAGAACTTTAACTCAACATTTTTGCTAGAGGTCATGTTAAAAATGTGCAATTGCTTCCAGATATTTGTGCATTGTCTCTGTTCTCTAAGAACAAGAAATCATTCAGTCGTAATGTCTAATTGATGTGAGAGGATAGGGAGGAAGGAGCAAGGATTGAGAGAGGAGGAATAGAGAAGTGAATCAAACAGATGAGGAGGAAGATGGGTTGTAATATAGTATTGCCCCCCCTTGTTCTTTTCTCTTTTGCACACTCCTTGTAAGTGATATCCCTGTTATATGCTCCATTATTCCTTGATGCGCCATACTTGTATGATTTGTTCAACCCAATTGCTGTCTTTAATATGTTTTCTTCCCCAGAGGAAAATCATGACTCTGTGGCAAATAAAATTATGCAGAACATTGTCAATGAAACCATTCAAGATATTTTGTGAATTGCATCCCTTTCCCCCTTATACTTCCCCCCTTATAGGCTTGAAATATGAATATTGAATTCAGTAAAGATCAAGTCTACCCCAGTAAGAAATGATTTAAATATTAGAGAAAACACATTCTTTGTATTCCTATATACTTTTCCCCTGAACATTGATTAATGGTCATATACTTGTTCACTTGTATCTCACTCTACAGGTAGTTTGAACTGTGCAGCTTTCACCGCTGGTATCATTGAGGCTATACTAAATGGATGTAACTTTGTAAGTAAAAAAAGGAAGAATATATAAATATAAGGGAAGATGATCTTGAAAATGTTGCATAAAAAATACATAGTGTAGTAATAACTTTGCAAATTTCCATGGTAGCAGGGTTTAGGAGCCAATTAAAATGAAGTATGAATAAATTGAGGAAAAAAAAAACTACTATAACAGCCAAGTTTAATACAGTGGGAGCTCAGTGTTGAGGTGCAATAGCTCAGTCGCTTGGATTCCAGCAACCCAGGTTTGATTCCCTCTTGATGCGCTAGTGCCCTTTGGTAAGGCATTAATCCTCGCTACCAGGTCCCTTGGAGAGGACCTCAAGCCGTAGCTCCTCTGGTTGCTTGCTTACAAGCATTCATGCTTTCTTAGCAGTCAGGTAAAAAAAAATATATATTTTGTAAAACTGAGGGGGATGGAGGGGCGGTGAGTTTTCATAGACAAAATATTTTTCTTTGAAAAGTTTAAGATTATCGGTTATTTATAGAGGAAACAAGTGAACAATTTCTGTCTTGAGAAACGTAATGAGAAGGATATCTTGCACCAAGCACCTTCAATCAATGATATTTGCAGTATCTACAATCAAGAACAAAGTTAGCAATTTTCTTTCCATATCAATGTCAACTCAAGATGTGAACAAGGCTTCAGTCAATCCTAATCATCAATTCTCACCAAGAATGATCAAAGTTGATTTATATCTTGTCACCCACAGAGCTAATAAAATGCAGAGCCAGAAAAGTGCTATTCTTTTTGTCATAAATACATTTTTTTCCTATTTTCAGGTTGCAACCAATATGGAATACCAATATCTAAGTTCATGTCTGTAGAGGGAAATTATAAATTCATTTGTGTTCACCTTTACCAAAGTAATTTTTTTTATACAAAGTCTAGAATAGCTTTAAAAAAATTATTGGAAACATCAAATATGATGTCTTATTTCAGAGATAAAACAGTCTTTGCTTGATCATCTTTTGAAAGGAGACAAAAATTTTCACTTTTAAATCATTAATTCATGTTCTAAATTGGTTTGGAATAGTAAAAGCACATAGAGAAATTTTATTGATTATTATACGTAATAATGAATTTAATATTGTTACTATAAAATATGGAAGCAAAAGATGAGGTAGTCCTTGAAAAGACAGAATATTCTTTTTAAAAAGTAACATTCCCTCTGTTTCTCACAGCTTTTTTGCCTCATAATCTACCAACTTGTAGGGCCATCATGGGAGTTGTTAAGCTGTATGCGAACATTCTTACATTTTATTAGCCAACACTGAAAACTTCCTGAAACTGTATAGAATTGGTGGTTTGAAACATTACCAAATAATTTTATTTTGACATTTATGATTGAATTTGAAGGACTGAAATTGGGAGGCATAAATTAGCACCTGTGGATTAGACACATTGTTACTCTCTTCTTGTCTCTGAATGTAAATTAAAAAGAACGATCCTACAAAGTGTTCAGACTACATTTATTTTCAGCTGTTTTTTAAGGGATGAATTAGCATTAACCAAAAAAATATGACTCACTGATAGCATGAATGGAGTACTGTACTTTTGTTATTTTATGTCAAGATAGTTTTATCAAAGAATAAACTAAAAAAAACATAGTGTTCTGCTTAGATGAATTTCCAGCACCTGTTTTAAAAAGGATGTCATGACATTAACAAAAGCAGAAAAATTTGCTTTGCAAATGGAATGACATGTATATCATATATTTTGTAAGTGTTTGTGTGAAAGTTTAGATGAAATGGAAGTAATAAACAACTAATAAGCAGGGTTTACAGTTAGATAGATTCACAGAATTAAAAAAAAATATAGGATCAGGTGCTCTATCAAAATAATGTGTTTCCATGTATATGTCTTGTAAAA
The DNA here is from genome assembly GCF_018143015.1 of Lytechinus variegatus. Taxonomy (NCBI): domain Eukaryota; kingdom Metazoa; phylum Echinodermata; class Echinoidea; order Temnopleuroida; family Toxopneustidae; genus Lytechinus; species Lytechinus variegatus. The sequence continues at coordinate 14,598,455 of NC_054750.1, forward strand.
CCCCTTTCTCATCCACGGAATGAGCTGAAATTTTCAGGATATAACATTTATCAGAAGCTTTCAAACTTCCAAAGTCTTTATAAAAGAGCTCAAAGGGTTATTTTGAATAAAAAACAACACATTCTGGGGGGGGGGGGGGTTACGTCAAATTTAAACTGTAATAGCTGAAAAACCTATTTGATTACTACACTTTTATGATAGGCCTATTAGAATACATTGTATTAGTGATACTTTAGTATAATTCACATAACTGACTCTTTTCCAAAGCTTGAGTCGAGAAGGACTGTATGGGCTCCAATTTGGTACCGACGCATTTGATGTAGTCATGAATATTCAAATTTAAATCTTGGATTGGTATTATTTTCAGATTCTTGCCTCAATTTTTAAGTCACCTGCAAAGCAGAGTGAGACTAAAGGCGCCGCTTTTCCAACGGCGGCGGCGGCGGCGTCAACATCAAATCTTAACCTGAGGTTAAGTTTTTTAAACGACGACATAACTTAGAAAGTATATAGACCTAGGTAATAAATCTTGGCCATAAGGTTAATCAAGTATTACTGAACATCCTATTAGAGTTTCGTGTCACATGACCAAGGTCAAAGGTCATTTAGGGTCAATGAACTTAGACCATGTTGGAGGAATCAACATCGAAATCTTAACCTGAGGTTAAGTTTTTGAAATGTCATCATAACTTAGAAAATATATGGACCTAGTTCATGAAACTTGGACATAAGGTTAATCAAGTATCACTGAACATCCTGCATGAGTTTCATCTCACATGACCAAGGTCAAAGGTCATTTAGGGTCAATGAACTTTGGCCGAATTGGGGATATCTGTTGAATTCCCATCATAACTTTGAAAGTTTATGGATCTGATTCATGAAACTTGGACATAATAGTAATCAAGCATCACTGAACATTTTGTGCAAGTTTCAGGTCTCATGATTAAGGTCAAAGGTCATTTAGGGTCAATGAACTTTGGCCGAATCGGGGGTATCTTTTGAATTACCATCATAACTTTGAAAGTTTATTGGTCTAGTTCATTAAACTTGGACATAAGGTTAATCAAGTATCACTGAACATCCTGTGCGCGTTTCAGGGCACATGACCAAGGTCAAAGGTCAATGAACTTTGGCCGAATTGGGTGTATTTGTTGAATTACCATCATAACTTTGAAAGTTTATGGATCTGATTCATGAAACTTGTACATAAGAGTAATCAAGTATCACTGAACATCCTGTGCGAGTTTCAGGTCACATGATCAAGGTCAAAGGTCATGTAAGGTCAATGAACTTTGGCCATGTTGGTTTTTTTTGTTGAATAACCATCATATCTCTGTAAGTTTATTGGTCTAGTTCATAAAAAGTGGACATAAGAGTAACCATGTATCACTGAACATCTTGTGCGAGTTAGAGTAGTATTCAAAGTCAGCACTGCTGCCATATTGAACCGCGTGATGCAGGTGAGACGGCCAGAGGCATTCCACTTGTTAATTAAAAAAAATAACTATGAAAAATCATTCAAGATGAGATTCGAACTTGTGTCAGATGGTCTTGACTGCAGTTGGCTTTCTGATTGCACCACGCCAATCGAGCTGATTGATGTGTAAAAAATTATGCTATATTCTTATGTTTCTTGTGCCCATGATTGTTCATGAGGCAGGCATACTGAATTTTAATAAACCCAAATATATCATTTGGATTTTTCACCTCGGTACTGTAATGGAGCTCATACAGTCCTTCTGGCTCGAGACAAGCTTTAGTTTTATAGCTCTCTTAAATCCCAGGAAACTGTTTTTGCCTGGTTTCATGATGGCGCTATTGTAATCATGTCTGTCCCTAGACTGAAGCATTTTATCTTAACCCACATTTGTGTTTTAGAAAAATAAGAGACATTTTTGCTGCTGTTGATTGCTTGTTTCGGATTATGTACATTTACCAAGTAATTATTACATCCCCAGGGACATCCATTCATTATCATTACATGTAGGCCTAGGTGTCGTATGTAATTTGAATTTGGAGAAATGTTGTTTTAAAAATATTTATTACTAGTATTAGTCAATATCTGTTTATTGTCTACAGAAATGCTATATTAAAGGTACCATAACTACCTTGTTCTTACTTTTTCTCTTTTTTCTGTGCTCGTTTTTCCCTTTCTTCTGTCCTCTCCCTTCTTGCCCCCCTCCTGCTTTCTATCTGCCCCCCCCCCCCAACACAGCCGGCAAAGGTAACTGCTCATTGGCACAAAGGAACCACGTACATGATCAAATTTGAAGACTCTGTTATTGCTAGAGACAAATCTCTGGAACAACGCTAGTCTTTCAGAAAATGTTTACGGTAAACTACAGCATGTATATCTTCGCTCGAGGAAGACAAGAAAGAAGGATTTAAGGGGCAGGTTGCTGTCTTAGGATGCTGTCTTTCTCGGATGATCCTCTTTTTGTATTACATGCTCTGTTAAAGGAGAACTATCAATTGGAACTATCAATTGGAAAGAAGAAAATGTGGTCTTTATATATATCGTTTGCCACTAGAACAGGTATGATTTTTTTTACCATCTCAAAATATTCCAGTGGCATTTCACAAAGTGAAGATCATATACCTGGCTTCATGGCAACTGATAACTACTTCTTGGTGACGGCACTGAAGATGCCATTAAATGATCTGTTGGAAGGATTCAAGATGAAAAAAAAATATTATTTACATTTACCAGTGATGGATGATGGTGGTTTGAATTATTAGGAGCCAGAAGCATGTCTTGTTGTGCTATACTCATTGAATATTGGACCAAACCTAGATATTTGGAGGAGGACACTGAGAGGTCTATTGGCGAGACAACATTAAGCCATTTTATAAGGAGATGTTGCATCTGGAGAGCATTTTTTCGACATTTAATTTGACAATTTGTCATATCTGGGAGCTTTCCTTTATTATGATTAGCTAAGAAGCACAGTTCCCAAGGTAAATGTTGGATAAAAGACACTCAGATGAAACGACTGACAAGTCCTTTCATGTGAAATACCCCCCTAGATGTTTAAGCCAGCTTGTGCCAATGTACTGTATTGAGTGGCAAGTGGTTTTCTCCTTATATCCCATTTCTTGATGTGAAGGATCATTTGTGTTCATAACAAAAGAAATTAATTTAGAATCAAATAAACATACATGTAGTTTATGTGCATCAGCATATGCTGGTTAAATTGGTGCATCAGCCCCTATACTTGTACATGTAGCCTTGTAGGGACATGACATACATGTACTCATTCCTCTTTTATTATTATAATAGAATAAATTAGATTTGACCAATCATGTTGCTGAATATAAATTTATATATTTTATGATTGATTGGTTGCTGAGCCTATTGCTACTTAACATAATGGGACAGTTAGCATAATTGTAAATCCTTCATGAGACACCCCAAAGAAAGAAAGACCTACTTGCACAGAATAATTTTGTGTGTGTGGCTGGTTTGGATATTATGAAAAAAAAATAGAATGACTCTTCAAATTAATACATGTATTGAAATTGAAATAGTTTATGAAAAATACTTCATCGCAGCCGAAAGCCAGATTGCGAAATTCTGTACAAGGTAAAATACAACATATATACAATATCAATGACCATAACAAAATGATGTGTTAAAGTAATAAAATAAATGTTATATGTTGAAATTTTTAAAAAGGAGTAGAGTTGAATAATTGTATACATGGGATAACAGTAATCTTGGATCATTGTAACCACGGTATGATTCTATGGGGATAGAGGCAGTAATTCATGTGCTTGCTTGAATAAGATAAACAAAAATTATAAACAAATGGTATTTCTTTAAAGAATTGAAGATAAAATATAACTGTGCCGGAATAAGGGGGAAAATGAAAAGGATCTCAATAAGGTTGGTAGAACTGCTTAAAGGGATTTTTTAATGAGATTAAGTGTATAATTATGTAAATTATTCAGGTACATGTATACCTGGCTTAATAACAAGAGGTTAAAGTATCATAACATGTCTATTGTAGTAATAAAATGAACTATAGTATCCTGAATTGTGCAATACCAGCCCCATGTAATTGTAGAAATTCATTAGTCTATTAATTGTTCCTTTCTAAAAGAAGAATGTTCTTGTCTGGTAGATTAAAAGTGAGTCAAGTGATGAATTGTATTATTTTATTTGAGTGTCATGTTTGCGAGCCCATTAGAATCAAATGACCGTTAGTAGATATGTACATTAAATGTAAAAGCACTTGGAGACGTCGTTCTGAGTATGTTAAAAAGCACAGTAAACATAAGAAACATACAACTTGAAGGGGAATGAAACCTTTGGAACCATTAGGCTTGTGTCGAAACAGAAAAATCAAAGAATAGGAACAAAGAAAGTTTGAGAAATATCAGACAAATAATTAGAAAGTTATGAGCATTTGAATATTGCAATCACTAATGCTATGGAGATCCTCCCATTGGCAATGCTACAAGGATGTGTGATGTCACATGTGAACAACCTTTCCTTTAATGGACTATAAAATACCCCAGAAATGTCTCTTTTGTTTTTTCTTATGGTGATACAAACTCTTTATCCATGTTTTGTTCTTTAAAGATCTGTATTACATGCCCTCCTATAGAAAGAATATATGCTGTACTGATAGATGTGAAAAAAGAGGCAGTTTAACTAAAGTGAAATATGTACTAAAGTAATGGGGGGAGTTGTTCACAAGTGACATCAAACATCTTTGTCGCATTGCCAATGTGAGGATCTCCATAGCATTATTGATCGCAATATTCAAATGCTCATAACTTTCTTTTTATTTGTCTAATTTTTCTCAAACTTTCGTTGATCTGTTTCTTTGTTTTTCCTGTTCTCACACAAGCTATCTTGTTCCAAAAATTTTATTTTCCTTTAATAAAAAATGTTGATGTGTTTGGCTTCCCATACTTAAAACACAACTTTAAAGCTGAGTTTAAATGAAACCCGACTTCAGAATATGGGCCAGAGAGTTTGGAATCTAGTCTTCACTCCAGACCTGGTATAATGGGTTAAAATGTCAATTTAGAGTCTGCTTGCAGATTACTCCAGCAATGCTTAGTTAGTCAGCTCTCCTGATAGTCAAGATCACTCCATTTGATTTTGGTTCTGATGATAAAGACATGATTTATAAGTACTTAGAATGGTGTATTTTCATGTAAAATGTTGTAATGATGATGATGGTGGTGGTGATAGTGGTGGTGGTGGTGGTGTTGATGATGGTCATGGTGATGATGTTGATTCAGATGATGAAAATGGTGATGATGTTGATTAAGATGATGATACTGTAGATAATGATCCCAACAGTGATAGATTTATTTTTCGGTATCAGTGGTAGCTCAATATTTCCTTTTAGTTTATAGGCAATATGTACATATATGTATCAAGATAACAACAACAGGAGAAAAGAGAGGGGGAGAGACAGACAGACAGACAGAAAAGCAAAGAAGTAGAGAAGAGAGAGAAAGAGATAGGGAGAGATAGAAAGAGGGGGGGTTATGAGTTGGAGACATGATGATTTTGATGATGATGATGATGAGAGGAAGAAAGAGAGGGTAGTGAGGTTGGGGTTGGAGACAGGAGAGGAGAAATGTCTTCTATAGGCCTATATGCATTTGATAGAAAAACCTCTGAAGAAGGAAAAGAAACCAAAGTATGATTGATAAGGTTGAGAAAGTTGAAAATGATAATGTTTGAGTAGAAAAACAAGCAATTTTACACTTGAGAAGACACTTGACAGATGTTTCCAAAACAATTCAATATTATAACTATTCTTCATTAGAAAATTTAAGTTTTGTTTGTTCCAATCTAGTACACCTATACAGTGCGTATCAAAAAAAGTTTACACTTAGAAAAAAAATCCTGTAAAATTATGTAATATCCTGAAGATGTTAGCATTGGTACAGATCCATTTATGTAAATGACGATATAACTGTCGAAAAATCTTTCCGCTTGAGTGAGCACCACTTTTGAAAAGTTAGTGAAAAATAATTTGCGCAGAACTTTGAAATAGTTTTGCGAATAAAGTAGACCTTAATCATGAAGGACATGTGGAATTTAGCTAGTAAAATTGATTTGAAGATATCTTTAACCTTTTCAAACTTGTTTCCTTGCCCAAAACACTTTGAAGAGTGCATTGTATTGCACCCCACCTCACTCCCCACACATAGAGGCCACCGTGACGATATTTGCTTTACACTGAGCTGTGATTCACATGAAATGGCTTAGGCTTGATTTTCATTTGTTAATCATTGTCAAGCTTGAAAAAGGTGTGGAGAAACAATTATTAAATGAAAATGAAATAAAAACCCACTTTAAATGATAAAAACTTGGTGAAAAAATGCTAGAGATGTTTGATATAAACTTTTGATCAGATTCAGTTATGTCCTCAGTTCCAGCTGGCACAAAAGGTTGCGTTTTCTAAGTGCTTATTTAGTGTTGAAATTTCAATTTGGGTGACAAAATTGTTACAAAATGCTTGAATGTATCCGTTTTATTTCAATTGACTAAAAGTGCAAGGAAAATGTATGAGAAATGTTTCTCAGAGTAAGTTTTATTTCGCCCTTTCCCCTTGACGCATCTTGAAAACAAGCATTTCTGCACAAACAGATTTCTTAGAGCTTTACAAAACTGGACAGTGCTCACTCAAGTGTAACATTCTGTCAAAACTTTTACTTTCATTGGATAGATGAGACCCAAACCCAAGATTATATGTGAAAAAAAATTACACACATGTATATTTTTTAATTCCCAAGGCTTTTTCAAAGTGTAAACTTTTTTTGATACGCACTGTACATGGTTATCGCGAAATGCATTCTATTCCCATATTAGAGTAATCCCAACTGTTAATAACTGCATACAAGAAAAACAAACCTTGAGTGTCAATTTTTTAACTAGATCATTGTCTATATTGTAAATCAAAGTGATAGAATTATGGGATGGTCAAGGGTTTGTTTTTGCGATTCAAGGGATGTGACAACTCCATCTGTTCACGTTACTGTCACACGATGGTACTGTGGTCCTTCAAAAAAAATTTTTATAATCCAAACTGCATTATTTTTTTCATAGAATGTAGCCTTAAAACCTGATGTTAACCTTCATGTATACAACTAAATATTGATTATTGTCAAATATCAAACAATATAATCATTGGATTTTTGTTTCAAGTTTTGAATGTAATTGGTATAAGCTTGGGTTGAAGTAGGTCGATGGGATAAGCAAGGATTAATAGTTTTGTTAAGCGTGAATCAAGTTAGATTTTGAGGGTTGGGAATGTTCCATCTGTGCACACTATTGTTACGAACTTAAAACAAATATTGGGGGTATTGTCAACAGTTATATTACAGGGAGTGATTGTGTGTTTAATATGTTGCAATCTGATTGGTTTAAACTGAATCACATGATCAATTCTAATTTGCACATCAAACACCTAGGCCCTAATTCACAAAGGTGGTTTTGAAAACCCGCGGTCGAGTCCATGGTTTGTGCAGATTTCCTATGTAAATTACGCTTAATTTAGCGCGCATCGGGCGTGTATATAAAAAATGTCCAATGCTGATGCGCCTTTCAATTGGTGATAGTAAACTTGTTCTAGAAATTATACATTTGTTATCATAACGAGTATCTATGAAACGGGACCCAAGTGGTACCCTTTATTTTCACCTATCTTCCGAGTTTCTATAGAATACAGTTTCAACAGACGTTTTCTTTACCCGGAGTGAGCTCAAAATGCAAGTTATTGCACTGTATACTAACATTGGGAGAAGTGCATTGCAATGTGTGCTATTTTAAAGAAATGCTGTACAATGTGTACTACATGTATCTGGATCTGCTGAATTGTGTACTATCTCAAGGCATGGTAACAACGCCCAAGTGGTCGTGGAGCGGAGAGAAAAATAATCAGTACCGCTCGCTACCGTTCACCATTTTCAATTTCGCTCCATGACCACTCCAACAACGCTCGGGCGGTGTGACCATGCCTTTAGATTGAGGTTCATTGCACTTCACTGTGCATTTTTTTTCATAACTCATAGGTGCACTGATGTAAATTAGCCCCCCCCCAAAAAAAAAGAGCATCATCCTTGTGCATGTTCAAAACAAACTCTAGTGCGCACCAAAAGGAATAGGGATGTGCATACAAGAGAGATTGAACTTTGTTGATTTGTCAGTAATTAAGCAATGTTCAATCGTTCAGTTGACATTATTTTTTAAGAAAATGCCTTTTCTTTCTATAATTAATAATAATAATAATAATAATAGGCATTTATATAGCGCCATCCATCTAGAAATATTCTATTCCGAGGCGTACAGGAAAAGAAAGAATTAGAAAGTTTGGATGAGTGTCAAAGTGCCAATAACTAATACTGCTAGAAAAAACTTCAGTTTAGATTTGAAGGTTTCCAGTGATGGTATAATTCTTATTAAAATTCAATGGCAAATTATTCCATAGAGAAGGTGCTGACGCAGAAAAAGCTCACGCACCATATGCTTCATGTGTCTTGGGAGTCTTAAGAAGTTGTTGGTGTGATGATCTTAGGCTACGAGCTGGTGTATAACGCATGACAAGGTCTTGTAGATATTGAGGTCCAAATCATTTAACACTTTCCAAGTGAGTAGAATTATTTTAAATTCTATACCCTTCTGGATTGGCAACCAATGTAACTTTTGGAGAATTGGTGAAATGTGTTGATATTTTGACGTACCAGCTAAAACCCTGGCAGCGGTGCTCTGAACATACTGAAGTTTATTGACATTGCGTGAGGTTATATTAAAAAGAAGAGTGTATAAATGAGTGTAATAAATTGATTTTGTTCTGCATTTCTTTTTGGTAAGATAGTGGTTGACAAATGAGTGTATAGGCATAGCAGCAGACTTATGGTCAAGGACTTTCCTAATGCTGTTAACATTATGAATATTATAGTATACCGATTGACATATTTTCTTTATATGTGCATCCATGGACATATTTTCGTCAAATACGACACTGAGATATCGAACTGATGACACAGCTTTAATCAAGGAGTCCCAAACCAGTATAATGTGGTCCTTAATCAAATCACTTTGTGATTTAGAACTAATAATCAACAAAAAAATGTTTTAAGTGATTAAATCACTTCTGATATGGAATACAAAGGGAAGAATATGGTTTCAGTGAATGAGATGTCAATTGTATCTTTCCAAAGCAAAGCTAAAAAAAGATAGCTTCAAACAAACAATAAATGTATTTTTTTTTCATAAAAAAAGCTATAATTGTTTTATCTGTTATGCACATTTTCTACCAGTTTGTGTTATTTTCAATAATAATCTTAACTGTATTTATTCTGTTCGTAGAAGGAGGGCGGGGGCAACCCCACAGGCCTCCATTTTTAACACCTGTACTTGGTGTGGAACCAGATGCCAGGGATCAATAATCTGTGTTTTGTTATTTATTTGAAAATATACATTCTCACTTTGGAAATATATTCTCTCAGATCACAGGTTACAACCATCTAGGTAAGTCAAGTTTTATTTTGTGCTCAAGTTGAACATTTCATAATGCTAGTAATTTATAAAAAAAATCCTGGCTTGTACCTCTTTTGGAAAGGTTGATGAGGTGATTGTGAGAATTCATATTATTCTCTTGGATATTCAGTCATGGTTTTCATTATCAGATTTTCTAAAGAGTCATATTTTTTTAAAGAGCTGACACTTTTCAACCATTATCTTACCAAAAAGGAAGGCAGAACAACATTAATTTATTATTGAATTCTTTTTTGTTTTTTGTAATTACCACTTTTCTGGGAATTTCATTTTGAAAGAGATCGAATTGTATATTTATGATTTTAATTTCCAATATTTTAGTATCTTTGTCCACATACAATCCTGTAAATTGAGTGGGAGTTATAATTTCTGAAACATAATTAGATAATGAAAATGATAAGTTGGGTTTAACATAACTTTTAGTACTTTGTTTTGGAGTCAAATACACATAATTTGTTTAATTTGTCATCAGAACTGAAGAAACGATAGGAGAGACTTTAAAACCTCAAACCTATAGCTTCTAAAAAAAATAGTATCATCAATAAGAGCTACATGCATGATAAAAATTGGTCAAAAGATTTTTTATTCAAAAACATTATTTGTTAGGAGGTGAATATTCTAACTAAACTTATTAATGCTTTTTGCTAGCATTTCTCAGAGTGTAGGTTTTTTTTACCTCAGCTCAGGGAGAGCAGGCCTTGTCCTTTTCTTTTTTTGATCATTATACATTTATTCTTTCAGGATATTGAAGCTTTATGACTACTGAACAGAATCATGGTAATTGCATATTTCCCTTGTCAATGGGTTATAGTCCTTTATAGCCTTTGGTATACTTTTAATGTCTAGGGCCCACTGCCGAAAGAGTTGCGTTTACACGCAAGTTAAAAAAAATCAATCGCAAGTCCCAAATGCATGCTGTTGATTGGTTAAAAATCAAGTTGGATTGATTTTTAGAGTTTTGACTGTCTGCAACTCTTTCTGCAACGGGCCCCAGAACTTACAGGAGTGTTTTCATAAAGATTTTGAAATACCTTTGTTTTATTTATTACAGGTGTGTTTTCAAGATGTTTTCAAGAATGTTTTTCCCATTGTTGTTGGTCGGGCTACTGGCTGCATCAACAGAAGTAAACTGTGAGTTTATTATCAAATTATATTTCTTTTCTCGGATGATATTTATATATTTGCCTGGTGGTATAGATATCATAGAAGAGGCGTATGTTTCATTATTTTATTTGGCAAGAGAAGAATTATTGGATGGTGGATTGAAAGAGATGAGGAAAAATGAAAGGTGAGAAAGAGAAAGATGAGAGTAAAAGTATCTTTTTCCCTAAGGAGGACTGTAAACCAGATAGAATTGGTGACTTGTACCCTTTTTACACAGGCTAAAATTTCCTTAACCCCGTACTATAGGTGGGGCTAAATTGCCATTTAGCCCCACCTATAGTACGGGGTTAAGCTTAGCCCACTTTCTTTTTACACAGCATTTTTGCAAATTGGGCTAACCCCACCTATAGTATGGGATTATTTGGCCCTGCAAAAAAGCAGGGTTATCCCAGCAATTGCGGTGCTAAGAGCGATAGTACGGGGTTAAGATCGCTAGTGTAAAACGAAAGTGGGCTAAGCTTAACCCTGTACTATAGGTGGGGTTAAATAGCAATTTAGCCCCACCTATAGTACGGGGTTAAGGAAATTTTAGCGTGTGTAAAAAGTGTATGAGTGAATTACTTGTACTACGAATGATCGACAAAAACCACTAGTCTGGGGTTAGCGAGTTTCGTGTGTAAAAAGCATGCATTCCTTATCTGGGGTTAGCAATAACAATTTGGCATGTGTGAAAAGGAAAAAAAATAGTACTGTGTTAAGGATAGTACGGGATTAGCGATAGTCTGGGGATAAGAAAATCCTGTGTAAAAAGGGTATTGGAGAAGAAATGTAGAGTAGGATATAGTGAGTAGTGAGTGATGAGTAGAAGATTAGTAGATTAGTTGAGATGAGAAAGTGCTGCTAATGGTGAGCAGAAGATAAGTAGATACGTTGAGAGGAGTTGAGAAATCATGCAAGTGATGAGTAAAAGATTAGTAGATGAGGTGAGAATTATTGAGAAGTCTGCCAGTGGTGAGTTGAAGATTAGTGGATGAGTTGAGATGAGATGAGAAGTCCTGCTGGTGGTGAGTAGAAGATGAGTAGACCGGGGAAAAAAATTGCACAGGGGCTTGAGGCGATTTTGCCTCCAGAATGCTCAAAAGTGCCCCAGATATTTAAAAAAGAGCCCCTGAATTTTTCCATTAAATGCAATGTTAAAGCTTGTCCAAAGTTGCAGATTTAGGTAATCGTGATTTTGAAAATTGTCCCCTAAAAATGATTTTTTATATTACTGGAGTAGAAGAGTGAAGATGAGAAGAGTTGAGTGAATAGGCAGTGAGTATAATATGAGAAGATGAGTTGAGAAAGTCCTGCCGATGGTGAATAGATGGTGAGTATAGGAGTTAAGTTGAGAGAAGAAGATGAGTAGAGGAGTTGAGAGGTCCTGCCGGCAGTGAGTACAAGATGGGAAGATGAGTAGAGGAGTTGAGAAGTCCTGCCAGCAGTGAGTACAAGATGGGAAGATGAGTAGTGGAGTTGAGAAGTCCTGCCAGCAGTGAGTACAAGATGGGAAGATGAGTAGTGGAGTTGAGAAGTCCTGCCAGCAGTGAGTACAAGATGGGAAGATGAGTAGTGGAGTTGAGAAGTCCTGCCAGCAGTGAGTACAAGATGGGAAGATGAGTAGTGGAGTTGAGAAGTCCTGCCAGCAGTGAGTACATGATCGGAAGATGAGTAGTGGAGTTGAGAAGTCCTGCCAGCAGTGAGTACAAGATGGGAAGATGAGTAGTGGAGTTGAGAAGTCCTGCCAGCAGTGAGTACAAGATGGGAAGATGAGTAGTGGAGTTGAGAAGTCCTGGTGGCAGTGAGTAGAAATTGAGTCAAGAGGAGTGGAGAAGTCCTGTCGTTGATGAAGAAGATTAAAAGATGAGTTGAGAAGTACTGTCTGAAGTTAGTAGAAGACGAATATGAGTTTAGATGAGATGAGAAGTTATGTGGGCAGTGGTGAGAAGAAGATGAATAGAGGAGTTGAGAAAACCTGCCAGTGATGAGTAGAAGATTAGTGGATGAGTTGTGAGAAGATGATTTAATTTGAGTTGAGAGGCAGTGAGAAGATGTGTAGAGGAGATTAGAAATCCTGCTGGCAGCAAGAATAGAGTAGATGAGTTGAGTGGCAGTGAATAGAAGATAAGAACATCTTTACTTGACCAAAACTTTAATTTGTTGTGAATTTCCTATTTTACTTCTGATTTTGATGAAATGTTAAGAGTTATTAAGCTTGTCTGATTTTATCATCATTCAAGTCTACCTTTTGTCAAGGTGGACTTCCCTTTTAAGATGCCAATCTTACACAGGTAAAATTAATTGAGGGAAAATTATTGCTAAGTAACTTGTTGTGTTGCTTTGACTTTTGCAGTATCGGCAGCTCAAGAGCCAGAATGTGCCGAGGGCATGGTTCTTGATACTTGTAGTGCACCTTGTCCTGAGCCATCATGCAGTAACCCACAGCCAATAGCTTGTGGAGCACCTTGTCAGAACATACCAAAATGCATCTGTGATCGAAAAAATGGATATATCCGTGATGAAAACGGTCTCTGTATTCAAGAAAAGCAATGTCCACCACGTAAGTTTTGAAATAACTCTTCTTAATTCAAGTGATAATCTGTTATGTCTTGATCAACTTCCTTATTTCCTGCATGTTTTCCTGTATTTTTTCACTCTTCTTGTATTTGTTGCCATGGTAATATTCTATTTTCTTGATCTTCAGAATGTGCTGAAGGCATGGTCCTTGATGCTTGTGGTGCACCTTGCCCTGAGCCATCATGCAGCTACCCACAGCCAATATTTTGCAGAGCGGCTTGTCAGAACATTCCAAAATGCATCTGTGATCGAAACAATGGATATGTCCGGGATGAGAACGGTGACTGTATTCAAGTAGAACAATGTCCACCAAGTAAGTTGTAAAGAGTCCTCTTCTCAATCGAGAGATATTATTTTATGTCATGATATTTCTTCCTTATCTCCTGCACATTTTCCTGTAATATTTTCTTACTCTTCTTGCTTTTGTTGCTATGGTGATAGTCTGTTTTCTTGTTCTTCAGAATGTGCTGACAGTGTGGCCCTTGATACTTATCGTGTACCTTGTCCAAAGCCAACCTGCATCTCATCTCACATGGTCTTATCCCATTTTGTCTACAACTACGTCGTTTAGTAACCTTTTTGGACAATTTACCACTTGAACTATTTTACATTTACATCTAATAACCATTTGGTCTATACCCAATTTATATAATATAACTTGGTATAAGACTGCTTGGTCTTAACATGGTTGTAAGAACTGTTTATTGATCAAATTTTATTTGACAAATGAAAAAAAAAAGAAATGAGTAGAAAAAGTGGAAAGTAGACCAACTAGGCATTAGACAAAGTGAGAATTAGGTTAAGTGAGGATAAAATCAAGTGTAATGTAGACCAAACCGCAACAAGATCAAATGTGTTTAGCTCGTGTGGTATTGACTGTCTGAGAAGAAAACCAACTGCTTGTTGGCCAAGTGAATATAAACTGTTAAAACTTGGTCTCTTTATTCAGAGGGTGTTTTGGCATAAAGAATCAGAAGTGCCAACATGCACAATACTCAGTCTCGTCGATATGCGGTAGAGCGCATCCATGAGCGTGATCACTCATTCTATTGGTGTCAAATATGAAATCAAAATACTCTTGGTGATTGAGATATCTATGCCTAAAAAAAGTTTCTTCTTTTCTGGGACACACTATATCGTATCCACTCATCATTCCTCCATGCAGGTTGTGGCGAGAACGAGGTCTTCTCTAACTGTGATTCCATTTGTCGGAGAACCTGTGAAAATAAAGATTTAAACCTAGCCTGCAAAGCACCATGCTTTCCTGGATGTGTCTGTGACGAAGCCAGAGGGTTTATCCGCGATCGCAATGAAAACGGCCAATGTATTCTAGAATCACAATGTCCACCTGGTAAGTAGAAATTGATCCTTGGCAAAGGGAGGATGGGACCAGGGTAACCAGACTCTTATTTAAAATAATTTTAATCTCCTTCCTAACCAGCATATAATAATTGTATGAAGGGGGGGGGGGGGCCAGATGAGAACCAGATCTTTCGCACATGTGGTTCGGCCTGTCAAGGTACTTGTGACAACCAACCTGTCATCTGCACTCTCCAATGTGTGGCTGGATGCTTCTGTGAAGAAGGATTTGTCCGTTTGGTTGAAGACGGACCATGCGTTCCACCAGATGAATGTCCAAGCGCATGTTCGTGAAAGCAAATTATTTTCCTCAGTAGTGCTAATGACCTCAAAGAGCACTTAGAGGTGTCATTGCATTTGGTCCCGTTCAATAAAGATTTGTTATGATAAAAATTTTGCACAATTTCTTTTAACAAGTTTGAATAGTATCAGCCAATCAAACTGAATGATTTCAGTAGATTTTAACTGTTATCACAAATGTTTTGTTATAACAAGTGTCATGAAACGGTAGGGGAAGGCGGGGTAAGTTGAGCATAGGGGCAAGTTGAGCCACCAGCCCCAGGCCAATAATGAATGAGTCAGACATTGTGGTGGTGTCATGTATTGATGACCCATAGCATAACCCCTAACCCCACCACATTGTTTTCCACTTTGAAACAAAAAGTAGTTTTTTCTAGGGAAAAGTATGAATTTCAGCCAAAAAAGTAAAAAAGAGTGTGAAATAGATAAGTACTTTATTCACACATACGTCTTTAAATATAGTAAAGACATGATAACAGCATTGTTAGTCCAGGTATGGATCTTCATTCTTGTCATAGTCTTTTATATGATAGTTGCATAATAGATGTGTGGATACAAAATTATCGCATTAAGTTCGAACTGGGGTAAGTTGAGCCAACCAGCATGGGGCAAGTTGAGCCATGGTAATTCTTATGGTAATGTATCTTAAAAAACAAACAAACCATAAGAATCGATTGAAATGCAGGTTGAAAGGAGCAAATTTACATGACTGCTCTTTTCCTTTTAAAGGATGTTAGTATTTATAAAGAATTAGCAAGTGAAAAGACTTTAAACAAAAAATTTACACGCTGGTTCTCCCCTCATACATTTTGTACATAGTTTTTGTGGCTCAACTTACCCCATATATGGGCAAGTTGAGCCATTTGACATCGGTTTTTTCAAAGGTCATGATGACCCTCAGTGTGGGGGTAGAAAGTAATGTAGGTGAAAAACATTTCCCAAGAATCAAATTTAAAGGCAAGGTACTTATTTCTACAATAGTACTAGTCATATCAATTCTAACATGCAAAATGCAAAAAGTGTAACAACTTACCCCACCTTCCCCTACCGTTTGTTTAATATATTCTTACTTTCTGAAGGTGCATGGAATATATGTATACCATTGACTTAACACTTATTGATTTATTTATATGTCTCTCTCCAGACTTAGCAAGCCATTAAGTATAAAGTTATCCCCCCTCCCTGACTGAGACTGTCTTTCATATTATGTAACCATTTCTATGTAACCATAATTACCATTGTTTTATCATGTCCTATTTTTTGTTACTTGTACTTGCCCATCATGCTTTATCTTTGTGTTTGTATATTATTTTCATTGTTTTATACTCATTTCATTTATGTTTTTTTTTCTTTGAAACGTGTTGTTTTATTTATTTTCATTCACTGATTTTATTTCTGTATTTGTTATGTAAATCATGTATGTACACTTTGACAGGGCTCCCTTGTAAAGCAGGCCTTTTGGCTTGAATGGGACTACCCTGTCTTTTAAAGAAAACGTGAATAAATAAATAAATATTATGTGCGCCCATGCATGCACCATTCTGGGTTTGCCTATGAGTTCTATCTACATTTGTTGTATTCATACTGTAGGCTGTGGGGAGAACGAATCCTTCAAATCCTGTGGATCAGCCTGTCCAAAAACTTGTGAGAATAAAGATGAGCAACAGTTCTGCATTGCTCTTTGTGTTGAAGGATGTTTCTGCGACGATGGGTTCTTACGCGATGAAAATGGTCGATGTATCCTTGAAAGTGAATGTCCATCGACAAGTAAGTGACTCTAGGTTGTTTCAAACCGCCTCGATCATAAGAATCCGCGTTAAATTACGAGAACTTTTTTAGGCTAAAAAAACCCATTAAATATTCCTGCATTCACACCACCCCGAAACATACCCTTCGCCTTTGGGATAAATTCCTGAAGTTCCCGTAAATTGCTTTCACATTGCCAAAATACCTGCGACCTTGGAAAAATTCTCGTAATTTTGCCAAGTACCTACTATTTAGTGGGTAATTTCTATCGGGGATATTACGCGTAATTTGCTTTCACATTGCCAATATTACCTGCTATTTTCTGATCGGGTAAATTTCCTGATCAGAAAATACCAGGAACTGACAAACTTCGAGGCGGTCTGAAACCACCTTCTGACTTCCCATTGCCTCTGTGTTTCTGTTTTTATCTCTTTGACTTTTCCTCTTTCTCCTTCTTGGTCTATCTTGGCTGTCTTCTGTCTTCCTGTCTATCTCTTAGGATATTCACAATGTTCTTTCTACATTTGTTGTATTCATACTGTAGGCTGTGGGGAGAACGAATCCTTCAAATCCTGTGGATCAGCCTGTCCAAAAACTTGTGAGAATAAAGATGGGCAACAGTTCTGCATTGCTCTTTGTGTTGAAGGATGTTTCTGCGACGATGGGTTCTTACGCGATGAAAATGAATGCATGAGCGCTCAAAGGCAGCTCGAGCTAAAGCCGGGGTAATAATAACAACGCGCCTAGGAAAAGAATATTTCTAGATAGATGACGCTATATAAATGCCTATTATTATTATTATTATTATTTTGCATCAATACAGCAGGTTGTGGAGCAAATGAAGTCTTTGCCAGTTGCGGGACAGCCTGCCCTAAAACATGTGACAACCGAAATGAATTGATCCCCTGCACTAAAAATTGTGTAGTAGGCTGTTTCTGTGAAGAAGGATATGTTCGTGAATCAGTAGATGGACCATGTATTCCAGAATCAGACTGCACATCTCGTAAGCCAATATTTCCTGCTTCCATTTTTCTTGTGGTGTGCAGCTCTCTTCATGTATTATGATGTCACTGGGCTGTTAAATCCTTGTATCTCAAAACTGATGAAAATTCGGGTAGATCAGAAAAAAGAGGTATTCTAAGGGTACTGGTGGGTGTTTCACAACAATTTAAGTATGACATGAGTCACAATTAAATGCCTCTTTGCATGAATTATCAAAGGCATGACCACATTGGTCAAATCATGCTGAGAGGACGGATACTGCATATTAATCAATAAGACTGCGCATTGCATATTATAAATGGGTCTGCATCTAAGTGCGACTCCAAGTCATACTTAAATCTTTGTGATACACCCCCTGGTATGGCAATGGTGAGAACCTCGTATGTGAAAATAGTCTCCTTTTTCCTGTAGAGAAGTCCTTTCAGGGAAAAGAAGGTCGCTACTATAACTGTAACATCAAGCATTTTCTGAGCTGTCTTACAAATTTTACATTTTGAAATTAAAGGTTTAAATATGTAGAACTGCAGCAATGATGTGATATTTTTTATGTAATGTTGTTTTTGTGAAAGGAAAATCAGAATGAAATAATCTTTTCATTCTAATTAAAATTAGATTCTAATTAAAATTAGATTTTCAATCTAATTAAAAAAATAGCATGTTAATTTGTTTGTACCATCTCTTTTTTCAGCTATATTCATTAACACAAAAATGCTAATGTACAGATGACCAGGTCTGTTTCATTTCCCTTTTTAGATGACATATATTTTGTTTGTCTCTGCCACCCAGAAATGACTCGTCATGTTTCAAGATCTTGATCCCTTTTAAATCAATTTGACTTCAAAATGGATTATGTATTCATATACCCTTAAGAGGGACGATTTTCAACTTTTTGGGGCTGTTAAGAGCAAAAGTTTAAATTCACAAAAGGTTAATTATGTGAAAATTGTTTATACCTGTCACATGAAAAAAAAAGTTTTGAGGGATTAGTTCGTGAATTCATAAAGAAAAGGTACTTTCTTTATTTTCAGAATGTCAGGCAAATGAGGTCTATGATCAGTGCGGAACTGCCTGTCCTGAAACATGTGACGACAAGCCACTCTTCTGCACTGAACAATGTGTGATAGGATGTTTCTGTGAAGAAGGCTTTGTACGTGAAGCAATAGGTGGTCCATGTATCAGCAGAACGGATTGCCCAACAGGTAAGTCTCCTTTAGTTTGTTCCGTCCGCATCTCCTCCAAGGATCCTGCTCAGTGTCTTTTGCAATAGCTCTCCTGCATTTGTAATTGCTTGGTCTATGTTTAAATAGGAGGATTAGAGAGAAAAAGATGCTGAGTAAGAATCCCACTCAGCATCTTTTACAGTGGTTATCCTGCATTTCTAATTGCTTTGAGATTTGCACTTAAAAGACGCTTTTTAAAAAGCCTACACAGTATATCTCACAGTGACTTACCAGCATTTCACATTGCCTTTTTGTGTTGAAATAAGAGTATCAGAGATGGAGAGATTCTGAGCAGGATTCTTGAATACGCTGTTTTTTTCCCATCAGCTTTCCTGCATTCCCACTGCTTTGTCTTTGTTAAAACAGGAGGATAAGAATGGAACAGACACTAAGGAGGAAGCCCTCTCACTACATTTCGCAGGGCTCCACGCTATTTCTTCATTGCTTGGTCTATGATGAAATGGGAGGATTAAAGAGAAACATACACTGAGTGTGATTTCCACTGGGCATCTTTTACAGCTAATTTCCTTCATTTGCCATTGTTGTGTCTACATTAGAGGGAAAGGATGCTAATTGTTAAGCCCACGCGGTATCTTTCAAAGTGGCTTGCCTGCGTTTCCACATTGCTTTGTCTATGCACTTGTCTATAAGACCACAAGTTTACATGTAGTTTCCCTTCAAGAAACATATCCCTATTGTTACAGTATTACAGGAACCTGTCCATAATGACCACCTTCTCATAACAACCATTTTATTATCACCATTTTGTCATCTTTTTTTATTAATATTACTTATACTGTGCTTCTTTCCATTAGGCCCAAGGTGCTTGCAATGTATTAATTGAATGGAATTATATAATCTTAAAACTACAAACTATGAAAAAGTTGAAATTTTAATATTTATACAGCTTTACTGTACTGTGCGATCACCACTTGCATTTACATGTATAATGTAAAATATTCATTGGTCAATAATTTTGTTTTTGTGTGGGTTGAAAAGCACCTTCTTGAAGTGAATGAATACAATTAATATACATTTACCCACTCTATAATAATACAACACAGGCTAATATCAAACTTTAGCACATAAGGGGTTAATCAAGTTTGGTTGTTGTATTATACACAAAGTAGTTGTATTGTATATACTTGAATCTTGTATAAAGTTGAAATTATCTACAATAATATGGTCATCCTTCCTTGAGAGGATTTCACAAAACGAATAATTATTTTCAGTGACAACTGTTTCAGGCTACTGAAATCCTTGCATCTGATTGGCCTTAGAGCAAATGAGTAGGGGAAAATCACAGTCGACTGTTTCATGAAACACCGCCCATGTCACAATGTGTAGTTCTCGCTGTGAATATAATTTTTTCTAGATGCTGGGAAGGAATGTGATGGTGAAGGGGAGTTACCTGAAGGATGTACTTGTGGGGAACCGACATGTGCTGAAAATATAGGTCCCAGAGTTCGCTGTGCCAGCGATTGTCCAACCAAAGTGTGTCTGTGTGACAATGTTAATGGTTACGTTAGAGGGCCAGATGGTGGCTGTGTTCATCTCAACGACTGCCCACGTAAATACTCATTTTTCTATCATGAAAATTTAAAGCCCCTTCAAAATCTTGCAATTATGAGCGTTAGATTTGAGAACAGCTCAGAAGAAACTAGGTTTTTATGGGAGGACAGACATAGGAAGGTTTATTTGCCTGTTAAGAGTTCTCTACATGAACTAGGAGACTGTTTCTATGCACACTGGCCCGAATTCACAAAGATGTTTTTAAAACCATCGAATGAAACCATGGTTATGCAGATTTTCTGTATAAATTACCCCTATTTACCGCCTATATAAAAAAATGTCCAATGCTGATGCGCGCTTTTGTCACAGTGCGCCAAATTGACACCTGTTGCTGTGGTTATCCACAATATTTTATTATTGAGTCCACTGTTTTGAATTAATGAGTCCACTTTTCAATTATTGGACTCATGGATAAAGTGGCGTGCTAAACCATTGCAATAGGTGTCAATTTTGGCACAAAAAAACCCCCACACAATATTCTGCTGAGTTTTAGGGATATCAGGAGATCATAGGGTATAGATCATAGAGGTTGTACATCTCTGTCAAGCAAAACTGTAGAGAAATCAAATTTTAAACTTGGCTCATGTGTATGCATATGAGAGTTACGAATTCATGCATAGAAATGGCACATAAGGATATAAAAAACACATCAAATTTAAATTTGGCCCATGCATGTACATGAAGAATGATGATCTAAATAGATTATGAAAGAATTTTAGTAATTCTAGTCAAATGTTAAATGTGCAATATATTTCATATGCTCTATATTCTCACTACATGCATTCAGCAAGCAGGAGCTCCATGTACATAGGTAGCAGTTACATATCATGATAATGTTTGCTGATTCTGCAACCTGAGTCAGAATTACATGACAATATTTGTAATGGTATGTCTAGAGTCTGAAAAAAATTGAATTTTGGCTGAAAACACAATATGCATTGGATTTGTAAACAAATTCATCATGGGTTTTTTTATAGCACTTTTGGGTCTGACATGCACTTACAAAAATATTGCACAATTTTGTGACTGCATTCATTCTTTCTTAGCAATTGGGTAAAAATATCACCCCCAATATAATTTGTCTTTCCAGAGGCAGCGCAGTGCACGGAAAATGAAGTCTATCAGATCGCGGTTCCCAATTCTGACCCGGTGTGTCCCTCTTTCACACCACTCTCTACTGTCTTTGGTGGACCAGAGGATGTTGGATGTTTTTGCACGGAGGGTTATCTTCGCCACAACGGCAGGTGCATTGAGCCAGGGGAATGTCCATCTTGTGCGGTGGCTAGTTGCTTTGCAGATCCATGCCTTTCTGCAACATGTCCCGACTTTCCAGATGCTCAGTGTGTGTAAGTATTCACATTTGACTCTCATTCTTATTGTCCTTTTTTTATTCTTGAAGGAACATCATTCTTTGCATGTGGCATTTTTTTTAATCTTGAAGGAACATCATTCTTTGCATGTGGCATTCTTTAAACTTCAGATTTTTATCTCATGCCTACCTATAATGTATACATCATAGTGTTTTTGAAGTCAAATTTGTTTAGGTGAAAAGCATGAATAAAATCGTTTATTGTAAAAATTGCAGAAAAATTGATAGTATATTTGTGAAGGTTTTAAAATCGTTTATTGTAAAAATTGCAGAAAAATTGATAGTATATTTGTGAAGGTTTGAGGAAAATCCATCGAAAAAAAAGTTATCAGAATTCTATTTATGACGTCATGTACGAGCAGCTTTCCCACATATCTTATGGTAAAAAAATCAATAAAATGTCTTTTTCTCAAAATATTGAAAAGGGTTTTTATTGTACGTGCAGTGTATCAATAAAAGATGATTTCACATCCGATTCTGAAAGCAATACATAACTGAGTCATCAGGAACCATTAAAAATATGAAATTTATTCATTTTATAATATGTACATGTAACAATTTGAGGCAGCTGCTTGGATATAATGTCATAAATCACAAAATTTAAATTCTATTAACTTTAATCTTTGAATAATTTTCCTCAAACCTTCACCAATATTATTTTAAATCCTTTTTTCTGCTATTTTTACAACACAACTTTTCCTCAGGGATCGCTTCTCCATTTAAATGCTTGTGATACAGGTTCAATGATCTTTCAATCTAATCTCTCCCATTATAGGTCCAACTTCTGTAACAGTTGCAACGCTGTCTTCTATGTCAACGATAATGAAGGGCTTCGTGAGGTCCAATGTGGCGTGAGGTCCAATGCGGCGTAAAACTCAACCATTAAACAAGTACTGTGTGAATACCAGGTGTATATTTCATGCGAGTGGCACCTATACCAGTACCAGAAGACACATGTTAAGGTTATCATGAATTCTGAAACTACCCATAAAGTAGAGGGGACAATAAATGATGTAATCATGTTATTATTGATCTCGATATCTGTTCTAATAATAGGAGGAGACAGTAAATGATTTAATGTTATTATTGATTTAGAGATCTGTTCTGATGATAATTATCAAATTATATTATGAAACATTGTGGTGCAGCTGCTTGGATATGATGTCACAATTCACAAAGTTTTGGATTTGATCCTTACTATGTTGTGTGTATCATCTGTAGGTTAGATAACAAGTGCCCTAAATTGGGCTTGCTATTAAATATTCTATTCAGAACTATAAAAATTTCTTTTATAATTGCTTTGAAAATTGCATAGAATGTAAATAATGCACATTCATGGTGGCTCAATTGTGACTACACAACATTATGAATTCTAGTCTTACCAATTTCAGAATTAATTCGCCAAGTTTGAAGGCAGATGAACGTTCAATCTGTACTTTTCATGTTAAATTCATGTTAAGAAAAATACTGGACCCTTCAGTTTCATATGTTAGAACATATCTATATACTCGTCTGTGTAAGGTCGGATATTAAATGATTTCAGTCACAGGTAAGTCATACAAATTCGATTCATTGGTTGCATGTTAATTTCTTGACGTATTTCATTGAAGGACTAAATTGACAATAAGGAAAGAGATTCTTAACAAAAAATAAGAGGGAGGGGGAAGTAAGAAATAGAGACTGGATGAGAGGAGAGGGAAACAAAAGCAATTAGAGAGAGATGGAGAGGGTGAAGGAGATTGAGAGAATGAGCAAGAGAGGGAGAGAGAGAGAGAGATGAGAGGGAGGGGGATGTAGATGGGAGACAGAACCAAAGAAAGAGAGAGATTGAGAGGGTCAAGGAGATTAGTGGAATAGAGCTCTAGAGTGAGAGAATGACAGGGGGGGAGGTGGGCAGATAGAACCAAAGAAAGAGAGACAAATGGATAGAGTGATGGACAGAAAAATTGAAGAAAGATAAATGCCTGTTTATCAAAGTTTAGTTTTTATTAATACCATCTTGAGATCTCTCTTGCTTGGTGACTTTTATGAGGATGATGTCTTTTTATTATAATTTTCATCATCGTCAACATAATTATCGTCATAATTGTATCAGTATTTTATATAGTATGATCATTATTATTATTGTTCATCTGCATAGTAATAATGATCATCATCATGTGTCATCTTTATTATGCAGTCGAAATGAAGCTAGTCTTTACAGTTTTAATTGAAATAAAACAAACAGATCTATTGATGCTACTGGTTATTTACAGGTGATTCTACCTGAGTAGGATATCTTGGTGCCACAGAAATGTGTTCAACTACCAAAGGCAAACTTTGATCTGGAAGAGAAAAATAACACATGTTTGTGTATTTTGGTCTAGAAACATGTTTTTACTTTGGTGATTATTCGGTGACACGTTATATGCTCCTGCGACATTTGTAAGAGGGCATTAGGGTTGTAATAG
Organism: Lytechinus variegatus; assembly: GCF_018143015.1. NCBI lineage: Eukaryota > Metazoa > Echinodermata > Echinoidea > Temnopleuroida > Toxopneustidae > Lytechinus > Lytechinus variegatus. The sequence goes on from NC_054750.1 coordinate 14,622,722, forward strand.
AGTGTCTGGTGTAGAATAGTGTAAAGATAAGGATTAGTGTTTATTTAGATTTGGATGTTAGGTTTTGATGTTTGGCTAAAAGTGCAGATTTTATATATGTATCTAGAGTGTACCATATTTATGACACAGATTTCACAATATCTTACAGAACACACGAAACGACAATGAAGCTTAATTTAATGCAATTTATTTGATCACTTCCAGGGGTATCAATCAGCATGTTTTATTATTACACTGTGGGACCATAGTTGCATTTGGGATATTCCCTTTGTCTACATGTATTTGATGTACCATTTGTGTGTTTCATGATACATGCATCACCAACACCATGAGAGCGCGGGATGTGGGTGAGAACTGGGCTCCATTGCTTTAAAGTTACTATTATGGTAACTTTGCTTTTTAATGAAAATTACCATGGTAACATGACCAAATAGCCAAACACTGGTGTTACGGAGCCCTGGGGCCTGTCTTACAAAGAGTTGCGATTGATCCAATCAATTGCAACTATGGAAACCAGCAAAGTCAACACATGAAATGCATGTTTGTTCAAATATTTTTCTACATATGAATGTATATCCATAAAGCCATTGATTTCTTGACAAATTGGTGTGTATTCCTTTGTTTACAAAGAACATGTTGCAAATTTCCTGTAGAAAAAAAATATGATACTGATGGATTTCCATAGAGTTACGATTGATTGGATCAATCGTAACTCTTTGTAAGACAGGCCCCTGGTCTTCATATCTCAGAGGGTACAGGGTTGGGATTGTAATGGAGTTTTTTTTGTTCAGAATAATGTTAGATTAGGATTAGGGTTTAGTTCCTGTTTTAGGTTGGGTTTTAAGTTTGGCTTAACTTGCAGATTTTTCTTTGGAGCAATGTCATGGAACCGTATTATGAAACACACATATTCACGAACAATGTTTGATTCTCTATCTACGACAGAGCTTTCCGCACTCCCTTCAATTTTTCATTGTTGATACAAGCCAAATGTGATGTTTATTCACTAATCAATGCTTGAATGTTCCTGTGGTATGCGTATATATCATCTTCGTCTTTTCCACAGTTCATAATAGCTGGCAAGAGTTTTGGGACAAAATCATAAAGAAGAATTCAGGATCATCTATGCTGCATATAATTGATTTTCCTTCCCTTTCATTCTGTAATGATAATCTTCCCCCTCATTAGACCATTAGATTATTAGATTATTTGGATGAAAACATCAAAGATTTGCATAATTGAAAGAGAGAGTAAAAATCAAATGAAAGAGTAAGAGAGATAGAGTCAGAGAATAATCAGAGGCAGAGAAAGAGAGAGGGAGGGGAGGGGGATTTACCTACTGAAACTGAACAGACCTAGTGTATAGACAACAGGAATTCAGAGAGTTCATAAAAAGAGAAAGGGAGAGAGAGAGAGAGCGAGATAAAGAAATAATATCAAAGATGAGGATAGGAATGAGATGTTACGAATCGTTATTTTTTATGTTGCTAAGCATTCTTTATCCATACAATGAATATTAACCTTCTTGATTTCCTATTGTCAAAATTAATAATTAATGCTGTATATAGGGAAAAAAAATCTCTTTATAAAAACAAGAGTGACTTTGTGTCATGTGCATCAAACTGCTACAAGGCTGATTATAATATAACTATCAATTCGTCATTCTAACAAGACAGAGATAAGAAAATTTTTAAAAGTGCAAAGACTATGTGAGATTCCAAGGTCAAGTCGATCTGAGGTCAGGTCACTTTCCATCACATCACACGAGAGATCTTTCTCTGTTTTTGAGCTACAGCTAGAGGTTCGTGGAAGGTTGAGCAACGTCTGTTTCATCCTCCGCAAAACCTTCATTTATAGCGCCCTCTATAGCCGCCGCTGCATCATCGGCTTCCTTATCGGCGTTGACTTCATTCGTCTGGGTAACGATGGGGGCAGTGTCTGGAATATCTGGAGAGTCGTATGCAGGTTCATCATCGATCGTGGAATGGCCATTTTCGATCACCACTTCTGTGGTGCTTGTCTGACTCGGAGCGGGCGAAGACTGCCCACCTGCTATTTCATCTGGGTCAACCTAGAAGGGTTAGATATGGAAAACAAGGGTGGGTTAGATATATCTGAAAAGAGGTCTTCGATCACTTATGGTTTCCCTGGAATCGCATTAAAAAAAAGCCCAATTCCAAACATTTTGATTATAGGTGTTTAATGGAGTTACAGAAATCCCCTTGTGGCATATATGAATGCCAGTGGTGTCTCATTACCTATACAGACATTGATCACCTGTGGTTTAACTTGAATTGTCAAGAAACCTATTACCCATAAGATATTGATCACCTGTGGTTTGACTTGGATTATCAAGAAACCTATTACCCATGAGATATTGATCACCAGTGGTTTGACTTCGACTGCCAAGGAACCTATTATCTATAGCCAACTAGGGAGTGTTTTATGAAATAAACAGTGATTTTCCACTGATATTTTTTCCTTTTAGCTTGAAATATATATGTTTTAAAAGTCATGGACTATTTGCTTTATACCTTCCCTCCCCTTTTAGAATGAATGGTGGCTTTATGGTCTTCCCTTACCTGAACAGCGACATGACGAGGCGTTTGTACTCCTATGGATATCTGGGACAGTCCACCATTCTTCTTGGTCTCCATAATCTCCTGGTAGTCATTGTTAGCTGGTATCTTCTTCATTGGTATCTCATCACCTGCTGCGGTCACTCCATTTGTATTGGCATAGTACTCCTTCTCTAGATTTGCCTCAAACTCTTCAGACTTTTTCCTATAGGGATGAAATAGAGTACATAGCTCAAAACAGAATTTAATAGAGTAAGCTGTTGATGAAAACATTTTGTTCTGGACATTTCCTGCTTGATTCGTAAATAGGCACATAAGAAGTACTTAATGTGTTTCAACGCAAATGTGGAATACCTGTGACTTGTATTGGGGAATAGTTCATGTGGGATGACATCATCATTGTCATTTTATTATTCCAAGCATTAGTATCATCTCCATTATTATTTTTGTCATATGTATTTTGATTTATAATGATAATGATTCAATATTTATATAGCACCGATTAGAATTTCTCTAAGCACTTTACTATTATTATTATTATATTTATTATCATCATATCATCATCATCACTATTATATTTATTGGTAGTAGTATAGTAGTAGAAGTGGAAGTAACAATTTTCTATTTATATTGAACAGTATTATAATTATAATCATGATTTCTGTCTTCATCATCATCGCCATCAAGTGATTTGGGGACTTTTTCCAGGAAATGATTGGGGCAAGGGGCCATACCTTTCATTCCATCTAAACCTCGCCCACATACCTTCTCCAATCTTTAGTCAACACCATGATGCAGTAGACAAAGATAACCAGCCCGACATAGCCAATGATAGCTATCGCCCAAGCTGGAATAGCCAATGGGTACGAGGATGGGGGCTCCTGGGCAGTGATGTCCAAATCGGGACCAAGATAGCCATTGATGACATCGTTGTTTAGCTTCACCATCAGGTAGAGCTCCTGCCTGCGGAGTGCTACGGGCATGTACTCGGAACCGGATGGGTTAAGCACGAAGAACACCAGGCCGAATTCATTGGTTGCGGTGTTACGAACACGCTGCACGATGATCACATGCTCTGGCCTAGTTAGAATAAGTAAAAAGGGTAGTAATGACTTTTATTCTTATTAATATATCTTTTTTTTGGGGGGGGTGGATGATAAACATGCAAGAAACACATTCCAAAATGTGAAAGTCAAAAGTGAAAATATCATTTAAAAAGATGTTAGATAAAATGTTAGATGTTATATGAAAAATTGAAAATTTTAATGATTTTTTTCCTGCTCACCATTTAAATAAGATAATCTGAATTTGATATTAATTGAATTTCATCTGTATGGATGTCATCTTGTTTACCGCATAAAGATTTGCCTTAATGCCGTTGACAACTATAATTAGATGCTCACATTACCTCAGAGCAAATTAGAAAAAGAAAGAGAATTTAAAAAATGTAATATATATATATATATATATATATATATATATACACATATATATATATATATATATATACATATATAAATATATATGTATATATATATTTTTTTTGGGGGGGGAGGTGCACTGGCGCATTTTTTTAATGGAAAGTGCTTTCATATGTAGTTCTGACGTTTGACCCTTTTCTCCCATTTTCTTAGCATGTACTTATGTAAACTTTTGCCCCCTTCCTCATATCAAGAAGCATGACCTATTTCTTGCTCAGTTGTGTATCCTATAGGCCCTGTAGCCCAGAGGGTGTTTCATAACGGCTGTTCGTAAGATACGAATGACTTTACGCACGACTTGTTATCTTTTTTTGGTGCTATGTAATATCCCTATGTAATTGATTCATGACCTAAGAACATGTTCCAGTCGTGCGTAACTACTAACAGCCTATGAAATAACAACAATAATTTTACTTACAAAACTTCAAGGATAACATAGTCGTTGGACACGTTAGCGATGACTTCTTTGAAGAGTTCCGTTTCCACATCAGTTAAAACCTAAAGAAAAAAACAATAGAGACGAAAAATAAAGATTTCAATGAATTATCGTATGAGAGATAATTGTCCTTCATTACGGGAAAACTCCTTGAGTGTAAAGTCATCCATAGTTGGCAATTTAAAACAGCATTTGAAATGTAATATATATATATAATTTGCGAACGAAATATGGATCAATTCACAATAAAACCATTTGATATTCAACATCTTAATCACATCGGAGTTCCTAGCAAGTTTCTTTGTAGTTTGGGAGGAGAAAAGTTATCATTCTTATGAACGTTACATTTTTGATATGTTAAAGTCTTTTTGAAAATTTGATATAAAATATTATCTTGTGATTAATAACCGTGAAACCCATGTATTAACGAAGACGATGCGACTTAATTCAACAAAGTAATTATATCACGTGCATAAACCCTTGTTATTTTACTCGTTATGGACGTATCACTTTTCTTTCTTTCATTGTTTGATAAGAACCAAAAAGAATATAGATGTATATACTTACGTCGGATTTGCCGTCGAATGTCACAGTTATGGCACCTGCAGCGACGTATTCATCACACTGTATAGATAGGACAAGGAAGAAAACAACAAAGGAATTATTTATGAATGAATATTTAGTAATATTACCCTAGTATTAGAAAATACTTTTCGTCATAATTGTGTTCGTAGACCAGGCTCAGCAATTGCTGTTGTAAGAACTGATGTAGGGCCTAGGATTTTCCACGGGGGGGGGGGGGGGGGGGGGAATTCGTCCGTCCAAAAATTTGACAAGAAAAAAAAAGGTCTTCAACCACAAATAAAGGATTTCGTACCATAAAAAAAATGACAAGCAAAAAAAAAAGTCTTCAAATCAAGCTCGTCGGGGGGGGGGGGGGGGGAGGGATACGTCGGTACGCTATAGTGGCCGGCCCGCTGGGAGAACAGAGTCACTCTTAAAAGAGATTGGTCAAAATCACAATTCTCTTGGGTAATCCGACCGAAAAAATGCAAAAACTTGACCAAATTATTGTTTAGAAACTCGGTCAGACACATTATTGGTAATTTGACCGATCTTTTTAGAGTGTATTCCGAAATTTAAGCACATCGCTAAAGCCCGTCACTCTGACAACTATTGTTTAAAGTTTTGAACGAGTTGTTTACAAACTTTAACCATTTAAAAAATAATCAAATATTTTTAATACAGTTATAAAAAAATACGAGCTTACAAAAAAAAAACGCGCTTAAAATTTAAAACAAAGTCTTTACAGTTTAGAGTATTTCATTTATTTATTTTTGCATGGGTTTAATATGAAATAAATGAAAAATGCTATAGGTAGGAACATGATTAAACCAGGAAAAGTCTATACTCACTTCAGTTTGGGAAATGCCCGTAGAAGCATCACAGGTAGGCACAGCTGTTATGTAACAAAAAAATGAATAAAAATCAATAGGGCAGATTGTGAGAATTATAATCAAATAAAAATGAAAACAACCATTCTGATTGGTCAAATGTCTACGTTAGACAACATTAAAGCAGGATGCAACAAGGAACTTAATTGGTCATCGCGTTTTTTTTCTTTTTGATGTGATACTTTCTGAACCGTATTTCAAATCACGAGGTGTGATACAGAGTTGGAACCACATACTCCTTTTCATGATTATGCAGTCTCTTGTACGTATTCAGGCAAAGAAAAAAATATGAGGGGATATAATATGGAATATAGGGCAAGATTTCTTAAAGTTTACAAGCGAGCGAACATTAGAAACATACTAGGATATACATGTATTTTTGCATGTATATCATAGGGGAAATATTTAGAAAGAAACATCACATTTCATAATTTCCCTCCTTTTTTCTGTTTTTTTTCTGTTCCTTTTTTCTTGAGTCGTGCTGTAAATTTCTTCGGTTTCTTTGCCCCAAGCCCCCACCCCTCCAACTAGATACGCCGGTGTTGCTTTGTAATCTTTACTTTGAGCATATTTTGATTGGCACCGGGGTAATAATAATTACAAATTTTGATGGATTTATTTCTTTTAGTACAATACCGCGTGTACAGAGCCCGGTTTATGATATGATCATCATGATGTCATTTTGATCGAGGCCCTATTTTTTGGACGGCCAATGAAGGCACTGATGCGTCAAGAATATTTTATCTACTCCTCCAAGAATGTAATTGATTTGATGTAAAATAATCATTTCCTCTGTTGTTATATAAATGGTGAAAATCTTTTCTTTCTTATTTTCAAATCTATTATGAGTTGAAATTCATGCACACGTATTTGATATTTCAACAGATATGTGACACCCCTCTTTCAGTTCAACGAATCCCTCGTTTGTACGGCCCACAGGGTTACTTCTTTTTAATGAAAGTGAAATGAAAAATGGTAGACCCTTCATATTTTGCATTGCATTTTGTTTACGTTTATTCCTACCAAAGTCAGCTTATTGTTGGCTTGATAGGACGGTCATTAATCGAATTCATGAAACAAGATTTAGAATCTTTCGGATATATAAACGTCTTTCTTCTGTGACTGTATAGGGATATCGATGACCCCCACCCCTCCGGAGAGGTTCAGATGGATAGAGAACCACAATTACTCACAGGTTCTTTACGATTATTAGCTTTGCATTCTCTTTTTTTTCGTTTTAGTAGCATTTCACCAGAACATGTCAATATTTGAGTGATCGCGGCCAACTGCGAATTCGAAAAAAGGAGATGCGGAAGGCATTCAGGCTAGAAACCGATTGAGGGGGGCAAGGTCTTTTGTTAACAATTAAGGTTATTTCTCAATAGAAGTACATAATTATAACCATTGGCGGCGATTCCAGGGACGGGAGGGGTCATACGAGCCCCCTCCCTTAATCTTTACATTTTGTACAGGGCCCTGTTGAAGAGAGTCGTCTCTTCCCCCTATATAGATGGACCGGGAGATGGAGACAAAAAAAAAAAAAACAGGAAATGTTCGTCTATATATGCACAAGGGCGGAAATCTCGCCCCAAAGGAAGGGGAGACAAAAAAATGTTATCACCCCAAAAGTAACGTCATCTCGTCCAAAATACATGTTTTTATTTCGATTTGAATGATGTATTTCTTTCCACCAAAAATAGTAGGGGGACATTTGATATTGTGTCCTCCCTACTATTTTGGGTAGGGGGACGCGCCCCCTGTCCCCTTGGGATTTCCGCCCATGTCTATGATTATAGCAGATTAAGGCTGCAAAGATAAAAGATCAAAGGTAATCAGAGAGGGAGGGTCCGGGGGAGGAGGGTGAAATGATTAGTGAGAGCATGGACCCGAGAGAGAGGAAGAGAGAGGGGGGGAGAAGGGGAGAGAGGGGGTTAAATGAATTAAATTATTATTTTGAATAGAGAAATAAAGCAATGGAATGCAAATGGCAATTGAGCGATGTACACTGTAAAATCGCTGTTTACAATTTCAAGCAGGTTGTTTAAGCCCGTCACTAACATCAATTGTGTAATGTTTGAAACAAGTTGTTGAATTCTTAACAAGATGTTAAAAACGTTTAAACAATTAAAAAACTTTAAACATCTTGTTGTTAGAGTGACTGGTTTAAACAGCGTGATATTTTTTTGTTTTTACTGTGGTAAGTAAACGGTTGTGGGCTGACACGCAGGAAGAGAAGACCGTGACGAAACTGAAAAGGGAGATTTTTTCAGAGGGTGGGGGGGGGTGTAGGTGACAGTGACGCCCTTAACTATAAAGCAGACCTCGTAACTAATTTGTAATCTGTCAGAAGTATTGTGTTTGGTAGAAGAAAGGTCAACGGGCAAAGTCCCTTTCTTGCACGATTTCGCCGCATGTTCTGAGGAAGAAATTAAGAAAATATACAGACTTTTAGCATGGACCCTTGATTTGAGGGCCAGTATTTGCACGCCTACTACTTTCCACACTGACAATGAACGAACTCAAATATGACCAAAGTGCAATTGCGCTTTCTAAACATGTTTTTAGCATAACCACACAAAAGGTTTTTGTTGATATCAAATGCTGTATAATTCTAACCAGCACATACTTGCAGTGGAGCGAGAGAGTGCAGGGCACAATGGAAGTTAGAAAAGAAATACTCCAGGGAAATACTTACATTAAAATATCGGTGAAAGGCAATGAGACCCTGATCCTATTTCAATAAAGAAATCTAGATTGTGCTAATAACCATGGAGTAGTAAGGCTTGTAGACCATGACCCAGTCGCTTGGAATAATTATTTTTTTCAGTTATTTCATGGTAGAAGCTCATGCTGTATTGCATGTCACTCAGAGACAATAGGTAACTGATACCTTTGGGTGTAATGTGTAACTAAATGTCCCGCTCAATGTACGCTTTGTTTTGCCGAGCAAGACTATTAACAATGATTACGTTCTTCTTTGACTTCGTTCGATAGTCGCGTTTGTCGTTGGGGACGTTTTCCACATTGAGTGAAACCCTGATCATGGCTTCTCTATTTTGTTACTATTATCGTTTTTATCATCACTATTATTATTATCATCATTATCATTATTATTATCATTATTAATATTATCATTATTATTTTAATTATTGTTTATTATTATTATTATATTATTATTATCATTATTATTATTATCATCATCATCATCATTACCATTTAGTTTGTGAGGGCGGGTCGGGACATTTATGTTGTTGGCAACCGATCAATCACCCCTTTAGTGGCTTTACTCCCAAGTTATATTTCTAATATTCACCAAACTACACCACTGTTCCTAATCCTTTGCTAGATATTTTCTTGTTTCCGTCTTTTTTCCCTTCTTCTCTTTTCATTTTCTTCTTCTCACCAGCAGCTATCGGTAAACCATGAATTTCATAAACATGTCACGTTTTCTTTATGATGGATCAAATATTGACTCAATAGGGGAGGACACCTCTTTGCATATCTATTTCTCCCTACTGCCAACTCAAATATTTTTTATGATTTTATGATCAGAACGAGGGCGGGAGTATACTTTATTCAAGACTGTACTTTGTCTCGAGTAAACATAAGAGGATCAGCCCTGTGGACACTGTGGTATTTGTTTAGGGTGTTTCGTAACAATTGAAAATGCACCTTAATGATAAATGATACCCTCGAACGTGCCCGTTCATTTCAATCAATACATGATTATCACCGATTCTATGATCGAAGCTCAGATCATGTCTTTATTCTCGTTTTCATGGCACATTATGAAAACCAGAGTATAAATAGAACATTCATCTAATTTGATATGATTTATTTTAACTTAAGTACTAAAACAAGGGTATATGATTTTTCAAAAGGATAATCACCGATTTTACATAGCGGCTCAAGTACCCCATCCCCGCCACAGAGAGTCGGGGGAGGGGGGGGGGGGGGATGTGGGTCACTCGCCACATTGGCTGCACCGGGCAACCCACCCGTTTCCAAAAACCTTAGGAATCTACCGTAAATAAAACGGCGCAATACATGTTTGCAAACTTAAACTGCGTAACATACAAGATAAGCAACTTTTAGCACCTAAGTAATATGAAGGATATGCTCTAATTCTGCTACCAAAGGGACATGAAAAGACAAATCCCTATTTGTTACCCTAATGGGTAGTAGAACGGATCTTAACGTGGGGGGGGGGCAACGTCGGGTCTAATGTAAAAAAAAAAAAATAAAATCAGATGGTGTCTTTTTTATATCTTTGTAAACGTTCATTGAAAAGGTGGGGAGGGGGCGAACCCAGGGGGGCGTTTCATCAACATTTTTGTCCGGCAAGTTGTCAGATCTGACAACTTTTCTGTATTTTGATTGGCTGAGAAGCACTGTTACTATGGTTACTGTCGGATAAAATGGGACTTGTCGGATAAAACGTCTGACAAGTCCTTTCATGAAACGCCCCCCAGGTCCCAGTGTTCCAGTCATTGCGTAAGAAGTGAAATCGGCTATACTTTGATGTTCTCAGCTAACATGTGAAACATATAATGATACAGTTAAGGGGCGGAGACAGGATTTTCCTAACGGGGGGGGGGCACATTTTCCCGATGGCAAGTTTAGACAAGCAAAAAAATAAAAATAAAAAGATCCTCACTTTCAAGGGGGGGGGGTGGGCACATTTAGGTAAAAACGGCATATTCACATTAAAAATTTTGATTAAGGTTCTCAAGGGGGGGGGTGGAGGGCACATCCGCCCCATGCCACCCCCCCCCCCTTGTGGAATTGTGGATCCACCACTGATACAGTTCATTAAAAAAAATCCGGCTTACTGAAGCAATTTATAAGTCTCAAACAACTCATAAATAATTCGTATTAAAATATTATGCCTTATCAATTAAATTTCACCTCTGTACAATCAAATAAGCAACTCTAAATGGTTGGGTGGGTGAGAAACGTCCCATAATGCCGAACTGGCGATTGCCATTCTAAATGGTGCTGAAAAAAGCAACCCTTTTCCCGAAAGACGTCGAAGATGCCTGAGTCCGAAACGCGGGGAACACTATCGACATTAATTTTGTTCTGGACGCGGATTTTATGGTCATTTTGCGATTTTCCATGCCCCGCCATACATATCGTTTTGATCCTGTCAACGATTAATGGTATAACTGAAGAATACCACCCCCTAAAAAGTGGCTTCTCGTGGCGGTCCCGAGTTAAACCATCGTCTAACGCCGCCTACCATTAATTTTGAAAAAAAATCCGGGAAAAAATAGCCGTTCTGTTCATTCTTAGCTGCGTTTTAAACAGCCACAATTGCCAAAGGGGGGAAATAGACACAAGGTCTACGGTCCTCATCATGTTCATTTTTCTTGCAGATGTGAAGGATCTGAATAAATAGTAAACGCGGTTGTTGTTGTTTTTTTGAAGGAGAAAACGAGTTGCCGAACCAAAGCAGCCCTTCAATCGAATATGTGTGACAGATTTTGAAAAATCATTGTGTAAAAAAAAACAATGCATATAATCTTATTCCTGGGCAGTTTTATGGCATATGCATATGAAGTTAGGAAGTTCTCAACTTTTCTTAGGTACAAATGATATGAATCAATAGATCAGTTTAAGAATTAATGTGCAAGTCAAAATCTTTATACTGATACACCATTTACTTTCAATCAAGTTAGAGCAAAATCTAAATACAAACCGCTCTTATCAGTCAGTACAGGTGAAAATTATTTCCCGCTGTGGACATGGATTTAATCCCAACTTCATCTCGATTTGGGATCAAAGTATGCCAAATATTTTTATCTTTGAATGTTTTATGATGTTAGAACGATCATTGTACCCTTTGTCATCATATTCAAAGCTTCAATTCGATTTGCTTTTTACTGACATTTTCAATAGCACCGACATATTTTCTTTTTCAATTGAACAAGCTGTGTATATCTATTTTTATTTGCATGTTCTTAATTACATCATCACTGACACTGTACATTAAACCAAAGAACCGCATTATATACAATAATATTTAACATAACAATATTGACAACGAGGTATAAGAAGAGATATATCAAAAAGTAGGTATGAAAAACAAATGCCTAATTTGATTTTTTTCTATTTTTTCCATTTTCCAAAAAACACACTCTTTTTAACATCTGCTCTCCATTTTATTTCTTCTAAGAATATTTCAAATATTCCTTTCATATTTGGTTTTCTTGTTTGTTGAAAATTTATATAAGAAGCTAAATTAATTAATGCACTTAATACAAAACCATTTTCTATTAGAAGATATACAAAAGAGGGTAAGATGAGAAATAAAAGAGCATTATGAGCAAAATGGGAGTAAGAAAAAAAGGGGTTCATTTTCACTGTAAAACTTAGAGTCTCCTCTACCATGCCATGGTTTTCTTGAATATAGACAAGTCATGTTCTATTGTTTATCTCATCCGTGCATGGATGATGAATTATCTACATTTAACAGATAACGGAGGAGGCTGCATAAGCTTTACAATGTTTGGTCGTTTGTCTGATTCATTTTGACGAAGTTATGATAAATAAATCTTTGATTATTATAGATGGAACTTATAGCCGAGATGAGCCGACATCATCATATTCTGATAGGATTTAATACAGGATACATATTGGTTTTAGGGGCGGGAAATTGGAGGAATTCGTTGCTTTTCCTCAAACTCATTGAGCTTGAAATTTCCTAATCTAACAGAAAATGTAACTTACCCTGGCCATTAACTGAAGAGATGGTCAGAATGACCATTACTGCGAGCAACAAGGTCTTCATCCTCGTTTAGGTGGTCGAGATCGACTTCGAATTAAGTGTAACTCTCGGATGTGGCAGTGTTACGACGTGGTGCTCAATGGACTACGGTGCGCTCTCAACCAAGGTATGTTCCTATCTGAAGATGACGATCATCAAACAGAGTTTGCTTCAGAAACACGAGCACTCTGTCAATATCAGCTAGTCTCAGTTCAAGACACGTGAACTTCATTATGATGCTGGTTCAGGGTCTTCGCAAGCATGTTTGATTTTTGTACTTTGCCTGTCTCTATTCTTTCTTCATTTTTATTGTCTGATCCCTCGATCGATCGTTTCCTCCCTTTTCTCTCTTCTGACCTCCTCGTTCGATTTGCCTTTTTTTTCAAACTCTCTTTAATTTTCTCTCCTACTCAATCCCACTCTCCCTCTCCCCTTCTCTCCCTCTCCCTCTTTCCCTCCCTCTATTTTCTCTCTCCTCCGTCTTCATGGCTTTATTACCTTGCTGATAAGTAAATAGTTTTTTTTTCTTCTCCATCTCTCTTTTTTAAAATCCCATCTTGGTGATCCTACTCATGCCAAATCTCCACGTACCATATCACATTGACAAATATATGTTTGAAGATAAATGGAGATAAAAGAAAATCACCGTATCGATCAAAATTGTTCAAGTGGGTTTGAAGTCTAAGTTTGAATGCCCATCAGTCGCCCTTCTGTTTTTGCACGATGTTTGCTCTTGATCAGTCAACATCGATACAAGGTAATAAAATGCAATTAAAAAAAGTCTTACAGAAAGGTGTGTGGGGAGGCGGCAGTAACGGTAGCAACCAGTGGTGTACATATGAGGGGCGGGGGGGGGGTCTAGGGGGCGCTTGCCCCCCAAAATAAAATACAAAAGGTGACATGATATTTTTCTGAAAATTATGTCAAAATCTATCACAAAGTTTGTTTTTTAATAATGTCATAATTTTTGCTCACTCGCTCGCTTTGCTGTCTCGCAACTTGTTATTATAATAAAGTTTGCCCCAATATCTCGCAACTAAAAATCTTTGGCTCATTACTGGTAGCAACCATTTAAAACAAATTCCAACGCGCACACGCACACCGTCTTTTCAAATGTTTTATTTGGTTTCATGACGATAGAGATTTCACCCACACCCACACACACCCTCACACACACGCACACTCCAATCAAGTTGTTCATCATATTCATGGGCAACACCATTTGATAGGACGGCAAGACGATGGTGATATTGGTTTTGTTAATTGAATAACAAGTGTACGATCATATAGAGTTTAGACATTTCTTGTTATAAATTTAAACTCTTCGTTTTGCTTGCCTTCTTTTCATTGATTTTCCCTTAATATTCGTAAGTCTCCTTTCCCTTTCGGATGGCGCCCCTAACCGTGTTCTACCCCTTATAACCTTGGAGCTATAACATTCCATTCATTTTCAATGAAAAATGGGTAATCCATCATTATTCAGACATTTCATTATCACTGTTTCGCGCCCTTATTTATTTACAGTAAATAATTTCCTTTCACATTAAACTTCTTTATTGTCCATCATTCAATCAAATTTAAGCATAATTATATTTACAATTCAACATGATGGTCGTTCAATGCTGCACTAAAAGTGTCATCTTTGACAGACGTGGTACATTTATAAATCTCATTATTTTTATTACATATATTTTTATACTTCATAGAAAATAACATACAAGAGAAGCAAGTCCAACTCAGACCTCGAAGTGATTATTGTGCCCCTCCCGACATGATACGCCGCGGCGCGCCGTGTCGACTTCTGATCAAGATGAACTTTTATGATGGTTGGCTTTCTCTTCAGATTATACTAAATGTTCTCGTTTTCTTCTACCTTATCATTTTCCTTTCTTATTTTGCCTTTTTGATGTAGTCTTACATTCTAGCACTGGCCAGCATTTAAACAATTGATTTATGATTAATAATACACATTCTTTATGGACTGTTATTATACAAAATAATGGAGAACGTGCATTAAGTGCGCAACAAATTGATACGGATCTGCCAACCTTAATTGTACAAAATAAAGAATAAAAATATTTCTTTTTATCATATTTTCAAGCCTAGAATCCTATTGTCTTTAAAATATTAGAAAAACATACAAAAAAAATCATCGTTCTTGCAAATAAAAAAAGCACAAACCTATTTAGTGTTACTTTCCTCTTAGAAATCCAACTATATAGGATAAAACCCTACTCATTGGCAGCACTGCTATATTATAGGGCATGACGGTATCGTGAACCAAACGTGACAGGAATGACAAGGGTTCATTAGGCAAATTTTCGTAAAATTACAAAATGTCTAATTTATTAAAATGTGCCGTAAACTTTGTTATGGGTAATTTTGGTATATGCACATTTTGGTAAACGAACTTTTTAACCAAAATGTGCCGATAAGTGCATCTATTCCTGAAGTGATATATTGTTACCATACAAGGGCCGCGGAACGGTTTTTCAAGTGAGGGAGGAGGGCTCAACCAAAAGTATGTGTGTGTGTGTGTGTGGGGGGGGGGTGACCATGCAAGAAATCACAATATAATAGATTCATCTGTACGTTTTTTTACACGATTTTGGAAAAAAAGTGTGTGTGGGGGGGGGGGTGGGTCTCCCACCCTCTTCCGCAGCCCCTGCCACATTCAGTTCAAATTCTGATCTGATGTGATGATGAAACTGCCAGCTTATATAATATATAATTTTCACTATTCTAGAAGCTTCTGGTATTGTCTTTATAAAGAACATTCTCCCTCTTTCTAGAGCTGTTCTAACACTCTTGAATGACCTTAAAAATTAAATGTATGTAAGCAACATAGCTAATCTTATTATGCTTTTCACTGCAAGCTAATCATATTATCCTTTTCACTGCAGGGTCTCGATTGTCTAGCGGTCTCTATTGTCCAATACAAAAATACCCAAATAAAAACCATTGCTCTATCTCATGCGTATCTTGCAAAACTTACTAAGACATTCTGAAATATTCTCTTAATCATAGGCAATGAACATCCTATAGAGAAAACATCTAAATAAATGAATGCAATTTCGCTTACAATTATTTTTATATATAACAAAAGAAAATTTGAATTAACATAACATTAAAACGTGAATAAAAGTGGCAAAGAAAATCACTTTTTTTATTCAAAAGAGATTGGATTTATTTCAGTTTGCTTGCAAAAGGGGTTAGGTCCACATGATAATTTTAGAAAAAAATAATATAGAAAAAATGAAGACAGGTAGATTTCTTTTATACCCAATTTTATGTTCACATGATAGGGTAGTACATCATGACAATTTAGTTTCTCATAAAAAATATTTCATTAAATTAGAATAAAAAGCATGATTTTTTCCCGGAATGGTCCAAAGTGGACGTAACCCTTTTTGCGACCATTCATACTCGGCAAGGTCCTCGAACCCACTGATCTACCCCACGCCGGCGCTGCCGCCCCCTAGCGTTCACAACATTTTAGTCATACGTGGTCGACAGTGTTGACGTCTGCCCAAAGTCAAACTAATCTAATGTAGGACGAGCGTTCTTCACATTCTAACTGTTCTTTTACAAAATTAATTGAAATGGAGTTGTATCTCACGTTTTTGGTCGGAACACTTCTCTGTCTACTTGGGGATGTGCTAGCAGAGGAAACTAAGGGACGTGGTAAGTAATTTTCATAAAATAGTATAAAATGGCCAAGTAGTGCCCACACGAATTTAATGCAGTGGGACTGCAGATTACTATTAAATTTTAGGCCCAAACTTAAGTCTGCGCACCTAACAATTTGAGTTAAGATTTAACGTGCATATCCTTTTTATTTCACAAATTCTTTCAGTTAACAATGTTCCTTAAATAATTATGAGTAAGTGTACCAAAAATCTCACAAAAATTTAAAAGAAATATAGGATTTTTTTGGAAAAAAATTGGGCAGTCATTTTCAATTTCAGATTGAAAAAAAGAAATGTCTGCAACACTCATTCACTTTGCACACGATCACGATTCAGGGATTTTGATAAGAAAGGCTGCTTTTTAGGCTGCCTCATGAAAAGCCCGTAATTAATTATTTTCCCACCATTTTGAATTTGAGTCAGATTTTTTTAAAGAATATTGATTATCGTTCTATGTTTTGCGGCATATTTGTATTCGTTCGAATTGTTGCGTATCTTTTTTAGAAAATTTTACTAAAATCACACAGATAAGATTAGACAGCTGGCAGCCGTCTGTTTCGAGGAGTTTTTTAAACATTTTTTATTGTGCAGCCACCATTAGGAGACTTGCAATGCAAAATCTCCAAGTCGGGGCTCTTCAATTTTTGTCTTTAATGAATAAAAATTTTGAAAATTAACATTACCAAAATGCAAATTTATATTCCTTCTTGACAATAATTGCCAAAAAACAGAGAAAAATGAAGTTAAAAGGAACAAAAACAGTGACTTACCTCGGCTGTCGCGCAAATTCATTTCCCCGTTTTATCCGATCTTAAGTACATAAACATATGGCCATTGAGTCCCCTGTACAGATCGCACTAGAACTTCGGTCTCTGTATTTGGTGAGTGAAGCCAATGGAGTTCAGCTGAACAACCAACAAAACAGAGACTGAAGCTTTTGGTCTAAGATAAGATATATGCGTGTGCGCAGACAAGTGGGACTGAGTTGTGCAGACTTGGGGGATCTTGCTAGTCTTGAGGACGCAATGATGATGATTTTTTTAGATATGTCATATATTTCTTCATCATTGACGTCTTGACACTCTCTCCATAGTGCCTTCAGCGAACGACCAAAACAAAGATGGATTCCCAAAAAAATCCATCCTTTTAAACCGAATTAAAGAGCATTCATTTAATTTTATTAATTCTTACACCTTCCTACGCCTAATGCGTAGGAAGGTTTTAAATATTACTATTTAAAAATGTAAAAAAATGAAGATTTCTTACCTAACTGATGCCGCGTAGACCCCTCGTTCCACATGTAAACAACGGAAATACAATAGCGTCGACCCTTGAACCGCTTATGTATGACGTACTTCCGGAAAGCAATGCCGTCTTAACGAACAATTTAGAGATAAAAAATCTTATTTAACAAATATTAAAATTTATTTTGTGATCATAAATAATTTATATATATTGATATGAATTATTTATGATCACGAAATAAATTTTAATATTTGTTAAATAAGATTTTTTATCTCTAAATTGTTCGTTGAGACGGCATTGCTTTCCGGAAGTACGTCATACATAAGCGGTTCAAGGGTCGACGCTATTGTATTTCCGTTGTTTACATGTGGAACGAGGGGTCTACGCGGCATCAGTTAGGTAAGAAATCTTCATTTTTTTACATTTTTAAATAGTAATATTTAAAACCTTCCTACGCATTAGGCGTAGGAAGGTGTAAGAATTAATAAAATTAAATGAATGCTCTTTAATTCGGTTTAAAAGGATGGATTATTGGGGGAATCCATCTTTGTTTTGGTCGTTCGCTGAAGGCACTATGGAGAGAGTGTCAAGACGTCAATGATGAAGAAATATATGACATATCTAAAAAAATCATCATCATTGCGTCCTCAAGACTAGGATCTTGCCATATACCAACCTAGCACAAAGAACCGCATTTGGCAGTGAATTTCTAATTAGGGAGTCACGTGTGCTGAAATGGCTAAAATGAAATGGTCTTTCATAAAACCGTTCTACGTAAGAACGAGATATCGCTCAACTGTTTCATAAAGCCGATTTGGACGATACAAAGAATGGTCCTTGGAAAGACACCTCCAGCCATGTCCTACGTAGGAATGATCTTTGCACACCGCCTGCCACCGTCGGCATTGAGAGAAAATGCGTTTACGGCAAGCCACACTGACATATCACCTTTAAACATATTTTTTAAGGGGGTTGATGATGCATTTTATCTGGGATGGCGCCAAGTTATTTTTTATATGGGTGCTAGTTGTCATCAATTTCAGGTCGACAAGACGACCAAAAACGGATGTCATTTTAACTTCTTCGGGGGCAATGTAGGCCCAAATATTTTTTAAAATATGTTTTCTTTTATTCTCCTGTCCTATTCCCACCCCTTTTCCATTAAAAAAAAAGATAAACTTGAAGTATCGGAATGGGCGGCACTATCTCTCTGGCCCCTCATGCTTTCTCAATATAGATAATTAAACAACATGAAAACAAATTTCTTTAAAAGAAATTACGTAAGGTAAAAAACGTGTTTATAACGTTCAGCAACAAAAAAAATAATAAAATAAGATGTTAAACATGCTAAATAATCTATTTATTTCATTTTCATTATGATCATTATTTTTTGATGAGATAAATTTTAATCAATGAAAATTATTTCTTGGATTTGGGATAACTTGAAATGTGAAACAAAACAAAAATCTGCAGTAACAAAATAGCTAATTGAGTTTAAGATACAGATTAGGCTTATAGCTTACGAATCCATCACAATCTTTACAAATGAAGATAAATTCATCAAAAAAAATTATGGAAAGTCCATACGAAGAGGCGCATTTTAAATCGTAGGGTAGGCCCCTTTCAGCTCCTATGTCATGTTAAAGCAAATATCACGGTAGCCTCTTTCGGCCCCTATATAGCAATAATGTAGTCTCTATACTCCTTAACTTTGAAATATTGAACATTTCAAAGTTAAATATTATATTTTTATATTCTTAAACCTTATATTCTTATATAAACTTCCATAAATTAAGTGATCAACTTTGAATATGACCAACGTTTATGATCGTTGTAATTTTTAGCATTCCATTGCGGATTGCGCAAATTTTTCTATGTTTTAATTATTATTGCAAAGCACTACTTTATTAGAATGTAGAATTTGAACTTTCTTTAAGTGTAAAAAATCATGGAATTGCCCAAATCTCTTGAAAATTGAAATATTTTTCAGAGAATAAACATACAAAATAAAAAGGAGGGAGTGACAATGAATGTCTAATTTGAATATTTCACTGTGTTGTGCATTTAACTGCCTTGTGAAAAGATAGAATAAAATATTACAACATTTTTTATGCCAGATGAATTTCTATTTTTCTTCAAATAAATTTTTCTTTTTTGAGGGGGGAGGTGGACTTTCCCTTTATAAAAAAAGGATCAATCATAACATGCTCTTTTTGACACAATTCTCTCTTGTTTGTTTTTAGGTTTTGGAGAACAGTATGATTGGCTTAATTTTGAAGATGGAAAGGAGATGGCCAAAAACACGTAAGTTTGCGTTCACTATTCACCAGGCGTTGTGGCGTGCGCCTGTAATCCTAGCTGTGTGGAAGTTACAAATTGATGCAGAGGTTTGAGGTTGAGCCCTGATCACGTCTTTCGGACGGTGACGTTAAAGGTCGGTCCCAGACGTAAATAATCATACCTGATTAATACACGTCTGACAAAACTCAAATACACACACACCGTAGGCAATTATTGTGCTGCCAGGTATTGTTGAATGATGTATATAGGTACTGTACATCTCATCACCGTCAGGGGTGTGAGAGTTCATCTTTTTAGCTTATACAGCTATTTTGTGTTATTTCATTTTCAGTGTTTGTGTACTCTTGTCTGTACAAAGGTGTAAAAGCTTTTGCAATTTCAATCTTTTTTCATTTGTGGTCATTCACTCACACATCTTGTCTAATAAGGTTGTCAAAATATATGAAAAATTTCTGATAAAAAAAGAACAGGTAGATTTTTAAAAACCATGTGAACTAGACGGTGGAATGTGTACGGTAATTTCAGTGAATTTCAGAGCTGTTCAAAGGTTTCGATTTCACCCTTTTCCTTAGATAAAGCTTGCTTTATCATATGATAACAATTTAATAAAGACTCTGCTAGCCATTGCAAATAGAAATCTGCAAGCACAGACTAATGTTTGACACTTTAACCAATAAAAGGTCTAGAGTGAAGACTAGATGCCAAAGCCTGTCTGTGTACTGTAGAACTAGCCAAAGTACATAGTGATTCTACTAGTCTTATCACTTCAGACTGTGCAGTATGCAAATTGCAAAAACCATTGTGCCTGCAGACTAGGCAAATAGCCCCCAAACAAAAGGCAAGCTAATCTAAAGATTTTTTTTTTCTGTCCCACTTGAGACAATAACTAAAATTGTGATGATCTGTTTAATTATAGTACTGTAACAAATAACAGTTTCAGATCTGCATGTACACGTACAGTATTAATAAGTTTGTTTATTAATAATTTTGGTTTCAATTTTGAATTTAGTGGGAGGAATGGAAAAATCCCCCCGCCCCTCTCCGTACAATGCAATTAAAACATGTCTATAAAAATATGTGGATTCAGCTGGATTCAAGGGGGCTTACTATTGTACACAAAGTTCACAAACCTGTGCCGGCCCCAAAATGGTATTAAGGAGTTTTCACTCCACAACGCACAACATATTTAAAAACATTGAAAATTTATTGTTAAATGTCCTTCATGATGAACTGGATAAGTTGGTATAATGGATTAGAGCTAACAAATTGTCAATTAATGTACAAAAACAAAATGCATACTTTTTAGCAAATCTTTAGAACAATTGCCATTTAATATTAAATTGGACAATATAGACATTGAAGTTTTTTTTTAGGTCTCATAATAGACAACAAATTATCTTGGAAAACACACATTGACTTTCTATGTCGTACAATTTCACACAATATTGGTGTTATCAAGAAAGTTTTTTTCTTCCAACTTCCTCCCTAAAAATGCTTTATTCAACATTGATTTTACCATAATCAATTGATCTTGTGCAAATATTCTAAGGCACAAAGTGGAATTTGGTGTGTAATGGCCATTAATGGACCTTAACTTAACAATGCTTCAAAGTATACCTCTGTTACTGAGACATGATGTCCATGTAACGGTGGTAACACCAAAAATAGAAGGTTAGGCCAGAAAGAGTAATTGAGTTTTCCAAAGAGAATATTCCATTCTGTTGAGGCATGACTTCTCTCAACTATTTAGTTCTACATGCCATCATAAATTCAGTTTTCTAGACTGGTGAGAAAAAAGAATGACACAGAACATGGCACTGGTATACACACAGAGCATCAAGTTCCATTTATTGATGCTACATGTAAATCTATCAAAATATATATGCCATGTTGGAAAGTGTGGAATTAAGTGACTAACAATGTAGTTAGCAACATATTTATCAAGAGTAATGGAGATCAACCCCTTTTTTTTGACAGTGGGAGAGCATAGTCTTAGCAAGGATGATAAATGATGTCCATGTAACTGTGGTATTTTGTCAAATCTTGTTTCTCAGTTTACTCCAATATGCAGGGTGGTATCAAATGCCTGTAAGTGGATTTAGTTGAAGGATTGTCCCATGAAACATATAAGAAATAAAACATTTATTACATTTCTATTTTTTGACCCTGATGTCACAATTTTTGCCCCAACCCCATGGAATGACCCAGAACTCGTTAGGCCAACTTTTATTTTCTTCTTTTTTTCTTCTTTTTTTTCTGTAACCATCGGCAAAATGACCGCTTTCTTAAATTATGGAGCAATTGTTTGAGGAAATACTTACTCAACCTACCTAGATAGAATATTGCTTTTACAAAAGGAGGTGTTGCATGTTATTTTCAAATTGTCCTTGAGATCCCACACAGATCACTTTTTTTTCAACAATAACATTCTAGAAATAAAACCACTGTACCAATATAATAATACGTTATTCATGTATCAGTTAAACAATATTATGTTACCACCCATATTTAATTCTTTAACAAAATCAAAACTCTTCACAAATATCCCACACGTCAATCAGATGAATTCCATTTACCACTACCCCGGACCATCCTTGCAAAATCAGTGTTTACTTTTGAAAGCCCTAGACTCTGGGGAACTATTAATAATAACATCTAAATTGTTTCAAATATTAGTTCAAAAAAATTCTCCAAGATAACCATTGAATTAACTCTTCATCACTCAAACTCTTGTATTTTTTTAAATCAAACATGATTATCATGTGACGTACATTTTTCCATCTCTTTTGTTTTCTTGTTGATCAACGAGGTCTGTTTGTGAGTGCTGGGGCTGGATTCTGGAGACCTTTAATCTCTCTTTTTCTTATTTCTTTTTCTATTTTAATTTCCCCTATTTCTTTTTAATTTAACTGGTTTATGCTCAAGTTGTTATTTTGATTTTTATAACTGCAAGAATATTTATTAGGAGGCTGCACTCTACAAGCTCCGCTTTTTAGCTGCCTCCTCCATTTCCAACCTAATATGTAATAATCTTTAATATAATTTTTGTGCAGGGATACTTAAAACATGTTTCGTTATTTATATGTCAAAATGTACAAAACACACTGTAATTGTTGAAAATGGAAATAAACAAAATGAAATGAATAACCAAGAAGTCCTTTGAAGAAAATTTGTGAATCAAAACGGCATTTCCATCCTGGAATCTTGAGGAACAACATATTTGCAATTCTTTGTCAGCTTCGAAACTATGTCTGTGAGGACAAAACTGCTGTTTCGGTTCACCAAATTCTAACAAAGAACTGTAACGTGCAGGGCAAACGTGTTTGCCTGTCGAACCAAAGATCGTGGGTTCGAGTCCACCCCGGGCGGATGACTGAAGCCAGTGCGTTGTGTGTAAACGTCTCTCCCATGTTGCATAGATGCAGGCTATGTTACACTGGAAAACACTCAGTCCCTCGGATAGGACGTTAAATGGAGGCCCCATGGAGAAGAGAGGCATCACCTTTGAACGTTAAGAACCCACTGCACTATTCGTATAAGAGTAGGGGGGAAACCCCGGTGTAGTGGTCCACCTGCATTCCCCCCAATCAGTTATATGGGAATGAGAGACCTGTGGGTCATAGTGATTCATTTCGCTTTCGCCTCCCAGGCACAAGTGACGCCAAACTAATGATATTAATAAAAATAGCTGTTCTTTGTCATTTGACGGAATTTTCAGTCTATCTACTGTGTTCTTGAGTCTGTTCTGCTAAAAAAAAAACCTACAGCATCCAACCCAGCTAGATGTGTCACTGTCAAAAGATGTCTTCAATATATCCCAACTGAACAAGCATGACAGATATTTTATCCCCAGTATGCTCATTATTCAATCAATTATGTTTCTCTAATATTTTTTCTTGAAACAGCAACAAACCGTTGATGTTGGTTATTCACAAGAGCTGGTGTGGTGCATGTAAAGGTGAATATGGTATTAATCTTTAATCTTGTCAAAGCATAGTAGTTGCAGCAAGCAGTAATTTAATTCAAGGTTAATTGTAACCATATCTTGGTAGGTCTTGATCTGGTTTATTTTTATACATCTAACTCTGCTATATCATGCAATATTCATTGTAATGGATGCAATATATCTGATGACCCACAAAAGAAACCTAATAGTATGCAAACCACTTGCCGTGAAAACAGCAAGACATTCAGTTTAAAAAGAACAAAAGAAAAACAAAATAATTTTGATCATTGAATCGCAACTTAATATGCACATGTAGCTCCTTTTGACGCCATACACACTGTAGTATTGCGCATTTCGTTGCTTATAAATTGCGTGTTGTCTATTTTGCGCATTTGAGTTGGATAATTGCCTCGCAGAGTTGAATTATGTAGCAATATTGCACTCATTTTGCCCATTGATACAAGTAATCTAAAGTACATGTAACTAGACATACATTATCATGATAACAATATTGCATGTTGGTGAGAAAACCTCTGGAATGATAATTAATACATCCATGGCTTGAACAGTAGGTCTAATGGTTTTTTAAACACTTTGTTCTTTGATGAGCATTATTTTTTAGTAATTTGACATGGCTTGACCAACATGAAAAGAGATGGCCATTATGAAGGTACAATACTTTACATGTAGATGAGATTTTGGCATTGATGAGAAAAAGATGTATAGCTGTCTAATATCGTGCTTGATTTTTTTTCTCTCCATTCAGCCTTAAAACCAAAGTTTGCTGCCAGTGAGGACATTTTAAAACTTAGTAGTAACTTTGTGATGGTCAATGTTGAGGTAAGTTTACATTTTATTACAAACATGTCTTAGGTAGTTTACCTAGTGACTTTAAAATTCCCTCATTATAGATTTGTACAGACACCATGCCTTCCAGTAGTACTGTAGACTGTTACATTGATATTGCACTTGATTCTCTGTTCTTGAAATTCACTCCTTGAACAAGTTTTTTCTATATGGAAACAATTGAAGGAGTTGAATAAAAGTTTAAGGGTAAGCAAAGTGGCATTATTCAAAACTTGGAGGCTGGGGTTTTCTGATTCCATGCATTCACAGACAACCCATAATTATATGTGAAAAAATTACCCACATGTTGTATATTTTTCAATTCCCAGGGTTTTTTCAAAGTGTAAACTTTTTTTTGATACGCACTGTAGAAGCTATAGTCACTGCTGTGCAGTGTGTAGCACAATCTACCAGGGAATCCTACTACAAGGATGTTTTCTTTGCAGCTTTCCTGCAGTCGCTATTATGATGACTGTGATGATTTGTAATGAAAAGCTACTTGCAGGATTCCTGCAGGAAAGACTGCAGCTTTGACTTTTGATAAGGTGCCTTATGCAGTCTATTGTAATTGTTTCATGTTAGACTTTATTGATGTTTGTTTGTAGTTTATTTTTATTCAATTTCTGGAAGTAAATTTAAATTTGTCTAATGTCCATTTGTCAACTTATTAAACCTGTCACATTCTTTTTCGGGTTTCTTTTTTCTAGGACGATGAAGAACCAGAAGGATCAGAATTTCAACCCGATGGTGGATACATTCCCCGTATTCTCTTTCTCAACTCAGATGGCGCTGTTCAACCTGATCTATACAACACGAAAGGAAATCCTAAATACAAATATTTCTACTCAAATGCAGATATGGGTATGTACAATTGACGTACCTTCTTGTTGGAGATTTTCATGTGTACAGCAGTGTTTCTCTGTGAGATTGTGCAAAACATTATTTGTGGACTGGTTCATGTAATAAATTTAACTCTGATATTTAGAGAGATTGTTCTGATATTTACCCAAATGTGTTGGTGAGTTGGTGCATGGTTTACTCTCACTTTGATGTCTTTGATTTCATGAAACAGGTCTTGAACATTGGATGGGCCGTAAATTTGAGGATATTATTAGTTTTTGATAGCTTTCTGGTATATGCAATCATTAGATTTGTAAGGTGAAGATTTTTTTGAAAGAAATTTAAGAATATCTACTTAGGAGGCTGAATATTCTCAAGTAAAACATTAAATTTTCCCAAAACAAAGAGAAAAATCATTATTTTATTTACACAGGTACACATTTTTAAGGTTGAAATGTCAGATCATACAAAATAATTTAACTTTTAAGCCTTAACCTTAAGACATGCTTGAAACACAATAAAAAAATTCTTTTAACGGTCATGATACTTGAATAACTAGAAATTTTTAGTTTTTAAGGATCATAATACTTCAATGACGAGTCATATTTTATTCTTATTCTTATCCTTTTCATTTTTTTTATTTGCTGTATTACTGAAATTGTATTTTCCTTTTCCTAAATATTCTGGCTTGCTGTAATGCAGCTCTATCTTTCTAGCATTAATTTTTTTGAATGAATAGTC
Source organism: Lytechinus variegatus (assembly GCF_018143015.1). Taxonomy (NCBI): domain Eukaryota; kingdom Metazoa; phylum Echinodermata; class Echinoidea; order Temnopleuroida; family Toxopneustidae; genus Lytechinus; species Lytechinus variegatus. The sequence continues at coordinate 14,649,049 of NC_054750.1, forward strand.
AAGATTTCAAAGGATAATTTCAAATTTGCTCTCTCTGATACAGTTACTTCGGCAATGCAGCTTGCAGCCAATGCCCTTGGAGGAAGCAGAAATGTAGAGTTGTGATGAGTGGAGGATATAGACCTACGGTAAGCAATAAAGCCTTTAATTATAGAATACCACAAGTGAATTTTTTCAAGCTTATTTCACTAAGGCACCGCATCTGAAATGCCCGTCTCATCCATTAGCAGTGTTTCTGCTTAGTGCATTTTACAGTGACTTTCCCATGTTGTTCTATGCTGAAATGGTAGGATTATCATGGAAAAGTCACTGATGGCATTCCTGCATACTGACATGGATTGGCGGAACTTGAATTTGTATAGCCTGTCTTAATGTTTAGTTCTATTTATTGCTTGAAAAGAAAACACTTCGTTTCAGTGGGTTCGGGGATACATTACCCCCATATGTATTGGGGGTAATTTTTAAGACAAGATAAAACACCTACTTAAGATCACAGCATGACATCATAGGGTTAACCCATTCACTGTGTGAAAATGCTGCAGCATAGTGAGGATGATATCACAATGTATTCTGTCCAGTAAGGATGATGTCACATTGTTACAGATGAACATTTAAAAAGAGAGAGTTCAGGTTCATATTTTCTTCTGTATTTCTTATAAGAAACATGAATTCTAATAGCCTACAGCCTTCTTACAAATAATTTTCTAGCAGTTTAAAAGAATTTATTGTATTTATTGTTTGAATATATATTTTTTCTATTTTGCTTTAAGGAATTATGAATTTAAAAGGCCTACAGCCTTCTCACAAATAATTTTACCAGAAATTTTGTATTTGAATGTTATCATTCTGGGGGCAATGGGAAGATGGGAAAGAGAGGACCTCGCATACATGTAAATAATTTTACCAGAAATTTTGTATTTGAATGTAATCATCATTCTGGGGGCAAAGGGAAGTTAGGAAAGAGAGGAACTTGCATACATGTCAGATTTATTATTTTTTTGTCAGGAACTTTGTAAAATGGTGTCATATTTTTGAAAACTATTGTATGTTGCAAAAGACTTAGTAAAACAGGAAATTCAAGGTTCATAAGATTTCCATTCCGATGATTGATAAGGAGAAGAATGTAACGTGTAATTAATGACTTTCTAAATGGTCATTTTATACAGTTATGCTTAAAAGTTGGTGAACCCTATCACAAAATCCACTCCTTTATGTTGAGTGTTGCATGGAGACAACAACACTAAAATGTTCAGCAATCCCAGAGAAACAAACTTTATTGAATGTTATATCACCTGAATTCACAATAAAATATATCTTAAACATGGCAGAACCTGAACACTTTAAATATATTTCTGGTGGGGTTCACTTTCTCATGAGCAACCACTGTAGCAGTAAACATTGTTGATATAAAAACCTAAGAGTATGTATTACCTTGCACGAAACATTTCAATGTCACTTCACTTCATTATACTGTTGTATTATATTTTCATCTCATTGTATAAAGATAGCTTTATGTTTCAACTATTGGACACATAGATAAGCATACCAGTAGTTAAGTATGTAAAAGTTAACAGAGCAAGTTAGTTATTCACACCCTTGTGTTTGACAATTGATAGTAACAGGTGCTCACTTGAAGGGTGTAACCTTTATAAAGGTTTATTTTAGTGGGGCTTCATGCCATTCAATGTTGCTTCACACAACTAAACAATTCTGTTTTCTTCAGGACTATACCGTGTGAGTTGGAAAAAAACTTGACACCTCACAAATCCCTGATTTAAGGGAAAAATATGTCATGAATGCATAATTATGATATATGGGTGGAAAGAGTATCTTCTCCAAATATTTGATTTATGTGGTATGTCTTCAAGCTTGGATAATGAGTAGGTATTTTTTGAAGCGTCGTAAACTTTGATTTTCACCAAAGTAAACCATACTGCAATGAATGAATCTAGACGCCAATGATGTCATAATCCAACATGAGTTAGTAAACGTATTTGCAAATCTGTTTTCAATGACATTGACTTGAGCATTCATACTAAAAAAGTGTTTAGTCAAAATTGAAAAGGTGTTTTGAAATGGATTTAATGCAACCATTGTAGGTTTATGACATCATTAACTTTTGGATTTATTCCTTGCAGTCATGCCTTACATGTACTTTGGAACAAATCAACATTTACATCACCGCAAAGAATACCTCTTGATCATCCAGGCATTAACACATACCACATAAATATGGTATCAAATTATTTGGAAGAGCATTCCCTTTCATATCATTTATTGTAATTATGTGTTCATAACATATTTTTTCTTTGAATTGAGTATTTTTGAGGTGTCAAGTTTTTTTTAACTCACAAGGTATACATGAGCTACAGATGGCGTGTACAACATGAAATGTGGGCGAATCTCATTTACATATTTCAGTAGTGAAAAATATTTATTGCGTATTAAACATGCAAGTTATAATTTGGTGAATTGGAAAGATTTTATATGTGAATGCATTGGACTAATGGTTGTCATAAATTTGATAAACATCTGAGTTTATGTACTTCTCATAGTCTGTTCTTGTGCTTATACAAATAAGTGCCATGAGGTGCTATTTGAAGTAGAATATGCTCGTTGATTTTCAGCAATACAGTTCACCTATTTTGAAAAAAAAAATCATGGCAGTAAATCGGATGTGGTAATATAGACAAAATCAGGGACACCTGTTTCAGTTGTTTTATATACATATAAATGTGCATGTTTGTGTTGATGGGAGTATGCATGATATCAATTGAGAGACCTTGAGTAATTTGTAATGGGCACAAATGCATTTATAGGTATGACACACATGTGATGGGCATAAAACTGTTTGATACTTAAGTATGACTTACATTCGCACTTAAATACCGAGTCGCGTATGGTATGAAAGGCTTGACCACATTTGTCAGATCATCTCATGAGGACACGCACTACTGCGTATCAATCAATAAGATCACACTTTGCATATCATGTACGCTTCAGCATTTAAGTGTGACTTAAATCATACTTTGTGAAACACCCCCCTGGGCAGTGGGAACAATTTTTTAATAGGGGGTGCTGGTTTGAAAGAAAAATTTGACAAGTGAAAAGCTTTTTCAATACAAAATGATGGTAATTTGGGTCATGAAAAATTTTACAAGCAAGAAAAAAAAAGTTTTCACCAATATTTCTAGTTTTTAGCATACCTACCTGAATTATTGGTGGCGCTGCCTATGGGGAATAACACGCAGCACCCCCGCTACCCAGGGCAATGTATGATATTGTCTACTGTCTTCCATAAGAAAAACAGGAATCTGTTGTCATCGGGCTAGGTCTTGGACTTCAGAGGATTAAGTCCATGGTTAAATCACAAGTCCTTGTAAGATAAACAATATGAAAATATGAATTTAGTGCCCCAAAGAATAACAGCCAACTTTGAAATGTATGAGTATTGTGCAGTCTTGAAATTCAGAGACACTTCATTGATTCAATGACATTGATTCAAATTCGAAGATATCCAACCATGTTGTTTGTTTTGTGTATTGTTGACTTATTTATGCTCAGAATATCATGAATATGAATATTGTATTTTGTTTGAGGGGGGGGGGGTAGGGGGTGGTGGATGAGGCTGTTTCATAAAACTGTAAGTTGTGCATGACTTTACAGACAACTTAGAGTTAGACTTAGAGTCAGATTGCACGTTACATATCATGTGCGCCATGGTATATAAGCGCGACTCTAAGGCATACTTAAATCTTTGTGAAACACCTCCTGGTGGTTCTTGTGTGTCAATGACTGCGATTCCAATCCGCTAAAACTGAAACCCGATGTTTTAGATTTATATATAATAATCATCTCGGTGCGATTCTTATTTGATTAGGTTAACAAGTCACCCTTCCCAAAGAACGGGTCACTAGTTGACTGTAAAATTGAACAAATTTATGAAGCTACACCCTGGTATGTGGATAAATGTTGATACCTAAGTTAGTTTCTTGGGGAATTCCACAAAAAAAAATTATTTGAAAAGAAAGGGATAAATTTACCCCTCAGCTTTTAATTACACATCAATTTGACATGCATATAACTATTTTTGAAAATAAGTGAATTAAAAAAAATGATTTAATAATTATTTTACATCAAATTTCAATGAAATTTTTAGCATCATGCTTGCTTTATTTTTCACCTTTTATTTTTTTGATATCCACTGTTTGTTGGGTGGACTTGCTCTTCAATATTATGCCCGAGACCCTGGCTACAATTTTGTAAAAAGATATTTTGCAAACAATTCAACTTAAATATTAGGGATTTTAGCAAATCAATGAGTCAAGTGAAATAGTTGTTAGCTTGGTTTTTAGAATCATTTTATCTATAGACTGGAAAAGTCGCGATTTGTAACAAATTTCATAATATTGTCTTCTTCTCTTGATATAAACTACCAATTTAATAACAGGGAACATTGAAATGCAATGGTGGTGTGTCATTATCTTTGTCAATGTGTATAAACATCACATTATTATGTGTTAATTGGCAAATAATATTTTTTCAGGATTTAATAGCGAAATCAGCGCTGAAGCGACTGAAGGAATCAGAATTTAAAGGGGTGCTCCGAACTGAAAATATTTATGTCTAAATAAATGGAGTAAAATTCACAGAGCAAAATGGTGAAAATCACAGAGTTATTGAATTTTAAAGTTTGGCAATATTCTGTGAAAAGGTTATACAGGGGCCGCGGAACGGTTTTCAAAGTGGGGGTGGGGCTGACCATGCAATAAATCACAATCATATGGTCATTTTTACATTTTTGTACACGGTTTTGGAAAAAGTGGGGGGCTGAAGCCAGCCCCCGCGACCCCTGTTATATACGTCATTAGGTGTACTGATGATGTCACATCCCCATATTCCTTTTTCTTATGTTATGTAAAATAATTGTTTCATTTTTTTAAATAAATGTGTGAATGATATAAAAAATTGTCTTTCTTATAATGAAATAGCAGGAATGAATATCTAATGCACTAAATCAATTCTAATCCAATTTGTTTAGTTCTTGGAGAAAAAAATGAATCAACCTAATTTCAAAATACAAAAGACCAACTGGGAATATGACATCAGTTTGCTCATTAAATATTCATGAAGACATGCCTAGAACCGTTCCATAATGCATGGAATGATGCAAATCTTTAAGTACCAGAGTTTTGTTAGTGCTTGTCCAATTTCAATCAAATTTTCAGTGGCTTGTTTCTCTGATTTCTATTTATCTGTTCAAATCATACTGTTTGCTCCATGGAGTACCCATTAAAATTAAGGTTAAATAAGTTTTGGTAATTCAAAATCAAGTGTCTATCACTTGTGTAGTTCATTGCTTCATTGTATTTTTATGTTATGTTTAAAATTTTATAAAATGGACATGGTGTTTGTCTAGCTAGTCATTTTTTTTTTCATTTTTTTTTAGATAATCGGTCATGGGTCAGCTTTAAGTAGTAGTAGTATTGTAGGAGTAGTAGAAGTAGTAATAGTAGTAGTGGTGGTGGTGGTAGTAGTAGTTGTGGCTGTGGTGGTGATGGTAGTAGTGGTAGTAGTAGTAGTAGTGGTGATTGTGGTGGTGGTGGTAGTATTAGCATTAGTAGCAGTAATAGTAGTAGTAGTAGTAGTGTTACGATACTGCAACAAATAATAAGATTTAATTTTTTAATTTGATTTTTTTCCCTTTTTTTATTACAGGGAATAAATCATGTACTTAAACAAAATAAAACCAAACAATCTTACATCATTCTCTTGAAGTGTCTGATGTACAATCCAGGGTTATAGTTCACAGATACGATAGTCCAATATATAATCCAGGTTGGCTGGGAAGATTCCTTATTAATGATGGCGATGATAAAACTGATGTTGAAGTACGATGAATAATACGAGTCACTGTAACGAGTTGAAATGTCCGTGAAGACGATGTTGATGATGATTAACAGTCAATTTCAGCAATCCGTGGGTTGAAGAGTGTTCATTAAAACCGGTTGATGATCTCGATGAGAACTGAGAATTTCTCATTCAAAATAACTGCAAACAGTTCATTGATGGCGTGCAAATAATTCCACAGAAGCTAATTATTCCAGGTGGAAATAAACTCTGCTCTGACATAAAGTCTGGCGTGAAACTCTTAGCTCTGATCTGATATGATCTGATGTGATGAAGTGATCTGGTATGATATGATCTGTCCTTGAAGAAACTGCAGATTCTATACAAATTACAACTATTCTAGAGACTTCTAGTATTCTCTACATTTAGAACATTCTCCTTTCTGGAGCATTCTGCATTTCTAAAACTTTCTTGAATGGCCTCGGTGAAATCAACATGTCAATAACATAGTTAATCCTACTGTTCTTTTCATTTCACTGCAGGCTGGCAATTGTGTAGCAATCTGTTGTCTGCTTTTCCCTATTCAACAATAAAACTCCTTGGCCTTTTATAGGCGAGGCCTGCATAACAAAAGCTTTAACAAAGACATTCTGGAATGTTCCTTATCATAAATGAATATAATTGCTCTTACAATTCTTATATGTAACAGTAGTAGTAGTAGTGGTGGCTGTGGTGTTGGTGGTAGTAGTAGTAGTACTACTACTAGTAGTAGTAGTAGATGAAGTAGTAGTAGAAGTGGTTGTGGTGTGGTGGTGGTGGTGGTGGTAGCAGTAGTAGTACTAGTTGTAGCAGTAACAGTAGTAGTAGTAGTAGTAGTAGTAGTAGTAGTAGTAGTAGTAGTAGTAGTAGTAGTAGCAGCAGTAGTAGTACAGTAGGAGGAGTTGAATATGATGGCGCTCTTCACGCGCCAGCAAGAGGAAAGCCAATGTGAATGTGATTACTGCACATCCACCTACAGGTCCCGCAGAATTTTATATCCTCGCCAAATAACAATTCAAAATACACAATTGACGAAGCTTAGCGAGTGTGATACCTGATGGTGCGTGGAAAGGACAAGGTTGTGTTTATTTCATAAACTTCTATAAAGTAATGATATAAAGAGTACAGAGAGAGGACACTATGTAGCGTGTCCTACAAAAATGCCAGTGACACTATGGGAAAAATATTAAAAATATAACATTCATACCTTTACCCCCGTATACTACAATTCATTTTCTACAACTGGATGAAATAATCATGCGATATGATCCGATAATAAAATATGAACATTTTTTTTCATTACACAACAGGAAACCTCTCCATCCAAGGTTTGTAGAACGTGCAGTCAGGTCCTGCCAGCAATATTTGTTATCTATTCACGTTCATCCACAGTCGTAAAAACCTGCAGTTTTTTTTCTTTTCTTCAGGACTTAGAGTTGACCTCATCATTCATCTGATGAATAGAATTGTTGCAAAGCCTACATGACGAACAAAGGAGAGATGTATTTGTTGAAACAGGGGTCAAAGTGTAGGTTATCTTGACCAGGACACATCTCATAACCCACCAACATTTTCATTGGATCTTGGTTTAAAAGAAAACTGCAATTCTCGATCATTTATAAAAATTATTTATGGCGGGGTAGAAGTTCACTCCCGAGCAGAGGGCTTCCGTGGTTCAAAGATATGTTCAAACAAATAGAAATCTGAATAGGGTACAAGATGAGTTCGAGGCAAAAAGCAACCAAAGAGCACCATGTAAGATTTTAATACTCAGAAATGTGCTCAAGTCAATACAGGACAACGGGTACTAGCAACAAGGGCAGATCGGAGTTCGAACACAAGAAAATTAACATTGACCTGGTGAGGCAATTAAAGCACTCTCCAGAACCCTGACAAAGCTGCAGGACTAGAAACAATGTTCCATGCATAGCTAAATCGACCAACATTCAACCGAATTACACATGAAGACCTAAAATTTCATCTCCGAACTAGGTGTGAAAAATAAATACAGAACTTTTCAAGGTGAGATTATGGATTAAAAATTTGTTTTTAACTGATTTCCTTTTAGTTATTGTTTGTTATAGATATTTCTATTATGTATGGGCCCGCAAGTTGTGGGCCCAAATATAAAAATAAAAATATGATATTGAGTGAAGACGTAATTGTACTTCGCACTTTATTATGAGTTGTGAAAGAATTAGGCTCATATCTCCATATTGCAAAAGAATTGAGCCAGTTGTATGAAATAAATGCTAGTTTACGATTGCAAAAATATATACAATATGATTTAGTAATTTTCACATAATACTCATTTAAAATGCCATTAACATTTTTTTTGTGGGACACGCTGTATATCTAACAATTTAAACTCCCAATGTTCACATGGAATAAATGATGAAAATATATTCAAATTGATAGATGATACGTAATTCACACTCAATAATTAACAAAGCCTTACATGAGATCTACGTTATTAGAATCCTAAACATATTGACCACGACACCGATCAAGAATTCTTACATACGCAATATGGACGCGGTACGTGCAACCTCGCACATCCATCCAAGGTGCAATGGTCGCTCTTATAATATATATATATATATTGAAATGCTATTTATTAAAACGATTGACCAGGCAATATCTGTTATTTTATATAGTCTATATATATTCGCCATCAGAGATTGCCTTTATCATCTGGCTCCACCCCGAAAATTTCTGATCCGTCTACGTCATGATAGAAAAAAAATTGGAAAATACATCAAGCGCGTTCTTCATGCAATCGACGCGTTTACACTAGCGCGTACATCACGCAACTTGTAAGCAGCGAGTGACGTCACCTTAGTGAATATAATGCCGCAATTGACAATACAACGCAGTTATATTGACTGAAGTGACGTCAAAACCTAGAATATAACAAATGCGATCCTCGCAGCTATGGTCATGTGATGGCACATTGACCTATCACTGATTCGAATCTACATAACCTATGTAATATATATATATATATATATATATATTGTAAGAAATGGATGAAGAGAACAATGGTAGGCGTAGCTTAAATCAAGGTTCCCCAGAGCTATCTACCCTTTGGAAAAATTGGTGATGCCGAAAAAATGTCTCTGCCGGGAATCGAACCCGGGCCCCCAGCTTTGAACGCCGGTGCCTTAACCACTAGACCACAGAGACGGTTAGTAGCTAGGGCGAGCCCGATCCGATTGACCGTCAGATAGACAGATTTTCGACACTATATACCAATTATATATTCCTTTGTCGGGTGAAGGTGAGTTTTGAACAATGACAAGCCGCCATGCCTCAGCTGGATCAAAGCTATTGCTTCGATACAGTACACATATGGGAGAAGAAATACAAATGTGTAAAGTTATACATGTACAACAGCTTTTGGCAACTCTTATATATATATATATATATATATATATATATATATATATATATATATATATATATATATATATATATATATATATATATATATATATATATACTATATATATGTATCATGGGCCGCGGAAGCGGGGGTTGTGGGAGGGGCTTCAGCCCCCCCCCAAGTTTTTTTTCCAAAACCATGTACAAAAACGTAAAAATGACCATATGATTGTGATTTTTTGCATGGTCAGCCCCCCCCCACTTTGAAAACCGCTCCGCGGCCCCTGTATAATATAGGCCTAATAGTATGTGTGTGTGGGTGAGTTTGCTCGTCTTGTGTGATCGAGCGCCCTTGGAACGTTGATTCATGATTTTGCCCTCCCCCCATCTAAAATGGCGTTTACCCATGTGATGTAATTATCGAAAACAATTGCAATATCGATATTTTTTAGTGGTGTTCCATGAACATGGGACAAAAGAAAATTCAATTAACCTTGCCTTACTAATAACCTTCAAAGTGAGCGTTCTTACGGGCCTCAAAACATAACGATAAACGCCAAAATACCATTCAAAATTGCTGAACCATAATTCCATTCAACAATAGGCTTACACAGATATCTGGGGCAATCATGGGTAAGAAATAACAATGGTTCTATTGGATATCATAACGATATTTTGAGTTGTTTACACACATAATACACGCACATACATAGTGCTGATACCTAGTCACCTTCTACTAACTGGTATGAAGAGAAATAGTGCTCCTGAAAGACGAAATCTGTCATTCGTGTTGTTTCATGCTATTTGCCTCTTCCGCTCTTGATCAGTCAGAACCCCTGAGTTCTTTACTATGTTTACTGTCTGAAAGTGAATAAGCCGTAACTTGTGGTAAGTCTTAGAATCTGCCATTTGTTGCCATTGTGAGGAAATGTGTATTTTCGTTGCTGTAAATTTTCCCTTTTTCATAATTAGTGACACCTAACGATTCGGTGTAGGTCGGTATTGAGACAGGCAAGGGGACTGGCGGGGGGGGGGGGGGGTATAGCAGGTGATTGTCACCTTCTTTATTTTTTAATTAATGAGATAGTACGGCATTATGGGTATTCCACAGGTAAGACACGTTTTGAATACCTTTAGTGAGTGGGGCAGAAGTTATTCGGAGAAAGGTGTCCTGGGTCTCGTAACACAAAGATTAACGAATAATCGTATGCTTGATTTCCACGATTGATTGTACTCGTAGAAAAATGTTCTACGATTATTGCTATTTGTGTTACGGGCCCCTGGAGGGTATTTCTAGTACACAAGTGAATGGGACCGCGTTTAGGAGAAAGGCATTGCGGATTTTAAAAGTCAAGTCCACCCCAGAAAAAAATGTTGATTTGAATAAACAGAGAAAAATCAAACCAGCATAACGCTGAACATTTCATCAAAATCGAATGTAAAATAAGCAGGTTATGGAATTTTAACCTACGCTTATTTTTTCACAAAACGGTGATATGAACAACTCAGTGTCATGCAAATGGGTCAGTCGATGATGTCCATCACTCACTTTTTATTTTGTTTTTTATTGTTTGAATCATCTAAAATTTCATTTTTTTCATATTTTTTTTTACAGATTTAAAAGTAAGGACCAAGTTGACAGATCCAGTATTAAACAATGCTAATTCCAAATGTTCAGGGAGAAATTAATCATTGTTTCTCTTGACAATGGGGAGAATATTAGAATATTTCATATTTCATGTAATAAACTACAAAAGAAATAGCGAGTGGATGACATCTTCAGTCTCCTCATTTGCATACCGACCAGGATATGTGTATATAACTGTTTTTGTGGAATTAAGAGAAACTTTGAAGTGTAATAACTTTCTTGTTTTACATCCAATTTGATGAAACTTTCAGTATTATGCTAGTTTGATTTTCTCTATTCATTCAAATCAACTTTTTGTTGGGGTGGACTTGACCTTCAAAATAAATATGAGGGTATTTTTTTACACGAGTGAATGGGACAGCGTTTATTAGTAGATAGGCAGTGCGGAAAAAGTAGTAGGGTATTCTTTGTACATGCGGGTATTAGGATGCCCATAATGCCGTACATTACTACTGATAATTAGAAAAGATTGAGGATTTTTTTTTATCTGTTAAGGGGAGGGGGGGGGGTACGAAAAAGATGCTGTGCGTTTGTGTTTATATTATAATCATTTGCAGGTAAAGATTTTTTGAAGTTGTGTTAATGGATTATGCTTTTTCATGTAAAAGAAGTTTGCGTAGGGTGCCTTGAAAAAAGGGTGATATAAGGAGTGAGTACACTGTAAAAACTGTGGTGTTAAAACTGACACCAGTTGGTGTTAATAGAGGACCACACCCTGAGGTGTTAAAATTACACCCTAAAGATTGAACATAACACCAAAAAGTGTAAATGTAACAATCAAAGGTGTTGTAATAACACGTATAGGTGTAAAACTAACACCACCAATATAACACCGGTGTAAAATAACTGTGTGGTCCTCTATGTACACCGGTTTACACCACAGTTTTCGCTGAGAGAAAGGTTTGGGTATGATGCTCAAAATTACTCTTCAAAGGCCTGGAAACTCCACCCAAAGAAAAAGTTGAGAAGGTACAGACTCTTCATCAAACAACAGCAGCTTACAAAATACATGGACATGTAACTGTTCGTAAAATTCACGGTAAAAATTCAAATAGTATAACTTTGTTACCTTACGTCCGATTTTGATATAGATTTTACTGTTAGTACACTTGTTTGACTTTTTCGCTTTCTATTAAAATAATCTTCTAATTGGAATGGACTTTGTTAATGTTTTCTTGACATTAGATATCATTGAATGTGCAGCCTACTCATGCCTTGCGTACTGAAGGCCCTCTAAATTTTGTATGTACTAGACTTTGCGTGGAGACACGCTTGTTGATCAAAGTTTAAATCACGGTCTGTGCCTGCAGACTAGTCCCAACTAGTAGAGCGGATAAGCTCCAAAAATCACAAGAATTGTGCAAAATTTGACTAAAGCATGAAACTTTCACAAGTATTAGTATATGCCGTAAGATTTATTTTAAAGATGGGAGGTAAATTAAAAAATGCCATTTTCGGCCGTTGCCATGGCAACGGAATAATTTCTCAAAAATGACATACATTCCCATGTAAATGGTAAATAAACATGATATAGATGAATAAAATGACAACTTTCAAGCTTCCAATTGAATACATGTCAAATTTAGAAACATTCAAAATCAACAAGATAGTTCCATTTGGTCCGTTGCCATGGCAACGGCTTGTTTTTCCCCAGAAAAATAAAATTTTTGATTAAAAAAACGTTGTAGAATATGATTTATCTTTAATTTTCCCTAATTTTACAGTTTTAAACAAAGATATGTTGGTTGCTAGATGTATAAATCATATCTCAAGCCATTGCCATGGCAACCAAATAACAACTGATTTACAAAAATAACATGGTTGACAAGACAATGGGCAGGTGGAAAAATCAACTGGAATTGACTTTATATGTATGCTTTAGTTTTGACCCCCTCATTTGAACCAAAAATACAGAAAGTGTTCTGCAGGAGTTCTTTATAAAGATAAAACTTTATGTTGCATTGGTAATGCTTGAATTAAATTAAAAAAAACAATGTTGCAAAGATCCCGTTGCCATGGCAACAGCTTATTTCCCTCGAGAAAAGTAAAAATATTGATAAAAATGTAGAATACATGTATGATCATCAGTCCATTTTCAATCATTTTTGAGGTACTAATCGGGATATGCTTGTGACTAAATTTATAAGTATAACATCTTAAGTCATTGCCATGGCAACCAGATAACATCTAATTAAAAACAACAACAACATGGATGACAAGGGTATGGAGACTATGGAAAGGTGAAAAGTACAATGAAAATTAACTTATATGTACATGCATAAGGTTTGACCTACTCAATTAATTTAGGGGAAATAATACAGTGAGTGTTCTGCATGAACTAATTGGAATGATACAGATTGATGTTGCCTTGGTAATACTTGAATTAAATAAAAAGAAACAATGTTGCAAAGAACCCGTTGCCATGGCAACAGCTTATTTCCCTCTAGAAAGGTAAAAATATTGATAAAAATGTAGAATACATGTATGATCATCATTCCATTTTCAATAATTTTAAGGAACTAATCGAGATATGTTTGTGACTAAATTTATATATATATAAAACATCTTAAGTCATTGCCATGGCAACCAGATAACATTCAATTTAAAAAACAACAAAACAGGGATGACAAGGTTATGGATAGGTGAAAAATACAATGAAAATAACTTTTATGCATAAGGTTTGACCTACTCAATTAATTTAGGGGAAATAATAAAGTGAGTATTTTGCATGAACTAATTAGAATGTCCAACATTGATGTTGCCTTAGCAATACTTGAATTCCACGATAAATATCAATGTTGCAAATGACCTGTTGCCATAGCAACGGCTCATTTACACAAGAAAAGTACCAGTTTTGATTAGAAAAATGACTATAGACTCTGATTTATTTCTTTTATTTCTCCTAATTTTGTGATAAGAATTGATATGTTTGCTGTTAACATACAAATAATATCTGAAGCCATTGTCATGGCAACCAAATTACATCTAATTTGAAAAAAAAAACATGGTTGACAACACAATGGACAGGTGGAAAATACAATTAGAATTATGCTGTATATGCTTAAGTTTTGAACCCCTCATTTGAACATAAAGTATAGAATGAGTTCTGCAGGAGTTCTTTAGAAAGATAAAAAAATATGTTGCCTTGGTTACGCTTGAATTAAATTCTTTTTAAAATGTTGCAAAGGGCTCGTTGCCATGGCAACAGCTTATTTCCCTGTAGAAAGGTAAATATATTGATAAGAATGTAGAATACAGACATGTATGATCATCTTTCCGTTTTCAATTATTTTAAGGTACTGATCAAGATATGTTTGTGACTAGATTTATAAATATAACATCTTAAGCCATTGCCATGGCAACCCGATAACATCTATTTTTTTCAAAAACAACATGGATGACAAGGGTATGGAGACTATGGACAGGTGAAAAATTCACTTAATGGCATGCATAAGGTTTGACCTCAATCTAGGGGAAACAATACAATGAGTGTTCTGCATGAACTAATTAGAATGATAAACATTGATGATGCCTTGGTAATACTTGAATTCAATGATAAATATCAACGTTGCAAATGATCTGTTGTCAAAGCAACTGCTCATTTTCCCAAGAAAAGTACCAGTTTTGATTAGAAAAACTGTAGTGGTCTGATGTGTCCAAGACCTTGAGACGGCTTCCAAAAATGGAGTTTAAAACGGCTGTTGATATATAAATGGACATAGCTCACTTCATATCCGTCTGGGATAATTATATGATTTCGTGTCTAGACCATGGTTTCAATGGTCAAGTAATACATTATGACAAGTTACACGGACAGTCAGTTGTCCTGTATATTAAAAGAAATCCAAGATGGCTTTGAAAATGGAGTCTAAAATTGCTGTTGCTGCATTAAAAAACATAGTTTCTTTAATATCCTGGAATAAGTTTATGCCATAGTGAAATGTGTCAAATTATACATAAGGACAAGTTACAAGAACAGTTAGTGTTCAAGTATGTCCAAAAATCCAAGGTGGCTTCCAAAAATGGAATATAGAATAGCCCCTGTTACTAACAAATGGACATATTTCGTGTAATATCTGCCAAGTGCATATTATTTTGATATCTAAATCATGGTTTTAAAAGTCAGTAAATACATCATGTACATTGGAACAAGTTACAAGGACACAAGGACAGTTAGTAATCCAGTATGTTCCAACATCCAAGATGGCTTCAAACAATCGGAGTCTATTGAATTGGAGCCTGTTGCTTAAAAATTGACATAGTTCATTTAAATCCACCAAGGAAAACTGATTTTGGTGTTCACACTTTGGTTTCAAGTTTTAAAAGATACGTTTAGACTTGTTACAATGATATCCAGTTGTCCATTTTGCCTAAAAATCCAAGAGGGTTTTCCGAAATGGCATCCAAAATGACTTCTATCACTAAAAAATTATCAGAGTTCATAAAACCTGTAAGAAACAATTTTGGTGTCTACACTGTGGTATGAAGGGTCCATTATTACATTAGGACAAGTAACAAGGATGGTTAGTTTTCAATTTTGTCCAAAATCCAAGGTAGATTCTCACAAGTGGATATCATATCCACTTCAAAGTAACAGTCGCCATTTTAGAATCTATTTATGGAAGCCATCTTGGATTTTCAGGCAAAATGGACAATTATACATCATTGTAACCAGTCCCAACGTATCATTTGATCCTTGAAATCCTAGTGTAGACACCAAAACAACATCCCAATGTGTATTTAATGTACTATGTCCACTTTTAAGTAACATTAAAACCACCATTTTCAAAGAATCTTTGAATTTTTGGACACAATATTGACGCCTGACTGTCTGTTCAACTGGACACAATGTACAGTATTAGTTGACCCTTGAAACACTTCTGTAGACACCAAAATCATATCCCCAATGTGTATTAGTAATGAACTATATGTCCATTTTGAAGTAACAACAGTCAATTTAGACCCCATTTTGGAGGCCATCTTGGATTTTTAACATATCATTCCATTGATTGTCCTTGTAACTTGTTCTAATGCATTAAAAAATGGTTCTATGATAATGGTTGAGACATCAAGATCATATTCCCCAGACAGATATTGAACAAGCTACCGGTATGTCCTAATTTATTATTTGACTCTTGTAACTATGGTTTAGACACCAGAATCACATTTCACAGGCGGATATAGAATGATCTACGTCAAATTTGATTAAAAACAGTCAATTTTAGACCCCATTTTTGTAAGTCACCTTGCGTTTTTTTACATACCAGACCAATGACTGTCCTTGTAACTTGTCTTAATGCATTACACGACCCTTTAAACTATGGTTTAGACAGCAACATAATATTCCCCAGACAGATATTGAACAACCAATGTTTATTTGTAAGTAACATTAGATATGGTTTTACAAAACCTTTTTTGTAAGCCATCTTGGAAATGTGGACATACTAGACCACTGACTGTCCATGTAGCTTGTCCTTATGTATTGACCCTTGAAATAACAAATCATATTCCCCAGACAGATATTGAGCAAACTATATCCTAATTTATTATTTGACTCTTGAAGCTATGGTTTCAACAAGTGAATATAAAAGGAGCTATTCCACTTTCAAGTATCAGCAACCATTTTAGAATAGTTTTTGGAAGCCATATTGGATTTTCAAACACACCTGTCATTGTAACTTGTCCTAATATTGTTAGACTCTTGAAACCAATGATTTAGACACCAATATATCATCCTCTAGGCCAATATGAAATGAGCTATGTACGCTTTAGGTATCAGCAACCATTCTAGATTCAATTTTTCGAAGCCATCTTGGATTTTTGGACATTCCAAACCACTGGCTGTCCTTGTATTTGGCCAAATGTACTATCCTTAAAACCAATGAATAGAAACCAAATTAAAGCCATTTTATCAAGTAATGGATAAATTGTGGATTTTTAGCTCACGGCAGCCAGTGAGGGCATCATCTTGGAACACCCTTGAGTGCTTAAATTATTTTTAACCTTTCAACCAGTAAGGGTATTTTTATCGTATTTGACCAGTCTACTTTTCATGTAAAATAACCAGTGAATAGATTAAACTTCGTGTTGAATAGATTCAAACGTTACTTTAAAAATTATCACAGTATTACAAAATTTTCTTCGTCAAAATCAGCAGTGTAATTTTGAGGGGGCCAGATATGACGTATCGAGCAAAATTTACTTTAAAATGTTCTCACCGAGCCAGCGACAGAGCAAGAAATTTCATTTTGTTTTTCAATTTGGGTACATTATTCGTAAAATAATATTTCATCCATCTCTCTTTCACTTTCTCTTTATTTTTTTTAGTAATGATTTTTTTTTTGGGGGGGGGGAGAAGGGTTGCTAAATTACTGGGAATTTTCTTGATGGAAACTTTCCATGGGAATTTTTTTAATTTTTGGCAATTTTCAGGAATTAAAAAAAAAATGATGGGAATTTTCAAAAAGTAACAATTTTCTGATATTTATATGCAGGAAATAGGCATATCCTGGCAGATGATGCTTAATAGTGCTTTGCTATCATATTTCAAGCCAAGTATGCTAAAACAGTCAGACAAGGCATGATTTCAATGATCTCCATGTAAAAGATGATTTACTGTATTTACCTTGATTTGGATATCAAGACCATGTCGACTCCTTACATAGACCTAAGATTTTGAGTTATCAACCCCTATAATCCCCTTATATATTGATATGTTGAACAGCTTTAAAACACATATCACCCCAAGACGCTTTCTTCAAAATGGCCGCCTGCGAATACTTTGAACGAAATTGTCCAGCATCGAGTTTCGGGCATTTATTTGAGCCCACAAAACTCTGATACGAGTTTTGTTGGTCTTATTTCGATGCCATGTATAATGAAACAAGATTGTGCTTATCATTTAGCATTTTTATGTTCAGCACCCCCCTAAAAGGGGAAAAAATAAATAAATAAACATATTTTTTATCGAAATTTGTACTTTTCTGGAGCCATTTGCAACATTGATATTCATCTTTATGTTGAGCATTACCAAAACATAAGTATTTTTGTCAACCTAATGGAACAATGCATAACATTACATGTAAAAGAGCAGGTCCAATCTTGTGCATATTAAGTTAATTTTATTGTATTTTCCGTCTGTCCATTATTTTGTCAGCTATAGTTTTTTTTGGGTAAATTAAATGTTATGTTATTGCAATATTAATGCCTCAATATGTTATTTATAAACAACAAAAATGTACGCGTATCTTTGGCACCCTAACTTTAGTAAAAATAAATGAAATATAAGATTCTACTAGGTATTTTTTTAATCAAAGATGGTCTTTTCTGGAGGAAAAATGATCCGTTGCCATGGCAACCGAACACACATTTGCAAACATTGATATCATTAAGTTCAACCGTTACCAAGGCAGCATCAGTTTTATCATGCTATTGTACTCATGCAGAACACTCACTGTAATTTTTGTTCAAAACTTAATGACTGTTCAAACATTATGTAGATTAAGTAAAATTTTATTTTACATTCCACCTGACCATTATCATTTCAACAGTGTAATTTTTTTGTATTTATAAATTACATCTTAATCTCAATGGCTGAAGATGTTATCTACATATTAACAACAAGCGGATATATATGCTTAGCACCCTAATGATTAGGTGAAATGAAAGAAAAATCAAATTTTACCATGTTTTTGTTTATCAAAGTTGCTTATACTTTTCTGGGAGGAGGGGAACATTTGAATTACTAATATTTATCATTAAATTCAAGTATTACCAAGGCAACATCAATTTATTATTCTAATGAACTCATGCAGAATACTTAATAAATTTTTTGTCCAAAATTAAATGACTGGCCAAACCTTTCACACATTGAGTTATATTGTATTTTCCACCTGTCCATGATATTGTCATCCAAATTAATATTTTTGTAAATTAGATATTATTTGGTTGTCATGTCAATAGCTTTAGATGTTATTTAAACATTTTGCACCAAACATATCGATGTTTAACACACTAAGATTAGGGGAAATGCAAGAAAAATAAGATTCTATAGTCCTTTTTTTTAATAAAAATTGGTACTAAATGATCCGTTGCTATGGCAACAGGCCATTTGCAACATTGATTTTTATCCTTGAATTGATCATACATGTATTCTACATTTTTATCTTTTTTTTCCTTTCTAGAGGGAAATAAGCTGTTGCCATGGCAACGGGTTCTTTGCAACATTGTTTCTTTTTATTTGATTCAAGTATTACCAAGGCAACATCGATCTGTATCATTCCAATTAGTTCATGCAGAACACTCACTGTATTATTTCCCCTAAATTAATTGAGTAGGTCAAACCTTATGCATGTACATATAAGTTAATTTTTATTGTACTTTTCACCTTTCCATAACCTTGTCATCACTGTTGTTGTTGTTTTTAATTAGATGTTATCTGGTTGCCATGGCAATGACTTAAGATGTTATATTTATAAATTTAGTCACAAGCATATCCCGATTAGTACCTAAAAATGATGATCATACATGTATGATCATCATTCCACTTTCAATAATTTTTTAGGTACTAATCGGGATATGCTTGTGACTAAATCTATAAATATAACATTTATTTTATTTATTATAAATAAATAATAAATAAAATAAATGTTATATTTATAAATCTATAAATATAACATTTATTTTATTTATTATAAATAAATAATAAATAAAATAAATGTTATATTTATAAATTTAGTCACAAGCATATCCCGATTAGTACCTAAAAAATTATTGAAAATGGAATGATGATCATACATGTATTCTACATTTTTATCATTTTTTTTCCTTTCTAGAGGGAAATAAGCTGTTGCCATGGCAACGGGTTCTTTGCAACATTGTTTCTTTTTATTTGATTCAAGTATTACCAAGGCAACATCGATCTGTATCATTCCAATTAGTTCATGCAGAACACTCACTGTATTATTTCCCCTAAATTAATTGAGTAGGTCAAACCTTATGCATGTACATATAAGTTAATTTTTATTGTACTTTTCACCTTTCCATAACCTTGTCATCACTGTTGTTGTTGTTTTTAATTAGATGTTATCTGGTTGCCATGGCAATGACTTAAGATGTTATATTTATAAATTTAGTCACAAGCATATCCCGATTAGTACCTAAAAAATGATTGAAAATGGAATGATGATCATACATGTATTCTACATTTTTATCAATATTTTTACCTTTCTAGAGGGAAATAAGCTGTTGCCATGGCAACGGGTTCTTTGCAACATTGTTTCTTTTTATTTAATTCAAGTATTACCAAGGCAACATCAATCTGTATCATTCCAATTAGTTCATGCAGAACACTCACTGTATTATTTCCCCTAAATTAATTGAGTAGGTCAAACCTTATGCATGTACATATAAGTTAATTTTCATTGTACTTTTCACCTTTCCATAGTCTCCATACCCTTGTCATCCATGTTGTTGTTGTTTTTAATTAGATGTTATCTGGTTGCCATGGCAATGACTTAAGATGTTATACTTATAAATTTAGTCACAAGCATATCCCGATTAGTACCTCAAAAATGATTGAAAATGGACTGATGATCATACATGTATTCTACATTTTTATCAATATTTTTACTTTTCTCGAGGGAAATAAGCTGTTGCCATGGCAACGGGATCTTTGCAACATTGTTTTTTTTATTTAATTCAAGCATTACCAATGCAACATAAAGTTTTATCTTTATAAAGAACTCCTGCAGAACACTTTCTGTATTTTTGGTTCAAATGAGGGGGTCAAAACTAAAGCATACATATAAAGTCAATTCCAGTTGATTTTTCCACCTGCCCATTGTCTTGTCAACCATGTTATTTTTGTAAATCAGTTGTTATTTGGTTGCCATGGCAATGGCTTGAGATATGATTTATACATCTAGCAACCAAAATATCTTTGTTTAACACTGTAAAATTAGGGAAAATTAAAGATAAATCATATTCTACAACGTTTTTTTAATCAAAATTTTATTTTTCTGGGGAAAAACAAGCCGTTGCCATGGCAACGTACCAAATGGAACTATCTTGTTGATTTTGAATGTTTCTAAATTTTATATATATTTAATTAGAAGCTTGAAAATTATCATTTTATTCATCTATATCATGTTTATTTACCATTTACATGGAAATGTATGTCATTTTTGAGAAATTATTCCGTTGCCATGGCAACGGCCGAAAATGGCATTTTTAAATTTACCTCCCATCTTTAAAATAAATCTTACGGCATATACTAATACTTGTGAAAGTTTCATGCTTTAGTCAAATTTGCACAATTGTTCGGCTAATCCGCTCTACTAGTCCCAACGCACTTTTCTTCTCTTCCATGTCTCTCATCTTGACCACAGCAATGTACTGTTTCCGCATGGAGCTAAGACAAAGTAGTAGTAGTAGCTCAATGGTTTCCGTAATCAACTTGTCGAGAAATAACACTCCATATACATTTTCCAAACGTGAAACTGTCGTCATGCTCATGAATGGACAAGTCCACCCCAACAAAAAGTTAATTTGAATACAAAGAGAAAAATCCAACGAGCATAACACTGAAAATTTCATCAAAATCGGATGTGAAATAAGAAAGTTATGACATCTTAAAGTTCCACTTAATTAAATGAAGAGCTCACTTGCATAAGGGGTTAGGCCCCCTTTTTCATCAAATTTGATTTTCTGGTCTCAATGCATAGATTTTTAGTAGCTCTATAAGATGATACAAAAGAAACGTTGAAATTCCCATTAAAAAGGAACCAAAAAGGCAAAAAAAAAACAATAACTTTTTTTTCAAAAGGGGGTATGTCCATTTTAGTTTGGTTGCAAAAGGGGTTAGGTCCACACAGATTTTTATGGAAAAAGAATATTTTAAAAAATATGAAGACAGGTAGATTTCTTTTTATACCCAATTTTATGTTCTCATGGTAGGGTATCGTGAAAATTTAGTTTCGCATAAGAATATTGCACTATGAGACAGTAAAAAAATCTATGAGTGGACCTAACCCCTTTTGCAACCAAACTCTTCTGAAGAGCTCATTTGTCAAAAGGGGTTAGGTCAATTTTTCAAAACTTTTGTTTTCTGTCTCAAAACCTCATAATTTTTAGTCGGTCTGATGATACCAAAGAAAATTTGAAATTCACATGACAACGTGCGTGAATAAAAGTGGCAAAGGAAAATCACCTTTTTAAATCAAATGAGATTGGATCCATTTTAGTTTGCTCGCAAAAGGGGTTAGGTCCACATTGATAATTCTTTTAATATAGAAAAAAATTAAGACAAGCAGATTTCTTTTATACCCAATTTTATGTTAACATGATAGGGTATATGCTGACAATTTAGTTTCTCATAAGAATATTGCAATAAGTGAAAATAAAAAAGAATATGGTTTTTCTCGGAATGGTCCAAAGTGGACCTAACCCCTTTTGCAACCAAACTCTACAAACCGTGAGAGACGGACCATCATCGACCATGTCATTTGCATGTCACTGAGCTGTGCATATTACTGTTTTGTGAAAAATAAGGGAAAGTTTAAAATGTCATAACTTTCTTATTTTACATCCGATTTTGATGGAATTTTCAGTGTTATGCTAGTTTGATTTTTCTCTATTTGTTCAAATCAACATTTTCTTCTGGGGTGGACTTGACTTAAACTATTTATTGTTTGTTGTAGTGAAATGATTTAACATTTATCTCAAACAGCCCCTCTTTACTCCCACAATTATTGGCCTTTATTTCTTGAAATTGATTTTGTTTATGGTTCACAACTGGCGATAATGTAATAAAACCGTTTGAAGGTACCTGATACAGCCTTCTCCGTAATAGAACTGATTTACACTTTTGTAAAATGCCTTTTTTATTCTTATTTTGTGTAAAAGCAAAAGGGGGAGTTTGTCTGGTGAGAATGGCTAAGATGTATACGTTTTCAACTACTAATTAACTGTCAGATAATGACAACTTGCCAGTGCTGACAGCTTTCATACAATTAGTCCCAGGATAAAGATTTGTAATCAAATTTTACTTCACAGCAAAGAATACCTTTCGATTATCCAAGCTTAAACATAATCATACCAGATTTAAAAAACAACATAGTAAATGCATCATTTTTTAGGAGAAAATAGTCATCAAACGGTTTCTCCATGTCAAGGATTTTCATTGAATAGGTAACGGTAGAAGGTTGAAAAAAAAATAGCGAACACTCTCCTTCAGCATGTTCAGTAGCACTTATTACCCCTTTTTTTCTGGTCCAGCTATTTTTTTTTCAGGATTTCCTTAAACTAATTAATTAAATTAAAGCACTCGTATTGATAATGAAGACGAGAAATTTTATTTTCTTTAACACATTTGAAAATAAATATCCGCCACCATGGTGCTTTTTTATATGATTGTGCTGAGGGTATGTGAGAAAACCCCATTCATTTTCTACAGGCAAGATATTCGGTGGGATACTTCAAAAATACATAATGCGACGATCGATCCCTGTTAACCGGAGCATGGTCCTGACTGAATAAGCTGTTCCTATGCCATAAGCTAAAAAGGAAACATTCTGGGGTTTTTCTTTGCTTCCGATGAAAATGACCGGTGATTTATATATAGGGTTGCGTCAATTCATACAGGGAAATCTAGGATTAGTCTAGAAGTCTTGTCTTATTTCCCCTCAAGACTCGAGAGCAGATCAGAATTAACCTGGTAATTTCTCCCGGTCATTTCTTGTCTTCAGCTAGCTGTCCTTTAACTTTCCTGTTGAAGCTCAAGCGCCATTGGCCCTATCGGAAAGGCAATTCTTTCTCCGGGCTGCATGCTATACCGACAGCTTTGACCATCGATACTTTGAATGGGGGCAGCTAGGATGGGATCACGGATAGAAAATACGAAGCGGTGGTTGAGTGACCGGTGGGGTTGGGTCGTCGTGGCCGGTGCTTCGGTGATTTACTTTCTCGTCTTCGGGTTCATGCTTGTCTTCAGCATTGTGTTCGTCGCCCTCCAAGAAGAATTCAAGAGTTCAGTCACCCAAACAGGTACGTACGTGTTTTTGGAGATTATCATACGTCTGAATGCACCATCCCAACAGCCCCCCTGAAATATTTCTGGAACATTTTCTAAAACTTTAAAAACTTTATCTATTTTATTTACATCTGACCCCATTCGCAGAAAGTCTCTAGGAGATTTGATGTTACCTTCCCTTTGTTATGATGTAATTTATATATATTTTTTTAAGAAATAAGTTTCCACCAAATAACATTTGCCAGTTTAGTCGAATAGATTTGCTGTAAAAAAATCTAATTTCTTTTAGAAGTTTCTTTTTAAGAAATACTACTTTGGAAGCGGTCAAAATTTACAACATATCCATATTAAATTTTGGTAATGATATTTTACAAATATTCAGTGAGAAATTAGACAATAATAACAAAAGACCTCCTACATCAAGGGTTAATTAAAAAAAAGTTTTCATCCTATTCTGAAATCTCCTGTCAAAAGCCTTTTCAGCCACATGACTTTTTGTGCAAGGGCGCCGGAAGCGAGGGGGGGGGGGAAGGGGGGCGCTTGCCCCCCAAACAATTTTTTTTTTGGGGGGGGGAGCAAAACGAGATTTTGCCCCCCCCCTCCCATGTGCCCCATAAAAGAAGAAAAATGATAAATTATTTAAGGACAAAAGTAAACGATAAAGGCACTTTTCCGACTAAAAATTGTCATTTTCATTGTCAAAAATGAAAAAATTTCGCCCCTGACAGGGCAATTACATTATCATAGTAAGCCTCGCGTCTTTTGACGAACATGCCCCTCTGTGAAACACACCTTTGATAAGCCCTTCTTTCCATTTTATTACAGTGTGATAACGTTTACCTTTTAATGAATACATTTCAGACTAAAACAGAATGACAAATTGAAAGTGGTTCACCAATGCAGGCTGTGTCGGCTAACAAACGCGCGGTCGCCCCGAAACGCTCAGACCGGACGACCCGATATCACTAACGCGCGTGAACGTTAGTTACTCGTGCAACATAATTATGGAGTCTGAAAATGACTGTAAAACAGAAAACGTTAAAGAGTTAAAGAGGCTTGAGTAGTTGGATTATTGGATAAATGAGAAGATGCTAGCTTTAGTCGGCGAATGGAGTGCAGAGCAGGAGTACTCATCTATCAACTACTCAAGCCTCTTCAACCTTTTCCGGTTTACCGTCTTTTTTAGGACTACGCTCATTAAAACAAAACATTACTCGACTATCAACTGTTCACTTCCCCCACTTCCTCCCCTATCAATTTCACTTCTTCCTCTATCCACTTTTTCGAAAACTACCGACAGCCACATCCGCTATTGGAATGTAATTGTAATCTTCTAAATAATGTTACATAATGTACATCATCAAATGTGGTAGTTTGTTAATCAGTTCATGATTATTTACAAAATGAACATTTCCTGGAATTTGATATTCATACTTTCTTAGTTATGGTCACATTTTCCCCAGAAAATATGTCAAGAAAAAAGAAGATTTTGAAGGGGTCATCCAAAAGTGCTTCCCAGTCATACAAAACATGCAAAAGCAAACACATCAATAGAGTAATGTTTTAAACTTTAATGATTTTCAGAAAAGTTTTAAATTGTTAGACAATTAAGCTTCTCATATTTCTTTTTCCTCCTGTTACAAAATATGAAACGTATTGCCCATGCATAGATAATCAGGGACTCTAATGCTAATGTCAGAAATAATTTGCATAGAATGGGGATTTAAGTGCTTATCGACGTCTGCCACGTCAGAACAGTATGACATTTTGAATTTGAAAAGACATTCATTACAATTTATTTTGTTTCTGTTGTTACGCTTCTTCTGCTTAATACACTCCTTGTTATGACGATTGTGCTCTCTCGCGTCGTCCGTGTATGTATGGACGTAAATAAATATTTCTGAAAGGATATTGCATGAAATGCAAGATCAGAAAAAAAGCACAATTTATTCAGGCGTGCAAAGTCTTCAAATAACATAGGAGACTGGGAAAATTTCAAGGCCATCCGTAACGATACAAAGAATGAGATCAACGCGAGCTATTGGATGTATGTTAATACCCTGTTCGCTCTCCCTGACATCAGGAAGCGATTTTTTGCATACGTCAGATCAAGGAAGAAGAGTACATCTCCTCCAATCCTACTTGCTGATGGGAAAGTCATCAATAAGCCTTGTGACATAGCAGAGAGCTTTGGAAAATTTTTCCAGTCAATCTACCCTCCTCCATGTGTGCTACCAGATGGTCCAAGGGTGTGTAATCATCCATTACCTCAACTTTGCTCCATATCAATTTCAGCTGATGAAGTTCATAGGGGCATCATGCAGTTGGAGGACAAGAAAAGCCCTGGCCCTGATTCAATTACTCCCATCCTTCTCAAGAAATCAGCGGGTGTTATATCTCCGGTCTTGCAGCGTCTTGCAGCGTCTATCACTTAGGCAACATTCTCTGCCAGAAGGATGGAAATCTGCACATATTGTCCCTGTGTTTAAAGCTGGCGATAAATCAGTTGTATCAAATTATCGCCCAATCGCACTAACATCTATTGTTATCAAGCTGATGGAGTCATTGATTTCAAAAGCTATCTTTCACCACATGGAATCAAATTGTCTCCTTACTCCAGTCCAACATGGTTTTGTTAATCAAAAGTCATGTGTTACTCAGTTGACGACCTTGGCCCACTCTTGGCTCCAGGACCTGGACAAGCGTAGACCTCCTTCCATCGATGCAATATTCTTCGACTTCGCCAAGGCGTTTGATCGCATGCCTCATGACGTCCTTTTGCAGAAGTTAGCTTTATATAACATCTCGGGCGACATCTGGTTCTGGATTCGTTCATTTCTATCTGGCAGATTGCAACGTGTTCAGTACAAAGGACATCATTCTGAGTGGTCAACGCCTACCTCAGGTATACCGCAAGGGAGCGTCCTGGGGCCTTGCCTTTTCAACTTATTTATCAACGACCTTCCTGAGGACGTTATGTCAAATAGTGCATTGTTCGCAGACGACACTGTTATCTCTCGCCCGATCTATGGCCCTGCAGATCAACAGATTCTTCAAGATGACGTCAATGCCCTTGCTAGTTGGTGTAACAGAAACAAAATGAGTCTGAATACGTCTAAAACCAAAGTGATGAGAATATCTTGGAAAAGGCATCCTGGCCAAGCTCAGTACTATCTCAATGATACTCAACTGGAGGAAGTGTCTGAAATCAAATACTTAGGTGTGATCATGAACAATCGCTTGACCTGGGACAGCCATGTTACATATGTTATCTCTAAGGCGAATCAGTTACTTGGTCTGATAACTAGCTTGGCCTCAGGCCTATCTTCATTGGCCGTGTTCACCTTATACAAGAGTTTGGTCCTACCAGTCCTTGAATATGGCCTTCCCGTTTGGACACCTCACAAAATAGGCTCTATCAACAGACTCGAGTCTATCCAACGTCGTGCAACACGCCTTGCTTTGAAGCAACGGCGGGGACAAATGCCCTACTTGCAGCGACTTCAAAGGTTGAATTGGAAATCTCTGAAGTTAAGAACTTACTTGACCCTGGTTTTTCATTGCAAAGTGTTTGTTCAAACTTATCAAATGCCCTGCTGTGAACGCTCTTGTAGTGGTGAACACACGCCATTCAGATGACCTGAGATTCAAGCATCTCCTTGCACGAAAAGATGGTTTGCATTTCAGCCCAATTCATGAGTTCCCCAGACTCTGGAACTCTTTACCTTGTGACCTGAGAAACTCTATTCTTACTGTATCCCTTTCAACATGGTGCAATCACCTAAATTCCTATCTTGTTGATTCTAATTAAGTGTCCAAATTTGATATGACACCAAATTTATGTATTTTTAGAATTATCTCTTTTTATTCTTCAGTATCTAACTGTTTCTATTTATATATTCTTATTATCAACAACTGGCCATTATCTATATCCAATGGTGTTTCAATATTTCAATAATTCAATTTTCAATATTCCAACAGCATTTTCATTAATTCAAGTTTAAATATCAGGGGGTTGTATTCAACATGTTAAGTGCAATATAATTAATGAAATTGAATAGATATATGCTGTATTCTGGCCAAGATACCTCAGTACTTTCAATTTTCAATTATTTATTGCAATTTATACAATCTCATACCGAATTGCACGACCAAGCCAACCAAAATTAATTCAGACAATTGGTCAGCATATTTCCTTTCTGTTATTCAGTTTCTTACCTTTTAATGCAGTGTATTTATTGATACTAGTTTGTATGATTTTATGTTTTGATTCTGAGTAATTGAACATTCTGTTATATTATGTTATTTTGAATGAAATTTTATGCTATGTTTATTTCGCATGAAAATACTACAGTGGATTCACCTGGATGGGTTATGGTTAGGGCGGTCCGCGGACTATAGTTATTTGGTTAACTTTGCCCAATGCCTGGCAGCTCATCCAGGTGAATCCCTTGTTTTATTATTTTTATGTTACTGTATTATTGTAATAATTATTTTTTATCATTGTATTTTACTTGTTTGATATTCTGCCAAATAAAATAATAATAATAATAATTTTTTTTCTCTAGTATTTTGAGTCAATATAAGCGTAATACGTAATTTAATTGATCAGACACGAAACCACATTCCGAAGCGATCGTTTTGCGCGTAGATTTCATACTCTCATAGATTATTAATATAGTCTTTCGTATATTCTATGTTTAATTCTCAAGATATTTATTTTTGAATGCTCTTAGAAACGCAACTTTTATACTCCATTTTTACACATAGTTCTTACCGTGTGTGTGTGTGCGTGTGTGTGTGGGGGGTCCACACCCTCCCCCTGCTCGATCGCTTCGGTATCTCACGCTGTCAAAAATATTGTGCCCCCTTCGGGATTTTGCCCCCCCCCAAAAAAAAAAAAAAAACTGAAAGTGTTCCGGCGCGCCTTTCTTTGTGCATATACAAATAAATGAAAATCAATTGTTTTTACTGTTCCCCTTTCGCACTCCCCATGGATATCACGTTTCTCTTGACCTTATCTTTAACATTCCATAATAAATCGAACATTTATTTTCGAACTCCTCAAAGAAAATCATAATGGAACCAGGCGCGCCGGAACACTTTCAATTTTAGGGAAGGAAATGTCAATTTTAAGGCAAAAAAGTGCCTTCGTCGTTTACTTTGCTTTAAATAATTTATCATTTTCTACTTTTAGGGGGGCACATGGGGGGGGGGCAAAATTTCGTTTTGCCCCCTAAAATTTTTATTTAAACCGTTAGGCCTGTTTGAATATGTTTAATTTCTCCCTTACACAGCATGGATGGGCTCCTTGCCGATAGGTATTTGCTGTGCCTGCTCACCGCTAATCAGCCTTCTGATTGAACGCTTTGGGCCTCGTGCTATCGTCGTGACAGGATTGGCAATCTCGTCGGTTGGCATCATTGTGACGTCATTCTTGCACTCTCTTCCGCCGATGTACTTCTCGTTTAGCTTGGCCTTTGGCTTTGGCTCTGGGATGGTGTTCTTTGGTTGCCTCAGTCTCACCCTCACCTACTTCCCCCTTAAGAATTCAACCAGGTCCACGGCAATTCCCATGGCAAGCTCAAACCTCGGTAATTATCCCTTCTCTATTAAAATAGAGGTCAAT
Source organism: Lytechinus variegatus (assembly GCF_018143015.1). Taxonomy (NCBI): domain Eukaryota; kingdom Metazoa; phylum Echinodermata; class Echinoidea; order Temnopleuroida; family Toxopneustidae; genus Lytechinus; species Lytechinus variegatus. The sequence goes on from NC_054750.1 coordinate 14,678,629, forward strand.
TTTGTTTCTCCTCTTCCTTCCTGTCTCCGTCTGAAGTTGGGACAAAGAACCTCGCTCGGTTGGTCCCTGGGTAGACTCTCAAGGCTTTTCGTCTTCCTCTGGAGGAAGGCTATACTAAGATTGTGCACTTTGTGGATCAATGTGAACACAGCTAGTGTTATAATTCAGTGCCACATGATGACGTCGTTTCAGCGACACGTACACGATTCCAAGAACACATTAAATGTATTGAAAATGCCGGTCAAACAATAATGAACAGCTGGGAGGTCTTTGTCGAGCGAGACTATAGGCGCCGCTTTTCTGACGGCGTCGGCTTCGGCGGCGTCGTCAACATTGAAATCTTAACAACGTTAAGTTTTTGAAATGTCATCATAACTTAAAAAGTATACAGACCTAGTTCATGAAACTTGGACATAAGAGTAATGAAGTAATCCTTAACATCCTGCCTGAGTTTCAGATCACATGATCGAGGTTAAAGGTCATTTAGGGTCAATGAACTTAGGCCATGTTGGGAGAATCAATATCGAAATATTAACCAAGGTTAAGTTTTTGAAGTGTTGTCATAACTTTAAAAGTATATGGACCTAGTTCATAAAACTTAAACATAAGGGTAATAATATCACTAAATATCCTGCCTGAGTTTCACGTCACATGATAAAGGTCAAAGGTCACTTAGGGTCAACAAATTTGTGCCATGTTAGGGCTATTTGAGGATTTGTCATCATAACTTTAAAAGTTTATGGATCTAGTTCGTGAAACCTGGACATAAGAATGACCATGTATTCCTGAATATCATGTGCGAGTTTCAGGTCACATGACCAAGGTCAAAGGTCACTTAGGGTCAATGAACTTAGGCCATATTGGGGGCATTTGAGGAATTGTCATCATATCTTTGAAATTTTATGGATCTAGTTCATGAAACTTGGACATAAGAACAATTGAGTATACTTGAACATCTTGTGCTAGATTCAGGTCACATGATAAAGGTCAAATGTCATTTTGGGTCAGCGAACTTTGGTAATGTTGGGGGGTATTTGTGGAATTGTCATCATAACTTTAATTTTCTATGGATTTAGTTCATGAAACTTGGACATAAGAGCAGTAATGTATCCCTGAATATCCTCTGTGTGAAACTTAAAGAGCATGGCCAAGATCAAAGGTCATTTAAAAGTCAATGAACTCTGGCCGTGTTGGGAGTATGTGTTGAATTGGCATCATAACTTATGAAGTTTATGGTACTTGCTCATGAAACATTGACATAGTGTAATCGAGTATGAATGATTGTCTTAGGTCACATGATCATGGTCAAAGGTCATTTTGGGTCAATGAAAATATGTTATTATCATAGTAGTGTTTTCTTCTGTGAATAATTACTAACCAGCTGTTTTTCAAAGGAAGCACTGCTGCTATATCGAATTGCGTAAGGCAGGCGAGACTACCAGAGGCGTTCCACTTGTTTACATTAATTGCTGCATATTTACCATGTCTGCACATTCCATGATAACATTAGGATTACAAAAAAGATTTTATGAGGGAAATTTATGTTCACAGTATGCGATTCGTTGCGATACGAATTTCAAAGAAATTGTGATAACATTTGAGATGGACATTTCAACTAATAATCTTACTGGTCAGAGTTTATAATAGTGGTTGGACCACTGAAATCGAAATTCAGTCCAGTTGGAGCCTCCCTGAATGAATAAAACTAATTCAATTCCAAATCGTAATGTCATCATCATCGGCTGCGACTTGAAGCCGAATTGGACTTTACTCCGACCACAGGGCTTGCCATGTATAGTAAAAATATGATTTCAGTATTCCTAAAATTCTTGCCAAACTTTGTATAAAATAATTTTACTTCTTGGGACTTTCATATCTAGTGCAAAATGCAATTTCCTGAAAAAACGCATCGTACCGGATCGCATAGTGTGAGCTGGGCTTTATGAACCACAGTTGATTTACTTTGGAAATGTTTATGCTATTTTGCAATGACAAACGGTCTTCACATAAACCCCTCAGAAAAGTTCTGCAACTTAAGTTTGAGTGGTAATGAATTTCTTAACATGCTTAGTGTGCCATCATTGTGTAACAGTGGTATAATTGGAAAACATAAATTTCCCTCATAAAATCTTTTTTGTATTACTATTACTTTTAAAAAATATTTTTTAATGTTTTTAAATCATCAAGAATCACAATATTGACAGTAAATTAACAAGATAAAAAACCCCAATAAAATCAAGAATAAAAACATAAAAAATCAGAATATCATTTCAACATATTAATTAAGAACAAACTTCGAAACTGACAAATGATGGTTATTGAAAGAAGCAAGAGTCGAGATTGTCTCGTCACCCAATGGCACAGTCACATTTTTTTGGTACCAGCTACATTGTGGTCCGAATGAAAATGAATAAAACAGCTGTTTTCGACTCGCCGAAATGCGACTGCAATCGTTGCCAGCGCGCTATTATGCACAACTTAGAATCGACTGATTGTTACTTATTGAGTGTTTTTTCTTACTGGCGAAGTTTAAATCTTATTTCGCCTTTTCATAGTTTGTTCATTCTGTTTTTACCATTTATTGTAGGTGCATTTACCCTTGGACCTTTGACCTACCTTCTACAGACACGATACGGATGGAGAAACATGCTAAGAATCATGGGATCGTTGATAGGGGTCATCTGCATACCCCTGAGTTTCCTGGTTTTGAAACCGCCATCTAAACCAAGAATAGAACACAAAACGATTTGCGCGTCCGGAAGAACGAAATACTCTAAAATAGCTTCACAGGAGGACGAAAATTCCGACGCTCGAAATGAAGGCATCAAAAGTCTAAACAATTCTTCCAGGCATGAAACTTCCGCAGAAATGGATAAAACCATTGATGAATGTGATTTGTGTGATAACACAGAGAGGATGGCCGAAGGACGAAAAATGGTTATCAAGGGTAGGGCGTATCAAGAAAACGAAACTCAACGTAGTCCCATTTGCAGAATTCTTCGTACTCTATTGTATCCAGATGTCTTATTGCTCTCATTTTCTGTATTCGGATATGGTCTTGTAGACTCCGTTGTGCTCATACAATTGGTGAGACTAAAGATAAGATGGGGCAAAACTAAGCAACATTACATAATGCATTCAGACATGAGAGAGAGACACACTGCCAAACGTGCCTAGGCCATCATGGATATTTCATAATGTCTTGGCTTTTGTTGTACGATGCCATTAAGCTGTCTGCGCAATAATGGCCAATTCTCTTGGCGCTAAATTACGTTTTTCATATAAGAATTCAAATGTGGACGCGTAAATGTATGTTGCATGCCTATGCAACACTTGATGCTTCATATATCTTTGCTGTCTGGAACAGAATTCATGAGAATGATATTGGAGCGTTTTTACTGAGATTTTTCTCATCAAGTTATCAAATTACAATTAAGAGTAGTTGTGCGATATTAGTAGTAGTAGTAGAAGTAGTAGTAGTAGGAGTATAACTAGCAGCAATATTAGGGAAAATGTATTTAACGTGGATCTGGATATAGGCAAGGACCGTTGTGGTATAATAATGACCAGGATATGGGGGTAAAGAAGAACGATACTGAAGGAAGTCGTCTACGACATTACACTGCAAAAACTCTGGTGTTGATTTAACACCAGCCCGGAATCTATATATGTCCACACCAGAGAAGTGTTTAACAACACCAGTTTCCTCTTGGTCTAACACCAGATAGGTGTTTATACAACACCAATTAGTGTTTAAACAGCATCGGTTTTGATTCCAAACTGGTGTTGTTTCAATACTTCTATGACGTGGACATATAAATTCCGGGCTAGTGTTAAATCAACACCGGAGTTTTTTCGGTGTAGCCTTGAAATATGTTACTAGCTTTTTTGATGTTATGTTAACAACAAAGCATATCAATATATGACTTTGTACTGCCTACCAGACTGTCTCGGACCCAATAAATGTCTTTGCTTTGGTCTAATGGGTCTTAGAAATTCATTTGAAGGTCTGGTGGAACCGGCCAACGGCCGCTTTTAGTTAGAAAGATATGGCCTTGGCATCTCCGCCTTCGGATTCTCAAGCAAGGAGCAAGGGACTGGTCAGCATCTTCGTCGTACTTCCATGTATGATTTCAAGAAGTGTTGTCTCCAGTGATGAAACAAGTCCCTCTTACTTTCTTTCAAGGGAGTTGATCATGTCCTTCTTAAACATGTACGGATCCACACCGTGGTGCCATATTCGATACGTGATTGCTTGACAAGCCTGAGAGCCACGTATAGGTTGTCATATTGCATTTTACAAGTGCAATTACTGAATTTGTCATGCTAGTTTTCTTGACAGCGCATGAGCTCAAACCATGTAATAGGTCCATGCTCAAAACAGGCTATTTTCCCCCCAGAATTCCTCCTTGTTAAGAGCGTTAATGGGTGACTTTCAGGTTTTGAATCCCAAGCCCCATAGTTCTGCCCATTAGTTCTTTGGGTCTTCCAGAAGTGTCTCGTGATCTCTTTCCGATCTGATCGGTCTATAAATGAGTATTACCAGTCCCCCAGTCATCAATAAGTGTGCTTGTGATTTAACGCAGTTTAGAAGGTTAGTTATAGGAATACCGCATGGCGGTCCGTCCTGGAGCTAGGTCTTTCGAACATTTCTTTAAAACGGTAAGTTTGTCGAAGATTCTTAAAATCATCTTTACAGCTACTGTTGTAATTATAATTTCAAATCATTCTGTCATACCGTAAATCGTCTGAGCTTTACAGAATGCTCACTCATATAAAGATATCCCAATAAGTTCCACGACATTTGCTCCGAAGGAAAATCTGCACGTTAAGCCAAACATAAAACATAACCTTCAAAACTGAGTAAACCCCAATCCTTATCTTTGTATTATTCTGAAACAAAAACTATTACAATCCTAACTCTAACCCTATGCCCTCTAGGATATTAAGGCCAGAGGAAATGTCGCAGGAGCAATTGTCGTGGCACCACCACAATAACGTACCATCATAGATATCACTCTCTATATGTCGCAGACCACGGGTCCGTTGTGGTCGTCATAGTCGTAGTACTAGAGAGATTTCGATTGTCTGCGACTGCAACGTATTCCTAGTTCACCGGAAGTGGTGACACCGCTCGTTCAGTATCACGTTCGTACATTGATGAAAACAGTTTCGATTTAAGTCGACGTACCCGTACCACGCCACAGCATATACCAGCGTGATAGCGAGCGGGCCGTGGGCCGATGCTTGGCCGGAGAATCAGGCGTAGCATCACGCTACGAACCAGTGGGGCGACTGTGGGTGCAACATTTGCACTCTTGCGCAAAAAGCCAAAAAACACGGTTGTTTGGAAATAAAACATCAATTACCTATCGGATATGTAGTGTCTGAAAACAGGACACACTAAATGTAATGGAAAAGCTGGTAACAAGCAGTAATTTGCAGTTTACCAGCCCTGCTGAATCAACGAAACTCGAGTGTTGATGCGGCTTCATTCATTTTTGCCAAGCTGGGATGACGTCATCATGTACGAACTGGCGCTCGTTCGAGCACTATGACACCGAACGTCAAAACCCTCAAATACGAGTCACAGATTTGGTCAGTGAACGAGAAGGCTCGTCACAGATTACTTCGCGCATGCGCAGTGCTCCCAAAATTCCTTAATCTCGTACGTCCATATGGCACGTCACAGAAAACGAAAGGTCTCAAATAGTTAATCGAACATGAACGGTGGACTATGTGGTGACATGACATTTGCTCAGGCGACAGTTGCTCCGGGATTTTATTTCGTCCAAGATGAAGTGTAAGGGTTGCAAAAGTGTTTTATGTTAGGGTTAGGATAGGGTATAGTGTTAAATCCAGGATTGACGTTTGTCATTCCATTTGTGTGTGGAATTTACAGCGGAGCGATTGTCGCTAGAGCAAATGTCATGGCACCGAATGTAGCAGTATTATGATTATTCTTTAATTATCAGGTAAACTTCGTGATTTCTATCGGGCACACGGCAGAACAAGGAACACAGGCCGTCATGGTCATGAGCATCTCCATCACGATCGGAAAAATACTGCTAGTCCTATTTGCAGACATGGCGCCGTTTCCTAAACTTGGCTTCTTCCTGATCGCGAGTTGCATCGGATCTGGTATACTCTTGTCCTTTCTGTGGGTGCATGAACACATCGCTGTGCTGTTGTTGACGGGCAGTAAGTGTTATTTGCTCATAATTTTGAAGGGGGGGAGGTGCTCCGGAGGGAGTAAACACTTTTAAGTTGTAGATGGTGGAGATATAATGTAGAAAACTTCGGGCATCAACAAATTATGATTGACGGTCCTGATTATAATTTCTAAAGAATTGGGAAGGAGATCCTTCACTCTGCCCGTGAGATGCTCATATTGTCTTTCAAACTAATATTCACCATCGTCACACACGCTAGCGAATTATTTTCTTAATGTTAAGTGTTACGGTTTCATTCTGTCATACATATTACGATAATTTGTGGAACACTTTGATTTATCATGATCATCTATTGAGGAGGTCTGATTTTATCTCTTTGGAGTATTGGGTGGTGAGCACACCGGGCAGCATTTTCTTCTCCTCAATTGCCACCCCCCCCCCTTGCCCATCTCTCAAGAAACAAGAAAACATGTCACAGCCATAGTTTTGAGATGCTTCCTTTCCCCATGATGAGATTAAAATGATAGAGGCCCGTATTCTGAAGTCAGGTTTAACTTAGCCCATGGTCTAACTCTGTGCTAAAATTATGGGAAGCCATAAGTGTCAAAATTGTTATTCAGTTGTACTATTCTCATGTTTACTGTGCTCTTTCCTGATTCATCCATGGTGAAGACAATCATCTTTTTATATTTCCTAGACAATTACGAATGATTTGAGAGCCAAATGAGCTGAAATATGATGTATCTACTGTTAGTGATGTATATGTAAGAATTGACTATCCACACTTAAAACACAACTTTAAACCTGAGTTCAAGTTAAACGTGACTTCAGAATACGGGCCAGAGAGTGACGGAATATGGGAAAGTGACAAAAAGGCCTACCGGTATCCATCCTATTCTTATGTATATCATTATGTTCATGCACATTTCTTTTGAAAATGGAATATGCAGAAAAATTCTCTGTGGATAATTCCTAACGATTTGTGATTGATTTCAGCATTGGGCGTGACTGTGATAGGTACATGTGACAGTCTTCCGTATTCAGTTTCCAACAATACCTTCGGTGTTTCAATAGGAACCCAAGCCCTTCCAATCATTGCCTTCTTCCATGGAGCTGGATTCATGTTTGCATCCTTTCTCGGTAAGATGCAAGGGATTATGAAGATTACTTTCCAAACTGGACGTCAGAAAAGAAAGAAAAAATTTGGGTCTTATTATGTACGACGCACAGAGGGCCAGAATGAATTGAAAGTGCGCCAAAATTATATCCCGTGTTTACTTGAACATGTTGATTATGGGTAATTTGCGTAGAATCGACTGAACATACTTTAAAGGCGATATGATGTCACCTTGATACTAAATTTTGATTGGCTACTTAAAACCTAGCTGTGAAAAGACAAATAACCCTCAACAATGTGTAGTACATAAACTTTGTGTTATGTGCTAGTTTAAGATTGACCAGAGTGAATGTTGGTTTATGCTTCTCACATGCCTAAAAAGTATGTATGAGATGCCGAAAATAATTTTATGGCATCAAAATGATCATTACTAAGATTTATAAAAAAAAACTTTGAAATCTGAAAATATCAACCGTGCTTTATCAACCTGTGTTGACTTGTTTAAAACGCAGAGTATATAACACCACGAATGTATCACTATGAGGAGTGTTTTTGTACAAGTAAGTTTTATCTCTGGAAGAGTTGTTAGTAAAGCCCTTATTTGCGTTAGCAACCTTTATTTTAAGGGGAATCGTCCTCGAAGTGCAAAAGCGAACGGCAATGTACACCCATACGGTGCACTACGATGACTGCGCGGTATAAAAATTACCGTTTTCGAACAGGTTTTTGGGGGTGTTGTGTCAAGTAAAATCGGCTCTAACATGAAAACGGGCAGTAAAATTTGGTATCGACTTAAATTTAGACATCGGGAAAAATGGTGCTTATAGAATTTAGACGGAAATCCACGGAAATCGAAACGTTTCTAATGTAAATGCAAAAACGTGGATTTTCAGCATATTTCGATCGAGGAATAATCATCCTATAAACCCCCTGAAAGGTGTCTCTTATCTACTTTGAACCATTTCACACGAAAAAAAGAATATATCAGGATTATGTGGGAGCCATTTCAGATTCTCACAGGAAAAACTTCTTGTGAATGGCCTGTTTTTCAACTAGGTTGTCGTATACGCGACATTTCGCAAGATGTCACATTTTACGATTTGAGGTAGGAAATTAACAACCTTTGTGCAAATTCCGGAATGAAATATTTTGCTGAAGCATTCTTCAAAAGTGCTGTCTTTCAGCTGGGCATGAACAAAAAAATTGAAATTGCCCCAAATGACTTTTGACTTTTCTTTCACCCCGGCCCACTGTGCGACGGCCGTATAGTATTCGAAATCTAGTGACTAAAGTATTAGCTGCGGCTCAAATAATACCCCCCCCCCAAAAAAAAAAAAAAAAAAAAAACGCGGCGGCCTCAGTGCCACTCTACGGCGCATCCATAAATTTACAGTCCGAAAATGTGGCTTTCGAATTGAATTTTACAATATTTTCATTTCGATGTTGACAATAACAATGTCATAATGCCATTGAACGATTCTACAACGGCCGTACGTCTCGCGTACGATGGCTCAGTGCGTTTGCCATGTGAGCGGACAGCGTCCATCTTGTTCGTCTGCCTTATTGCCTCTGTCAAAAAATCACGGCAAGTAAGTTCTAAAATTTTTGTGGTCACATCCAGACGTACAAGTGCCTTCGCCTCAATTCTCTTGAGCTATCTAGATTCTATGGAGTATTTTTTATTAGAAATATTGAATCAGCATAAATCACAGCACTTGAAAAACACACTCCATTCTATAACAAAGAAGCTCATGTGGCCGCAATTTGCTTGTGCGTTCAACGTAATCACGCGGAGAAAATACAGTGACCGTGTGTATCGATTTCGTTTATAAGAGGAAGTCACATGTAATGTGTATTAATTGAGCTCTCCATTGAGCTCTGAATAACTCCATGGTCTAGCTACCACCTTGCACGTCCTGCATACTGTGTGCTTGATGGAAAAATAGGAGTGAACCCCTTATCATGCTTATAGGGCATCGCAAGGACTACACAAAATTCGCCGCAAATCATTACGGAAACACTGCGGCGACTTTATAATAGCTATTGCTTAGCTTTTCCGGATCCACGGCCCCGTGACAATTGTGACTGATGCTTCAGTAGGTGTCAACTTTCCTTCATTTTCTGGCAGAGATCCTCTGTTACTATGGCTACTGTCGGATAATAAAGGAACCGCCCTACAATCAGTCCTTTCATCATGTTCATGAAACACTCCCAAGACTATATATGTTAACATTTTGTAATGATAGTCCAAATCTCAATTTATCTATTTATTTTTTTATTATTTATTTTTTTTGAGGGGAGGGGTATTTTTCCAGAGATTAAGTTTTTAACTTCCTACTTGTCTCCGAGACAGGTCTTGGATATAAGGATTAACACCCCACCGAAAAAATGGTCTGGAGCTACCTTTCATGCGGTGCCAGACCCATTTTAGATGAAAAAAAATGTCATTTTTATTATTAACCCGCAAAATACATTATTTCTGCATAGGCTGTGAAAGATTTGCACCCAGTTTCATTCTCTTTCTGTCTGTCTTTCTCCTTCTTCTCTTGATATCATGCAGTTTCTTTGTTTTTTTTGTAGGTGAAAGCGTAGATCGGACTGGATCGTACGAAATGACTTTATACGTCTGCATTGGAGTTTACGCCGTGTGTGCCTTGTTTTGCGTTCTAGTTCCTGTTCTCCAGAGGTGCTTCGCCAAAGACCGTTTTGTTATGGACGTTTATTTCGAATGCAAACATGAAGAAAGTACCAAGGATGGAATACATACGAGTAAAATAGAAAAAGCACTTTGTGTGGATGAAGAAGAAAACGTAACATACATTGTCACGGATAAGGTGTCTTCGGTATGATTTTTGTTGTTGTTGCTTGCATCCGCACAGGAAGTTAAAGGAGCTGGTTTCTTTTATTGATAAGCTAAAATAATTTCAGATTAGGTCAATTCCCCCCCAAATACATGTGCCTGCTTCGTAAGTGAGCATATCAATAGCGAGTTGTAGCTAAAGAAAATTCAATTTAACGACAGGCCAAAATAAGTTGACTGCTAATTAAAATTCTCGGAAAAAAAATCGCCACGAGAAATTTTCGAACCCTTTGTTTTTATTTATTGCAAAGATTAATAAAATTCCATAGAAAAATATGCACCAGATCCTTTAGTTTTAATAATGATTAAAAAAGAAAATTCTTGTAATTACCACGCTGTGTTGTAGTGCCTTGATGCTCGGCCTTGGCTTTAAGACCTACTTTTTCAAAGCATTGGCCTTGTGGATTTTAACCTTGAAATTTCAAGGCATTTTCAAGGGTTTTTAATTTATACTTTCTATAGTCTTTTCTGTATTAAACTTAAATTTCTTAATTTTTTTGTATGTTAAATGACAATGATGACCAATATTACCATAATACTAGTACTAATAGTGTCATCTACTTTATTTTTATTGTCACCATAAGATAATTGATAATAATTTCGACTATGATAATGAAAGATCAAAGTCACCGTAACTATAATAATAATGATATTCATAATAATAATAATTATGATTTTCCACATGATAATAACAGTTATAAAGATAACTGACCATGATCTTGACAATAGTTGTCATATAAACTAAAAAAAAGTTTGTACATCTGAGTTTGTCCATCAATTTATCTTAACTCTCAATTTTACACAATGCACATTTGATATCATTCAGAAGATCATTTAATTCTCTTTAAAATGACACCCTACATATGATTATGGTTCACTTGGAGGTGCAGTGTCTTGAAATGTGGGGGCAAGGTCTAAATTCAAAAGTTACAAAATGACACAATATTGAAATTTATGTTCTTTTTCCGCGGTGATGAGTGAGTTTCTCAGCAGTATCTTTTGTTTTCATACACCTTAGCGTCAACATTAACATGGAATCAAACACACCTCTGCACAAGGAAACACTTACCAAACGTGCATGGGTATTTCAAACCACGACTAAAACCATGTAATCTCACAGATTATCAATTCCGGTGAATTAAAAATAAGTTGGTTCAATCAATCATCCACCTTTTATGCATATTTTTGTCGTGCCTTACTTCTGTTTGTAAAATTCCCTATTTTTTATATCGTAATATTGTATTGCTTTGGCCTTGAGGTTTTCAAGCCTTGGCCTCGGGTTTCAAAGCCTTATTGGCCTTGGGTATAAAGCCTTGGCTTTGAGGGTTCCGGCCTTGACTACAACACTGTTACCTCGGTTGTTTCATTCCCTCGCTTTTTTATATAGATTATTGGTCATATCACGTATTTTGGTCTCTGAAGGGTAAACATTATCCTGTGAATAGTAATAACTGAATTACAGTAGCGCTACTACACAAAAGCACGTATCCGTCAAGGCTCAAGCCCCCTTTTCCTCCCACAAAGTGGTTGAAAACCAACTTGAAATGAAATTTTGGCAAAAGGCGATATTTCTTTCATTTAAAAATTCGGCAAAACACAAAATCTCTTTATGTTTTAACTTTCATGTCATTCCTAGCGGCGAGTTCATTTTTCTTGATTTATAAATATACAGGTACGTAATAAAGTAAAAATGCATGAATTGATGTATTTCTCTTAAGTTTTGTTGAAATTATATTTGTATATGTAATTGTGTGTATTTTTATACCGCTTTTTTTTTTTACGTAACTATTATGTTTTCTATTTAAAAATATAGATACTGCATGTGTAATAGATTCAAGATTTATTAAAACATATGATCAATTGAAAAATGTTGTACAATTAAAAACAATGAAATTAACAAACAAGCAATATAAAAAAGGAATTAAGAAATATATCAAATTTACGATATAGATTCAACATATTACGGTATTATCAAGGTAACAGTGGTAATGTAAGGTAATATTTGAAAATCTATGAGAAGGTGCATATTAAGTAAAGATTTGTAAGACCCTCTGAGAGGGTTGAGCAAAATTTAATAAATTATAATCATTCCATACTATATGCATTTAAACAAAACATGTGTTATATTTTCTGACTATAATATTCAATATTAAACCACGATAATAATGACAAGGAATTTATATGATATATTTATCTCTTATGTAAAATTGATGATTATTCTTAATTAAATAGAAGCTGAATATAGGCAATATTTAAAAAAGTTATTAAATTGATTGAAATATTTTAACTCTGTGTTAGATCTACAATCTGATTCACCCAAAGTCTGTTTCTGTATGGATGAGGGAAAATGCATTGTGTGTGAATACATAAAGTGTGTATACAGTGCGTCCCAGAAAAAAAAGGAATCCGTGATTCCCACATATTTTTCCTTCAAATGTAAATTAATTATGATATTTTATGTACATCTTCGTACAATTCAATTATTCCTCTCTATTTTGTTACCTAATACATGACGAACACTTCACTTATAATGAGCAAGACGAGTTTGAAATGTTAATGTCAATATCAGTTTGCGCAGAAAAACTGGACAAGATTGATTCGTGATACGACAGCCGTGCTTATTTGACGATTGACTCATTAGCGTTTATTTTGTATTCTTTAAGTTTCTCTCGCTGAACCCTGAAATAAGTGTTGATTCAGATTAACGCGTGAAATTCTGCGTAATTCGTTTGTAACCTACCATGCGTGAATGATTTGCTAAACTGTTGGTCTAAAATTTAAGATGAGATTCCACCCTTACCATAAGTATCAAATTCATAGTAAAAACATATTTAATAATTGTGAAATTTATCCATGAATACTGGTTTCTTTTTTGTTGGACTCACTGTATACACATTTGAGTTACGAAAATCCTGGAATAGGGTCTTTACAAAGATTATCTGTGGACCCTCATAGACATAATTCTCGGCCCCCCCATCCACCTTCCTCACCCCCCCCTCTCACACACACACACACACACACATATACGAGGAAGGTATACTAATGAAATTATTTTGATATTTGGCAGCTGGAATTCAACCTAATGACATAGAACTCCACACCTCTAAATGTACGTGAGAACTGATGCGATAATGAATTATCACTAAATTTTAATGTGCATATATCACTTCATAAAAGTATGTATTCACATACGTAGTAAATCTTCATTTACCTCAAGTTTTAAGCAGTTCCTTTTATATATCTGTATATAAATCGTGTAATTATACTTGATTTGAATACGTTACACCGGAAGGTTTTTTTTTTGTGTGTGTAATTCCACCTGCAAAAATGTTTTGACATTTATCCCATTTTAATTCATTCGATACACTCGTAAGGTAAACATTTGTTGAGAATCGAAAATATTCACCGATTTTTATGAAACAAATTTGTGAGATATGACCGATCGGGAATACAATTTCACCAAAACAATACTTTTGACCAGCTCTTTTTATAGTGTAGTTGATATGACATATTATTGAGATATTTCAGTTTAACAAAATTACTGTCACAAATAGGTGATAAATTTGTACATGGGTAACCCTCCACACTCGGACAAATTGTCAGCCCTTGCATACATGTATATGTTATAAAACAAGAAAGTTTTGCCCATTTTCAAAATGAAATAAAAGAATGTAAATCCTTAAAACCATAAATTTTAAAAGTAGATCTTGACACGCGAAAGAGGGAAATTCTTGTATTTGTCGTGTACTTGCTTGTCATTATATTTTTTCCTAAACATGTTGCTATCGGATTAGTATAAAACTAATATACATGTATATACATAATTTCCAATTTATAGAATATTCAAATACGTACATATACAAACAAAAATATCGTACTGACTAAAACTCTGATAAGATGTGATTTCTGACACTTCGGAGCCAATTCATAATTTCTCTTGACCCTATCACTCGAGCATGGCATGTTTTTGAACCAAATAAAAAGATCTTAATTTTCTTATTTCAGTATGTCGATTTTCCACCTATTATCTCTCTCTCTTTTCATGAAACGACTATCCATTCCGGGTAGACTCTCCTTAATAAAGATATGTTCCATTATCACCTACGAGGCCTTCGCCTCTCGTTTCTTGCAGCCACATCGGGTATTAAATCCCTTAAACGTTGGACTAAACGGCACATAATAGGACCAGGACCAGCTACGAAGGCGAGCCATACCAAATGGCATGTCATAACACTCATTGACAATGCGAGTTACCTCCTTTTCAATCTTTCCCTCGGTTTCTTCGTCGTATTCTCCTGCATACTTGTCATCATCGTATAACTTCCAGTATTTAATCATTCCTCGCTCTTCGATCGTTCCTTCATTACAAAAGACAAGGGTATCATCGACAGAATAATATCATTTTTCTCCAGATGTTTCTGAATCTATACACATTTTTTCCCTTATCGCACTATAATGTTTATATACCTGTATATATACCTGTATATATATATATATGTATATATGTATATATATATATCGGAATCCCTATACCTTTATTGAAGTTGACACACCAATTAATCCCCGCAGATCATGAGTTTTCCAAAATCATTAGTGCTTAATATGTTAACAGGATTGCAGGTTGTGAGTATTCAACGATGATTCATACGTCAACTCAATTATCCCACAGCAATATCACACTCTACTTTATTGGACCACTGTTATGTCAAATTTTCAAACCCTGTCTAACAAAAACAAAAACACAGATAATATATACATGTATGACTGTTGAAGACGTACCTGGTACAGTGTTGTCCAGAAAACAAGCAACTGCACCACCCACAAACATACTCGTTGATAGGACCGCAAGCAGAACTTGGTCAAGTGTGTCTGATCCTGTTTCAAAAGAAGTTGTTTGCATGATATATTATCAAATGACACATGATATATTGTATACTGTTAAAAGGTTCTATATATTCCATAATTATAATAGCTATCTCTAAAAATGGGTTCGGGGGACGAATTTAATACTTGATATGTAGGAAATTAAAACAAATTCCTTAGAACAAATTGCAATACTAGTACTCAACTGTTTCAGTCGATAATGGCTTAATCAGTTAATTTAAAGTTATTGAAATCATTAACATTTATTCTATGGCTGCGCCATCCCCCCCCCAAAAAAAAAGGAAAAAAAAAACTTCCGGGTTAATTTCAGTGGCTCTGTGTTGATATAAGTATACTGTGAATATCACCGATATGGAAAAACACTTTCTACTAAACACTCCTAATAATCACTAATCACTATTACAAATATCTATATAATATTTGCACGTATATATTAACGAACAACTTTTTGAACCAAGGAACATAATTGTAATGGGACTTACACATATTTAACCTGACCTCATAAAAAATATAATAGCAGGAAATGTGGTATTGAAATTGACCTCTATTCACCGGTCCTGCAAAAATGTTAAATATCGACCTCTTTTTTCATTATTCCTTTGCTTGTCCGAAAATTCCGGACGTTCATGATGAGTTTTGCCAGGTAATCCAGGTAATCTATGATAATATACAGTGCGTCCCAGAAAAAAAGGAAACCGGGATTCAATATAATTTTTTGCCATCATAATTATACTTTAGCCTCATGTTATGAACATTAATGAAAAGATACGTTTCCCCCCCTTTCATAATTTTGAAGCCAATCTCAACGTTCATAATGTACGCATGACTGAGTTAGAACAATAGAAATAAGTTCTAATTTCCATTTGCACGAGCAATTTACGATTTTAAGTAAGTTTTTCTCGCTTATACTGCTATCTACTCAGAAAACAAATTTCATAACTTAAATATAAATTTTGTCATCTTCCATGTGAGACCATGTATTTATAAACAAATAGAAATTACTTCATGCACTACAGATCTGTTCGTAAGAACAGAAGAGTGGCCAAAAAAAAAGGGAGGCACAACGCCGATTCGATGTCTCAATGGGGGCCTACGATGGGGCCGTAATCTGCGAACTGGTAGGCCTATATGCCCTATCGCAGTTGGAAACCAAAATAAATAGACAGTGTCGGTCTATACAGGGACGATGGACTGGCCACTTTAAGACGCACCTCGGGCAGCAGGGCCGACAGAGCTAGAAAAACACTCATCAAAGTCTTACAAGAACTCGGGCTGAGAATAACAGCGCAAACCAACCTGAAACGGGTAGACTACCTAGATGTAACTTTAGATCTCGAGTATAACTCCTACCAACCCTTCAGAAAACCCAACGACACCCCGATGTATGTGAACGCTAACTCCGACTATCCCCACATCACTATGCAAATTCCTACAGTACAAGCAAGAATCTCATCCCAATATCTCCAAATGAAGAGAAATAAATGAGACCGCAGCACCGGTATACAACGAAGCCCTGAGCAACAGCGGTTACCATGGTGACATCAAATTCGCCAAAACCAAGAGTCCAAGAGAACCAGAAAAAACGCCTAAAAGAAGTTACGTGGTTCGATCCACCCTACAGCAGTAATGCCAAAACCAACATCGGAGGGAAATTCATCAACCTAGTCGAAAAACATTTCCCCAAGGGACACAAACTGCACAATATTTTTAACAAAAATACTGTAAAAAATTAGCTATACAGCTGCATGAAAGACGTAAATTTGATCATCAAATCACACAACGAAAAAGGTCATCAGAAAATCAAAATAATAAGAGAACCCTCCGGAAAAAACATGCAACTGCCGAGTGAAGGAAGACTGCCCTCTACGGGAAATTTGCCTGACCAAGTCGATAATATACAAAGCATCTATCACACACGGCCAAAGAGATACAATCACGAAAGCGTATTTTGGCCTAGCAGGAGGAACTTTTAGAGAAAGATTCAGAAATCACACAAAATATTTCCGAAACTAGAAATATCAAAACGAAACAGAACTATCTAAATACATATGGGATCTACAAAAGAAAGGGGAACAATACAATTTAAAATGGACAATAACGAAAAAATCCAACTTGACAATGCGGGGAAGTGGAATCTGCAACCTATGCTTAGACGAAAAAAACCCTCATTATTGCAACTCACAAGAAAAACACACTCAACCGAAGGTCCGAACTAATCATTATATGCCGTCACAAAAGAAGGAACAGAGAACCGTCGGACCGTGAAATGCATCCTTGCCCCAACCGAGGGACCAAACCCCCACCAAATCCAACTAGCTTCAGCAGTGTCCTGATGAGCCGCCTAGCTGTGACCGAGGCGCGAAACCATTGGTAGACCAGAGGTGAGGAAAATTCCTATATATACATTTATATATATATATAAACATTATATATAATAAATAGAGTATAGTCATACCTGTTTGGATAATTGTGGGATTTCTTTGAATATGCTGTGGAAGAGCGAGACCCAAGAAAAAAGAGATCCCAACAACGAAGAGATTACGGGGTGAGTTCATGTCGATATATTGGAGATTTGCCATACCGACAGCGGCAATCATACCTAAGGATGGATAGAGCATAAATATCCGTTGTTACTCAAATAAGCCCATTTCGTGACGTAATCACAATTTGCGGAGGAGCAGATGAAGGTCATTGGCCGTATATGCGTAAGCCGGAATAGTGTATATCGCCGAGATGAGCATGATTATTCACATAATTATTTCACAGCATGATTGGTATCTCATTAAGAAAGTATTCAGTCATGTTTGGTTTTTGGCAACAGCCAGTGTGTCAAATGATAGCAAATTATTTTAGATCGATAATGGTAACCGAAACTAAATGTTTTAAAAATGTTTTTTTATTAAATAATAGAATTTGAATATTGATTGTGAATAATTATTATCACAATAATTATTTATTTACAATCAATATTCATTTTTATTATTTAATAAAAAAACATTTTTAATCTATGAATTTTTCTTCAAAATGGCACTTGGTAATACAGCTCATCGAAGCTACGTACGTGTACGTCATATCGGAGCGGGTTCAAGGGTCAAGCCTATTGACTCGCAGTGTTTACAGTATGGATACATGACATCGGTCTGGTATGAAATCTCTATTTTTTCTCTCTTTTTTTTGGGGGGGAGGGGGGGGGGGGGAACCGTCATACCTTTATACGCATTAGGTGTATAAAGGTATGCAATTTAATAAAATGTTGGTCTATGTATGGACCACTAGTTCTAATGTTAAATATGAAGGGAATTCCCTTCTGGTCGACGATCTTCTCCACACTGGCATAGCCTGCCTTGTCTAGGCTCAGTAATCAAATGACAATATCAAAATCATAAAAAATATGATCACTGAGTCCTCTAGGCTAAACCGGAACCCCCTCTGCAGTGTACTAAATAGTAACTTGCAAATCGTGTCCCCTGACCTTTGTATTGGTTCTTTTATTGTGGTTAAATGTCGCAGATTGGTCAGCAAGCTTATTATCTTATTAAACAAATAACAATTAATTTAGAACCTATCTAATTAACAAAAAAAGAAAAGAAAAGTCATTCTCTAAAACTTGTTACGAAATAGCTATGAGGAAATTAAAAATTGCTCATCTCTCATTTACACCTTCAATGATGGTAACGATTCGGATGATACATCACGTTCTTGTGTTATGGCAATATAGCACAAAAATAAACTGTTCCCACAAGTTAGGTGAGCTTTGATGGCTCATCCTAAACACAAAAGCCACCAAACCAATGCATTATTTCAAAGACGTGATTTGGAATTAATGGATACAATGGTAAGATCTATTGTTTTAATTGACAATGGTCAATAAAATTTTGATTTTGGTCTGTTTCTTTTGACATGCATCCATTTACAACTTTGAATTTCAAGATCACACAATATAGTTTGTTGTGAATGGTCCTGATATCCATACCTATGGTGGCTGCAAATATCCCGCCTACAACCGGTACAGGAATAAGGGCAAAAAAGGCGCTAACTTTCAGAAGAAAAGCTCCCGATAATAGTATTAGTGCCATTCCCTGTATAACAAGTCGGCTTCCAACCTTGCATATAAAACAAAAATAAAACAAATAATGTTAAAGTTTTATGCATGTATAATGTATAGCATAAATATATTTCCATCCACTAGCTCGATTCAAGGATAAGCTTATTTTCTTTTCAGAGAGCTAACACATTTTGTCACTAGATTTGTGTGACATAATTATATAGGCGGACATCATAGAACATAATTGGAAGAAAATATTATCTCTTTTTTTTTTGGGGGGGGGGGGGTTCGACAGGCGCCTACTATCGGCTATAACACCTTTCATAGTTATTTTCTTCTTCGACAACTGCATGTATTTATTGAGTTTATTTCTATTTTGATACTTTGGTGTACAAAACACACATTCTACCTTTAAAATAAAACTTATTGAACCTCCGGAAACATGGAAAATGCTATCTTAACGAATCTTTGATTTGGAAAACTGTTTCATGAGTTATAAGCTTTATAAAATGTCTGGTCCTTTGTCCAAGGACGATGTATCTTGAGTGAATTCCATTCCAGATGAAATTTATGTGGGAAATTAAAATGTGCGGCCGGTGTAGCGGCAGATCTGGTTCCACAGTGGATATTTTTTTTTGTTTTGAAGTAATCTTTATTATTCATTCACTTCAAATGAAATTAATGCATACATATAATCTAGAGAATATCATAGAAAATGATATAGCAAATTGATTGAAGCTGTGAATACACAGGTCAAACATTATAGACGTATCAGAACAGAGACATAATCCAAAAGGAAATAACATTTTCAACGACTACTCTATGCAGCTAAAGCAATTAGAAAACATGAGATTTATAACGTAACAGCTAAGCAAACTGAATGAATGTATTGATAAATACGGCATCCACAGGCAGGTATTGTTCTTTACTCGGAACTATATCTGCCAGGTTGACGGTTTGATTTTTTTTAACAAAATAAATAAATACAAATATACATACAAAATAGATAAATACAAATATTTTCCTATCAAAATAGATATTAATACAAATGGTAGGCCCGATATAATTTTGAAGAAAATGGGTACCGAGTGCATGCAGATCGAGAAACGATATCTGCCGATGAGAAGTCAGTTCTGAATCCATAACCAATATTACCACTATACGACGTAGAACTGGTATCGGTACCCCATAATGCCGAAAAGAATCCGCCAAGTCCTTCCATAACGATTCCCGGTTCAGCGCATGACCGGGTGGTGGCGCTCCGGCCAACTTTGCACATGCGTAGTAATCTCCAATAGATTCAATGATGGAGGCAAATGTACCAGCTGTTACACACTTTACAAGCTTTGCTCTTTAGTGGATCCCCCTCATTTCCATTTATGCTCTATATTATACTGTTTTTTCTGTTTTACGAAGTAAGATTGCCCTTCTATAAAATTGTACTTGATTTGTATTGCTTTATATTACTTTGAATTATGCTTTGAATGGAAATGAATTGAAGAATTGAATTGAGTTGGAATACGACCCGCCTTTAGATAGTGTTCGTACAACCGTATCTGCCTAGCACCGAATCCGCCGCTACACGGGCTCGATGTGCCTTTATATTGGTCAGACGTCACTGATGATTATTTTTATAATTGGATTTCTAATAGTGTATGTGTTGGTATTCATCTAAGACGAACAAAGGGACAAATCCATAGTGCTTACCTTCGTTATGCCGATGTAACCAACATTACCACTATATGACGTAGAACTGGTACCGGTACCCCATAATGCCGAAAAGAATCCGCCAAGTCCTTCCATACCGATTCCCCGGTTCAACGCATGACCGGGTGGGGGTGGCGCTCCGGCCAACTTTGCGCATGCGTAGTAATCTCCAATAGATTCAATGATGGAGGCAAATGTACCAGCTGTTACTCCGAGGATTCCACCAATTTTGAAGGTAGGAGCACCCCACTGGCCTTTATTCATAAAATAATTAATTATCATTATCACCTTAAAATAAAGGCAACATATTAATTACGAGCATGACAAGTATATCCCAATCACAGTGAGCGTTGATTTCGACAGAAAGGTTTGAAAATCTTGAGGTGGGGGACGGACCCCCTAAAATATCTGTTGATAAACTTTTTTTTCATTTTGTTTTGCTTGTCAATTTTGTTTCCTGCGCCCCCCCCATTAATTCGGTGGAGCCCCCTAATTTTTTTGGTTCCCCAAATATGGACTGAAACTCAATTACGCTTAAATTCTTTGACACAATGTCGCACATGAGCATTTGAAATAATAATTCATATATTAATTGCGATTTGTTTAACAACTGTTTTCTGTACCTGGAGATGGGAAAAAGAACCAGTCGGTTTCTCGGAAGGATTCGTCTCTGAGATCTGTCCTGGCTCGGTAACCTGCTGCTTCCGGGTCACTAGGAAATACTTCCGTGATGGTCAGAATGTAGCAAAGCAGCCATCCTAATAGAGTTGCCAGAAGGATCTGTTAATAGTCAACCACCCCCCCCAAAAAAAAAAAAACGAATTCATAGACATCATACACATCTCTCCATTTACGACAACTTTCATCAGCAGAAATATTCAAGTACCAACTGATCACTGAAAACATTTCTTTTCCCTCTCATTATTAAATATTTTGGATAATTTCAGTTCCTATTATTTCTTTTATATAGCTTTTGTAAGTACATTTTCATACTGACGAGTGGATTAAGCCGTCGCAAATTATATTACTCTACGATTCGGATTCATCATGTGTAGACTTTGAAAGAATAAACCCTATAATATACCGGGAAGAGAATGTGGTAGGAAAAACAATTTAGCAACCAGGTGAAATGAAATACGATTTTATTCTGGCACAATGAGGAACTCTTTACTATCTTATTAGGTTTTTCCGCACATCGATTTAAGGAGGATTCGAGGACGGAGGAAATGTACTGGCGAATGCCCTTCGTGACAAAGAACAACACAGAAGTCTTTGTCAGATATTCGAGAATGAAAGCAGCAGCTTAGCCCTTGACACTGGTGGAGAAATGACATATTTGTAATTTTTCGTCATCTCAGAAACTCAGTCCAAACTGCTGTTCCTCTTCATAATTTTCGAAATAAAAGAGACCTCCCAGCTTTTCCTTGTAGTTAATAGGCTTATTCAATACATTAACTGTGGTCTTGAATCGTCCTTATGCCACGGAGCGAAAACAACCTATCATATCTTACCGGGAATATTCTGAATACGGGAAACCGAGAGATGTGGATGCCTTTCTCCTTAGAGTAGGATAAACAAGGCACCATCAGACGCTCCATGTACTGGGAGAAAATCACTACCAAGATTGCCACGCTTTAGAAAGAAAAAAAATGCGTTCAGACTTAAGCAACCTGTTTTAACTTTCTGTGTCTTGATCGTGAAAATCTTGGTCTCTGTCGGGGGAGGGCTCTCACACAGGCTGCTGTACAAAATTTGATTTTCTAGGGGACCCCCCCCCCCCGAATTACCGTGCATGCATGCAGGATATTACAGAAGCATTTAGGACAGAGAATGCATTGCTACTACTTGGTAAACCGAGAACTGATATATGATATTGGAGACTGTTTAATAGTTTGCTTCTAAAATGTGAAAAAGCTGTTGAATTTATGAGTTCATTTTGCAAGCCAAAATGTAAATTGCAAAGATAACGTAGATAACGAAATTTTCGACGCGAAACAATAATTAAAGGTGTGGTCCAATAACACACGCTCTCTAACTCGGACATCATCAGTCTAGGGTTTGTAATTATTAGCGTTAAATAATAAGATAATATGATTATCATAGGATAACAGTCATTGAGATGAAGATGATGTATAAAACACAGTATATTAATAATAATTGTAATACCATCCATGATAATCTATCATTTACAGATATTTCTAAACAATAAAATGGTCCTCCGTTGGTGATACATGGAGAGCATTCTCAGATGACGTCACAGTTGAAAACCTGTGCAAACGACAGCAAAACAATGCTTTATCACATTTCAATGCACAAATGCCTATTATTTGCCCTCAAGCCGCCCCGTGCCCCCCCCCCCCTGGAAAATTCTGGATCCGCCCCTGACTCGATTATAGTGTATTTTCATACATTAGTTAGCAATGGCCTAATGGGTATATAAATTTCATCACTTTTTTAAGACTGGAAGGCAAATTTGTTAAATATTGTGTGCCAATGACTTAGCGTGATGATAGTCAGACTCTCTAAAACTCAGAATGTCAACAGCGCCTCCTATATGGATAACGGACACAGGTATTTGATTGAACATTAAAAGTTATGAATACTGTTATCAAATTATCAAGTTATCAGAGTGGAATATCGGGGCTTTTCAAAAATAAGATCCTTCTACGTTGGCGAAAAAGAAACAAGAACATATATGTCATGGTGTTTCAATAATGGTTCTACTTTATTCATAGCATATCTCAATAATACAAAACATACTTACAATGCAGATATTCCCCAATTACTCTCGGCTTGCAGGATTGCGATTTCAAACAGTGAGAATCCGATCAGTCCTACTGTTGGTGCTATGGTTATCGGTCCAATGAATCTCATGACCAGGGTTACGATGCCGAGGAAACCAACAAGGGTTTCGAACAGGGAAGCTATCAACAGAGCCCCTTGGAACTTGGTTAATAAAAATATATAATTAGCAGAAATGTATCCTTGAGACGCAGATGATACAGGCAATAAATACAGTTGGCAGGAATTCAACCCTTCAAGGAACCCATGGTTATTATAATACTATACTAATAGGAACTTATGATAAATTAGGTGTTCTACCTTGATTTCAGAAATTACACAATTATCAAAATAATATCTACAAATTCTTGAATAGGATCATACGATTGGTTTGTTGGTAGAAATTCAACTTCTTCATATAACAAGGAGAATTATGCAAATTTCCTCGTGAGGCTTT
Source organism: Lytechinus variegatus (assembly GCF_018143015.1). Lineage (NCBI taxonomy): Eukaryota > Metazoa > Echinodermata > Echinoidea > Temnopleuroida > Toxopneustidae > Lytechinus > Lytechinus variegatus. Next base: position 14,702,653 of record NC_054750.1, read on the forward strand.
CGCTTAACTTTTGGAACTTGATTATGGAGAGACAAGCAGTCAATCCTTGAAGAGGAACGTGAGATCTGTTGGATAGTGCAGATGAAATTTCCCGAGCACGTTCACCGTGGACCCCCCCCCCAGAAAATCATAGCATATACACCCTCTAAGAACATAACAGGAGCACCCCCCCACACTTGTTCTAGAGGATAGTCGTCCTGGGCACAGGTGTTGGTCTTCTTTTGTCAAGGAGAATAGCAGGATGGCTGCCCTTGGCGGAATACCCCAGAGAGAAACTCTGCCCCCCCCCGAAGACAGCAGTATCTATTGCTGCCTTTTCCGGTGGTATATATAGATACCCCCCCCCCAATCCAGGGGGAAAAGCACTAATCGATACTATGGTGTTTATCCGGGGAAGGTGTCCTAGAACCCTATAATGACATTCAAAGGTGTTATCCATTATCATTACCTCTCTCATTCGTATCCGGAATTCTGATCTGACATCCTCTACCGTTACCGTGACATTGGTTTCATTACCAATAGGATCTAAAAACAAAAATAATGATTAGGAGCAAAGTGGGCAAAGTAAGTATCAAGGGGTTATGACACCGGGGGCCGATTCATAAAGCTGTTCGTAAGTTAAGAGTGACTTTAAGAAAGACTGGTGATCCTTTCTTATGGTAAATGGTATGCACCATTGGCGATGGTTTAGCGCGCAAGAAAGGTTCATCAGTCGTTCAAAGCCTCTTTTACACCTTCACGGAAGCAACACGGATCATCCCGGATTGTCAATCCGGGGTCATCCGTGTACAGTCCGGGACTGCCGTGTACACTCCGGCTACTCATCCGGCGCCATCCTTGATGTACCGGCATGTCCGGTAGAAAAATTGAACATGTTCAATTTTTCATCCCGGAGAACACGGACTGATAATCATCCGTGTTCATCCTTGTAGCCTCCTTGTACATCCGTGTAGCTACCGAATGCATCCGGGAGGCTCCTTGTAAGTACCGGGTGATCCTTGTTGATACCGGCTTTATCCGGGGTCAAATGTTTGTATTGTTTGCGTACATGAACAATAGTCCGTATTCATAACCAAGCACGAGCATGCTCCAGATGCTGCAAAAAGGGACGAGACTTCATTCTAGCAAGATGCCGGCGACAAGAAGTGGTAAGGTCCGTGTAAAGACCCAGCCAGTAACATCCGTGATCATCCGGGTATTCCGTGTTGGTTCCGGGAGCATATCAAACAGGATCCCTATTGCTACCTTGCCTATCCTTGTAGACTCCGTACTTTTCCGTACATATCCGTGTTAATAACCAGTTAACTCCGTACTCACTCCCGGGAATGCTAGGAAAATACAAATTTGGCACCCCGGATCATCACGGACTGAGATCCGTGATGATCCGTGTTGCATCCGTGAAGGTGTAAAAGGGGCTTATCGCTCTTTATACTTACGAACAGCTTTTTACGGCCCCCGGGATGCAGAAAGAGTTGCAACCAAAAGTGACGTCAAAAATTAACGGCAACTTGATTTACAACCAATCAAAATTGTTTATTTGTGTGACTTGCGCTTGATTGTTTGCATTTGTTGCGTTTAAAGGCAAGTCGATCTGCAATGGGCCCTGGCGTTTTGCTAGCGTATGCCGACGTCCTTTATCCCATTTTTTCATATACCAAGCATTTCATTCTTGATAATCAAGAATAGGATGCTGTTAACATCATTTACTGAAAGGGATGGTCCAGGCTGGATATATTTCTATCTCAATAAATGAATTAAAATTCACAGAGCAAAATGCTGAAAATTTCATCAAAATCGAATAACAAACAACAAAGTTATTGAATTTTAAAAAGTTGCATTATTCCAGTGAAACAGTTCGAGGCATGTCTCAATGAATATTCATTAGGTGGGCTGATGATGTCATATCCCCCTTGTTCTTTCGTATTTTATTACATGAAATTACATTTATTCAAAAAATTTCTACCAAGAACTAAAACAATCGGATTGAAAACTGATTAAGTGCATTAGTTATGTATTGCCGCAATGTATTTCATCATAATGGAGACAAATCGTTTACACATAATGAAAAAAATGAAACATTTATGATTTCATGTAATAATATAAGAAAAAGGAAAGTGGGGATGTGACATCATCGGCCCACCTATTGGATATTCATGGCGATGTGCATATAACTGTTTTCACGAAATATTGATTAACTTTAAAATTCAATAACTTTGTGATTTGTTGTCCGATTTAGATGAAATTTTTAGCATTTTGCTTTGTGAATTTTACTGTATTCACTAAGATATAAATATTATCAGCCCGGACCATCCCTTTAACCCGGTCAAAGTGATTAATGCGCAGTCATATTTCTCCCTACGGCGGCCTTAAACGCCGAGTCGAAAGCGGTTGTTTTATTCATTTTTAAAACGGTGAAATTAAGACCAATGACACGACATACATCGATCCAGAGTCGGTTTCGTTGGAGTGACTGTAACGTTAATGTTGATAACCGATAGAAATATTTAGGGCTTTGTAGTTGATCATGTTACAAACGATAGAATGAAAAAAAATGGATAAGATGTAGGAGAACTTACCTCCAATTACAGGGCATTCACCCCGGAGTGACATCAGAGTAAACATTGGAAGGACGAAGGTCATTGTCGGTCCTTGAACTATGGGTAATCTGTCAAGGTCAGGTGAAAATAAGGCGGGGATCAGAGAAGGTTTGTTGATAGGAAAATCAATCTGTTAAAATTTGTTCATAAGACTTTGGAAATGATAATGAATGGACATTAGTCAATTGAAAACAATGTCAATTCACGCCGTGTGACCTCGCTTTGTACCGAGACCGTCTATTGTGGACAAAGGACGATCTGCGGTAGATCTAAACGGGGTATTAGTTTTCACTGCATAAACCCTATTCTGATTGACGGTGGAAGGGGGGGGGGGGTCGTATTAGGAAACACTACATGATAGCCTACCGGACACCGAAGGTAGTCTGCAACAGTGTCTGTATTGAAGCGACGAAGAATGTTGACGCAAAGACACGTGACAGGCTGTAGTGATCATCCAGGATGCATAGGTACGGAGCGACAACCAAGGGCATGGAGAGGGCGCCACTAAACATTCCTAGAGAATTCTAAATGAAAAGGGGAGACATGAAGATTACAGTCTAAAGGAAGGAAAATGGCGGCGCGTTTCGTGCGGATGTGATTTCCGTAGCGAGCAATTTCAGACAGGAATTATAACCGGTGACGAATCAAAGTGACATTAAAATTGTTGATTTTTAGCGATCTTTTTCTTCTGTGACACTCTGCTATACATCTATTTATTTACTGGAGCTATTTTTACGTACAATCATGGAATCTGCTTCACCTCTTTCGAAGAAGTTTAAGTTAAACGACGAGCATGTGGACGCAGCGAAACCTCTTCGTGACTCCCCCGGGATTGCCGGGGACACTGCAGTCAACATCTCCTCAGCCAAGAGGGGCATTCTGCCATGCAGCTCGCCAACGCCCGCACCGCCCGGTGAGTTATCAACGAGTGAGCAGGCACCACAGTGGTTTATTAAGTTTTTCTCAGACTTTGAGGATAGACAGGATGCACGCATAGAGTCTATTCTCGATAGAAAGTTAGGAGATCTTACCTCAAAGGTCACCGAACACGAGGAGAAGATCGAAGGTCTGGGTTTTGAGGTTGACAATCTGAAAGCGTCTCTCAATTCATTGAAAGAAGAGAATGGGAAACTGGAGCAGAAGATTGACGATCTGGAGAACCGCTCCCGTAGAAACAATCTGGTGATTTTTGGTATTCAGGAATCCAACAAGGAGAACTGCAAACAGAAGGTAGCAGATTTCCTGAGGTTCGCAAATGTGCCGGAAGGAGTCATCCAAGACATCCAGAGATGTCATCGTACGCCTACTTACCTCCCACAGCCCCAGGGAAATGTCAATTCATCAAGACATCCTAGGAGGATCCACCTAGGTTTTGCTTCTTACATGCTTAAAGAGAATGCACGGAAAGCTTGCATCGACAAGTTAAAGATGACCAAGTCAGTCTACAACGAGCAGAAGGTTTTCGTCGCAGAGGACCTGTCACACCGTGTGCTCCAGCTGAGGAAGAATAAGGCAGTCTCATTCAAGCGGCTGAAAGACGAAGGCAAAAAGCCATTCTTTGTTTTTCCTGATAAACTCTGCTACAGGGATGCGGACGGGAAGCTGATCAACGTATAACTGAACATTAAACACTACACACACTATAAGATTCCAGTTGTATTATCCAGTTTTTGTCACATTTGTTATGAAGAACTTCAACGCTGATATGAATTATTTACATGTAAACATGTATTGTGGGCAGTTTTGGCCTTACAATTTTTTGGTACTGTAGGCCTAATACTATTTCGCTTAAAAATATTTTTGTTTGTTGGTCATTTTTACAGTAAATTTTTTGGTTAGGTTTATCTGTTCGGATTGGTCTAGAAATGTTTCTTCCTTTTGTGAAGTGAATGTTTGAAATGATTTAGATTTTATCAGATGGTCATCTGTTATACAGTATTGATTCGAAAGCTTCAGAGGTATTTTTTATGCTTGCATATGTATATACTATTGCGGTTCGAATGTCACAGTATGCATTGCTGTTCATATGTTACAGAATACAGTTGGTAAGTCAGGTATTTTTTAAAAGAAAATCTATTTCCTGTTTGGGATTGCTATATCCCCTGTTGTTTGCATTTTTGGTTTTGGCTGTGATGTGATTTGAGGCCATCTCCTTCGATTTAGTGCAACCCATTTTTTTTTGTTTTTTGGTACTGTAATTATCTTTATTCATGTTAATTTTTTTAATTTATTTTATGTTGTGGCAGAATGTTTTTTTCATTAGGAGTAGTGTGCTCAATGCAGTTTTCTTGTCAATTTGTTTTCACAGTGGAGTTCAACATACATGTACATGTAGTATTCAAATATCTTGGCTTTTAGTATTTGTGTTTAATCCAGATCCTACACCATGGCTTTAAAGTTGCATACTTTTAATTGTCGTGGATTGCAAGATTTTCATAAAAGAAAGAAGATTTTCCACTATTTGAAAAGTTTGGGTTCAGATATTATCTTCCTACAAGAAACACATTCAGATAAAAAAGATGATATGTTATGGAAAACTCAGTGGGGCGAACTGGCTTTTTTTTCAAGTTTTAATTCTGCCAGTAGGGGAGTAGCAATTCTTATTAGAAAAACTGTCTCTGTTCAGGTTCATTCTGTATTCAGTGACCCTGATGGGAGATTTATTGTATTAAAGGCATGTTTAAATGAATTACAATTGACTTTAGTTAACATATATGCACCAAATAAGGATGACCCAGACTTCTTGTTAAAAGTTTTTGCTGAAATAGATAAATTAAGCAGTCCCTTCCTAATCATAGGTGGAGACTTCAACTTAGTAACTAGTCCACTTGACTACCAGGGTACAAGACCACAGCATTCAAACAAAAATTCTAGTGAAATGCTCTCTATTTTAATGGAAGATATTGGACTAATTGATGTGTGGAGACACTTTCATCCTAACTTACGACAGTATACTCGTCACCAAAAATCCCGAGGGCTTTATCCAGACTTGATTTTATTTTAGTTTCTAGTAACTTTATAGATAATTGTGTCAGTTCTAAAATAATTCCTGGAATACAATCTGATCATTCTATGGTACAAATTTTATTTAATGACAATCAACCCAAAAGGGGCAGAGGTTTTTGGAAAATGAATTGTCACTACCTTCATCACGATGATGATTTTGTTAAATTAATCAAGGATACAATCAATGATTTCAAAGAAAATCATAAAAATTCTGACTGTAATCCAAACATATTGTGGGACTCCCTGAAGTGTGTTATTACAGGTGTTAGTATGGAATATTCATCTAGGAAGAAGAAAGAAAGAAATAATGAAAAAAATAAGTTACTGCTTGACATTGATAAGATTAGACTTCAAATTTCCAATAATGTTCCATCTCCCAATGATGATTTTCTTTTGACAAAGTTAGAAGAACTTGAAGAAAAATTGAATAAAATTTATGATTTTGAGACAAAAGGGTTAATTACACGTTCCAGGGCTAGATGGGTAGAGGAAGGAGAGAAAAGCACTAAATATTTTTGTAATCTAGAGAACAGGGGCTGGCATAAGAAAAATATTTCTAGGCTTAAAGACTCTAATGGTAGCCTAGTAACTGACCCAGTTGGGATTTTAGGAGAAATCCAAAATTTTTATAGTAAGCTATACTCTTTTCAGGATGATGCTAGAGGATTAATTGATGAAAAGGAAATTAATGATTCTCTCTTTGATAAAATCAATATTCCACAATTATCTGAAGACCAGAAATCATTTTTAGACACCCCTCTTACAATACAAGAACTGTATAATGTCATTAAGTCCATGAGTATGAATAAAACCCCTGGTTTTGATGGTATACCTGTTGAGTTTTACATGGTATTTTGGCCTGATATAAGCGATTTACTTCTAAAATCTCTGAATTTCTCTTTACAAAATGGTATTTTGTCCCCTTCACAAAGGAATGGAATAATCACTCTCCTCCCTAAAAAGGATAAGGACCCTCTCCTCATAAATAATTATCGACCTATTACGCTATTGACAACTGACTATAAAATTGTGGCGAAATGCTTTGCAAACCGTCTTAAGCATTGTTTACAAGATCTTATCCACATCGATCAGTCAGGTTTTCTGAAAGGTAGGAATATTGGTCACAACATTCGATTAATTTTAGACATAATTGAGTACACTGAAACAAATAGTATTCCTGGATCTATACTGTTACTAGATATTGAGAAAGCTTTTGATAGTGTCTCCCACAATTTTCTATTTCTAACCCTAGAAAAGTTCAATTTTAGCAAAGATTTTATAGACTCAATAAAGACATTATATGCTGGTCGCCAGTCATATGTTTTGAATAATGGCTTCCTTACAGAACGCATCCCTATGGAAAGAGGAATTTTTCAGGGGTGTCCTATCTCTCCATATTTATTTTTACTTGTTATAGAGATCATGTCCCTTTCCGTTCGACAAAATAATTTGATTAAGGGTATCCTGGTAAAAAATCAAGAAGTCAAGATCTCCCTGTTTGCTGATGACTCTGTTTGTTTTTTGGATGGCACAGACAGTTCGCTTTCTCAACTTTTTGAAACCTTACGTAAATTTGGTAAATTTTCAGGGTGTAAAATAAATTTTAGCAAAACTGAAGCTGTTTGGATAGGTTCAAAAAAGGGAAATCAAGTTTTCCCTTATGCAGATCGTGGTATTTCGTGGAAGAACTCTCAATTTAAGTGTCTTGGAATTACTTTTTGTCTGAATGTTTCCTTAATTTATGATCTGAACTACAAGGAGAAATTGAAAAAATTGGAGCAAACTTTAGACTGCTGGAGAATGAGAAACCTTTCATTAATTGGCAGAGTTTGTGTTATCAAAACCCTCGTGTTACCACAATTAATATATCTATTTTCGGTTCTCTCTATTAAATTACCCTGTTCCTTTTTTAAAACATTGAATAAATTGTTTTTTAAGTTTATTTGGAATGGAGGTAAAGATAGAATACAGAGAAAGATAATGTGTAATGATTATATTCAAGGAGGTCTCAAGATGGTTGACCCCTTTCCTTTGCAACTGCTCAAAAACTTGTTTGGGTGAAATTATTACTAGATGATGATTTTGATGCTCCATGGAAACATATTGAAGTGTCGTGTTTGGAAAAGTTTAACCAAAATGTTCAATTTCTGTGGGAAACTCATGCTCCTGAGAGTGTATTAAATTCCTTGGGTAATATTCAACTAGCTGAATCTTTAAGAAGTTGGTACATTTTTAGAGAAGAAGCTACTATTGAATTTTATGACAAAAGTTTTCTGAATTAGGCGCTTGTCAAATTCTGTGGTATAATAGATCAATTCGGTCTAAATCTAAATCTCATTTATTCTATCCATGTTGGTATAGTAAAAACGTTTTGACAGTATCTGATTTATTTGATCCACCTCTACCTGGCCATAAATTATTTGAAGAACTTATATTAGATTTTGATATCCCTGCTACAGACAGGAGGAAATTTAATTTTTTAATTAAAAATATACCAGAAGAGTGGATGAAGAATTTTGATCCTGATATGGTTGGTGTCCATGAAACAATTGTCCATAAGCTAGTAAACACTAAAAAAGTCCCCAGAAATACTTACAAATTATTGCTTGGTTCTCACACTCCAAACAAAAGATATGCTTTTTGGAATGAAAATTTACCTGTACCAGTTGGTATTGACTGGGGAAAGGTCCACAATACTAATTTCTTGTGCACTATTGATACCAAATTAAGGTCATTTTACTTCAAGATTTTCCACAAAGCAATTGCATTAAACGATTTTCTTTATAAGATTAAACGAAAAGATTCACCTAATTGCTCCCTATGTAATAAAAAGGAGGAAACAATGGTCCACCTTTTTTGTGAATGTGAATTGGTTACCCCAGTTTGGCAGAACCTTCTTGCTATAATTTTTCAGAAAAACAAATCTGTCATTATTGTAACCAACTTTGAAAAACTATTTGGAATCTGTAATGACAAATTCATTTCATATTTATTTTTGTTATTGAAATACCACATTTTCATTTGCAAATTCAAGAACCATCTTCCCAATTCATCAGCTTTCAGGTCCCTTGTTAAAAAACAGAAAGAAGTTGAATTTTACTTGGCAAAGAAGAAAAACAAACTAACTGCTCACTTTAAGAAATGGCGCTTTGAGATTTAATTTTCCCTTGCAAACCCTGTGTAAACCTAAAATTAATACGTATTCTGCTTAAAAGTGTCTTTTTATTTCAGTTTTTTGTATAAAATGCCACATCTAATGTTTGCCTATTCCCATGATACTGATAGTGCTGCATGTATATGTTCATTTACAATGTGATACTTGTATGTACTGCTATTATGTAAACTCTCGTTTACCTCAAGGGCGAGCGTTTAAGCATGACCTCCTGACCTACAATTCCCACCATTGTTTTCGGTGGTGAACAATTTGTAGACTTCGCATATTGAATGGGCTGGACTGAACGGGGTCGAGTGGTGGAGCGATTTTTTGGTTTACTCTATGTTGTTGGTGCGGTGTACGTGGAAGTGATGAAAAATTGTAATGCCTCGGGGGGGGGGGGGGGGGGGGTGAAAGGAGAAAGTGCGAAAGAGAGAGAGAGAGAGAGAGAGAGAGACAGTTGGGGGGGGGGTGCCTGGGTGTTGGCGGTGGAAGGCAATTTGTATTTTTACATGAATCGCCCTGCCGTTCGACTTTGTTTATTCCGGCCATAGCTGCGCGTTGTTTACCTGTTTTTTGTAGGTCTTCGATGTCAGTGAAATAGTGACTTTCTGGAGGTTTGTAAACTAAGGTCTGTACACTGGCCATCCTTTTCTGTCTCGGAACTTCGCTTTTGATCAATGCACCATTTTGCTATTATTCTGCCTTGATTTTGTTTTCTAATCATGTAAAAATTGTTTGTATATATTGTGATCCTCGATGATTTTCCAATAAAAATATAATTAAAAAAAAAAAAAAAAAAAAAAAAAAAAAAAAAAAAAAAAAAAAAAAGGGGAGAAAAGAAGATTACAGTCTAAATGCAAAATATCTAATCTTGTCCCTAATTACACTTCAAAGACCAGTCATGTTGGAGTGGGATTTGCATCTTTTGAGAGTGGATTATAGCTCCTTCTGGAGTGAAATTGTGTAATATGTGAAAAAATACCCACATGTTGTATAATTTCAAATTCCCAGGGCTTTTTCAAAGTGTAAACTTTTTTTTGATACGAACTGTAATATAATGTACATTTTCTACATAAGTCTAGTATGATTTGCTCAATGATAATTAGAATCCTGATTTCCTTCATAAATTTTGTTGAATTATTAATTTACAATGATATCATACACCTTACTTTATATTTTGCTGTTATTGTATTGTCTACAAGATAACTATTCTCATTTCATCAATTCCTCAAAAATTGAATGTTATCTTTGAACAAATTGAATTCATTCACTACTTGTACAGAACCTAAGTTACACTTTTATCTTTTATGTATATATTGTATAAAGATATTTTGATAAATAAAGAAATTAATAAATATTTTGGGGGTTGTTGGACACAGATGGGCAGCAGTCCACGTGGAAAGTGACACCCCCCCCCCCCCTCTACCCTTTGAGGTGATACCTATTGTGAAGAAAATAAAGATACTGGTGTATAGTAGTCTACAGGCATAGACCCTGATTGAAACTTTGATCAACAAGCGTGTCTCCACTCAAAGACTATAGCGCATACAAAACTTGCGAGAGGGCATACAGTACACAAGGCATGAGTAGGCTGCACATTCAGACCCTTAACTCGAGTGAAGGGTTCGCCCAGCAGACTAGGTGTATACTATAACCTTTGTATATACTTCACAAATAGAATGTATGCATTTCTTGTTTATGTATTTTATATTACTTTTTTTATTCATCTCTGTTCGAAAGATGACCCCGGCGCCATCATACAAACAGATAGAGGAAATTTGTTTTTATTTTGTTTGCTTTCTACACAAAAGATAATCCCCTTTATACTGTATAAGGATGCCAACATACTACGTGAATGTATGGTTTGTGATATGACACTAAATTCATATTCTATACCATTTATAACCAAAAGTCAATTTATCTTTCTTCAGACGTATCAAAATGGATGCAAACTCATTCATTTTACAGAAAGGAAACAAATACCGACTTATCACCGCTCTATCAAGGAGTTTTAAGACATGAAGAACCCAACATTTTCCCTTTATAGTCACTTTAATGACGCAATGATAAAATATGTTGCACAATATTTTGTTTCATGCATATTTCTTGCAGATTGTAGACAAAAGATTCCTGCCTAACACCAGACTTTATACAGGTGAATTACTAAATGAAATATGCTTTTGTAATGATAATTACTTTACGCTGCTTCTGGTCGGATAACATGAGCAGACACATTGCTAACTTTTTTTTATACAGGGGACAGCAAAAATAGATGTTGCAGTATGTCTTGAAATATGATTTAAAATTACTCGACTGGCCGCAGTTCTGACACATAGCATCACATATTGACACATTCCAACAAACTAATCATGTAATTTTTATAGTGTGAAAGTGGGTGGGAATTTGTAAAATGTTGATTTTTACAATGTCAAATTATTCGGTTTTATCACATTTTTAAACTGTCATCATTCAATATTTCGTCCTGTATAAGACACAATGCGCCTTTGATATATATTTCGTCATATTTCGTCATGTGTTCAATAATTATGTTTGTGCTCAAATAAAAATGGAAACATCCCAGTTATCTTTTTTCGCCACAAATAATTTTTCAGTTTTCCCATGAAACTGGCGGCATCATAAGTCGCCAACAAAGGCTACATGGCACCTGTGTATTAATTTTGTACTTCTTTAGAAATTGGAAGCTATTTGCATATCGTTGTCACTCAATTCTTTTTACCTCCATGGTCATGATGGTTCTGTCAAATAATTTTCTTTCCGGCAGCGGCCGAATGACTTCCAATGCAGATATATTTCAGTGATTCCGATGGGGAGTTCCCCTCCCCCTCAGTGTTATTTAGGGTACGCCTATAATGCTCGTTCCCTCCCTTTGTCCCGCGAAAAAAAAACCTTTACCGGACATTTTGGGAACACGCATGCGGTCCCTCCGACCCCTGAGGATGGGGGTAGTATCATATTTAGCTTTTAAATTTTAATCTACATGTATAGGTTCTATATTTATTTATGAATGCAATACAACCACCATTATTGTAGAAATTTGTGGGATAAAACTGCTCTGGTTTTCCATGCATTTGAATATGAATACATCAACTATACATTTACACTGAACTATTTTCTAATCAACTTTAACATATATACTTTTTTTAATTCACATGTGTATGTGTTGACTGAGCAAACATATTTACTCGGTAAAGTAAACTCCTACATCTCTATCTCTCAGAAATCAGTTCATGTTATGTTTACAACTAAACAGATATTTGAGAGTCAGTGGACATTATTTGTTCATATAACGTCGTGTGTATGTAATCTTATTCGTACGTGAAATATCAGAAAAGAAATGATGTCCTTGTTTACCTTGATTTATCAATATTAATGGCACAATTTCATACGCGTTAACTTTGATTTTATACGTTGACCTTTAGATAGATATTGGAGAATTACAGGGGTTGTAGCCCTACATCCCTGTTTTGTCTATATGAACACACCTGTCGTAAATATATATATCGAGATTCAATTAAACAAATCTTAGCTATCACTGAAACAGGAAACTGAAACTATATGGTCTGTAAGTTTCAGCCATTTACCGGTGAATTAAGGGAGCGTCCCAGACCCCCATCATAATTTCAATCAAAGTTGTTCTGCATATCGTTCAAGTTTGAGAAAAAGTACATGGTATGCATTACGCAATACCCAGGTACCTCAATGTAGTCTCTTAAAGGAGAATGAAACCATTGGAACGAGATAGCTTGTGTGAAAACAGAAAAATCAAAGAAACACATCAACAAAAGTTTGAGAAAAATCAGACAAATAATGAGAAAGTTATGAGCATTTGAATATTGCGATCACTATTGCTATGGAGATATAGCAAATTGGAAATGCGACAAAGATGTGTGATGTCACTTGTGAACGACTTTCCCCATATATATTTCACTTGAATTGCCTCTTTTATCACATCTATCCATAGATCATGTGTTCTTTGTACATGAGGGCATGTAATACATATTTTTTAAGAATACATCATGGATAAAGAGTTTGTATCATCATAAGAAAAAGCAAAATGAGACATTTTGAGGGTATTTTATAGTCCACCAAAGGGAAAGTTGTTCATCAGTGACGTCACACATCCTTGTCGCATATATTGCCAATGGGAGGATCTCCATAGCATTAGTGATTGCAATATTCAAATGCTCATAACTTTCTCATTATTTGTCCGATTTTTCTCAAACTTTCTTTATTCTTATTCTTTGATTTTTCTGTTTCTACACCAGCCTATTTGTTCCAAAGGTTTCATTCCCATGTTTGAATTGGCCTGTTGTTTTCATTCATGCCTTGATAAGCAATGTGCTGCCTGGTGAACTTTTTACCGAATTCCTGTTTATGTTTCGGTCAATATGCAGGTCGAGGTCTCTGTGGAATATATAAAATTTGTTATGAATGTTTAAAATGGGGCAAAGTGTTACCTCTCGTTGGCAAACTACTGGTGTAGGCCCGCTTTATCTACGGTCCGTTTAGTCTTATCCCACATAGTCTTATCATATTATAGTTTACCCCCCCCCCCCTGACGAGCTTGAAGAGCTTTTTTTTTTGCTTGTCAAATTTTTTGGCGGAGGTTTTTGCCCCCCTCTGTGGAAAATCCTAGGTAGGCCACTGATATAGACAGACCAAACGACATTTAGACCAACTTGATAGTAGACCAAATAGGTCAATACCATTTAGTAAAATAAATTAGACATTTCAGACAAGCAGTAGACCAAGTGAATATAAAAGGTATATTTTCAATTGGTCTAATGCCAATTCGTCCAAATTACCAACAGGGGAGCGTTTCATCAATATTTTCATCCGACAAGTTGTCAGATCTGACATCTTTCCATGATTTTGATTGGCTGAGAGGCACTGTTCCTATGGTAACTGTCGGATAAAACAGGACTTGTCGGACAAAACGTCCGACAAGTCCTTTCATGAAACGCCCCCAGGTCTACTATCATCTGGTCTACCATCATTTCGTCTTCTATCTGCAGTCGACCGAAAGTCGGCTCCCGGAGTCGGCTATTGATTCCAGACACGAACTTCGCGAAATTTTTCGCCGATATGAAGATTTGAAGTGTACTTGTTGAGTGCGATATTTCCCGCGCGGTAGGTCAAAACAAAGACTACAATTCACTTTGTTTGTGGTAAATAAACGGGATATAATCTTAAGTTTTCTTTCTCCTGCATAGCATGCATAAGGCAAGCCATTTTACCATGTTACGATTTCAATACCCCGAATTCCAATTCTATATCACAAACTCGAATATATTGTAAATTGCCAATGTGTCTAAGTATACCAACATGCCCACTCAACACGTACGGTCTACCTTCATTTAGTCTAATACCATTTCGTCCATCAACATTTCGTCTAACAACCATTCGGTCCAATCATCACTTCGTCTAATCAACAATTCGTCTATGGCCATTTCACCTCATAACCAGTTGATCTAACTCCATTTTGCTCTTCTTTTCGCCAATTAACCCCTTATTCAAAATAGCCCAAATGGCATATGGAATAAATTTGGTTATTGGACCAATTGGTAATTAGACGAAATTGTCAGTGTAATAAAAGACAATTAGACGATGTGGATAGTGGACAAACTGATGGTAAACCAAAATGATAGTAGACGAGTTGGCAATTGGCCGAATTTGCATTAGACCGACTGAAAATAAACCAAGCATATAGTACGAGAATCACAGATCTCAATAATCGATTTTATAATTTTGGAAGTATAGGTTTTTATGGTATCAGTATACGAACAGTTACAAAAAGGCTTGTCATAATTTGGAACCCAAATTGCCTCAAATCATTTATCCAGATTGTTTAATAGACAAATGCACCGCCCGAGCGTTGTTGGAGCAGTCGTGGAGCGGAGAGAAAAAAAAAATCATCACCGCTAGCTCACGTTCACCATTTTCGATTTCGATTGTTTTCATTTTGTTTTCGATTATTGTTTTTGATTTTTTCCCCAATTTTGTGAGCGAAATTTGATCCCCTCTCCCTACCGCTCCACGACCGCTCCAACAACGCTCGGGCGGTATGACCAGGCTTTTATCTGTTTATACATCTCAAGTGTAATGCAACCGCAAGGTGCCTGTTGCATAAAACTTTTTACCTGAGAAAACTCTGGTAAAAACTGAAAACTAAGGTTAGTCTAGATTTCTGCCATTGACTTTAACACAGGGCCAAAACTCCGGTAAAAACAACCCGAGTTTTCTCAGGTAAAAGGTTTTAAGCAACAGGCCCCTTAAGGTGTACCCTTTTTGGTTTATCGGAATTGATCATTGTTATTGTGCGTCTAAAATAATCTATTCAACGTCTAGTTCATTTTTCCGATCCAAACTAACCCTAAATTTGGCTACCGGTATTATAGTCCAAACTTTGAATTATTGCCTATAAATATGGTTTAACGATTCATATTGTGACTTTATTTATTCATTTATAATACTAATGAGCTATAAACTGCAGAACTCATCTGTATTTATTATGTATGTTCATTTGCATTCATAAAGTCACAATCCATCATGTAATAGCAATTAACATTTCTGTGCGTTATGTAGAAGGGAAGACTTTAGGGGCCCGTCGCATAAAACGTTTGCCATAAAAACTCTGGCAAACAAAATTATGCCATTGAAAATTACACATTAAAAAACTCAGGCAAATATGTACCAGAGTTTTAATGGCAAAAGTTTTATGCCACGGGCCCCAGGATGTTAATTTAGAGGGGGGGGGGGGGGGGGTTAGATGACGTAAATGAAACTCCTATAGACTTCCACAACTTGTCGGATATGGCAAGAGAATTGAAGTCTATTTTCGCTCCTAAATCATTCATATCTCTTGCAATTAATTGCAAACTTGCAGATTGTTAATCTGATTCTTGAAACAAGGAGTTCAGACTAACTTGCTACAGTTAAAATCAGCAGAGAAATTTCAACAGAATATTTGTAATTGATAGAAAATATTTTGTTATTGCACCACCCTTTAGTCCTTTCATATTTTCTGATGGGTTCTTTCCACTAGCGTACCTACGGGGGGGAGGCAGACTGCCCCCTGCCCCCCTGACGAGTCACAACCCATGCAAAGGACGTATCCCTGCCCCCCCCCTGACGAGCTTGTCAATTTTTTTTCTGGTACGAAATTCTATATTTGTTGTTGAAGACTGCTTGTCAAATTTTTGGGCGGACGAATTTGCCCCCCCCCCCCTCCTGTGGAAAATCCCAGATACGCCACTGGTTCTTTCTTAACATTTCATCCTCCTTCATCTCCATTTATCAGCATGTTCACTTATTGTGGACGGTCCCCCTGTCCCCCCCCCATTCGCTTACCCTGTGGCTTCGCCCAATGTTATTCAGAACACGACTATCATGACTATAGAGAAGAGATACTTCCTTTCGAATTTGACCTTTGATTATAATACAGAAAAACCATATTTGAGAAAATTCCCAGTCCTCCAAATATACCCGCCTGAGTTAAAAAAAGGAGAACTTGAAATCTCACAGATATCTCATGAACACATAATAATTATATTTGGCCTTAATGATAATAATAGGCATTTATATTGAGCCTTAAAGAGTATCATCTCCGAAATAATTTGGTAGAATATTTATGTGATATGTCTTCACGCGTATATAGATATTCAGTAGGTATTCTTTGAAGTGTTGTAAATTTTTATTTGCGCCAAAGTAAGGACTGCAATTCATGAATCCAGTTGCAATAATCCTACAAGGATCGAATTAAAATCCATTGCAAAACACCTTTTCAACATTGCATTACAATTCTCAAGTTAATTTTATTAAAAATGAATTTGCAATAATATAAACTCATGTGTGATTATGAAATTATTGGAATCTGGATTAATTCATTGCGGAGCCCACAATATACAAGCCTAGCTTTTTAGTGGGATCCTCCATTTTCACAAATTATAAATCACAATTTCTTTACACATGATTATTTTATATGTAACTGTTTTATAACATGTCTTTCTCAAGTTGATTTTATGACATTGATATATTTTTTATGATGTTGACTTGTTATGATTGTATTTATTTGATTTATATTTTGCTGAAAATGAAATAAATGAAATGAAATTGCAGCCATGCCTTACTTTGGCACAAATCAAACTTTACATCACAATAAAAAAATGTCTTCTCATCAATTCCAAGCATGAAGACATACCACATAAAGATTCTTTATGGGGAGGGGGAAGGGGGAGGGGAGGGGATACTCTTTCAGGCCATATGCTATAAGTATGTGTTAATGACATATCTTTTCCTAAAATGTTGGATTTGTGAGGCGTCAGGTTTTTTTTAAAACTCACTCGGTAGATGTAAAACGGCCTACCTGGAACGAGAGTATAATAGTCGTGTACCAAGGCGGTCTGTCCCCCACGGCATACATAACCCTACTCGATGTCTCCTTCATGATATCATCAGCTCTCTGCTGGGCGATGTTCTCGATGTCGACCTCCTTCTCCACGTCGTCATGGTCATCTTCTTTGTCAAAAGTCGTAAGCTTAATCCCTCCATCGCCATTGATCGCTTCCGCCATTTTTAAAAGATATCCACACTTTGTTAAATGAACAATAACACAATGTATATTTTGTGGCATGAGAGAAACTGTTTTCACTATATAATACAATCTAACTTGTGTTGATAACAATGCCATGATTAAATAACAACTATTTTATCATTATTTTCTTTCTCTTTACATCGACCTCTCGATTCATACACTATATGAAATAAACCACCTCCTCGTAAAAAAAAGATAAAATCATGAAGGTTGTGGCAGTTTATCTTTAAAGTGTAATAATTCTGACAAATAAAGTTCGTTTGATCTTATTAATGATATCAAAATGAGTATCCGACGTGTCTGAAGGATGCAAAACAATGTAGAATAACTAAAAAAAAATAGCCTGGATATTCTTGTTAGAATGCTCCCCAGGGAGTAGAGAAAGTGCATACATTGTGTACGGGCATGCCAGGATTTGATGACCGGGGTAATTATTGCAAAGCGCTTTCATAGTATACGTCGTTCCGATGCATTGAATATTGTAGAAAGGTGGAATATTGATATCGACTTGCAATAATTTCATTCAGACGATTTCATAATTTGTATTCTTTCAAAAAAATTTGTTTCTCTAACCTTTTTTCGCCTGAAAATGAAATAATATCAATTAATGTTGTAAACAGCGTTTGTAATACAGGGGCTAATCTATGAAATCAGCAAATGTGGTATATTTTTGTATAATTATTCTGTTTAACATTTTATCTAATTTTTCGTTATAAACTAATACGGAGGTGATTTTCAAACACTCTTCTCGATGATTGATTGACACGTCATGGACATGGATAATGAAATTATTAAAAACAATTCAAAATTATTTATTTCCTCACAATTCTCTAAATATACCTTTTGCTTAATCTAAAATTAAAAAGGCATAACGCTGCCTCCAGAACATCTTCCCAAAATAATAAATAAGTAAATAAATATAAAAGATTTTGTTACATCGGTATATATCAAACGACTTTTCCCGTTCTAATGAAAAGAAGAAACTATTTTCGAAAGCGTTTCTTCCAAGTAATTTCTTCTGTTAATCATTATTGGTTGAGCGAAACGTACAAACTTGCTAACAGTATGAAGAGAGAAACATGGGATTACTTACCGAATAGTATCCAACTACAAACACTGACTGGCCATAGGTAAATCCGTTAGATTATGAATTCGAACCCTGATCAAAGGTAAATTCACAAATGACTATCCGGGTTTAATGATGCAGGCACATAAGCGAAACTGGATCTAAACCAAACCATGAAATTTCAGAGGGCGGGGGTGGGTCCATGGGCGACGTACCGCCCCTTTTATTTTTCAAATATTTCAGAAAGGGAACTTTTTGTAAAGAAGACGAAAATGAAATAGAGAAAAAGAAGAGTGTCAGTAAAGTAGTCTAGGTCGTGTAAGGCAACATATACTATCCCTCAATATAACATGACGTCATCTTTAGGTGGACTTGCGCCCCCCCCATCACTCGAATCTCCCCGGTAACGTCATATAGTCTTTGGAGGTCTAAAGTCGATTTCACCGATGTGACCTTTGGCAATGTATGGTGCCCAACTTTTCGAACAATACGTTCCATTTTTCAACCAAACAATATTCCCTCTCTCACGATGCCATCACCATTGCAGGCTTCCACCACTATCATGATTATGTCCAAACTTTATAAAAAAGAAGAAGATAACAAATTGTATATTTTGTAGTATGAAAGAATCTGATTTTTAAACTCAATGATAATTAGGATCCAACTCTTGTTAATAATAATTGCATATAAAAATTCCCTTTGTGTTGAAAAAAATTATCGTATAATTTTCCTTTGTATTCAGATCATAATTATTCTCGATTTATACGATATGAACCCCCTAAATGAAAGAAATCAGCGAAAGTCATGGGGTTGTTTTCAGCACCCGTCCCGGAACGCATACATTCGTAATTCCGAAGCTTCGTTATTCCGAAGGTTCGTTATTCCGAAGGTTCGTAATTCCGAAGGTTCGTTAGTTCGAAAACAAAATGAGGTTCGTAATTCCGAAGGTTCGTTAGTCCGAAAACAAAATGAGGTTCGTAATTCCGAAGGTTCATTAATCCGAAAAAGAAATGAGGTTCGTAATTCCGAAGGTTCGTTAGTCCGAAAACTAAATGATTAACTAACCTTATTTCGTTTTCGGATTAACGAACCTTCGGAACAACGAACCTTCGGAACAACGAACCTTATTTTGTTTTCGGATTAACGAACCTCCGGAATAACGCCACAAATGTTCGGATTCACGAACCCTTTTACGTTTTCGGATTAGCGAACATCGAGGTATAGGCAATTTGCGTGTTTCGGAATTACGAACCTTCGGAATAAAGAACCTTCGGAATTACGAACCTTCGGAATTTCGAAGTGTAACCGTCTCGGAAGATGATTGATACTTCATTACAACAATGCAGAATGAGTCATTTCCTCATTATGTTCTAGGAAAATGTTATGAGCACACTAAAGCTAAAAATGTTCTACCCAGATTTGATTTCTTTTTTCTTTGTGTCATTGAAATTTTAGGCGTGTGTTTGAGTTCACAGTTAGTTGCATTGACGACAGACGGGATTTAGTAATCCCATCATCACCAAATCGCCTAGATTATAATTATATACTTGATCTTGTCTTTTTTTCTCATTTAGTCTCTAAATCGTTAAGTTTTCTGCGATAACATTCTGTACCAGTTTACGCTACCAGTTTTAAAAATGTTCTTACTCTTTCTTTGTCAGTTCTTTCGCTTTTATCATACATAAAATTAACCCTTATTTCTATAATAGATTTGTTTTTCTTAAAAATAGACACGACATTTAAATATTCTCACAGACAAATTAATAAAAGGAATATTCGTAACATTTTCAAGGCCCTTAATACTGCAGTTTTTCTATTCTCTGGAATTATTTTTGTATCTGTTTTCCCTATCCGAAAAATCCCTTCACAGCCGCTGCGTTTGCTGTGTTATGCATGCATGTTACATGATCATATTCGGAACGTTAAGTTTTCCCAATTTGAAAATGATTAATTAAACATCCCAGACCCCTCTGACGCGAAGCGAAATCGCGGCATCAACAGAATCAAGGCGGGCATGAGCAAGTACATGCACCCTAATCGGACCCTTTGGCTACTAATAGTAGCACCTCCAACACACACATACATCCACCCTCATACACTCACACCCTCAGACACTCTAGTGACGCCACTGCCTTCCCCTCTTTCTCCCTCTTGTCCCTTTTGTCCATATATTTAGCTCGACACTGTATTTTTTTTCTGTTTCTCATCATTTACATTTTTCTCATTATTTCTCAAAATCGTTTATATATTTTTGATTCATTTAATTGTTTTAATCAATTTATGCTATACACAAATCCATTTGATTCATTCATGTATTGCAGTGGGGCAACGAGCCAAGAATTTCGAGGGCGCCAGATATGGCGTATCGGGCAAAATTTCTAAATAGTTGCCATCGAGCGAAGCGACCGAGCAAAACTTTCGACATTTCTTTAACAAAATTCAAATTTTGTGATAGCTTTTGCAATGATATTCAGAAAATATAATATTTTACCATTCTCTCTTTCCTTTTCATTATTCTTTCTTTATAGTGAAGCACCCACAAGCCCACCACCTCCCCCCATCTGTACGCAACTAGTGTATTGGAATACCAAGGTAGACATAGTACCAATCCATTGAAACATAAAAATAGTGTTTACAGATGTTCAGTTGGAATTATTAAAGATGATGAATAGTTATTTTTATCTTTAATCAAAGACATATAAGCCCAATCACGAATTTATCACAAGTCATTACAAATGTTACGAGAGATGTAGATGAAGAAACGTATTCTTATGGTTTATTGTCAATACTGGTTTGAACATAACCAGGATTAAACAAATATTGCCTGATCCCTTTAAAATGATTAATGATTCAAAAGATTTATGTATTGAACTTTACATGGGTGGCGTCATATTCTGACAAATGGGCAAATCTACGTAACAATGACGTCATTATTTGTCTCAATGATATAATGTGAAATTGTATAGGTATCATATAGTTACACAGCTCAACCCCCTCCCTTTCATGATTTTCTATCTTCTTTCTTCACTTAATCATGCATTTTTTCTCATTTCCCTTCTTTTTTTTTAACTAATTGAAAAATATCATAATGGGCAGTCGTCCGCTGCTCTCGTGGGGTGCCAAGCCCCGGGCCCCCACAATGATGTGATATTCTCTCTGTTACTCTAATCATTGAAGCAAAATGACTTACATGATATGCAAATGAATATTAGGATGAGTTGCAGCGTTTCGTTTCTCAAATCGTATCGAAATTCAAATCATATTCAAATCTTTATCCGTTAAATCGTATCAAATTTATGTTGAAAAAATAACTGATAATCAGAGGCTGATATCTATTCCATCTTCTATTTTGAAGTTGCTTGAAAATGTTCCTTGTCATTTTTTTTATATACCTTGTTTAATAAATATCTTATCATTTTTTTACCATAGAATCCATGTAAGCAACTTTCTACGAACTGCACTTGTACAATGCCTTATGACTTTATGCAGTTCCCCAGTCCATTCTCATTTTTGTTCTCAAATATTTTCTTAAATCTTGTGTAATGTACATTTCTTAAATCGAGAATGAAATGGATGCGAATCGAATCGAATTGACTGATTGCATCCCTGTTCTTGGTAATAAGATCTTTTCCTTTTCCATCAGTATATAAAATGTCAATTAAAGGTCTCGTTAATGTCTTATTTTTTAATCGTTATCGTGTATCATGCAATTTCATAAATGTTGTCATCTCACTCGTCTCGCTCCCTCGAATCTTAATATTCACGGGCCAGACAAACCCGATGAAAATGCATTATATTCACAACACATGAAAGGATCAATCGACACCCCCCCCCCCAAAGAAAAGGCCTTAACTATGATGGCTACTTAAAGGCTTAACGCTACACAGCCGCTGGCCATTATATCTCATGAAAATAAAACTTCCTTTAAATAAAAAATAATAATACGTTGGGCACAATATACAAACATGCAGCTTATTGATACATTATTTGGAAGAAAAAGTAAATTTTTTTACTCGTAACAGTCAACATATGGACGGCATGTGTTGAGCAACCTTGAAAGAAAGATTGTGATAAAAGTTTCATAAACCTTTACATTTTCAATCTAACTTCATATCGGCGAAAATGAGAGAAGATATGAAATGGAAAGATAAGCAGCGGAAATGACAATGGAAAGTGATGATAGAACTTCCTCTCATTTTAGCTCCTTGGTTTTCACCTCTTTCTCCTTTTTTTTGTCTCGTAATTTCTTTTTACAATTTCTCCCTCTTTTTCCTCTCTTTGCCATCAACTGCAATGACAAATTTGCCGACAAAAAGGCCTGTCCAAAACATTCCTATCAAAAGAAAATTAAAAACCTAAGGTAAATGTAATTATCATATCATGTTTCATTAATGCATTCAGGGGGAAAACATGTCGCACGATGCTAGTTTATAGTAAAAAGTGTAGCACGGTGACTTGATTAGGGTTTATATTTATAACTTCATTTAATGTGCATGGGGGAGAATATGACATTTTCTGACACTTTCTTTGAGGATATTTCAGCTGTAGGCTGGTGCCCAATCGTTGTGTAACATGTATACCTGATAGAGTTTGTTTGTTTTAACTGATCGCACATTTAATTTCAGCAGTCATGGATGACAAATTTGATAATAATAAAGGGAATTTATATTGCGCACATATCCACCTTGTTAGGTGTTCAAGGCGCTCCTATATTACCCGGCTTAGCTAGGCGTTCATAGCTCACACAGCTTTTTAAGGAATTACTTCCTACCGGTAACCATTTACCTCACCTGGGTTGAGTGCAGCACATTGTGGATCAGTTTCTTGCTGAAGGAAATTACGCAATGGCTGGGATTCGAACCCACGACCCTCTGTTTCAAAGTCCGAAGAATAATACACTGGGCCACAACGCTCCATTTAATTTAAATATAACTTCAGGAGATTTGACACCAATGCATACCGTTTGGTACATCGTCGCTGCGTCATTTCTGATCCTAATATTCGTTACTGGTCTGGTGGGAAACAGCTTAACGATCATCTCTGTATTCCTGTCAACTAAACTACAAACCAAAACCAATGTCTTCGTGGTTAACTTGGCATTCTGTGATGTGGTGACCTGTCTGAATATTCCCGCCCAAATTATTGTTCTATTATCACCCAATGAACCGTCACTATCAACGAAATTTATCATGTCTATGGAATTACTCGTCGTGGTTTCAACTTACACTACAATTCTTACATTGGCTATGATCGCATTTATACGATGTGTGAAGATTACCCAGTCCTGGACTACCTTCGACAAACTTTTCACAAGGCCAAAAATAGCGCTCTTCATTTTGAGTTCATGGGCTATCCCGGTTATAATAAACACGGCTCTATTTTTGGAGAGACCCGTTGATTTCTTTGCGTATGATCCAAAGGCTAAGCTATTTATGTACAATACATCGAACATCAACGAAATTACTTACCAGGTAATCGACGGAACATTGGTCGTCTCTTCGAGTTTGATTATTTTGATATCCTATATCAAAATAATTCTGTATGTTAGAGCTAGCACCAAAAGGATGGCAGTTGCTGCTGCTGGAGATGTAGCCCCACCAGCTCGAGAAATGGCAACTGAGAATGAGTCCCTACCAACTGAGGCACGAGAGCCAACGAATTTGAACGAGCCCCAATCAATGCAGACACGAGTTCTTGCAAGTGAGAATGAGTCTCCGCCAATTCAGGAAAGAGAGCAAGCAAATCAAAAGGAATCACCACAAATGCAGGCACGGGAAGTAGCAAATCAGAATGAGTTTCCACAAATTCAGGCACGGGTGCCAGCATGTGAGAATGAGTCTACGCCAATTCAGGAACGAGAGCAAGCAAATCAAAAGGAATCCCCACAAATGCAGGCACAGGAACTAGCAAATCAGGACGAGTCTCTACCTATTAAGGCACGGGATCTGGCAAATGAAAATGAGTCTCTACCAATGAAGGCAAGGGTGCTAGCATATGGGAATGAGTCCCCAGCAATTCAGGCACGAGAGCTACCAAATCAGAATGAGTCTCCAGCAATTCAGGCACGGGAGCTGGCAAATCAGAATGAGCCCCCAGCAAATCAGGCACGGGAGCTAGCAATTGAGAATGAATCCCCATTGGTTCAGGCACGGGTGCTAGTAAATGAGAATGAGTCCCCACCAATTAAGGCACAGGAGCTACCAAATCAAAACGAGTCTCCTCCAATCCGAAGAGCAGAGAACCAAGTACCACCTGCGAGACCAGTTCGCCCACATCGTCAAATCCCAGTTAACCGATTCAGGGCTCGTGAAGTCAAAGTCACGAAGAAACTGGCACTGGTTACCATAGTATTTGTCATTTGTTTCCTCCCCTTTCCCATCTTGATTAACGTGTCAAACCCGTTTTATGCTGTTGTTGGATTTTGTGTTATTTGGAGCAACTCTGCAATGAATCCAATTATCTTCGCCTTCAAACACCCCGATTTCCGAAAAGTGTTTGTATGTATCTTAACCGGGTCTTTTAGTAAGATTCCATTCCCATCCCGACAATTGCGAGCTATGTTACGAACTCAATGATTGGCCCGAACCACATGGCACTGGGAAGCTGGTTTGCTGAGGGCTCTGAAGGACCTCCCCCTTTTTTTTTAAATCGTTCTCAGGGCCCTGCCAAACTACCATGATTTCTAAAAGTAAAACAACTGGGAATTTTCTTTTCGCGAAGGGGCGGGAGAGCCGTCAATTCAAACAAAAGAAATAATAGAATATAATATATATATATATATATATATATATACACACACACACACACACACCACATTTCAAAATTATTCCGTTCAAAAGTTACAGCAATTTGATTTAGGGGGACTTACTTTTTTGTTGTGTGTGTGTGTATATATGTATTATTATTATTATTGTTATTATTTCAATTCTTGTCATTGTGAGCATGCTTGTGTGGATCCCTGAAGAAGACGTATGTTTAGCATCGAACAGTGCGTCCCACAAAAAACGAAACCGAGATTAATCGATGATTTATCATAACTTAATCAAAAATACAATAGACAAATGACCTACCATTGTAAAGCTTAGAATCTCCTCTTAAATCTGAAATTACTTGGATTATTTCTCATTCACGCATGAGTGAGCAAAAAAAAATTGAAGAGGGGATACCAAAAAGTCATTTGGCGGGCTGTATTTGGGTTTCAAAAAGAAAACCACATTTAAAAAAGTTCAATATCTGCTCTTTAATTTGATACCTCAATTACAGAAAATGGTCAAGAAATAACAAAGTTCTGGTTATTTGAAATAAGGCTTGAATTTCAATAATTTCATAAAATGAAGAGGTTTTACAGGCTATATTTAGCGTTCAAACTCACTCGACACTCCGTCTTGTTGACGATCAGCCATGCATTAAGTCTTTTGTTAATCATGCGATAGCTTCTGTGGGAAACAGGTGAAAACACGTATATTTAATGAAATTATGGAAATACAAGCATTGTTTCGAGGGAACATAACTTTTTTACTTCTTGACAATTTTTTTTTGTGACCGTATCAAATTAAAGAGCAGATATTGATTTTTTTGGCATGTGACTGTCTTTTTAAAATTCAGATACGTGTACCCCCTCCCCCCCCCCGCCAAATGAGTTTTTGGTATCATTTCTTCAAATTTTTTTTGCTCACTCATGCGTGATTGAGCGAGAATAACCTAGGTAATAACAGATGAAAGAGGAGATTCTAAGCTTTACATTGGTAGGTCATTTGTCTATTGTATTTGTGATTAAGTTATGATAAATCATCGCTTAATCTCGGTTTCGTTTTTTTTTTCTGGGACGCACTGTATGTATATTTAATACCACAGATTTTGAAAAAAGGGAATATGAAAATAAAATAAAAGGTGGATCAGGTCGTGTATTATTCTTTGTGTTGGAATTGCTCTGATTGGTGATAAGAATATCAGCCTTTACGAGAGATCAAAGACTTATGAGTGCATGCTTTCATATTTATCTCTATACTGTAATATAAATAGGGCCTATTTCATTGATGTAGTAATGCAGAATAAGGTATGAGTCAGGTATGTGTATATTTTTGTGATTGAGTGACTAATAGTAGGAATATAAGTATTTATGAAGGTCTAAGTGTCTATTTTCAGATTTGTCTATTAGTGATTAGAATTTAATGAAGGAAATGTGAATGTATATTCTTGGACTTGTGTAGGCAGGTATATATATATATATATATATATATATCTACATATACACACACACACACACATATATACATGTATATTTAATACTGAAGATTAAAAAAAAATGAATATGAAAATAAAATAAAAGGCGGATCAGGTCGTGTATTATTTGAGTTGGAATTGCTCTGATTGGTGATAAGAATATCAGCCTTTACAAGAGATCTAAGACTTATAATGCATGCTTTCATATTTATCTCTATACTGTAATATAAATAGGGCCTATTTCATTGATGTATAGTAATGCAGAATAAGGTATGAGGCAGGTATCTGTATACACTGTAAAAACTGTAGTGTTAAAACTGTAGTGTTAAAACTGACACCAAGGTGTTAATAGAGGACCACACCCTGAGGTGTTAAAATTACACCCTAGAGATTGAACATAACACCAAAGAGTGTAAATGTAACAACCAAAAGTGTTGTAATAACACCTATAGGTGTAAAGCGAACACCACCAATTTAACACCGGTATAAAATAACTGGTGTGGTCCTCCATGTACACCGGTTAACACCACAGTTTTTGTTGTGTACTTTTGTGATTGTGTGACTAATAGTAAGAATATAAGTAAAAAAATTATGAAGTTATAAGTGTGCATATTCAGATTTGTCTAATAGTGATTATAATTTAATGAATGTATAGGAAATGTGAATGTATATTCTTAGATTTGTGTAAGCAGGTATATATAAGTATTTACCTAAAGTATATGTGACACGAGTGCTTGTTTTCGTATTTGTACCATTCGTAATTGGAATACAAGTAGGCAATGAAGTCATGATTAAGAGAGTTTAATTTCGGACTTCTTTCATTTTAAAAGATAGATAAGATAAATAAATGAATTTTATAAAAACATGTCTCGCAGTACAAACTGAAATGAACATGAATTACAAATAAAAAGAATTACAAGACAATAAACAATATACACTATCAACATTAGATTAGATTAAAGGGTCACTCTCGCAGTGCACTTAATTTCAATAAGGAGAAATACAAAGAGAAAACTAGGTAATGTATCCAGGCACCCCAAAAGGGGTACCTTTAGAATATTAACTTTGAATACAATCGTCCAAAGTTCACCACGAAAATGACCATGTAAATACTTAACATGAAAAAAATGATACTAAGTTTTTACTTGTAAATTAAACTAATACGATTAATAAATATTTCATGAGTAAAGTTAAATCTATCAAAATCGTACACACAGGAAACCATTAGGACTTTACTTTTACTATTAATAAAATACTTTACCATTAAGAAAATACGAAAAACTAGCATTTATATAAAAAAGAATATCAAACTATATGGACCCTAATTGCACTTAAAATTCGTAAAACCAGTGAGTAGGCTTATTTTTGTGAGATATTGCACGAAGAGAGAGAGAGAGAGAGAGGGAGAAGTAGTACATGCATATAAAGTCAACAAGCGTTGGAAAACATCTGATAGAATGAATAAGTTAAAGTTATATAAGATATAATTACAGTAAATAACACCGATATTTGTTTCAAAATGCATTGTAAAGGGTAATTTGTATTTTTTAATTATTGCTTTAATTTAAATTCCATGAATCCACGAGTTTCGCTTTTCATTTATTGATTATATGGTAACTAAGTATGTATGCAACCTTTATGTAAGCAAATTGTGGTTTAGCAATTTTTCAAATAATGCAAATGTAATACGTTAACTAAGCAAAATTTAGTTACATGTATATTAGAGACAAACAGTTGCTGGTAATCCTAATGAGCTAAAAAAAAGGATTAAGTCATATAGAATGATACATATTTAATAAAATTTAATAAATATGTTATTTTTTCCATGATTTAGTTAGAATGTTTAAACATGTAAATCAAAGTAGTGTCCTCTGGCTTTCTTAGGAGGTGTTGCAAGAAAATATTTTCGATCAATTGCAAATATTCTGTTGCAATTTTATAACTGATAGATCAAAGTTAGTTATAGCAAATCAGATTAAACTTCTTGTTTCAAGGAGTAGATTAGCAATCAATCACTAATTTTCAATTAACTGCAAGACTTATGATTGATTTATTGACCAAAAATTGACTTGCAATTGATCGCAAGTTTCTTGCAACACCCCATTAGTCATAATTCATTTTGAAATACTTATCATCTCCTTCTATAAGTACATTCCCTTCTTTCCCACTTTATCATTTTCATTTATGCACATCCCATTGAAAGCACAGAAGCGATGTTGCTGTATCGTCTGCATTCAATGCCCCTAATCTTTCAATAAATGCACCCCATTCCATCACTAGATTGTAAATAATATCTAGAGAATAAACCTCACATGCATCCCTTCGAGTACATTTTCAATCGTTATTGGGAATCATGCAATTTCCTGTAGGTTGTTCTTTCCTCGCTTGTCTCGCTCCCTCGTATCTTGATATTCTTGGACCAACGAACTCGATATAATAGTTCAATGCGTTTATATTCATAACACAGGAAAAATCAATCGATAGTTGTGGATAGTTTTAGGCCTGATGCTATAAGGCCCCTGTCCACACGGGTGGATCCAGAATTATGCAAAAAGGGGCATATTTCCCTTAGAAAAGTTTGACAAGCAAAAAAAAAAATGAAACAAAGAATTTTACAAAAATCAATGCAAATTTGTGCCATTTAAAATTTGACAAGCAAATATAAAAAGGTCCTCACTTGTGTGTGAACGACATATTCCCATTAAGAAATATTTGCTGTGACTCTCAAGGGGGGGGGACACGGATCTGATGTGCCCCCCCCCCCATTCGGATCAACCACTGCCTAGCCATTATATCTGATGAAATGAGATATGTTTCATACGCTTCCTTTTAATAGAACAATAATACGTAGGCCTGCATGCGTATACAAACATGCAGCTCAAGCATGAACGAAACTCAACTTTTAAAATGGCATTTGAAAGATATGACATTAGAGCATCTTTCAACATCAAAATGTAGACATCATAATGTAAAAAAAAGTGATAGACTTTTCAAAACTGTCCCGTTTTTTTATACGTACTGTATAGGCCTTCGCATTTAGGACCTATATATTGTTTTCTTTGTGGTAGAAAATTTGTGTGGGGGGGGCTTCAGTCCTCAAAGCTCCCCCCCCACCTAAAACCGCGCCTGTTGAAAATGAGAGAAGAGGTAAAATGGAAAGGAAGATAGGGAAGCAGCGGAATGGGAAATTGATGAAAGAATTCAATCTCTTTCTCTTCTTAGCTTATCTTCTACTTTTTTCTTTGTTTTCCTCTTTCTAATTTTGTATTTTCTTTCCTTGTTTTATTACTATATTATTGATTTGTTTATTTTGTATGAAATCGGATGTAACTTGTGTAATGTCAATCGGAAGAAACCATAAATAAATGTTAAATTGAATTGAATAATTTCTTTTTTTCTTTCTCCCTCTTTGAAAAATCTCTTTATAATAAACTGCAGTGGCAAATTTGCCGACAAGAAGGTTATTCCAAAACAACATTTACATGATTACAAAAAAACCCGCGGTAAGGTTAATTCAATTATCAACTCACGTTTCATTAATGCATATATTTTGACCTCACCGTCTGACATTCAAGTTGGAACGCGTTAATGACTATTTTTCTCAGTTTCTGGGGAAATAACAAGTCACACGATGCCATTTAGTTAAAACAAAATTTAGCACGAATTCAGTGGCGTAAAAGGAGAGGGGGAGGGGTCTAATACATTAGCATAACATATTAAAAGATAACAAAATGGCAAACAAAAGCTGGAAATGAAGAATGGAACAAGCCAAAAGCTAAATTGGAAAATGAAAAAAAGGTACAAGAAAAAAAGGAAAGAACATGACCAGGCTGCCGAGGATTGAAAATAAAGAACAGAAAGAAGGATGCTGGACGGCATATAAAAACGTGTATGAAGTCTATTATAAATTTTATGCAATAACAGTTAGAATGATTGAAGTTAGCCGAAAAGTAGTGATGGCTGAACCAAGTGAAAGCCAAAATACATTTGTTGGCGGTCTTCAGTCTCCCGACTTTTCGGCGTAGATTACACCATTTTGCTAAAGCTTGTTGCCCAAACTTAATAAATAAAAATTGTTATACGATTCTTTTTTCAAGTGTAACTTTAACTAAAAAGTTTCTATACTAATTTTCACGTGTAGACTCAAATATTATGAAATGCTTTTTTAGACGACACACGTTCATTATGACCACAAAGACGATGATATTTTATTACATGTATTCCTACGTTGTGGTGCTTTCTTTACTGTTGTGCAATCAAAATGCTTTAATCAGAATAAATCAGAAAAAGTAATGAAAGCTAATGAATTCTTATGCATTATCATTGTAATATCAAAGTCAGTAGCTTTTTGCACGATCCCGCTCAGTGGAAGTTAGAACATAAGTATTTGTCATCATCATAAACGTCTACCCTACTGTTTGAGGCACGTATTGCATTCTGGCCCCATTTCGAAAAAAAAATCACGTAATAACCACGTTCCAAAGGACTTGATTGAAAATTAATTAACAAGAAGTCACTGCAGGTGACCGGTGTAGAGTGCAAGACAAGGGTTGTTTTCGTTCATGTTTACCATTCCGTCACTGTGTTCCAAGTCCCTCCATTGCGCTTGGCGTGCTTTGTTCCTTGACAAGAATGACTCTGACCATCGATGACCATAATGATCAACGATGAAAACCTGACTCGGCGTCAGTCGTCAAACCATGATGTCCACTTGCTGCATCAAAATCGTGTGACGTATCTGCAAAAGAAGATTTCGTGAATGCATTTAAAAAAATAGGTAAATAAAGATAGCACAGCGAGAATAAATGATAAGTTTTAGAAAATCAATCAGATAATAGTTTACATTTTTTCCCTTTTCTTCAAATCGTGCAAAATCAGGCAAATTGTATTTTCTGGTCAAGTCATCAATGGTTATGGCACAGTCCGAATCTCCACGAGTAAACAGTTGATATCTATTCGATTTTGTGGTATGCTATCCTAGTATCCATACAGTTCAGGAAGTGGGCTACAGGGGCACGTGCCCCCCCCCCCATCGGCTGACAAAAAAGGGGGAAAGGAGAAAAAGAGGGAGAAAGGGAAAGAAATGTAATGGGAAAGAAGAAATCATTGTTCATTATAGTGTTATTATTATAATTATGTTATGTTATATTACATTAAAAAATTCATTTTTTCTAACTTTATGAAACGTAATTTGCTCAGGGCCTATGTATTTATTGTTCGTGGGGCTCGCATTGTCCGTTTGACGAGATATATAATCATGTTGTAGTAAAACCTCCCGTTTTCAAGTCAATATACACCAAATATATTTTCTCGCACTTCGAATTATTATCGTTTTATGTAGTGACATATGTTTCTTTTTCATGTCTACTTAAAGGGATGGTCCAGGCTCAAGATATTTATATCTCAATAAATAAAGTAAAATTCACAAATCAAAATGCTGAAAATTGGATCAAAATCGGAAAACAAGTAACGAAGTTATTGAATTTTAAAGATTTGCATTATTCCAGGGAAACACTTCTAAGCATGTCTTTATGAATCTTCATTAGGTGGAGCGTTGTGGCCCAGTGGATAAGTCTTCTGACTTTGAAACAGAGGGTCGAATCCCAGCCATGGCGTAATTTTCTTCAGCAAGAAATTTATCCACATTGTGCTGCACTCATCCAGGTGAGGCGAATGAGTACCCGGCAGGATTAATTCCTTGAATGCATGAGCGCTGAAAGGTTGCTCGAGCTAAAGCCGGGGTAGTAATAATAAAAACAACGCGCCTCGGAATAGAATATTTCTAGATAGATGGCGCTATATAAATGCCTATTACTATTATTATTGTTAGGCTGATGATGTCATATCCCCACTTGTTCTTTTGTATTTTTATTACATGAAATTAGGTTTATTCAAAATGTTTTTATCAAGAACGAAAACAATTCGATTGACAACTGATTAAGTGCATTATTTATTTATAGCTGCAACTTATTTCATCATAATGGAGACACAACATTTACAAATATATTAAAAAATGAAACATTTATGATTTCATGTAATAACATAAGAAAAAGGAAAGTGAGGATGGTACATCATCAGCCCACCTAACGAATATTCATGACAATGTACATATAACTGTTTTCACAAAATATTTGTTATCCAATTTTGATGAAATTTTCAGCATTTTGCTTTGTGAATTTTACCTTATTTATTTAGATTTAAATATTTTTAGCCAAGACCATCCCTGTAAATGGAATGCCCCATATAAGGTCCTGATATAAAACATTTCCTATCCGTGCTTACGTTCGCATTAGTGGATTGGTGAAATATGTCTTCTCTTCATGAATTTCTAGTCCTTAAAATGTCCCTTTTCCTGATTTGAATTAAAAAAAAAGTCATCTTGCGCTCCGTGCTCGCATCATTTGGTTAGTGAAATACGTATGGTCTTCGTGAATTCCTACAAACAAGCCTTAGAATGCACCTCTTCATGTCTTAATTTCCTAAATTTTCAGCTTGCGCTTCGCGATCGCAATATTTCAGTGAGATGCGTATGTTAATCATGATTACAATGACTAGTCCTTGTATTTAGATGTAATTCTAACAAAATCTGCAAGCTATTGGTACTCGCATTAGCTGGTGAGATATGTATACTCTTAATGGATTCCTAAAATATAGTCCTTAAAATGCTCATGTTTGGGGTCAATATATACACAAATTTCGGCTCACGCTTTGTGCTCGCATTGTTTGTTTAGCGAGACAGGTACGTGTCATAATTTTAAAAATTTGCTTATAATGTCCCTTTTTAGGTCTGAATATAAATTACAATTTCAGCTCGAGCTTCGCGCTTGGATCAGTGAGATACCTATCCTTTAATGTCACTGTCCGTAAAATGTCTCTATTAGGTCAGTATACCTGGCAACTGAGCGCGCTCTCATT
Source organism: Lytechinus variegatus (assembly GCF_018143015.1). Classification (NCBI taxonomy): domain Eukaryota; kingdom Metazoa; phylum Echinodermata; class Echinoidea; order Temnopleuroida; family Toxopneustidae; genus Lytechinus; species Lytechinus variegatus. The sequence goes on from NC_054750.1 coordinate 14,736,231, forward strand.
AAGTGACTCAAAATTTTTGCTGGTGCCCCCATGCCGTGACCCACGTTACGCCACTGGTGTCTGGGGAGCGTTTCATCAATATTTTCATCTGACAAGTTGTCAGATCTGACATCTTTCCATGATTTTGATTGGCTGTGAGGCACTGTTCCTAGGGTAACTGTCGGATAAAATGGGACTTGTCGGATAAAACGTCCGACAAGTCCTTTCATGAAACGCCCCCAAGGTATTGCCTTACCACGTCACATACATTACATTGTGAACATTATTAAGAAACTTACGTAGCTCTATGTAGCGTATCTAAAGGTAGATGGTCTCCTTGTCCCCTGGGGTTTGTTGATGAATACCTCTCTGCTCCTCCGTTCGTCTTTAGTCTTTTCGTCTGCGGCAAGTGGTCTTTTATCACTATCCCATTATGGTAAGGGTAATGTAGATGTTGTCCGCCATACCCATGATAACCATTGGTTGATATTGCTTTTGAATAATCAAGATTGGTGTTCGTTCCAGCTGAAGAATGGGTCGGACCGTCAGAGGAAAACTTCGGAGCCTCAGAGTCGGAAGTCAAACCTTTACTTCTTGACGTCCTTTCACCATTTCCAGCCTTTGTTCGTGTGTAGTTTACATACAGTGGGTGATCTTGCATCTGTGTGCTCTTTACTTCATCAAACAAGCCTCCATTGCGTTCGATTTGGTAGCTATCAAGGTATGGATATTTTCTCTACAATAATATATTGGGGAAAATAGTTGAGATATTCCTATCTAAAAAATGTATAGCTTGTACGAATACTTTATCAAAAGACAGTTTAACATTGTTTTTTGTAAAGTTATTTAGAATGATCATGTCATACATCTCGTGGCTATGTAACTTTAACATGTTACATCCATATGAAATGAAATGGAGAGCTATACCATTATCAAATCCAATCTATAGAGTATTTGGTAGGGCGCCCTCTTCTTCCCTTACAGAGTGCTTTATAATTTGCTCCACTAGCACTAAGGCCTACACATGGTCACCATTCAACAGCCACAGCATTTCAAGAGACCAGTTGAGCAATACAAATAGTTCATTGACAAAATAAATGGGCCTTATTTTGATAAGGACTGTCTATAAAAGCAGTCGGGATGCTAAAGCATAATGACACAACTTGGCACATTGTAAGTAATAGGCCATTCTCCTCGTGTTTTGACACAAAAACATCTTTCTTCATGAGAGAGAGATACTGCACGGCTGCTAAATGCAGCTAGTTCGAGGATTAGATAAGAATTTAGTAATCTAATTGTAAAGTGTAATTGTAAAAAGTGAAAACTAACACTGTAAGACTCGGATGTCGTGGGGTTATACACGCTTTCCTCGTAATACTTTCTCCACCTTGAGTTCACGTAGGCCCGACTGCCGAGAAGGACAATGACTACGGTCACGATGAAAACACCAGAGGCTATCCCAATAGCCAGGTAAATTCCTTTTCCAGTTACTGGATCATCTAGGTAGGCATAGAAAATATATGGCACAGTATGGTATTGTGTGACTTGATGTCTACCTCGCAGTACCCCAGTGACTACTACTGTTGAGTCAATGCATGTCCTACTTGTCATGGATATAATGGGTTCGAAACCAAGCTTTAGTCCCATATCAAATACATTTTTAAATGGAGGTTAATCGTGCCTTGGAACTAAGTGCTTAGTATTTAAATTGGCGCTAGAACGTGATGATCATATGTTTTGTTCTTGCAGGACCAGTATCCCGAGGAGCATCGGGAGATTTTTCGAAAATGGGCTTTCGGAGATCTCCCGCCGAAATCAGGAGAGTTGGAGTCTCTGTAGAGGGTAATGATCAAATGTTTCATTCTTGCAGGGCAGGTATTCCGAGAGGCATTGTGATAAAAATATTTAGCCTTGGTATAAAGTAAAACGTTATCGCTTAAAGCATTTGTGTCTATTTCCCTTTAAGAAGAAGTCTAGTATGCTCCGAACAACTTTACCCATCTGATGCAAGACTGATTCTTTTTCTTAGGAGATATACTATGTCCAGAAATCATATTGTCTCTGGCATGTCTGGTGTGAACATCTAATACTGAATTTTCGAAATCCAGAATCAAATTCTGACAAATAATAAACATGCATTCATATACTAATTGGATTTCAACCGTCGTTGATTGGAAATTAAAATGACTGATTATCTGATCAGTTAGAAATCCAAAGAAGCTTCATCATTTTATGTTACGTCCCGTGTAACTTAAAAACAAACCATCTCATGCCAAAACGGATCGATTTAGAGTTGATTTTTTTTTTCAAACAGGCCTTCTTAGATGGATATTTCTGCATACTATGCATTTAAAGCTAAATATCCAAACCTACTTTGATTTTTTTATTAGTCATTGTAAGATGCCTAAAGGAAATATGAATATTCTTTAATTTCTAAATCGTATGATAAAAGAAGTCCAAAATAAAGGAAATATTTTTAAAAAGCTATATCCTTTGCATTTGATAAAAATTAGACTGCCGAAATAGTTAGTTACTTACCAGGATCAGAATTCTCAGAATGATCTAGGGAAATGAGGAGAAAGTTAGAAACTGTTCGTTTAGTAAGAACTTTTGATTTATTTGAAACTACATTTCTTTAAAAGAGACCTCGTTTTCCAAGCACGTTTGACAGTTACGTTTGTTGTGTGTATCCTGACTGCGCATAATTATGATACTTACATATATACATGTATCATACGTCACAATCACTGGCCAGTCCATCAGCGGTACGTACGTATGACTTGATGTGCTCCTTGGCTCCATACAGCATTTTCATTGCGCATTTAGAACATGAAACCGATTAACGAGTCTACTTCCTGAATGTTTAATCCTCTTTATAATACTTAATTAAAGGGATGGTCCGGGCTGAATATATTTATATCAAAATAAATATAGTAAAATTCATAGAGCAAAATACTGAAAATTCCATCAAAATCGGACAACAAATAATGAAATTATTGAATTTTGAATTTTATCGATATTTTGTGAAAACCATTGAAAAAATTATATATACATCATCATGAATATTCATTAGGTGGGCTGATGATGCCATATCCCCACTTTTCGTTTTCTTATGTTATTACATGAAATCATAATTGTTTAATTTTTTCATACATGTATAAATGATGTGTCGCCATTTTGATGAAATAAGTTGCGACAATAAATAACTAATGCACTAAATCAGTTGTCAATTCAATTGTTTTAGTTCTTGGTAGAAATTTTTGAAATAAACCTAATTTCATATAATAAAATACAAAATAACTAGTGGGGACAGGGCATCATCAGTCCATCTAATGATTATTTATGAATACATGCCTAGAACTGTTTCACCAGAATAATGCATATCTATTATTCAATAACTTCGTTACTTGTTATCCGATTTTTATGAAATTTTTCAGTATTTTGCTTTGTAAATTTTTTCGGCGCATACTCTATTTATTGAGATATTAATATCTCCAGCCTGGACCATCCCTTTAACTGTACATTCTATAGAGTCTGATTATAATTACTTTGATACTGAATGCATTGAAACATTATGTTGCTATTAGCCCCATATCTTATTAGATTTACTGCCTTTTTGCTAAGTTTTGGCAGTTGCCAGTGTTCGAACCCATTTGTACAAAACAGAGTGACAAAAGGCTAAACAAAATATTAATTATAATCTGAAGCCCACTTTTCTATCTAAGAGTTTTTTTTTATTCCCAACAAAATTTTGTGATGACTTTTTACTTACTTTGAAAACAGAAACGACCAGGAAGTACTTCAGGGTAGAGGTCACGATATCCGGGTAAACATTTGCATGTGAACCCACCGGCCATGTCGTGGTTGATGCAAATTGCGTTTGAAGAACAATCATTTGAAATGGGATCTGAACATTCGTCCATTGTCAAAACTGTGACATAATGAGAAATCATTAGTATTTCTACATTTTGCACATCAAGTAAGTTTTAAGAATTCAATTATATAAGATTACAAAAGTATCTGGTAGATATCAAACAAAGCTTTTTTTCTTCAAATAGGCAAAACCTCAACTCAATTAGCATGTGTATAGTTACCGAAAAAAATGATATCGATCTCATTGACTAATCTGATCAACCAACGTTGTAATCAGTATATACTTTTACACCTTCTTTTAAACAATTGAATTAATACTGTACCATATACTTTGTAATTTTATGTAACTAAATTCTTGAAATAAATCGTTAGGATTGTAATGACGGTGATGATGCTGATCAGTATAATGCCTATCACTGAGTACAAAATTTTGATTGTCGTGATCTTTATAAAACAAAAGTAGCAGTATAGTTTCCAGTCATGGTAATGAAAATACCAATCAATGAATGAATCATAAAAGAATCAATTACCACAATGATTGGAGAAAAAGTAGGGGGATCAAATAAAGAAAAATACCTTGACATATGTTGATCAACATGACATGTGAATATATTAAAAATAGAAGGCGGTTTCCGGGTAGAACTCTGTATTAACTCTGTTTACATTGATAAAAAGGATTTGAAACCCCATCCAACAATACCCTAGGGTTGACCTTGATTCGTATGCGTAAAATCAATTGAGGAAATCTATAACATACCTTGTAGTGAAGGAACATCACGATCCACCTGGAAGATGGTACTTGTGGTAGAATCAAGTATTCCGTTATTACTGTCTAGGTGCTGCTTTAGGGTCATACTCAGCTCGTCAGCAAGTACTTCCGGGTTAAATTCGGGTGCTGTCCCAAAGACGAGTCTGTAGGTGATTATCAAACTGCCGCTCGTGATACTGATAATAGTGACGTCATCGATGCTGTTATTGACTGACCCAATGGTCGACATGATCTTGGAATGGTAACAATAATATAAGAATAAGATAAGAACTCTATTGATCTCAATACGGGAATCTATATGCGATACTCATGTTGGCGAAGCTTATATAGGAATATATTAAGTTTGACATCATTAAACATAGCTTGCCATGCAGGATATACGACGTCATATTACTTGGCTCATATCGATCCACTGCATTCGAATCAATAATAAACATGATAAAGATATTGCCCCTTTCAGTAGCTACGCGCGTTTTGAAACTGGATTTCAATGTAGCATTACCTGTTGTGAAAATGTCGACTCAATTTGCTGGAAATCTGAGCTACTTGTGTTTCCCAGTTCTTCAGAGAATATGGCTTCCGAGCCGTTGATCTCCAGCACCGTAATGGTTCCTTCCAGATTAACGGCATCTTATCAAGAATTGACAATCGAATGGAAATGATTAAGCACAAACTGATTCAACCAAAGGCATATCTGTTCCCGAGATGACATTGACATCTGACAATCCTTTTTAGGATTACCAGCATCATTATCATACTATTCCATGAGTTAGGCATCGTAGACGGCCAAAGGCATAACCCAACAGATGTCGTAAGGAGATTGTAAAGACATCATAAGATGCCCTTGCACTGATCGTAGGATACTTATACATTCTACGTTGTTCTCACAATGCGATTGGACAGCTTCTCCTTTCATTACAATGAATATTTTCCCAGAGATACATAGTCCTTCACCAGGGGCCCGTTGCATAAAACTTTTTACCTGAGAAAACTCTGGTAAAAACTGAAAACTAAGGTTAGTCTGATTTCTGCCATTGACTTTAACACAGGGCAAAAACTCTGGTAAAAGCAACCAGAGTTTTCTCAGGTAAAAAGTTTTATGCAACGGGCCCCAGGGTTCCGTAACACAAAGGTGAACGATCGATTGCTATAAGTTCAAAGAACAATTCTGATTGGTTCATAGTCAGTCTACTTGGCAAAATGGGTATGCAACGATGATCTTGATTGGTCGTTTCATTTAGCATTCAATCGTTAACCTTTGTGTTACGGCGCCCTCATATACGTACCACGACACTGATTGTTGTCCATTTCTCGAACTTTTCCTGGGGCACAGTCACAAGCGGATTCCCCGTTCACACTGTTAGTAGTACATATTTCATCGATGGAACAGGCGCCTCTGCATGAATCTAGAATAACATATAGGTAATCCTTGCATATTATACGAATTCACAAGAAAATAAGCACATTAAGCTGTCCATAGGAATTATAAGTAGATTACCGAATATTTCTTAAGATAAAAGTAAATTGTGTTTTATTAGTATACACTAGTTAATGGAAATTACAATTAATGAAATGCTATTTCTACACGAACCCTCCCCCCTTCAAAAACATTCTTTTGATGTCACGGTCTATTTAAACCCCGTCTTCGAATCAGAGTGTGATGCTTTTCCGTATTTTATGGTTCTTTACTTTCTATAATTCTATGTATATCAAGATAAAAGTAAATACCTCGCAAAAAAATGTAAGATATGACATGGCTTAACCGCGTTTCCTTTTCAGATAGTAATAAGTAATTCCTGTATATGAATAGCGCTTCTGACATAAATGACTGAATAATTCTTTCCATACCATGCATACGGTCTGTATTATGTATGTTTTCGTTCAAATTTGGATGAATATTCGTGATACTTTGGATGTTGTCTCATAGAACCTTGCGATGATGCTTCGCACCACCCTTTTATTATTGTCATATTTTAAATACTCTTTGAATTTTTTTTACTGAAATAAAAAGCACGAATAGCAAAATCTATACAATTCTATGGGATCTCCATCAGCAATGACATCTTCCAAATTAGAATTGGAGGGTTAAAATGATTCAAAATTTTCAGTCAATATAACTAGTCTACTACACAACATACCTGAACACACCGCTTGTGCTGTCAAAGAACCCCTTACACAGCGGCATGTGTCATTGGATCCACAGTACTGGCCTTCGCTACACACTGCCGAACCACACGACTCTAGAAAATAAAATAAAATACAACATAACTGAATGAAACTAGTGCGGCTATGCCGGGTCATAAGCCAATTGTTTTGTAAAATTTTTACTCATTTTCTTCAACATTTGCATACATTAGTACCAACAATGCATATGACATTTTCATTTGTTTAATAAAGAGTCAAACGATAAAATGCGTTGATAAATGACATAGATGCCGTTGCGGAAATCGAGCCCCGGATTTTATGTATGTATTCAGGCGCCGATACCACTCGGCCAATGTACTATACTGTTATCAGAGAGTTTCCAATCGCACGTGGACATATAGGGTGACCAATGATCATATGATGGAATGAAAATCCGACCATCGCAAAACACTGAGCAGGTCAAAAGGGCTGAATGTGAATGCCAATGTTTTAATATCTAATGCTGATAGCATGATATGAGTTCTACTCTATATAGCTACCGCCCACTACCCTCCATTCCGGGGATCCAATTGGGACATTAAGAAATTTGACAGGAACATTGCCAACACCAGGTCGAAACAATCGAGCACAAAAGATTACGAAATACATGCATCACTATAGTTTTGCATCATTCTCACTATGGTCGGGGAATACACCTCAATACACCACATCGAAGTTGAGATGGAGACGCCAATATTGACAATTTTCTCACCTAGACATTGTGGAATGTCATTCTGCAGTTGACCTGTATTGGTACAGATGATGTTAGCGGGTTGAGTGACGTTACCACTTTCACAATTAAATTGGCAAAGTGTCCCGACAGCTACACGGCCTCCGGAATGGCACTGGGAAGACGAAAGCGGAGTAGAATAGACTGGAATGTTGCACATAACCTCTGTCGTGGAACATAGCAAAATGTAGAAATTTGAACTATAAAAATTCGATTTGACATATTGATAGATTAATAGTACTAATAGATTTTAAACAAGAAAAACTTATCAGTGTAAATGCAATAGGGGGATGTTAACATTTGATTCATATAAATGAATAGTCCAATTAAATGTTATAAATATATGTTCATATGAACGTTATTGAATGTTAATTCTCCAAGTTTTTAAACTTCTACTACTACCAGTATTATTATTACTACTACTAAATACTAACTACTACTACTACTACTTCTACTACAACTACTACTATAGTAGTAATAGTAGCAGTAGCAATATTAGTAGAATTACTATTAGTAAGAGTAGCAGAAGAAGGAATAGTAGTGGTGGTGGTGGCGGTGATGGTTGTGGTGGTAGTAGTAGTAGTAGTAGTAGTAGGGGTAGTAGTAGTAGCAGTGGCGGACCGTGACCCGGAGGAGACAATAACATTGGAGGGCACTGTATTGTTTGTGAATAATGCTGTGCCCCTCCAATGCTTTGTCTCCTCCGGGTCACGGACCGCCACTGAGTAGTACTAGTAGTAGTAGGGGTAGTGGTAGTAGTAGAAAACAAACAACTGTAATACCTGCGCAAGTGAGGTCGTTGCCAGAAAATGTGCCATCTGCGCGACAGAACCGTTCTGCGTTTCCACTCTCAATGACACCGGAAGTACATGAAAATTCACAGGAAGTACTGTATATCACCGATGACCCAACATCGCATGTTGACGTTACAGAGTCAAAAGTCGATGGCACATCACACAAGACATCTACAATATGAATGAAAGTGGGGTTTTAGTATTATAATACCTTAGATAAGTTGTTAACATTGCCACATTAATATTTTTCTAGGACATCTACCACTCTATACTCATAATTTTATCTGAACTATATCTTACAAAGTATGGATGTTGCTTTCTCATGCAGTGGCATATATTAAATTTCATTACTACCCTATCATATCTAATTGCATCGATTATATCTTATTTATATTAGACAAAGGTGAGGCCAGACATTGAGACTTATTCTAATGGTTAGAACATAGGACCTATGGTTGTGCGATTGTGAATCCGCCACCTCCCCTCCGCTATTGTCTCAAAAGGCGCAATGGCAATTGCTGTCTTGTATAAGGTCAGCCACTATGACTAATTAGATTAACTTAGAAGTTCATAGGGAGTTACCCAAACAAAAAGAGATTTGGAATATCATTAATAAAACTTACTTGCACAACTTGGCAATTCGGCCGATAAAGCTCCACTTCCAGTGCAGGTCACCAAATTGGATCCTACCAGATTATACCCAGTATCACATGCAAAAGTACAAGTGGTGTTGTAGCCGATGGAGGATCTTGGTGAACAGTTGCCATCGACTGAACTAAGATGTGATGGAAAGTCATCGGGAATGATACACGTAACGTCTGAAATAAAGCATATTACTACACTCACTTTGGAGTTTTGTCGTATATATCAATAGCTATACAACTGCTAAAATTTATGTATTAATTCACAAATCATATATATCTTTTAAAAAGCATTATACATCATGATTTGTGAATTGAGGGCGTTGTTGGCTCCTTTGCGTAACGCGTCTGCCCGTCGAACCAAAGATCGTGGGTTCGAGTCCAACCCGGGCGGATGACTGAAACCAGTGAGTTGTGTGTAAACGTCTCTCCCATGTTTCATAGATCATGCAGGCTATGTTACAATGGAAAACCCTCTGTCCCTCGGATAGGACGTTAAATGGAGGCCCCGTGTATAGGAGAGTCACCACCTTTGCATGTTAAGAACCCAATGCAGAATTCGTATAAGAGTAGGGGGAAACCCCGGTGTAGTGGTCCACCTGCACTCCCCCCCAATCAGTTATATCGGGAGAAGAGACCTGCAGGTCATAGTGATTCAGTTCGCTTTTCGCCTCCCAGGCACAGGTGACACCAAACACATAATAATAATCATCAAATTCATGTTTGGCAAATGGGTAACAAAATGAAAGGTCATGACGATTAACCTGCAGACGACTTGATCTTTAAATATTATATAATCACCTGTACAGTTTGGAATGTTTCCAGACAGCTGCCCACCTTCTGTACATAATAATGTTTCAGCACCAGTTGTCCTGTATCCAGTATCACATTCATAGGTACAGGATGTATTATATTCTATCGTAGATCCTGATGAACATTGACTTTCTGTTGCACTAACATATGGCGGAAAGGCGTCAGGAATCGAACAGGTCACAACTATAAATTACAAATGTGTAAAGAAAATGCCGGGGCGTAACAGGGGTCAGTGGAAGGGGGAGGGGGCAAGAGCCAAACATTTTCCCGGTCATATCATGATGTGAAAAGCCCTGGCGTAGTGAGCAAAAAAAATCGAGGATGGTTAGATATGCTGTATTTGCTTAAAAAAAAATTGCGAGCGAGCAAACAAAAATTTTGAAATGGTATTTTTCACCCCAATCTTGCCTTTTCTTTCCTCTCCTTTTTTGCTTGGTCGTTATCTTTTATTTGTTTAATTCTTTTTTTTTTTGGGGGGGGGGCATAAAGCCCCCCTCCATCTGTTTGGCACTGGTGAACAGGATTTTTCGTGAGAGTTTGTGCGAAGCTCTATGAAGAGAAGTGTGATGGGTAAAAAAAATATTAAAAGAAAATAGGAGGCACTGCAGTGGTGCGCATGGCAAAAGTTCATATCCCTGATAAGACTAAACCCCACCCCTTCGACATGATAAATCCGTGGCGCATTTTTTTTACCGCCGGCGTCGCTTGCTGACTTTTTACTTTCAGGTCTCGTGCAATTTTTGAGACAAAAATGCGATCCCCGGTACGCGTTTCCGAAATCATGCAACGTGTTGTAAGTGCATGGAGACCCCAAATCGCTCAAAAACGTGAATTCGCTTTTTACAAATCCAACGCAAATAGTGGTTTAACCAACAATTCATAAATTATCATAATTCTTCCTTTTAATCTTTATAATCAATTGATTTCATCTTGTTTACGGTCATAATAAATTTCCCAACAATTTTCGTTGCAAAATAAAGAAGCAAAAAGAAAACAAGTGTGGAACGCCTCTTGCAGTCTCGCCTGAATAGGCCTACGCGATTTGATATAGCAGCAGTGCTGACTTTGCTTGTCATATGATAAAAAATGGTCTTTGACCATGATCATGTGACCTAAGACGTGTACAAACAATAATTAATACTTGATTAGCTTTATGTCTGTTTCATGAACTAGATCCATAAGCTTTCAAAGCCATGATTCTAATTCAACAAATACCCCTAACACGGCCAAAGATTATTGACCTTACATGACCTTTGACGTTGGTCATGTGACCTGAAACGCGCACAGGATATTCAGGAATACATAGTTGCTCTTATGTCCAAGTTTCATGAACTAGATCCATGAACTTTTAAAGTTGTGATGACAATTCCACAAATACCCCAACATTACCAAAGTTCCTGGACCCTAAATGACCTTTGACCTTGGCCATGTGACCTGAAACTTGCACAGGATTTCAGGGATAAATTGCACAGTGATAATTTCACAAATGCCCCCAATATGGCCAGAGTTCATTGACCCAAATGAACTGCCATGTGGTGAGGTCTAGCGGTGGAGCCACCGAAATCTTACGAGATTCTGCCATTTTAAACCTGGAAGATGGCCAATTTCAATCAAACCACGGATTTGTCGTACAAAACACATTACTTCAACGTAATGGCATGATTTAAACCAAACATTTTGAGGGGATACAGCATAGAACATTTCCTAAAACGTCCCGAGCGAAGCGAGAAAATTTGTTTGCCTTATGAAAACGAAATTCTAATTGAAAGGGCATATCTATACCTTGGCTATATGGACACCGGCAATGCTTGGGCTGTACCCCCGGAACCTCTCAAAGTTCATTATATTTTTTGTCCTGATTGCGACCGTTATTGCATGAAATTTAGCAAGCTACTATGAGACTTCATACATATACGCAACCCGATTCTTTCTTCGTGTTCTTCCCGTTCTTCGTTTTGTCCTCGGCAGCCCGATCGTGTTCTTCACCCCCCCCTTTCAATTAAGATTTTATGTAAGCTCATTCCATTCGAACTAATTTCCCATATCTTTTGGCCTCTCTTCTTTCCCTTTCCAGCCATAAATTCCCATTCCATTTTGCCTTTTTTTAATTGCTCACTTCTTCTTAGTATTGCAGGACGATTGAATTTGTTCTTTCTTTCCCTTTTCTTCTTTCCTCTTTTCCTTCCCTTTTTCTTTCTCCCTTTTCCCATTTTCCCCGATGAGCTTCGCCCGGGAGGGGGGGGGGGCAGACGGACATCGGCCCCGCCTGTTACGCCAATAATCAATTGAGGAAGCTTTGATATTTACGCAGAGTAGAAAAGATATCATGATGGTTAGATCTTGGCGCACTCATTTCTCTGTAGATTACAAACTAAGTTATCTGGTACGACATCAGGATCCACATCCAAGTGTTAAATTCACATCTACCAAATTGATTTATGCCGAAGTGGATGCCAAACAGAAAAAAAATATAAAATTTAAGGTACCTGAGCATTTATCGCGTGTTATTATCTATGATATAATAATAATATTTATGAATACATAAAATACCTGTGCAGTTAGGAAGGTCCATTGTCAGCTCTCCACTTTCTGAACATGATAATGAGGAAGGACCCGTTGTCATGTATCCCTTTTCACACTCATAGGTGCATGATGTATTATATTCTACAATAGCCCCAGAAGAACATTGGGTGTCCACTGCACTCAGACGTGACGGGAAGACATCGGGGATGGAACAATTCACAACTAGACGAAAAGGGATTTAATACGGTCAGAATTTAGTTATCGAGATATTAATTGTCCCGCGTGTGGCAATAAAACAACAATAAAAAAGACGTTTTGAAATTGCCACCTTTTCTTTTTCGCTTTTAAGAATAACATGTCCATTTTCAAAATCATTCTGGGCAGTCGTCTTCTACATATTCTAAGATCATATGTTGACAAAATACGCTATTTTGTTACATCAAGAAAAAAGGAGCAAAAAAAAGTGATGCATTTCCGTTGGTCATAGAATGGGTTAATCGTCAGCTTATGTCGCTTAGGAACAATGGAATGAATGAAAATGCCTTAATCGATGTTGCTTTATTCACATTCATTATACTATTGAAGACCAGCTATCACACATCAACTTCGCGCATTCTTTTTGGTCGTTTGGCTGTAACTCTGACTAAGGAAATACCTGAGCAGGTAGGAAGATCGATCGACAGTGTTCCACTTTCTAGACAAGTTAACGTTGTAAGATCTGTAGTTTGGTATCCAGTATCACATATATAAGCACACGATGTACTATATTCTATGATAGATCCAGATGTACAGTCATCCCCTATTGCAATGACATTTGGCGGGAAGTCATCGGGTATAGAACAGGTCACAGCTATCAATCATAAAGGGGAAGAAGGAAACAAATATATTGTATATGAATTAGACATTCAATTCATTAGTAAACGAAATAAATGGACAGTATGTCACTCGCCTTGCTCAAAGTGACGCTCACAGCATGCATACACTGGGGAGAAGTCAACTGAAATTAGGGCATCTTCGGGGATGGAACAGTTAACAACTAGTTGAAACAATCTCATGTCAGTGACATGTCAGAATTTGGTTAGATATGATTTGCCCGAGCCCGGGCGTGCCGGATATAGCAATCAAACTACATGACAAAAATCATCTAATATTAACAAATCTAAAGTGTAAATGAACAATTTTCATGGGTAACTACAAACAGTCCTTATGGTCTGTTTTCCATCAGGCCTGAACGTATATTAAACATTTTCGCACTCGCAGTAATTTTTTAGTTACAAACACATCTTGTTCACGATCACAATCATTGCTCAGAATGTTCAATTTTCAGGACAAAAATACATGCAATTTCCTTTTTAAAAAATAGCTCGCGCTCGTACTATTCAATTAGGCCTGACATTATTCATTTGTTTTGTAAGAATAAAACTAAGAAATGACTGGTAGGAATTATACCCCTTAAAAAGAAACAAATAAAAATCAACTTTGAGCGGCCGATCAGGGAAAATATGGGAATTTTTTTTTCTCCCCCCCCCCCTATTGGCGAAAGTTCGATCCACTCCTGAGTTAAAAACTAGTCGAAATACATTCACATGTCAATCACATGTCAGAACTTGGTTATAAATACATCATAATTTGCCCGAGCCCGGACATGCCGGATGTATAATAAAATGACATGAGGGAAAACATATAATATTAACAAATTTAAAGAGTAAACAATTTTCATGTCTGAAAAAGCAACATGTCTGGATGCATTCAAAATCTAGTTTGACATTAATATTCTTGGACCTTGAGTCATTGAAGACATTGGACGCCATTTTACTACTTTTAAAGAAAGTATTGCAAAATCGAAGGTGGTGGTGCATTTCCACTTTCTATAAAATGATTAAATCAAGAACAATCTAATTGTTTATCATGCTTCAACAGCATTCCACCCTCGCCCCTACATTATGTTACATTTCATTTTTGACCAACTGTAATTTAGTGTTCTTGAATGATTTTAAGATCATATGAATCGTTCTGAGACCCGTCAAAGTACTGAATGCCACCCATCACACATCAACTTTGTGCTTTCTTTCCGATCATTAGGTTGTAACATTCATTAAAGAAATACCTCTGCAGGTAGGAAGATCGATCGATAGTGTTCCACTTCCTAGACAAGTTAACTGTGTAAGATCTGTAGTTCGGTATCCAGTATCACATTTATAAGCACACGATATACCAATATCTAGGATAGATCCAGATGTACAGTCATCCCCTATTGCAATGACGTGTGGCGGCAAGTCATCAGGTATAGAACAGGTCACAACTATAAATAATAAAGGGGAAAAAGGAAACAGAAATATTCTGAATGAAGACGTTCAATTCAATTATATTGACATGTTAATTCTCATGGTGAACCGTATAGTATTATTCCAACATGATAATGAGGAAGGACCCGTTGTCATGTATCCCTTTTCACACTCATAGGTGCATGATGTATTATATTCTACAATAGCCCCAGAAGAACATTGGGTGTCCACTGCACTCAGACGTGACGGGAAGACATCGGGGATGGAACAATTCACAACTAGACGAAAAGGGATTTAATACGGTCAGAATTTAGTTATCGAGATATTAATTGTCCCGCGTGTGGCAATAAAACAACAATAAAAAAGACGTTTTGAAATTGCAACCTTATCTTTTTGGCTTTTAAGAATAATATGTCAACATTCAAAATCTGTCTTGGTAATCGTCTTCTACATGTTCTAAGATAATGTATCGACAATATACGCTATTTTGTTACTTTCAAGAAAAAAGGAGCAAAATAGAAAATGATGCACTTCTACTTGTTATAGAATGGGTAAACATGGTAAATCGTCAGCTTATTTCGCCTAAGAACTGAATGAATGACAATGCTTCAATCGATGTAGCTTTATTCACACTACAGTTTTATTGAAAGGATTTGAAGATCGTGCGAATATTTCTAAGACCCGTCAAAGTACTGAAAGCCAACCATCACACATCAAATTTGCGTTTTCTTATTGGGTTGTATCTTTGACTAAAGAAATACCTGTGCAGGTAGGAAGATCGATCGATAGTGTTCCACTTTCTAGACAACTTAAATTTGTAAGATCTGTAGTTTGGTATCCAGTATCACATTCATAAGCACACGATGTACCATATTCTATGATAGAACCAGATATACAGTCATCCACTATTGCAATGACATGTGGCGGCAAATCATCAGGTATAGAGCAGGTCACAACTATCAATCATAAACCGGAAGAAGGAAACAGAAATATTATGAATGAAGATGTTCAATTTAATTATATTGACATCTTACTTTTCTCGGTGAACCAAAGTAAATAATCACAACATGCGTACATGAGGATAAAGGTAAAAATAGATATTATCAAATGTGTGGCCTCGCATGGCTTTTCCTTGAATAATCAGCCTGACGGAAATATTTTCCTAAGGTAAGAATTTTTATTGAATTGTTACTTTTCTGGTTGAATGAACGTGACAATCATGATAAATGGACAACAAGGTGGAAATTGAATTTTAAATATAAGGATATCTTGCTTTTGCTTTCCAATCTTTCTCGTCCTCATAGCATGATGAGTGTCAATGTTCTACTAGCCATCTTACTGCACCCAAGATATTCTTACACGTCTCCTGATTATCAAGTCTAGCATGCTTAACTTTCGTATATTCGCAATTTCTGGCTTTTCAAGCACATGGTGAAACCATTTGGCTAGATTGTGAAAAGCACAAAAGATCAAGAAACTGGTTTATACCTTCAAAAGTCTTTATATAGCTAGACCTAAACAACGTCTTGAATCTAGTCGAATGGTCTGAACTTGTTTTTTTTATAGTGTGTGTGTGTCTTTGTGTGTGTCTACATAGTTTGAGGGTTCCTTATCGGTGATTGATACCACGATTAATCTTTTTTTAAATTACTTTGAAAGTTCGAATAAAAAACCAACCGTTGACTAATCACCTGTGCAGTTAGGAAGGTCCATTGTCAGCTCCCCATTTTCTGCACATGATAATGAGGAATGGCCCGTTGTCATGTATCCCTTATCACACTCATAGGTGCATGATGTATTATATTCTACAGTAGCCCCAGAAGAACATTGGGTGTCCACTGCACTCAGACGTGACGGGAAGACATCGGGGATGGAACAATTCACAACTAGACGAAAAGGAATTACAGGTCAGAATTTAGTTATCGAGATATCATTATTGTCCCGCGTGTGACAATAAAACAACAATGAAAAAGACGTTTAAAAATTACCTCCTTATCTTTTTCGTTGTTAGGTATAACATGTCAACTTTCAGAATCTGTTATGGTATATGTCTTCTACATCTTCTAAGATCATGTATCGACAAAATACGCTATTTTGTTACATCAAGACAAAAGGAGCAATAAAGAAAGTGATGCATTTCCATTGGCTATAGAATTGGTAAACATGGTAAATTGTCAGCTCATGTCGCCTAGGAAGAATTGAATGAATGATAATGCATCAATTGATGTTGCTCTATTCACATTCACTATACTTTCTTGAATGATTTGAAGATCATACGAATATATCTGAGACTCGTCAAAGCACTGAAAACTAGCCATCGAGCGTCAATTTTGCGCTTTCTTTTTCGGTCGTTTGGCTGTAACTCTAAGGAAATACCTGTGCAGGCAGGAAGATCGATCGACAGTGTTCCATTTTCTAGACAAGTTGAATTTGTAATATCTGTAGTTTGGTATCCAGTCTCACATTCATAAGCACACGATGTACCATATTCTATGATAGAACCAGATGTACAGTCATCCCCTATTGTAATGGCATGTGGTGGCAAGTCATCAGGTACAGAGCAGGTCACAACTATCAATCATAAACCGGAAGAAGGAAACAGAAATATTATGAATGAAGATGTTCATTTTAATTATGACATGTTACTTTTCTTGGTGAACAAAAGTGTTAATCACGACATGCGTACATGAGGATGAAGGTAAAACTAAATATCACCAATTGTGGCCTCGCATGGCTATTCTAATCTTTCTTTTCCTTGAATTATCCGCCTGACAGCAATATTTTATTAGGTTAAGGAATTTTATTGGCTTGTTACTTTTCTAGTTGAATGAATGTGGCAATCATTATCAATGGAAAACGAGGAGAAAAGAAAATTTGCAATAAGGATATCTTGCTTTTGGTTTCCAATCTTTCTCGTCCTTATTACAACGAGTGTCAAAGTTCTCCACCAGGATATTCTTGCACGTCTCGTGATTAACAGGTCTAACATGCTTTACTTCCTTATATTCGCGATTTCTGGCTTTTCTAGCACACGGTTAAACCATTTGGCTACATGGTGAGAAGCACACAAGATCAAGAAACTGGTCTATACCTTCCAAATTCTTTATAGAGCTAGACCTAAACAACTTCTTGAATCTAGTCCAATGGTCTGAGCTTTTTTTTATTTAGTGTGTGTGTATCTACATAGTTTAAGGGTTCCTTATCAGTAATACCACGATCAATCTTCTTTCAAATTACTTTGAAAGTTATCTTCTTTCAAATAACTTTGAAAGTTCGAATAAAAACCAACCGTTGACTAATCACCTGTGCAGTTAGGAAGATCCATTGTCAGCTCCCCACTTTCTGAACATGATAATGAGGAGGGACCCGTTGTCATGTATCCCTTATCACACTCATAGGTGCATGATGTATTATATTCTACAGTAGCTCCAGAAGAACACTCCTTGTTCACTGCACTTAGATTTGACGGGAAGACATCGGGGATGGAACAATTCACAACTAGGCGAAAAGAAAGTACAGGTCAGAATTTAGTTATCGAGATATCATTATTGTCCCGCGTGTGACAATAAAACAACAATGAAAAAAAAACGTTTAAAAATTACCTCCTTATCTTTTTCGTTTTTAAGAATAATTAGTCCATGTTCAAAATCATTCTTGGTATAAGTTGTCTTCTACATGTTTTAAGATCATATATGTCGACAAAATACGCTATTTTGTTACATCAAGAAAAAAGGAGCAATAAAGAAATTGGTGCACTTCCGTTGGTTATAGAATGGGTAAACATGGTAAATTGTCAGCTTATGGCGCCTAGGAACAATTGAATGAATGACATTGCATCAATTGATGTTGTTTTATTCACATTCACTATACTTTCTTGAATGATTTGAAGATCGTACGAATATTTCTGAGACTTGTCAAAGCACTGAAGGCCAGCCATCGCGCGTCAATTTCGCGCTTTCTTTTTCGGTCGTTTGGCTGTAACTCTAAGAAAATACCTGTGCAGGCAGGAAGATCGATCGACAGCGTTCCATTTTCTAGACAAGTTGACTTTGTAAGATCTGTAGTTTGGTATCCAGTATCACATTCATAAGCACACGATGTACCATATTCTATGATAGATCCAGATGTACAGTCATCAACTATTGCAATGACATGTGGCGGCAAGTCATCAGGTATAGAGCAGGTTACAACTTTCAATCATAAACCAAAAGAAGGAAACAGAAATATTATGAAGATGTTCATTTTAATTATATTGACATATTACTTTTCTTGGTGAACCAAAGTGTTAATCACGACATGCGTACATGAGGATGAAGGTAAAAATAAATATTATCAAATGTGGCCTCGCATGGCTATTCCAATCTTTCTTTTCCTTAAATAATCAGCCTGACGGCAATATTTTCCTAGGTAAAGAAATTATCTTGGCGTGTTACTTTTCTTGCTGAATGAACTTGACAATCATGATAAATGGACAACGAAGTGAAAAGTGAATTTGAAATATGGATATCTTGCTTTTGCTTTCCAATTTTTCTCGTCCTTATTACGATGAGCATGATGAGTGTCAATGTTCTGCTAGCCAGCTTTCTGCACTAGGATATTCTTACACGTCTCGTGATTATCAGGTCTAGCACGTAAATTCGTGATTTTTGGCATTTCTTGCACACACTTAGACAATTGGGCTTAAGGGTGAAGAAGCGCTAAAGATCAAGGAACTGGTCTGTACCTTAAAATCAGTTTAGAGCTAGACCTAAACAACTTCTTAAATCTAGTCGAATGGTCTGAGCTTTTATTTTTTTCATTTAGCGCGTGTGCGTATCTACATAGTTTGAGGGTTCCTTATCGGTAATTGATACCACGATTAACATTTTTTTCAAATTACTTTGAAATTTCGAATAAAAAACCAACCGTTGACTAATCACCTGTGCAGTTAGGAAGGTCCATTGTCAGCTCCCCACTTTCTGCACATGATATTGTGGAAGGACCCGTTGTCATATATCCCTTATCACACTCATAGGTGCATGATGTATTATATTCTACAATAGCCCCAGAAGAACATTGGGTGTCCACTGCACTCAGACGTGACGGGAAGACATCGGGGATGGAACAATTCACAACTAGACGAAAAGGAATTACAGGTCAGAATTTAGTTATCGAGATATCATTATTGTCCCGCATGTGACAATAAAACAACAATGAAAAAGACGTTTGAAAATTTCCACCTTATCTTTTTCGTTTTTAAGAATAATAAGTCAATTTTTCAAAATATTTCTGGGTAGTCGTCTTCTACATGTTCTAAGATCATATATGTCGACAAAATACGCTATTTCGTTACATCAAGAAAAAAGGAGCAATAAAGAAAGTGATGCACTTCCGTTGGTTATAGAATGGGTAAACACGGTAAATTGTCGGCTTATGTCGCCTAGGAACAATTGAATGAATGACGATGCATCAATTGATGTTGCTTTATTCACATTCACTATACTTTCTTGAATGATTTGAAGATCGTAGGAATATTTCTGAGACTCGTCAAAGCACTGAAGGCCAGCCATCGCGCGTCAATTTCGCGCTTTCTTTCCGGTCGTTTGGCTGTAACTCTAAGAAAATACCTGTGCAGGCAGGAAGATCGATCGACAGCGTTCCATTTTCTAGACAAGTTGACTTTGTAAGATCTGTAGTTTGGTATCCAGTATCACATTCATAAGCACACGATGTACCATATTCTATGATAGATCCAGATGTACAGTCATCAGCTATTGCAATGACATGTGGCGGCAAGTCATCAGGTATAGGGCAGGTCACAACTATCAATCATAAACCGGAAGAAGGAAACAGAAATATTATGAATGAAGATGTTCATTTTAATTATGACATGTTACTTTTCTTGGTGAACAAAAGTGTTAATCACGACATGCGTACATGAGGATGAAGGTAAAACTAAATATCACCAATTGTGGCCTCGCATGGCTATTCTAATCTTTCTTTTCCTTGAATTATCCGCCTGACAGCAATATTTTATTAGGTTAAGGAATTTTATTGGCTTGTTACTTTTCTAGTTGAATGAATGTGGCAATCATTATCAATGGAAAACGAGGAGAAAAGAAAATTTGCAATAAGGATATCTTGCTTTTGGTTTCCAATCTTTCTCGTCCTTATTACAACGAGTGTCAAAGTTCTCCACCAGGATATTCTTGCACGTCTCGTGATTAACAGGTCTAACATGCTTTACTTCCTTATATTCGCGATTTCTGGCTTTTCTAGCACACGGTTAAACCATTTGGCTACATGGTGAGAAGCACACAAGATCAAGAAACTGGTCTATACCTTCCAAATTCTTTATAGAGCTAGACCTAAACAACTTCTTGAATCTAGTCGAATGGTCTGAGCTTTTTTTTTATTTAGTGTGTGTGTATCTACATAGTTTAAGGGTTCCTTATCAGTAATACCACGATCAATCTTCTTTCAAATTACTTTGAAAGTTATCTTCTTTCAAATAACTTTGAAAGTTCGAATAAAAACCAACCGTTGACTAATCACCTGTGCAGTTAGGAAGATCCATTGTCAGCTCCCCACTTTCTGAACATGATAATGAGGAGGGACCCGTTGTCATGTATCCCTTATCACACTCATAGGTGCATGATGTATTATATTCTACAGTAGCTCCAGAAGAACACTCCTTGTTCACTGCACTTAGATTTGACGGGAAGACATCGGGGATGGAACAATTCACAACTAGGCGAAAAGAAAGTACAGGTCAGAATTTAGTTATCGAGATATCATTATTGTCCCGCGTGTGACAATAAAACAACAATGAAAAAAAAACGTTTAAAAATTACCTCCTTATCTTTTTCGTTTTTAAGAATAATTAGTCCATGTTCAAAATCATTCTTGGTATAAGTTGTCTTCTACATGTTTTAAGATCATATATGTCGACAAAATACGCTATTTTGTTACATCAAGAAAAAAGGAGCAATAAAGAAATTGGTGCACTTCCGTTGGTTATAGAATGGGTAAACATGGTAAATTGTCAGCTTATGGCGCCTAGGAACAATTGAATGAATGACATTGCATCAATTGATGTTGTTTTATTCACATTCACTATACTTTCTTGAATGATTTGAAGATCGTACGAATATTTCTGAGACTTGTCAAAGCACTGAAGGCCAGCCATCGCGCGTCAATTTCGCGCTTTCTTTTTCGGTCGTTTGGCTGTAACTCTAAGAAAATACCTGTGCAGGCAGGAAGATCGATCGACAGCGTTCCATTTTCTAGACAAGTTGACTTTGTAAGATCTGTAGTTTGGTATCCAGTATCACATTCATAAGCACACGATGTACCATATTCTATGATAGATCCAGATGTACAGTCATCAACTATTGCAATGACATATGGCGGCAAGTCATCAGGTATAGAGCAGGTTACAACTTTCAATCATAAACCAAAAGAAGGAAACAGAAATATTTTGAAGATGTTCATTTTAATTATATTGACATATTACTTTTCTTGGTGAACCAAAGTGTTAATCACGACATGCGTACATGAGGATGAAGGTAAAAATAAATAATATCAGATGTGGCCTCGCATGGCTATTCCAATCTTTCTTTTCCTTAAATAATCAGCCTGACGGCAATATTTTCCTAGGTAAAGAAATTATCTTGGCGTGTTACTTTTCTTGCTGAATGAACTTGACAATCATGATAAATGGACAACGAAGTGAAAAGTGAATTTGAAATATGGATATCTTGCTTTTGCTTTCCAATTTTTCTCGTCCTTATTACGATGAGCATGATGAGTGTCAATGTTCTGCACTAGGATATTCTTACACGTCTCGTGATTATCAGGTCTAGCACGTAAATTCGTGATTTTTGGCATTTCTTGCACACACTTAGACAATTGGGCTTAAGGGCGAAGAAGCGCTAAAGATCAAGGAACTGGTCTGTACCTTAAAATCAGTTTAGAGCTAGACCTAAACAACTTCTTAAATCTAGTCGAATGGTCTGAGCTTTTATTTTTTTTCATTTAGCGCGTGTGCGTATCTACATAGTTTGAGGGTTCCTTATCGGTAATTGATACCACGATTAACATTTTTTTCAAATTACTTTGAAATTTCGAATAAAAAACCAACCGTTGACTAATCACCTGTGCAGTTAGGAAGGTCCATTGTCAGCTCCCCACTTTCTGCACATGATATTGTGGAAGGACCCGTTGTCATATATCCCTTATCACACTCATAGGTGCATGATGTATTATATTCTACAATAGCCCCAGAAGAACATTGGGTGTCCACTGCACTCAGACGTGACGGGAAGACATCGGGGATGGAACAATTCACAACTAGACGAAAAGGAATTACAGGTCAGAATTTAGTTATCGAGATATCATTATTGTCCCGCATGTGACAATAAAACAACAATGAAAAAGACGTTTGAAAATTTCCACCTTATCTTTTTCGTTTTTAAGAATAATAAGTCAATTTTTCAAAATATTTCTGGGTAGTCGTCTTCTACATGTTCTAAGATCATATATGTCGACAAAATACGCTATTTTGTTACATCAAGAAAAAAGGAGCAATAAAAAAAGTGATGCACTTCCGTTGGTTATAGAATGGGTAAATACGGTAAATTGTCGGCTTATGTCGCCTAGGAACAATTGAATGAATGACGATGCATCAATTGATGTTGCTTTATTCACATTCACTATACTTTCTTGAATGATTTGAAGATCGTTGGAATATTTCTGAGACTCGTCAAAGCACTGAAGGCCAGCCATCGCGAGGTCAATTTCGCGCTTTCTTTCCGGTCGTTTGGCTGTAACTCTAAGAAAATACCTGTGCAGGCAGGATGATCGATCGACAGCGTTCCATTTTCTAGACAAGTTGAATTTGTAAGATCTGTAGTTTGGTATCCAGTATCACATTCATAAGCACACGATGTACCATATTCTATGATAGATCCAGATGTACAGTCATCAACTATTGCAATGACATGTGGCGGCAAGTCATCAGGTATAGGGCAGGTCACAACTATCAGTCATTAACCAGAAGGAAACAGAAATATTATGAATGACGATGTTCAATTTAATTATATTGACATTTTATTTTTCTTGCTGAACCAAAGTAAATAATCACTACATGCTTTTGCTTTTCGATCTTTCTCGTCCTCATTACAATGAGCATGATGAGTGTCAATGTTCTGCTAGCCATCTTTCTGCACCAGGATATTCTTACACGTCTCCTGATTATCAGGTCTAGCACGCTTAACTTTCGTATATTCGCGATTTCTGGCTTTTCTAACACACGGTGAAACTATTTAGCTACATGGTGAGAAGCACAAAAGATCAAGAAACTGGTTTATACCTTCCCAAGTCTTTATAGAGCTAGACCTAAACAACTTCTTGAATCTATTCGAATGGTCTGAGCTTTTTTTAGTGTGTGTGTGTGTTTGTTTGTGTCTACATAGTTTGAGGGTTCCTTATCGGTAATTGATACCACGATTAATCTTTTTTTTTCAAATTACTCTGAAAGTTTGAATAAAAACCAACCGTTGACTAATCACCTGTGCAGTTAGGAAGATCCATTGTCAGCTCCCCACTTTCTGCACATGATAATGAGGAGGGACCCGTTGTCATGTATCCCTTATCACACTCATAGGTGCATGATGTATTATATTCTACAGTAGCTCCAGAAGAACACTCCTTGTTCACTGCACTTAGATTTGACGGGAAGACATCGGGGATGGAACAATTCACAACTAGACGAAAAGAAAGTACAGGTCAGAATTTAGTTATCGAGATATCATTATTGTCCCGCGTGTGACAATAAAACAACAATGAAAAAAAAACGTTTAAAAATTACCTCCTTATCTTTTTCGTTTTTAAGAATAATTAGTCCATGTTCAAAATCATTCTTGGTATAAGTTGTCTTCTACATGTTTTAAGATCATATATGTCGACAAAATACGCTATTTTATTTCGTAATTCTCCTGGAGAAATTACAGGAGATCCCGCCCGCGCATGCGCAGTCATTACGTTCGCAGCATTGATTTGGCAGTCATATTCCGCCATTTGGGGTAAGATAAAAATTGCTTTTTCTTCCCCTTCTTCGAGTTGGTTGCTGGAAATTATGCGCTAGAGCTCTTTTCTATTACAACCTCCTTCTGATATCGACATTGGGTTCGAGTTGGAGTACTTCATGACGAAAATACGATTATGAATCGTGATTTCTTGAATGTGGGTACCAGCCCGCCGGCGACTCAGTCGCAGCGGAGTGCGGTTTCTCCACCGGGCCAGACGCCGGCGAAGCCGGGCGCAGGGACCCGTTCCACGAGCCAGCAACCAGCGTCGCATCAACAGTCTTCGTATTCGACTTCGTCGAATACAGTTATAGATAACTTCATGATAAAGGAGATATGATTGAATCTCCGTCGGGCTTTTCGGGCATAGGTACCGATATGGCACTATTGAAAGCCAAGCCCAATAAAATTGTCAAAAACATAAAGATAAAGGAGATATTAAATCTCCGTCGGGCTCTTCGGGCATAGGAACCGATATGACACCAACAAAGCCAAGCCCAAAAAGAATAAACCTTCCCCCTCAACTTCAAACTCTGAGTTTGAGGAGAGACTAAATTAGAATCGCTTTTGACTGAAGCACTGGAGAACCAGGCTTTTCAGAACCAGTCAGGGAGCCAGTTACTCCCCAGGCATAGGTCAGCCATTATCAAGATAGTATTCTGAGGCTGTCTTTTTACGATGATAATAATGGTTATGATGATCAGAATTCTTAAATACAGTTCCACGCAGGTCAGGTCCATGTGACCAATGTCAATGATGACAATTCACAAGCTCCAGATTTCGAGAGTGGGGAAGGTGAATGTGATGTGGGCCAATTAAGGCCCAGGCATACCGGCATTAGCCGCTAAGTTTGCCCAGCCCCAAGAGAAGGGGCACGGCAATTGATAACCTTGGTCGATATGCCAAGAGTTAATGCTCCCATTTGGGACAAACTAAAACAAGTAGGCCTAACTAGACAAAGAAACCTGCAACTACAAAAAAGGCACTAACCAGAGGTTTGACAGCATTCATGCAATCTTTAGACCCAGAGAATATTTCTGAAGCTCAACAAGATTGCCTCGCTTTGCTCAGCAATACCAATTTTGAGCTAAATTGCACAAGGAAACGTCTTATCAGACCTGATATGAATATGAAATTTACACCATTGTGCAAATCTTCCCAAGTGGGCAAGTTCTTATTTGGAGATGATCTTGCTAAGCAAGTGAAAGACCTGAGTGGGCAGCTGCAGGGATGATGAGAGGCCAATTGAAGGACAAGCAATTCAAGTCTCACACATATCACCCATATGCTAGGAATAAAACCAGTACTCGTGAATCTGGATGGGCTCAATCAGCCCAACATGATTTGTGGTCAGGCAACCAGAGGGTCCTTTTTTAGGGCATCCCCAGTGGAAACGACACAAGAACAAGGGTCATGACCAGTGGCAGAACCCAGGCTCGCAGAGCAGAATGCCTCTCAACAGCCCCTTTCCCCCCAAAGCAGGGTGCATCTTGGAAGAAAACAAAGTAACTACTTCTACTGAAGAGACGAGTTAACTCAATGATTATTCAAAGTTTCCTATTGGTGGCCGAATGAGGCATTTTGTAAACAATTGGAAAATATTACTTCTGATCACGTCATCTTATCAGCTGTTGAAGGGTAAATTAGAGTTTGAAAATTTATCTATTAAACCATACCGTTCACTACCCCACACTGTTTTCATATCAGAACAGTTGAAGTAATTCAAATCAAGAAATTATACACTTACTTGAGGAAAAGGTGATTGAACAATGCTCCCATGAGAATGGAGAGTTCGTGTCCAACATTTTTATTCGGCCCAAGAAAAATACTGGGCCAATTAAGAGTTATTCTGGATCTTTCTGACCTGAAAAAGTATGGCTGTCAGCATTTTAAGATGGATAGCATACATACAGCAACACAATGTCAGAAAAATTGTTTTCTTGCCTCAGTGGACCTCCGGGATGCTTACTTTTCGGTCCCAGTTCACCCTTCAGATAGAAAGTACTTAAGATTTATTTGGCAAGACACGCTTTTTCAATTTACATGTTTACCAAATGGTTTGAGTACTGCACCACGGCTCTTTACCAAAATTTTGAAACCAGTGTTTGCCACACTGCACCAAGCAAACCACATCTTAGTGGGTTATCATGACAACACCATTACAGAAGGCAATTGATGCCACGGTTGGCCTTTTATCAGAGCTTAGGTTTATTATTCACCCTGATAAGTTGGTACTCAAACCATTACAGGAAATTACTTTCCTTGGATTGGCCCTTAATTCAGTGAATATGTCCATTACACTCCCTTCTGACAAGGTAAATGAAGTTAAAAAGTGTTGCCTATAGGCCTCCTCCAAACTAACTTGCCTAGTATTAGAGCAGTCTCCAGAACAATTGGGAAAATTGTACCATCATTCCCTGCTGTCCAATATGGCCCTCTTTTCTATCGGGCTTTGGAATTTGACAAAATTGTAGCACTGAAAATTAACAAAGGTCATTTTGATAGACCCATTCAACTCTCGCAGGCAGCTCGGTACGATCTTGAATGGTGGATAGCAAACCTGCACATTGTATACTCGTCTTTGAGAGTAAAGAACCGGACCTGGAGGTGTACTCCGATGCAAGCTGTTCGGAATGGGAAACTACATGTATAGAGCTAAATTCTAGTAAATTAAAGGTGGGCGATGGAATGCCGAGGAGCTTGTCAAAGCTCAGAATAGTGAGATTGATTATCTTGAATTACTGGCAGCCTTTTTCGGACTAAAGTCCTTTTGTACATCTATGAAAAATACCATATCCTACTACGCATAGATCATGTAGTTGTAATGAAATTGCAAATGCAATCTGTAAATGGTGTTTAGAGAGAAATATTTGGCTGTCTATTTCTTATATTCCAGGCAAGCTAAATGTAGTAGCTGACAAGCTGTCTCGTAAATTCAATGATAGGACAGAGTGGACACTGGATAAACAAGCTTTTAACCAATATGCTCCTTACTTTGGCTCACCAGATATTGACTTATCTGCATCTCGAATAAATAATCAATTGCCTAGGTATGTCTCTTGGCAACCCGATCCTAGTGCATTCTTGGTTGATACATTTTTTTTTTCTAAACTGGGCCAAGTTGAATTTTTATGTCTTCCCACGTATTTTGTCTCATGCCAAGTTGCTTGCAGAAATTTCTGAATGACAAGGATATACGGGCTTACTAGTTGTCCCATATTGGCCCTCACAATTTCGGTTTTCCTTGCTCCAAATTATAGGGAAACCTGTAGAATTCAAGAGGAGGAAAGGGTTACTAACTTTACCCTTCTCAAATTTCACCCCTTTTGAGATCACATTGATCTATTATGTTGCAGGATCTCCGGAAACATTTCAAGAGACTGAATAAAAAGACCACAGAGATCATAAGGTCTTCACGGAGAGACTCTACTAAAAATCAATAATAATAATAATGCTCAATTCTTGTAAAGCGCATATAGCATAGCATGTCCCTATGCGCTGTATCTACATAAGAAAATGGAAAAACTTTATTTAGACAAAGGTTGGAGTTATGTTCAATCATCAAGACATTAATTGGAGTTCTTTACAAGTTTATATGAACACCGAGTTGGTTATAGTACCTTGAACACTACAGAAGCACCTTGTCTAAATTTTTAGTTTTAGATGGTCCTTTAACAGTGGGAACTCATTCATTAGTGCACCACTTTATGAAAGGAACCTTTCAACTTCGACCACCCAAACCCAGGTACACTAACATATCTGGGATGTTAAATTAGTGTTGAACCATTTAAGGAAGCCAGCACCCGAGAGAACCCTTAGCCTCAAGCTCTTGAGCCTGAAAATTGTCACCCTCTTGGCACTAACCTCAGCGCAGCGGGTGCAGTCGCTTCATCAGTTAAACATTGAGCATATGACTCTTAAGGATACTAGTAGTGGAGCTACGTTTTGCTTTGGTCAACTACTGAACAAGACAGACCAGGGCATATGAAGATATGACATTGGAAGCTTATACCCTCTAGATAAGCGAATGTGTGTTCTTGATTATCTAAAACATTATATTCGAAGAACAGAACGTCTGAGTGGATCATAAAAAGTTCCTTTTTATCAGCTGTCAGAAGCCTCATGTGAGGATAAGTTAATTTATATCAAACCATTTCCCTTTGGAAACGAGTAAATCTAGCTGCAGCTGGGGTAGACACTGATTTCTATAAGGCGCAATCCACGAGGGCTGCGTCGGTGTCAGAAGCTGAGAGGTCAGAAGTTCCCATCGCTGCTATTATCTCAGACAGGCTGGATAGACTAATGAGAAAACTTTTAACAACTCTATCATACGCTTTGGATCAGAAAAGTGACTTCTCAGCCTCCTTGTTAGGCAGTGCCTCATACTCGGTTGTAGAGGTTATGTTGTGTTCACACCAGGGTTGTGACTTGGTGTAATTTTGGTATCAAATATGCCTCCTGAGCTTTGAAATCTCCTGTAATTTCTCCAGGAGAATTACGAAATAAAATAGAAAGATTAAATGAGAACAAAGTTTGAAATTTAATATTTATTTTATGAGTAATTTGGAGGGAGAGATTACAGGCCCCCCACTCCCTCCCATTACTCAAGGGCAAAATTAGCTCTAACTTGTTCTCATCTTAGTTTAATCTTTCTTGCTGTTTTATCAGGAGTCATATTTGATGCTTTGAATGATGACTGCGCATGCGCGGGCGGGATCTCCTGTAATCTCTCCCTCCAAATTACTCATAATATAACTATTAAATTTCAAACATTGTTCTCATTTAATCTTTCTATTTTGTTACATCAAGAAAAAAGGAGCAATAAAGAAATTGGTGCACTTCCGTTGGTTATAGAATGGGTAAACATGGTAAATTGTCAGCTTATGGCGCCTAGGAACAATTGAATGAATGACATTGCATCAATTGATGTTGTTTTATTCACATTCACTATACTTTCTTGAATGATTTGAAGATCGTACGAATATTTCTGAGACTTGTCAAAGCACTGAAGGCCAGCCATCGCGCGTCAATTTCGCGCTTTCTTTTTCGGTCGTTTGGCTGTAACTCTAAGAAAATACCTGTGCAGGCAGGAAGATCGATCGACAGCGTTCCATTTTCTAGACAAGTTGACTTTGTAAGATCTGTAGTTTGGTATCCAGTATCACATTCATAAGCACACGATGTACCATATTCTATGATAGATCCAGATGTACAGTCATCAACTATTGCAATGACATGTGGCGGCAAGTCATCAGGTATAGAGCAGGTTACAACTTTCAATCATAAACCAAAAGAAGGAAACAGAAATATTATGAAGATGTTCATTTTAATTATATTGACATATTACTTTTCTTGGTGAACCAAAGTGTTAATCACGACATGCGTACATGAGGATGAAGGTAAAAATAAATAATATCAGATGTGGCCTCGCATGGCTATTCCAATCTTTCTTTTCCTTAAATAATCAGCCTGACGGCAATATTTTCCTAGGTAAAGAAATTATCTTGGCGTGTTACTTTTCTTGCTGAATGAACTTGACAATCATGATAAATGGACAACGAAGTGAAAAGTGAATTTGAAATATGGATATCTTGCTTTTGCTTTCCAATTTTTCTCGTCCTTATTACGATGAGCATGATGAGTGTCAATGTTCTGCACTAGGATATTCTTACACGTCTCGTGATTATCAGGTCTAGCACGTAAATTCGTGATTTTTGGCATTTCTTGCACACACTTAGACAATTGGGCTTAAGGGTGAAGAAGCGCTAAAGATCAAGGAACTGGTCTGTACCTTAAAATCAGTTTAGAGCTAGACCTAAACAACTTCTTAAATCTAGTCGAATGGTCTGAGCTTTTATTTTTTTTCATTTAGCGCGTGTGCGTATCTACATAGTTTGAGGGTTCCTTATCGGTAATTGATACCACGATTAACATTTTTTTCAAATTACTTTGAAATTTCGAATAAAAAACCAACCGTTGACTAATCACCTGTGCAGTTAGGAAGGTCCATTGTCAGCTCCCCACTTTCTGCACATGATATTGTGGAAGGACCCGTTGTCATATATCCCTTATCACACTCATAGGTGCATGATGTATTATATTCTACAATAGCCCCAGAAGAACATTGGGTGTCCACTGCACTCAGACGTGACGGGAAGACATCGGGGATGGAACAATTCACAACTAGACGAAAAGGAATTACAGGTCAGAATTTAGTTATCGAGATATCATTATTGTCCCGCATGTGACAATAAAACAACAATGAAAAAGACGTTTGAAAATTTCCACCTTATCTTTTTCGTTTTTAAGAATAATAAGTCCATTTTTCAAAATATTTTTGGGTAGTTGTCTTCTACATTTTCTAGGATCATATATGTCGACAAAATACGCTATTTTGTTACATCAAGAAAAAAGGAGCAATAAAGAAAGTGATGCACTTCCGTTGGTTATAGAATGGGTAAACACGGTAAATTGTCGGCTTATGTCGCCTAGGAACAATTGAATGAATGATGATGCATCAATTGATGTTGCTTTATTCACATTCACTATACTTTCTTGAATGATTTGAAGATCGTTGGAATATTTCTGAGACTCGTCAAAGCACTGAAGGCCAGCCATCGCGAGGTCAATTTCGCGCTTTCTTTCCGGTCGTTTGGCTGTAACTCTAAGAAAATACCTGTGCAGGCAGGATGATCGATCGACAGCGTTCCATTTTCTAGACAAGTTGAATTTGTAAGATCTGTAGTTTGGTATCCAGTATCACATTCATAAGCACACGATGTACCATATTCTATGATAGATCCAGATGTACAGTCATCAACTATTGCAATGACATGTGGCGGCAAGTCATCAGGTATAGGGCAGGTCACAACTATCAGTCATTAACCAGAAGGAAACAGAAATATTATGAATGACGATGTTCAATTTAATTATATTGACATTTTATTTTTCTTGCTGAACCAAAGTAAATAATCACTACATGCTTTTGCTTTTCGATCTTTCTCGTCCTCATTACAATGAGCATGATGAGTGTCAATGTTCTGCTAGCCATCTTTCTGCACCAGGATATTCTTACACGTCTCCTGATTATCAGGTCTAGCACGCTTAACTTTCGTATATTCGCGATTTCTGGCTTTTCTAACACACGGTGAAACTATTTAGCTACATGGTGAGAAGCACAAAAGATCAAGAAACTGGTTTATACCTTCCCAAGTCTTTATAGAGCTAGACCTAAACAACTTCTTGAATCTATTCGAATGGTCTGAGCTTTTTTTTAGTGTGTGTGTGTTTGTTTGTGTCTACATAGTTTGAGGGTTCCTTATCGGTAATTGATACCACGATTAATCTTTTTTTTTCAAATTACTCTGAAAGTTTGAATAAAAACCAACCGTTGACTAATCACCTGTGCAGTTAGGAAGATCCATTGTCAGCTCCCCACTTTCTGCACATGATAATGAGGAGGGACCCGTTGTCATGTATCCCTTATCACACTCATAGGTGCATGATGTATTATATTCTACAGTAGCTCCAGAAGAACACTCCTTGTTCACTGCACTTAGATTTGACGGGAAGACATCGGGGATGGAACAATTCACAACTAGACGAAAAGAAAGTACAGGTCAGAATTTAGTTATCGAGATATCATTATTGTCCCGCGTGTGACAATAAAACAACAATGAAAAAAAAACGTTTAAAAATTACCTCCTTATCTTTTTCGTTTTTAAGAATAATTAGTCCATGTTCAAAATCATTCTTGGTATAAGTTGTCTTCTACATGTTTTAAGATCATATATGTCGACAAAATACGCTATTTTATTTCGTAATTCTCCTGGAGAAATTACAGGAGATCCCGCCCGCGCATGCGCAGTCATTACGTTCGCAGCATTGATTTGGCAGTCATATTCCGCCATTTGGGGTAAGATAAAAATTGCTTTTTCTTCCCCTTCTTCGAGTTGGTTGCTGGAAATTATGCGCTAGAGCTCTTTTCTATTACAACCTCCTTCTGATATCGACATTGGGTTCGAGTTGGAGTACTTCATGACGAAAATACGATTATGAATCGTGATTTCTTGAATGTGGGTACCAGCCCGCCGGCGACTCAGTCGCAGCGGAGTGCGGTTTCTCCACCGGGCCAGACGCCGGCGAAGCCGGGCGCAGGGACCCGTTCCACGAGCCAGCAACCAGCGTCGCATCAACAGTCTTCGTATTCGACTTCGTCGAATACAGTTATAGATAACTTCATGATAAAGGAGATATGATTGAATCTCCGTCGGGCTTTTCGGGCATAGGTACCGATATGGCACTATTGAAAGCCAAGCCCAATAAAATTGTCAAAAACATAAAGATAAAGGAGATATTAAATCTCCGTCGGGCTCTTCGGGCATAGGAACCGATATGACACCAACAAAGCCAAGCCCAAAAAGAATAAACCTTCCCCCTCAACTTCAAACTCTGAGTTTGAGGAGAGACTAAATTAGAATCGCTTTTGACTGAAGCACTGGAGAACCAGGCTTTTCAGAACCAGTCAGGGAGCCAGTTACTCCCCAGGCATAGGTCAGCCATTATCAAGATAGTATTCTGAGGCTGTCTTTTTACGATGATAATAATGGTTATGATGATCAGAATTCTTAAATACAGTTCCACGCAGGTCAGGTCCATGTGACCAATGTCAATGATGACAATTCACAAGCTCCAGATTTCGAGAGTGGGGAAGGTGAATGTGATGTGGGCCAATTAAGGCCCAGGCATACCGGCATTAGCCGCTAAGTTTGCCCAGCCCCAAGAGAAGGGGCACGGCAATTGATAACCTTGGTCGATATGCCAAGAGTTAATGCTCCCATTTGGGACAAACTAAAACAAGTAGGCCTAACTAGACAAAGAAACCTGCAACTACAAAAAAGGCACTAACCAGAGGTTTGACAGCATTCATGCAATCTTTAGACCCAGAGAATATTTCTGAAGCTCAACAAGATTGCCTCGCTTTGCTCAGCAATACCAATTTTGAGCTAAATTGCACAAGGAAACGTCTTATCAGACCTGATATGAATATGAAATTTACACCATTGTGCAAATCTTCCCAAGTGGGCAAGTTCTTATTTGGAGATGATCTTGCTAAGCAAGTGAAAGACCTGAGTGGGCAGCTGCAGGGATGATGAGAGGCCAATTGAAGGACAAGCAATTCAAGTCTCACACATATCACCCATATGCTAGGAATAAAACCAGTACTCGTGAATCTGGATGGGCTCAATCAGCCCAACATGATTTGTGGTCAGGCAACCAGAGGGTCCTTTTTTAGGGCATCCCCAGTGGAAACGACACAAGAACAAGGGTCATGACCAGTGGCAGAACCCAGGCTCGCAGAGCAGAATGCCTCTCAACAGCCCCTTCCCCCCAAAGCAGGGTGCATCTTGGAAGAAAACAAAGTAACTACTTCTACTGAAGAGACGAGTTAACTCAATGATTATTCAAAGTTTCCTATTGGTGGCCGAATGAGGCATTTTGTAAACAATTGGAAAATATTACTTCTGATCACGTCATCTTATCAGCTGTTGAAGGGTAAATTAGAGTTTGAAAATTTATCTATTAAACCATACCGTTCACTACCCCACACTGTTTTCATATCAGAACAGTTGAAGTAATTCAAATCAAGAAATTATACACTTACTTGAGGAAAAGGTGATTGAACAATGCTCCATGAGAATGGAGAGTTCGTGTCCAACATTTTTATTCGGCCCAAGAAAAATACTGGGCCAATTAAGAGTTATTCTGGATCTTTCTGACCTGAAAAAGTATGGCTGTCAGCATTTTAAGATGGATAGCATACATACAGCAACACAATGTCAGAAAAATTGTTTTCTTGCCTCAGTGGACCTCCGGGATGCTTACTTTTCGGTCCCAGTTCACCCTTCAGATAGAAAGTACTTAAGATTTATTTGGCAAGACACGCCTTTTCAATTTACATGTTTACCAAATGGTTTGAGTACTGCACCACGGCTCTTTACCAAAATTTTGAAACCAGTGTTTGCCACACTGCACCAAGCAAACCACATCTTAGTGGGTTATCATGACAACACCATTACAGAAGGCAATTGATGCCACGGTTGGCCTTTTATCAGAGCTTAGGTTTATTATTCACCCTGATAAGTTGGTACTCAAACCATTACAGGAAATTACTTTCCTTGGATTGGCCCTTAATTCAGTGAATATGTCCATTACACTCCCTTCTGACAAGGTAAATGAAGTTAAAAAGTGTTGCCTATAGGCCTCCTCCAAACTAACTTGCCTAGTATTAGAGCAGTCTCCAGAACAATTGGGAAAATTGTACCATCATTCCCTGCTGTCCAATATGGCCCTCTTTTCTATCGGGCTTTGGAATTTGACAAAATTGTAGCACTGAAAATTAACAAAGGTCATTTTGATAGACCCATTCAACTCTCGCAGGCAGCTCGGTACGATCTTGAATGGTGGATAGCAAACCTGCACATTGTATACTCGTCTTTGAGAGTAAAGAACCGGACCTGGAGGTGTACTCCGATGCAAGCTGTTCGGAATGGGAAACTACATGTATAGAGCTAAATTCTAGTAAATTAAAGGTGGGCGATGGAATGCCGAGGAGCTTGTCAAAGCTCAGAATAGTGAGATTGATTATCTTGAATTACTGGCAGCCTTTTTCGGACTAAAGTCCTTTTGTACATCTATGAAAAATACCATATCCTACTACGCATAGATCATGTAGTTGTAATGAAATTGCAAATGCAATCTGTAAATGGTGTTTAGAGAGAAATATTTGGCTGTCTATTTCTTATATTCCAGGCAAGCTAAATGTAGTAGCTGACAAGCTGTCTCGTAAATTCAATGATAGGACAGAGTGGACACTGGATAAACAAGCTTTTAACCAATATGCTCCTTACTTTGGCTCACCAGATATTGACTTATCTGCATCTCGAATAAATAATCAATTGCCTAGGTATGTCTCTTGGCAACCCGATCCTAGTGCATTCTTGGTTGATACATTTTTTTTTCTAAACTGGGCCAAGTTGAATTTTTATGTCTTCCCACGTATTTTGTCTCATGCCAAGTTGCTTGCAGAAATTTCTGAATGACAAGGATATACGGGCTTACTAGTTGTCCCATATTGGCCCTCACAATTTCGGTTTTCCTTGCTCCAAATTATAGGGAAACCTGTAGAATTCAAGAGGAGGAAAGGGTTACTAACTTTACCCTTCTCAAATTTCACCCCTTTTGAGATCACATTGATCTATTATGTTGCAGGATCTCCGGAAACATTTCAAGAGACTGAATAAAAAGACCACAGAGATCATAAGGTCTTCACGGAGAGACTCTACTAAAAATCAATAATAATAATAATGCTCAATTCTTGTAAAGCGCATATAGCATAGCATGTCCCTATGCGCTGTATCTACATAAGAAAATGGAAAAACTTTATTTAGACAAAGGTTGGAGTTATGTTCAATCATCAAGACATTAATTGGAGTTCTTTACAAGTTTATATGAACACCGAGTTGGTTATAGTACCTTGAACACTACAGAAGCACCTTGTCTAAATTTTTAGTTTTAGATGGTCCTTTAACAGTGGGAACTCATTCATTAGTGCACCACTTTATGAAAGGAACCTTTCAACTTCGACCACCCAAACCCAGGTACACTAACATATCTGGGATGTTAAATTAGTGTTGAACCATTTAAGGAAGCCAGCACCCGAGAGAACCCTTAGCCTCAAGCTCTTGAGCCTGAAAATTGTCACCCTCTTGGCACTAACCTCAGCGCAGCGGGTGCAGTCGCTTCATCAGTTAAACATTGAGCATATGACTCTTAAAGGAGAAATATATTGATTATGAATGTGGTCTTATTATATATCAATGGAAAGGTAATGATGTGGGGATCATCAGTGGGTCATTCAAAAATACCGAAAATAATACAAAAAGGTGAAAATCGCCGATTAAAAAGCGCTAAAATGCCCCTCCGAAATATGCCTCGCATCGGGTCTCTGAATTGACTGGAATTTGATGACGTCACTGTCTGTACGAGAGGCGTGATTGGCTCTCCCACGTGAAGCTCCACTTGCATGCAAAACCTGTTGCGTGGGTACGTTTTCTCCACTGTCACTGAATACTTCTATCACGAAATGAAAGAAAACCCAGAATTTTATCTAGATTTGGATTTTCAAATTGATGATTTTAAAGATGAAGAGAATGATGATGAAGTGAACAACACAGTGACGTAGTTGGAGGTAAATTGGGGGAACTATGCCGATGATGATGATGATGATGAAAATTCAACTTGCCTGACGATCACAAGTCATGTACATGCCGATTCGCTACCAACTCATGCAGCTGCTGCTACAAGTGCTAGCTACACCGCGCGGGCCAAATTAAATCCATGAAAATGAATAACCACATCCAGACAGTCTATCATAAGAAGGAAAATAATGATATAACTGTACTTACAAACAAGTGAATAATCCGAACCTGAAGGCAAATCAACTCAACGAATAGCAGCAGACGATATGCACCGACGATAAACTTCATGTGGCTGGGATAGATTGTCACTCGTTCTGTTAGATGTAATTCGTAACTCATTAATTTGACAAAATTACGAAACTCGGGGAATTATTTATATATATAAAAAAATATAGTAACATCTCTTATTATTTTTTGTATTACGATAAAACCTGTTTTGAAGGAAAACGTTGAGGTAAACTAAAATTACATGTAAAAGATAGATCCCCCAACATGCGTAGCTTGTATGTCATTGCAAACAAACCATCTCAAACATGCACGTATTCCTTCCTTGCTCGCCTTGCTGATTGAGAGCTGTGCAACACGTGCATAGATCTATTCTCTCAGTCTCAGCCAAGGCGAGCAAACAATACGGCATGTGTTGTTGTTGTGATGGTTTGTTTACGATCACATAATGCT
Organism: Lytechinus variegatus; assembly: GCF_018143015.1. NCBI lineage: Eukaryota > Metazoa > Echinodermata > Echinoidea > Temnopleuroida > Toxopneustidae > Lytechinus > Lytechinus variegatus. The sequence goes on from NC_054750.1 coordinate 14,773,827, forward strand.
ACGCATGATGGTGATGATCTTTTACATCTAATTTAAATTTACCTCAACGTTTTCCTTCAAAACAGGTTTTATCGTAATTCAAAAAATGATAAGAGATGTTACTATATTTTTATATAGATAAATAATTCCCCGAGTTTCGTAATTTTGTCAAATTAATGAGATAAAAGTTACATCTAACAGAACGAGTGACAATCTATCCCAGCCACATGAAGTTTATCGTCGGTGCATATCGTCTGCTGCTATTCGTTGAGTTGATTTGCCTTCAGGTTCGGATTATTCACTTGTTTGTAAGTACAGTTATATCATTATTTTCTTTCTTATGATAGACTCTGTCTTGATGTGGTTATTCATTTTCATGGATTAATTTGGCCCGCGCGGTGTAGCTAGCACTTGTAGCAGCAGCTGCAGTGCATGAGTTGGTAGCGAATCGCCATGTACATGACTTGTGATCGTCAGGCAAGTTGAATTTTCATCATCATCATCATCGGCATAGTTCCCCCAATTTACCTCCAACTACGTCACTGTGTTGTTCACTTCATCATCATTCTCTTCCTCTCAAAATCATCAATTTGAAAATCCAAATCTAGATAAAATTCTGGGTTTTCTTTCATTTCGGGATCGAAGTATTCAGTGACAATGTGGAGAAAATGTACCCTTGCAACAGGTTTTGCATGCAAGTGGAGCTTCACGTGGGAGAGCCAATCACGCCTCTCGTACAGACAGTGACGTCATAAAAAAACCCAATTTCGCGGACGTAATTCTGCGTGTTTGAAGCATTCAGAGAGAGAACCTTAAACTATCAATTAACTGAGTTTCATCGGTCTACATGATAAATGATGTACACCATCGTGTTCTCCTTATTTTCTCCTTTATTGTGATATATGATTCTCCATTTTTACGATTTTCAATATATTTCTACTTTAAGGATACTAGTAGTGGAGCTACGTTTTGCTTTGGTCAACTACTGAACAAGACAGACCAGGGCATATGATATGACATTGGAAGCTTATACCCTCTAGATAAGCGAATGTGTGTTCTTGATTATCTAAAACATTATATTCGAAGAACAGAACGTCTGAGTGGATCATAAAAAGTTCCTTTTTATCAGCTGTCAGAAGCCTCATGTGAGGATAAGTTAATTTATATCAAACCATTTCCCTTTGGAAACGAGTAAATCTAGCTGCAGCTGGGGTAGACACTGATTTCTATAAGGCGCAATCCACGAGGGCTGCGTCGGTGTCAGAAGCTGAGAGGTCAGAAGTTCCCATCGCTGCTATTATCTCAGACAGGCTGGATAGACTAATGAGAAAACTTTTAACAACTCTATCATACGCTTTGGATCAGAAAAGTGACTTCTCAGCCTCCTTGTTAGGCAGTGCCTCATACTCGGTTGTAGAGGTTATGTTGTGTTCACACCAGGGTTGTGACTTGGTGTAATTTTGGTATCAAATATGCCTCCTGAGGTTTGAAATCTCCTGTAATTTCTCCAGGAGAATTACGAAATAAAATAGAAAGATTAAATGAGAACAAAGTTTGAAATTTAATATTTATTTTATGAGTAATTTGGAGGGAGAGATTACAGGCCCCCCACTCCCTCCCATTACTCGAGGGCAAAATTAGCTCTAACTTGTTCTCATCTTAGTTTAATCTTTCTTGCTGTTTTATCAGGAGTCATATTTGATGCTTTGAATGATGACTGCGCATGCGCGGGCGGGATCTCCTGTAATCTCTCCCTCCAAATTACTCATAATATAAATATTAAATTTCAAACATTGTTCTCATTTAATCTTTCTATTTTGTTACATCAAGAAAAAAGGAGCAATAAAGAAATTGGTGCACTTCCGTTGGTTATAGAATGGGTAAACATGGTAAATTGTCAGCTTATGGCGCCTAGGAACAATTGAATGAATGACATTGCATCAATTGATGTTGTTTTATTCACATTCACTATACTTTCTTGAATGATTTGAAGATCGTACGAATATTTCTGAGACTTGTCAAAGCACTGAAGGCCAGCCATCGCGCGTCAATTTCGCGCTTTCTTTTTCGGTCGTTTGGCTGTAACTCTAAGAAAATACCTGTGCAGGCAGGAAGATCGATCGACAGCGTTCCATTTTCTAGACAAGTTGACTTTGTAAGATCTGTAGTTTGGTATCCAGTATCACATTCATAAGCACACGATGTACCATATTCTATGATAGATCCAGATGTACAGTCATCAACTATTGCAATGACATGTGGCGGCAAGTCATCAGGTATAGAGCAGGTTACAACTTTCAATCATAAACCAAAAGAAGGAAACAGAAATATTATGAAGATGTTCATTTTAATTATATTGACATATTACTTTTCTTGGTGAACCAAAGTGTTAATCACGACATGCGTACATGAGGATGGAGGTAAAAATAAATAATATCAGATGTGGCCTCGCATGGCTATTCCAATCTTTCTTTTCCTTAAATAATCAGCCTGACGGCAATATTTTCCTAGGTAAAGAAATTATCTTGGCGTGTTACTTTTCTTGCTGAATGAACTTGACAATCATGATAAATGGACAACGAAGTGAAAAGTGAATTTGAAATATGGATATCTTGCTTTTGCTTTCCAATTTTTCTCGTCCTTATTACGATGAGCATGATGAGTGTCAATGTTCTGCTAGCCAGCTTTCTGCACTAGGATATTCTTACACGTCTCGTGATTATCAGGTCTAGCACGTAAATTCGTGATTTTTGGCATTTCTTGCACACACTTAGACAATTGGGCTTAAGGGTGAAGAAGCGCTAAAGATCAAGGAACTGGTCTGTACCTTAAAATCAGTTTAGAGCTAGACCTAAACAACTTCTTAAATCTAGTCGAATGGTCTGAGCTTTTATTTTTTTTCATTTAGCGCGTGTGCGTATCTACATAGTTTGAGGGTTCCTTATCGGTAATTGATACCACGATTAACATTTTTTTCAAATTACTTTGAAATTTCGAATAAAAAACCAACCGTTGACTAATCACCTGTGCAGTTAGGAAGGTCCATTGTCAGCTCCCCACTTTCTGCACATGATATTGTGGAAGGACCCGTTGTCATATATCCCTTATCACACTCATAGGTGCATGATGTATTATATTCTACAATAGCCCCAGAAGAACATTGGGTGTCCACTGCACTCAGACGTGACGGGAAGACATCGGGGATGGAACAATTCACAACTAGACGAAAAGGGATTTAATACGGTCAGAATTTAGTTATCGAGATATCATTATTGTCCCGCATGTGACAATAAAACAACAATGAAAAAGACGTTTGAAAATTTCCACCTTATCTTTTTCGTTTTTAAGAATAATAAGTCAATTTTTCAAAATATTTCTGGGTAGTCGTCTTCTACATGTTCTAAGATCATATATGTCGACAAAATACGCTATTTTGTTACATCAAGAAAAAAGGAGCAATAAAGAAAGTGATGCACTTCCGTTGGTTATAGAATGGGTAAACACGGTAAATTGTCGGCTTATGTCGCCTAGGAACAATTGAATGAATGACGATGCATCAATTGATGTTGCTTTATTCACATTCACTATACTTTCTTGAATGATTTGAAGATCGTTGGAATATTTCTGAGACTCGTCAAAGCACTGAAGGCCAGCCATCGCGAGGTCAATTTCGCGCTTTCTTTCCGGTCGTTTGGCTGTAACTCTAAGAAAATACCTGTGCAGGCAGGATGATCGATCGACAGCGTTCCATTTTCTAAACAAATTGAATTTGTAAGATCTGCAGTTTGGTATCCAGTATCACATTCATAAGCACACGATATACCATATTCTATGATAGATCCAGATGTACAGTCATCAACTATTGCAATGACATGTGGCGGCAAGTCATCAGGTATAGGGCAGGTCACAACTATCAGTCATTAACCAGAAGGAAACAGAAATATTATGAATGACGATGTTCAATTTAATTATATTGACATTTTATTTTTCTTGCTGAACCAAAGTAAATAATCACTACATGCTTTTGCTTTTCGATCTTTCTCGTCCTCATTACAATGAGCATGATGAGTGTCAATGTTCTGCTAGCCATCTTTCTGCACCAGGATATTCTTACACGTCTCCTGATTATCAGGTCTAGCACGCTTAACTTTCGTATATTCGCGATTTCTGGCTTTTCTAACACACGGTGACACTATTTAGCTACATGGTGAGAAGCACAAAAGATCAAGAAACTGGTTTATACCTTCCCAAGTCTTTATAGAGCTAGACCTAAACAACTTCTTGAATCTATTCGAATGGTCTGAGCTTTTTTTAGTGTGTGTGTGTTTGTTTGTGTCTACATAGTTTGAGGGTTCCTTATCGGTAATTGATACCACGATTAATCTTTTTTTTCAAATTACTCTGAAAGTTTGAATAAAAACCAACCGTTGACTAATCACCTGTGCAGTTAGGAAGGTCCATTGTCAGCTCCCCATTTTCTGCACATGATATTGTGGAAAGACCCGTTGTCATGTATCCCTTTTCACACTCATAGGTGCATGATGTATTATATTCTACAGTAGCCCCAGAAGAACATTCCTTGTCCACTGCACTCAGATGCGACGGGAAGACATCGGGGATGGAACAATTCACAACTAGACGAAAAGGGATTAAATGTCAGAAATATAATTATCGATATAATTAGGTTGGGTGTGACGATAAAACAACAATTGGTTATGAAAAAAATCATTAGATAAAAAAATAAAATAATAACAATCTAGATCGCTGCTAAGAGCAACATTTCAACATTCAAAATCTTCACGTCCGTGACAGACGGATCCTAGGAACATGTGTCACTGAAGACAACAATCGCTCTATTGTTACTGGGTATTTTAAACGAAAGAAGTGCAAAATAGAAAGCGGTACACTGCTGGTTGAATCGGTAAATCGCCGGGTATATCGTTAGGTTATGTCGTCCTCCAAATGTTAGCCATGCTTTTTAAAATTTGTTTTGAAAAAGCCATGAAACTGAAAGCTGAAAGCTGTATAACTCTCTGTTGTTTATCTGAGAGGATTAATTTCTCGGTGAAAATAGTCACTTTTTCAGCTGTCGTTTGGTTGGAAAATATACATAAAGAGTAGTTTATTTATTTATTTATTTATTCATTTACTTCTTTATTCATTCATTAATTCATTCATTTCTTTATTTATTCAGGGTTCTTTGTTAAGGGTATTCTTTATTTCTGGTAGTCATTTGGATATCTATTGCTCTTCCAATCCGTTCTCTTGGGCTACATAAGATTAACAGCGAAGTGTACAGTATAAACTGAACGTTTTCTGAACTGAACCGTTAGGGATATAGAACTAGTGATAACGAATACCGTGCAAAATTTGATTAGAAATGCATATTGCAATTTCAAACTTACTCAAACATGCATTTCCATGTTTTACGAAACCAGGGCAGCAGACATCTTGGAGTTCTGTCCTGTTTTCTAAGAAGTAATGTATCTCGTTTCTCGCCCTCATCCTAGTAACCGCCCAAAAATATGACAATGAAATTAATTAAGCATATCAATTTAATGCAGAGTGAAAAGGTTATGTGTCTTTATTATGCCTAGAACACAAATCGCGGTAAACCTCCGTTATCGGTTTTAAAAAAAATAGAGACAACCATTTTCTTTTTAAATTTACCAGCTGGTTTACATAGTCACGATTTAGCTAATGATCATCTGACATCTAATGACATAGAGAGCATTATAAACCTCTCTTTAATAATGTCGAATAATCCGTTCCAGTGATTGGTTAAAAGTGGGGTCATGTATTGACCATGCCCGCAAAACAACAAACCCATGGTGGTTACCAAAGGCAACGGGCATAGTTGACAAGATTTCTTACCATACGTCAATAATATACATGTATTACCTCGTCATACCGTCCCTCTCTTCGACATATGTCACTCTGACGGTCCTAGACACATTATACCAGGTTCTGTAAAATAATAGACAAACACAATATGAAGAAAGAAAACACATTTTCTTTGCTTTTGGCTGGGCAGGGTCGGATCCGTGATTTTGGAATGGAGAGGAGTAGATTTTTCGTTGGACAATTAAGCAATTTATTTTTTATAGACAAGTCAGAGACAAATGCAAAGGAATTATTCTCTCCAAAATCCCTTCTCGCCCCCCACCCCCCCAAAAAAATTGAATAGATAAATAAAATGATTGTTTTTTGTTGAAAGAAAACAACAATAGGCATTAATTGTATTCAAGACATCCAAGCGTAGTGTTTGGAGTTTTATCATAAGCTTTATATGCTTGCATGGATATGGTTATTCACTGTCGGGTTCTTTCTTTTAATTTAGCATTCAGTTGGATAAGACTATTGAATAGATAAGAAGGTAAGTTAATCTTGTGATCCTTCGTTTGTTCTTTTATGAAAACGATACTACATGTACTATACTGGCATTCTTGTCATTCAATAACAAAGCATTCACTTTCAGAAGAATGATTGGCCTACAAGTTTTAAAATGTAAATGCGTCAGAATTTTGCACTATTACATTTATTATGTATCATGCATGTCGCCAAATTGTGACTTTAGTGTGTTAACTGTTGAATCTTATTCAAATTGTTACGGTGCTCAAGAGGATTTTCCTTAAGGTACTATCAATCATTTAGGGTATATTAGTTGGGGGTAAGACGACCTTTTTTTAAATTGAATTACAGGGATTCGGGTTTTACACGCCCAACGCCGCCCGTTTTGGAGTCTGTCTTCTCTCTACTCTGTTGACTACTTGAGAAAATCAAAGGGAGGCGGTCCCCCTCCTGAACCCCCCCCCCCCCTGTGCTGCCGCTCATCCAGTCATGGTAAACACTCACGTAACATTTATTTCTCCACAGACTGACTGCAACTCAGACGATGTCAATGTGATGACATCACCTGTGCAATTCGGAAGATCTCCTGACAACTCTCCACTTTCTGTACATGATAATGAGGTAGGACCCGTTGCATTGTATCCATTATCACACTCATAGGAACAAGATGTATTGTATGCTATAGTAGCTCCAGGAGAACATTCGTTGTTCAGTGCGCTCAGATTTGACGGGAAGACATCGGGGATGGAACAATTCACAACTAGAAGAAAAGGAATTACATGTCAGAATTTGGTTATCGATATAATTAGCTTGGGTGTGACGATAAAACAATTGGTTATGAGAAGAATCGTCTTTATACAAAAATAATAAAATGATAACAATCTAGATCGCTGCTAAGAGCAACATTCAAAATCTTCCGGTCCGTGACAGACGGATCCTAGGAACATGTGTCTCTGAAGACAATAATTGCTCTATTGCTACCGGGTATTTTAAACGAAAGAAGTGCAAAATAGAAAGCGGTACACTTCTAGTGCTGGAGGAATCGGTAAATCGCCGGGTATATCGTTAGGTTATGTCATCCAGATGTTAGCGATTCGCAAGCACAACCAGTTTTCTGCTTGTGGGTTCATTATCTCTGCATTACAATATTCAAGTGAATCAAATGATTTTTTTTATAAAGAGCATGCAATCTAATGAATGGGCAATCAAGTATGTTTACACATGTGAATTCATATTTGCAACATCATTTTGAAATGTGTTATTTATATTTTAATTAGGTCCGTAAAAATTAACAAATGGGCATTCAGAATCAGATGTTGCAAGGCGTGGCAGCTGTTTAGTTAAACGAATTCTCGTATAGGCAAGCTTTTCTTTCTTAGTGCATAATTTGATTTAAGATATTAAACATCAACTCAATTAAAAGTATTTAAATATTCGGCGATTCTATTTTAAGTATAGGTCTACTTTTCATGTTTGTAATATTTGAAATAAAGTTGTAAAATGTACCGAAATATTAATGTTATTTTTTCTAGAATAAAGGCACCGGTTGATGGAATAGAGCCAGCCCCTCCAAATCCACCATGCTTACCAATGTAATTGAACAAAGTTGAAAATATGTATAAAAAGGGGCATGTCGGTTGCAGATCTACTTTTGAGAGGCACACTTTTTTTACTGGAATTTGTCATGCGTAGGAAATTGGGGATTTTTTTTTCTTGTCAAAATTTTCCTTTAAAACAAATGACCTCGATTTTGTAGTGAAGATCACTTTATGTTCAGTGTGTCGAAATTTTCCTGTACAAAATGCCCCCCCCCCCCTGGAAAATCATGGATCCGCTCTTGGGACTTGTAATAAAGTTGAAAACAAAATATAAACATTAGTGAAAATGCCCACACACTCAGTATTGTCGAGTGAAAAGGAATAATATAGAATTATCTTTAAAACCGTTGTAAAAGCCCCCTGTAGGCGGACGAAGGGTGACGAATGATGAAAATGCACGAAAAGCACGCGAATTCAAATAAAATTTCCTTTAAATCATGCGATCAGTAACTATTGTAAAAAATTGTCAACGGACGGTAAGCGAAGGATAAATATGACATGCGAAGGATGTCGATTTTTCGGTTCAGCTTTTTGAGTAAATTGCAGCCGAAGGCGAGCGAAGGGTTGATCTAACCCCAAAAGACGAACGAACAGTGAGCAATGGTTTGATATGGCGTGCGATTAGAAACGAAGACGAGGGAATAGATCGGGCGTTCTTGTACGTTTGTGTGCAATCCTCGGGATGTAAAAAAGCGACCGCATTTCAGTACGGCCGGAGAAATCACCCACACAACATGCCAAATTATTCGTCTGGTCATTCGCTCGCATTCGCAATCCATAGTTTGTCTTAGTATATGTTAGCCTTGTCTTCGTGTATGTATCGTTATGAAAAAATTAGTAAAAGTTAGTATTGCTTTCCCTTCGCATAGAAGATGGCAAGCGAAAATCCGTTTGTCATAGTACCTTCGTTTCCATGCGCAACTTATATTCTGTCATCGTGTTGCTTGGTTAAGGGTTCTTTCGAGATCGGTCCACTTGGCAAAAGCGCGAAAAGGGATATGCGCGAAAGTAACACACGAGCGATAAACTAACGATTACCGCAGACTAAATAAGAGATGCGAATTCAAACAGATAACCAACGATTTTTCAATTCGTCGGGAAATTTTAAACATGTTCAAAATTTCCGCGCGAATCTAAATAATCGCAGCTGTTAGTTCAGAAGGTGTACGAACCCTAACAAGAAGGGTAAATATGATTTACTATCAGTTACCATTGAAAACGATTTTAAGAAATGTCTTTCTCCAGCCATCGTAAGGCATATTTCAGGCAATTTGGTTAGGTGTGAGGGGGCCTAAAAACAAACCGTAAAACCCTCAGTTGCGAAAGATGCAAAAATGTTTTTATGATAAAAATTGTGGAAATTCAGATAAGGTTAGATCAAATTTGATTTAGCCACCATGCATAAAAATTCTAATTTCATTATAAATTTTATTAATTTTTATTAATTCATTTTATTTATTGTAACATATTTAATCAGGATAAAGATAAAACATGATCAGCCGAGGCTGTTTTACATCATGGTCCTGACAACACACACAGAATATATGCAATGCATAAAAATTATTTCTAAAAAGTAGTAAACTACAATGGCTCACAATATAAAAAGATTTATAAGTGGTATGACCTAGACGAAGAACAGGATAAAAGAAAGAGAGACGAGAGAGGAAGGTAAGAGAAAGAGGCGGGGGGGGGGGAGGTGGGAGAAGGAAATTAAAGAAGGTCGGTCAATTAGAAAACAATACATATCATTTCATTAAACGACAGCTTTAAAATATTGGCATTTATACATACGTTTAAAAACTTCAAGAGAATTTGCATTTTGAATATCAGATGGGAGGCTATTCCAAACCAAGCCACCAGCATATTTAAAACAACATAAATATGTTAAAACATTTACATAGTAGATACAGATACCATGCAAAACAAACGAATTACACATAATTAATTTGAACTTTCAAATATTAAATTGGTTGCTCAAGCAATCCCATCGGTCATTGTTGATTAACTTGAATACACAATTCCTGATTTTCATTGTCCAAAATTTATGTTAAAAAAGTGCATTCGTTAATTTGTAAGAGCATAAACGAACCTCTTTGCCTTAAGGAATTGAATTAAATTTATTCAAACCAGTCAAACAGGATAGCAAACTACAAACAAAGTGTTCAGTATAAACTGAACGTTGTCTGAACTGAACAGTTAGGGATATAGAACCAACGATAACGAATACCACGCAAAATATGATTGCAATTTCTAACTTACTCAAACATGCATTTCCATGTTTTATGAAACCAGGGCAGCAGACATCTTGGAGTTCAGTCCTGTTTTCTAAAAAGAAATGTATCTCGTTTCTCGCCCTCATCCTATATACACAGCAAAAAACTATAATGTTAACAGGTGTACATTGAGGACCATACCAGTTATTCTACATCGGTGTTTAATTGACAGTGTAAGTCTAACACATATAGGTGTTATTACAACACCTTTGGTTGTTACATTTACACTCTTTGGTGTTAGATTCCATCTCTGGGGTGTAATTTTAACACCTCATGATGTGGTCCTATATTAACACCAACTGGTGTCAATTTGAACACCACAGATTTTACAGTGTAGTAACCGACCAAAAATAAGACAAAATTAATTCAGCATAATAATGTAGTGTGAAAAGGTTATGTGTCTTTATTATGCCTAGTTCACAACCCACCGTAAATACATTTTAGCTCATATCTAACATGATCATCTGACATCTAATGACATAGAGAGTATTATAAACCTCTCTTTAATAATGTCGAATAATCCGTTCCTGTGAATGGTCAAAAGTGAGATTCATGTATTTGACCATGCCCGCAAAACAACAAACAAAGGTGGTTACCAAGGGCAGTGGGCATAGTTGACATGATTTCTTATCATACGTCAATTTTATACATGTATTACCTCGTCATACCGTCCCTCTCTTCGACATATGTCACTCTGACGGTCCTAGACACATTATACCAGGTTCTGTAAAATAATATACAAACACAATCTTAATAAAGAAAACATAATCTCTTTGCTATTGGCTGTGCAGGGGCGGGTCCGTGATTTTGGGATGGGGAGGAGCAGATTTTTCGTTGGACAATTAAGCAATTTATTTTTCATAGACAAGTCAGAGACAAATGCAAAGGGATTATTCTCTCTGTAATCCCCCTCACCCAGAAAAAATACCCCCCCCCAAAAAAAAAGTGTTTCATCTCCACTTCTCCAAATCCAGAGGTGCCGAGCACTCCGTACCACAGGGCATTACAGCCATTACATCAATGCAATCCCTTGACAAATTTAAGGCTGCTCTAAATCTGCACCCGACCACAGCGTCATGAAACTTTCGTTCTGTTGCTGTGTAACCGTGATGATGATGATGATGATGAGTAAAAAAAAAATGGCGCCTTCCCTAGGTGCCATTATTGTTCGAAATAGACATGAAATGAAATACTTCGACCAGTGCGCCCGGCAGCCAGATCGACGAGGCTCTATCCCTTTAAAGAGAAATACCAGTAGTTGCAGTAAACACTGATTTCATGAGAAAGTCTGTAAAACCAGGCTTATTGTCAGAATATCATCGAGGATCTAGATCTGGTACAGTTACATAAACTGAACTTTGTGAAATCTTGAAATCTACGCTGAAAAACGTTCACACTGAAGATCACCAACACAGATAGGCACACATGGGACAGTGTTTAATTATTGCTGGAATAAAGACCCGACGGAAGTGACCGAATCTGCGCTTATTTTGCTTATTTCTCATTTAATTACACAATTTCTTCCAGAATCCTTTGGCGCATATTTTTTTATTCATACAAACAGACACTTGGGTGGTCATTATATTAGATTCTGTAAAAAGTCATTTTGAGATCGTACCAAAACTGGAATTTATCTTTAATCGTTGAACGACTAAGAGGACAGCAGCAACTTCCATCTTTTAACGTCTTTGGTCTGACGCGGCCGGGGTTTATAAAACTCCCAACCTCCCGGTTGAGAAACGGATGCTCTACCAACTGAGCAAACGCACCGGGTACTTTAAAAGGGAGGAAAGACCATATTTCTTTTCAACTGAATTACAGGGACCGATCCCACGATTTTAGGCTCTTCTGTCTCCTCTCTTCCTTTTCCCTCAATTTTTCATGGTATATACTCACGTAACATTTATTTCTCCACAGACTGACTGAAGTTCGGACGATGTCAATGTGAAATCGATGATCACGAGACCGAAAATGATCACGAAGACGAGCTTTGCTGCTTCTGAGAACATCCTTCAATCTGATATCAGAAAAATCATAAAAATTTTACAGTGTATGTCGTCATCATTCAGGTTTAAAGTTAGTTGATTATTCGGGAGGGGGTGTTCAACATTCAACGAGCTACCGTGTATTTTCCTCCTGAATTTTAAAGTTTACATATCGAAAATCTAAACAACATTATACTGCTCAAAGAAAATATGCAACTTCCATATTGATAATATAATAATAAATCAAGGAAAAGGCTGCGGGACGTAAAAATATTTGTTAAACTAATTTCGGGCCAATATATATATTTGTGTGGAAGTGTGTGTGAGGATGGGTGTGTGTGGGGTGCTTGTGGGTTTGATGATAATGAAATTAATCGTATTGTGGACTCGTAAACTGTATTCAAATTATTGCCGTTTGGGAAATAATGTTCTAGTCATAAACATTTCTCATTTATTGCAAAGGTAAGTATATATGAAAAGTTTCGCCATGCAAAACTCTTCATTTTCACATGGGGCTGATGTATTTGTAAACACGGCAAATAACTAATTTTGACTAGGGCGTAAGAGCAGGTATGTGATTACAAAAATTCATTCCATCTTGCATTTGTGGAATAAACCTTTCGATAGTACTTTGAATCTTATTTACCAGGGCGGATCCAGCTTTCGCCAATAGGTGGGGGGGGGGGGCGAAAAAAAAACCTTCCCCATATTTTCCCCGTTCGGCCTCTCAAAGTTGTATTTTGTTTGTTTCTTCAGAGGGGTATATAGTCCTAACAGTCACTTCTTAGCCTTATTCTTACAAAATGTAAATGGATGATGTCATATAAGCCCTAGTTGAAAAGTGCGAGCTGAAAATTTTTGACATTCTGACCTTAACATTCTGAGCACTTTTTGTAATCGTGAACAGGATAGGTATATAACTAGGGGACATCCCGATAGACCGCGGGTCCGATAGACCGCGGGTCCGATAGTCCGCAGTGCGTGTAAAATTATGACCAGATATATCAAATGTCATCTGAGACCATGGGATTCTATCAGGTGCGGATCCATGGGGGCCGAGGGGGAACTGCCCCACCCCAACCCCCAGCTCAAAAAAAGAGGGGGGAGAAGGGAAAAGGAGAGAATAGAAAGAGAGAGGAAGATGGGAAAAGAAGATAATAGAAAAGAGAGTAAGAGGGGGAAAGAAAAGACAAAGAAAAGGGGGAAAGAAGAGAAAAAAGAGAGGAGGGAAAAGGAAGAGAAGAAAAGAAAGGAGAAAGGAAAAGGAGGAAAAAGAAGAAGAAAAAAAGAGGAAGGAAGAGAAGAATGTTTAAGTAGAGAGGAAGATGGGAAGAAAGATAAGAAAAAAGAGAGAGAGTGGAAGGGGGAGAGAAGAAAAAAAAAGATTAAAAGAGAAAAAAGGGGAAAGGAAAGAAAAAGAAAAAGGGAGAAGTAAAGGGGGAAAGAGAAAAAAAGAGGAAAAGAAAGAAAAATGGGAAAAGAAGAAGAAAAAATAGGAAGAGAATAATATTGAAAATAAAAGGAAGATGGGAAAAAAAGAAGAAAAAGGGGCTAAAATTATCCAGTTTCATATCAGAATATCAAAGATTTTCTTCTCGCGCTTTGCGCTCGCATTATTATTGTAGAAAGATACCAAAAATTACCCATCCTTTTTCATGATTGACAAACATGAATCGAATGTCCCATTGGGGGGTTTGAAATCTCATCTTTTTAGGTTGGAATATAAAAAAATGTTCGGTTTAATCGTTGAAATATGTATCGTCTTTATGGCTAACTGCAAAATATCCTTAACAGGTCCCTTTTCGACCAGGCCATAACGAATATTTAACATTTCTGCTCGCGCTTCGCGCTCGTGGGAATTATCTAGTTACATACGCGTCCTGTTCAGGTTCACAAACATTGCCCAGAATGTTAAATTTTCAGGACAATATACAAGAAATTTCATTTTTAGCTTGCATAGGGCTTATGAGATTAAAACACATTTATGTTGCTTATAAAGTAAGTCTAGGAAATGACTGTTAGGACATGGGCGTTTGTCCCCCCCCCCAAAAAAAAAAAAGAGAAAATCAAGACTAAGAAAAAATAGAGAGAAAAGGAATGGGATTAGGATGAAATATACTAAATTATTTTCCAAACATTATGTCAAAATCTATCACAACCTTTTATTTTTGTAATAAAAGTGTCAACATATTTGCTTGCTCGCTTCGCTCACTGCCAACTTCTTATTAATCTTATGCGATACGCCGTACCGAGCCCCCTCGAAATTGTTTTCTCATTACGGCACTTGGACAAATCAACTTTGAGCGGCCAATCGGGGAAAATATGGGTGAAAAAATGGCCCCTCCCCCTATTGGCGGAAGCTGGGTCCGCCCTTACTTGGGCTTTCAGAATAAAATACAGGAAAATTCTATAAAAAAAATCAGATCGCGCTTCGCGTTCTCATTATTTACTTAGGCCTTGTAAGATACCTCAATGTGTTTTTCAAGAATAAAATCTCAGATTTTCTTTAACGTCTACCCCCCCATTTCATTTATTCTTTTTATCTTGGTGCCCTCGCCCCCCTCCCCTGCACCCATGCTGAATGAATACGCCAATGATGAGGATAATTAGTCGAGATTGCATATTCCCAAGAGGTTATCATTAATAATATTGAAGGGTATACTATAACAACACTACCATGACTACAGCTCCCGTTCACAATATTCTACTAGGGCCTACTCTGGTGAGAAGTTAAACCAAATTGAAACCTCCCAAATCGCTCGTGCTTCGCGCTCCCATTGATATTACATCATGGGCGGAAATCCCAGGGGGACAGGGGGGACGTGTCCCACCTACTCAAAATAGTAGGGGGACACAATATCAAATGTCCCCCTACTATTTCCGCTTTTATGATCATAGAAATACATCATTCTTAATCAAAATAAAACATGTACTTTGGGACGAGATGACCTTACTTTGGCGATGATAACCTTGTTTTTTTTTGCTTGTCATATTTTCCCGCCCCTTGTCCCCATAGGCGGATCCAGGGGGCCAAGCTCCCCCCCCCCCTTCTTGGCGGAGCAAAAAAAAGAAAAAAAAAGGAAAGAAAGAAGAAAAAAGGAGGAAAAAGAGAGGAGAAAAGAAAGAAGGACGACGAGTGCATAAAATAAGATGAGGGGAAGATTTGGAAAATAAAAGGAATCTTTCGTGCCACTATATAAAACTTTCGTGCCACTATATAAAACTTTCGCTCGCGCTTCGTGCTCGCATTGTCTGTTAGGTGATTTACATATTTTATTCAATATGGAGTTCGAATATCAAGTTTGGAAGTCAATATACAACACATATTTCACCTCGGAAATCGAACTTTCATTATTTTGTGTAATTTACAAATTGGTTTTTAAAAAGTGCTCTGTAAAAATGTCAGTTTTATGGTTTGAATGTTAACATTTGCTGCTTGCGCTTCGCGCTCGCAAATTTTGATTTATCAGGTACCTATTTTCGTGTATTCCATAAAGTTTTCAAAATATCCCTTTCTGGTCTGATTGTTAAGACGCATCAGCTAGCGCGCTGCACGCTCGCATTTTGATTGGCGAGTTATATAAATGTTTCAATATTGTTTATACAACAAACTACTTAAAATCCCCCTTTCAAGACAGTTTATCAAAAATTATAGCTCGCGATTTGGGCTCGCATTAATGGCTAAAATATATTACCTGATGCATCCTATTCATAATCACAAAAGTGAAATGTCCAGTTTTTATGCCATGATATCAATTTAATGATTAAATTGTGCCTTTTGTATCATATCGCGCTTAGCAAGAGGAATAGGAAGATAGTCATAATTTTCATATGATGGCATCTCATAAGGATGTCCCGGTCCTATGTCAAAACTCAAAGTAATAATAATATCAGCTCTTTTTTAAGTGCGATCCATATCCAGCTTACAATTTTTCTACAAAGTGCTCGAAATATAAAGCTGAAATTGACTCTTTTTTCAGATCGGACGATCAAAGTTTCATAATTATTACGATTAAAGTTGTATTTAGAATGCCTAGATTCTAGGTCTAAATATGAAACACGCTCGCGCATGTTTATTCAGATACCCGACTTGTTCTCTAATTTAAATCATTATCCAGTTTCAGTTCACAATATCAAACATTTTCTGCTCGCGCTTTGTGCTCGCATTATTAATGTGGGAAGACCCCATCCTTTTGATGATTTACAAAACATGAACAGAGTGGCCCACTTTTAGGTCTAAATTTCGATTTTTTTTTCAATCGTTAAATTACACGGCTATCCTGTTCACGATTACAAAAACTGATTGAAATTTTCCATTCTTTCTTTTAAAAAGTTCAAAAATGTTCAGCTCGCGCTTCGCGCTCGCATCATATAAATGAGGATTATGATATTATACATTAATTTATAAGAATAAAGCCAAAAAGTGACTAATGAGGACTACCCCGTCAAAGAAACAAACAAAAATTATCTTCGAGCTGCCGATCGGGGAAAATATGGCTGAAACAAATTTCCGCCCACCCCCCTCCCCCATTGGCGAAAGCTGGAACCGCCCCTGTGCCTTTTGGTATTTATGTATTCATGGATTTTTTCAAGAACACATTAAAAAGTGGTCTTTATTTTTTTTTTAATGTGATTATAAGATAATTTAAGTTAGCCTGGCCGGGAGGGAGTGGGTGCAATTTTTCGAAAAGTACACATAAGCGCTAAACATCAGGTCAAATTTGACCCCCCCCCCCCCCTCCCTCCCCACGAAATCCTGGATCCGCGCCTGGGTTCTATAACAACCCAATTAGGGCAATCACCCCCTGACAACTACTTCAAGGAAAATATTATCCCCATATTATTTACCGCCAGGGACTGTTACCCCCCTCCCCCCGGAAATTCACTCTCCAGACAATTACCCCAGATAATTACCCCTAGTACGGAGCTGTGAAAATGCCATCAACATGACGACATGGCGTGGTATTTTATCTTACCATGTCTTAATTAATCATTGGCGGCGGAAGGCAAAACATTTAGGGGGATCCACCTGAAATTTTGGGATGGACACAGGTAAAAATGTGACGAGCAAATCAACCAAAATTTTAGGAGGGACCACCAAAATTTTTTGACAAAGAAAAAAAAAAGGTTATCAACCAAAATTAGGGGGGGACAAAAATATTTTAGAGAGGTCTACCTCAATTTACGAGGGGACGTAGAAAACAAATTGACAAGCAAAAAAAAGGTTCTCAACTAAAAATTTAGGGGAGGACCGTCCCCCCACCTCAAATTTAGGGGGGAAAGGTCACCCCTGCTTCCGCCGCCTAAGTAATTAATAAGGTTATTATTTCGACATCATATGTTCTATCTTGTCAAGTCAATATGTCCACATGGCGAGATATAAATACAATTCCCGGTAAGAATCCTATCCCGATATATCGCCATGTCGACATGTAACATAATTATTTAAGTCGACTTGGCAAGATAAAATATCTCGCCATGTTGACATTTAACTTTTTATAAGTGGACTGACTTGGCAGGATAACGTATGGATCTCGCCATCCGGACATAATAAGCTTATTTAGTCGACATAGCAAGACAAAGTATCTCGCCATGTCGTCAAGTCGATGGCATTTTAGAGGCTCCGTATGGCGTCTAGAGGGTAAATTTCCGGGGGGGAGGGTAACAGTCCCCGCCGATAAAAATATGGGGATAATATTTTCCTTGAAGTAGATGTCAGGGGGCGATTGTCCTGTGGGTCATCGTTACAGAACCCCATGGACTCGTATCATTGACCTTTTGACCTCTTGATGACATGGATTTCACTATATTGTCCTGATCATAATTTTACACACACCGCGGTCTATCAGGCCCGCGGTCTATATCGGACCCGCGGTCTATCGGACCCGCGGACTATCGGGCCCGCGGTCTATCGGGCCCGCGGTCTATCGGACCCGCGGTCTATCGGACCCGCGGGCGCGTTTCCGTTTTACACCCTGGCGAAGGCATTTTCCGGAAAAGTAGCCAAAAAGCGACTAGTGAAGAGTCTACGTCTACGTCTGTTTACATTATCAGCTGGGCGCGCGATCCAAAGTCGAAGTTATCCGCAGAACATGCCGTACTCGGCAGCTGAGCTTATACTTTCCAGGTTCAATACGAATGTTTGCCTTGATCATTTGCCTTGCCGATTTGCTGATGTCTGTCTTTCTCTCTATCTGTCTACATATCTATCTCTCAAATTCTATCTCTATCTATCTATGTAACTGCAGTATCTATATTTCTAATAATCTTCTCTGTCTCTCTCATTCTTTATGTAACATAATATCTATCTCAAATTCTCTATCTCTCTCTATCTATCCATCCATCTGTCTGTCTTTCTCTATTTCTCTCTCTCTACCTACCTATGTAACTACAGAATCTATCTGTTAATTTGTCGCTCTTCTCTCTCATTCTTGATCTATAGTGACATCTATCTATCTCTCAAATTATCTATCTCTCTATCCATCTCTCTATCCATCTGTCTGTCTTTCTCTATTTCTCTCTATTTTTTAACTAGAGTATCTATCTATCTGTCAATTTGTTAATAATCTTCTCTGTCTCTCTCATTCATTAATTATCTATTTAATCTCTCCCTCTATCTATCCATCTGTCTGTCTTTCTCTTATTCTCTCTCTCTATTTATCTATCTATTTTTTTAACTTATCTATCTGTTAATTTGTTAATATTCTTTGTCTCTCTCCATCTTTATCTATCTAACATCTATCTCTATCTATCCATCTGTCTGTCTTTCTCTATTTCTCTCTATCTATATATCTATCTATGTATCTATCTATCTGTTAATTTGTCTATTTTCTCTGTCTCTCTCATTCTTTATCTTTCTATCTATCTAACATCTGTCTCTCAAATTCTCTATCTCTCTCCTTCTCTAGCACCTGTCTGTCTTTTTTCTCTTCTCTTTGTCCGTCCATATTTCTATCTATAACATCTCTCTCTCTCCCTTTATCCTTCTCTCTTTCTTTCTCTCTCTCCCCCTCTCCTTCTATATATCGACCTCTCTGTCTCTCACCCTCTCTCTATTTATCTATCTATCCATCCATCTCTCCCTCTTTCTCTCTCTTTCTATCTATCTATCCACCTCTCTCTCTCCCTCTCTCTATTTCTATCTATATCTGTCTATATCTATTTATCAGTCTTCTATATCTATCTTTCGGCAGCTTCTAAGTGTATCAATCCATCAAACTTCAATTTGTCTTTCCATTATAACTATCTGTTTATTTTGATTTTGTCTGTCATTCTATTCATTTAGTTAATAATTTATTTTTAGAAAAAAAAAATATAAACAACGCGACTGCAAAAGCATGTTCGGATTTCACTCCTGAATGCCGCTCTCTCTGTACATGAAGTGCCGAGGAACTCTGTGCTCTGATCAGTAACTGTGCAAATTGCATGCGGTAATAGGCTCGCCTGTGTCAGTGGTCGCAAGCTGCATGCAACCAGCGACGTGTGTAGACTCTTCACTAGTCGCTTTTTGGCTACTTTTCCGGAAAATGCCTTCGCCAGGGTGTAAAACGGAAACGCGCCGCCCGCGGTCTAACGGACCTGCGGTCTATCGGACCCGCGGTCTATCGGGCTGTAACCTAAAACTAAATGATAAATGCGAGCGCGAGCGGAAAAAAAATTAAATTGAGACCTAAAAACGGGACACTCTATTCATGTTTTTTAAATTATGTAAAGGACAAGCAAAACTAAACATGCAAAACCAGCAACAAAGCAGAACAGAGTAATAATACTCCCACTCTCGTCAGCCCTGAGTTACCCTTCCTGGTGGAGGTCTTCAGAGAACGAAACTACAAGGTACAAGGTACAAGTAATTTGGTGGGTGTCTTCCTTCCTTAATAATGCAAGCGCGAAGCGTGCGAAGAATTGTTTTTATATTCTGATATGAAAATTGATAATTAAGCACGTTTGGAATAACAAGCTGCGTATCTCAATGAAGATGTGTGCGCGTGTTTTTTTTTTTAGATATAGGCCTCGAATCTGGGCATTCTAAATACATTTCTTTACCATGAAAATCAATAATGCGCGAGCGCGAGTTGAAAAATTATAGAACGATCTTAAAAGGGTCAATTTAAGCTTTATTTGAATCACTGTGTAAACACTGTATAAGCACTGTGAAAATTAGGAAGTGGATATGGATCGCACTTAACAAATGATGCGAGCGCGAAGCGCTAGCCAATTTTTTTTTATTATTATAAAAGACCTAACACCGGGGCATTGTAAGGAAAATTTGTCAACATATAAACAAATAATGAATATCTTTCTATTTCTCTTCCTAAGCGCGAGATGAAACATGTCGATATTCCATACTGAAAAAAGGGACAATTTCATTATTAGGAATTCGTGAAAGTGTTATCTTATTTATCAAACTAATATTAATGAGAGCGCGAAATTTGTTGATATTTTAGGCTTGAAAAATTGACATTTTAAGCATTTGTTACATTGTCTTACAGCCTTCTTTAGCGCACAAGGGAACACTCGTATGCGGAGCTACTCTGCCGTTGGAGTGAAGCAAACCAATAGGCAGGAGAATGTCTTTCATTGACGGGCGCGCAGTTGCGGTCGAGTGGCTTGCGTACATGTGAACTTACAGATTGTGGTGCCACTGCGAGTAGGCCTATGAGGATCGGTATATACTGCCGATACGAGGCCGTAAATTAAACATGGGTATGATGTCCCCTTCTTACTTTTCTTTTCGTTTTTTACCCTTTTTTCTCAAGTTAAAAGATACACTTCTTAGTTGCCAAATAAAAGGGTGTATTCTTTAGATTTTGGCATATTTCTTATACATCACCGTAAATGTTATTGGTGGTTTTTATTACAAAAAAATAGTATTGCCAAAAAACATTTTCCATCTTACACCTACAGTGAATTATTTAAAGCCAGATGACAACTTTAAATGTATTCCGATACAAAGTATACTATTTGGTTAAATGTTATTGTACTCTTCCATTGTCTTTAATATTACGTCAGGGTAACATTTTGCCCCCTTTTTAGCTGGGATTGTGAATAAAATATGCTAAGGGCGGGTTCGTAAATCTACATGGCTAACATATTTTCGATCTTACACCAATACCATGAATCATTTTATGACAACCTTTAAAGGTATTCAGACACAATAAATCTGCTTGTATTCTGCAATTGTCTCTGATATTACATCAGTGTATCTCAGATGTAAATTTTGACGTATTTCTTATTTCATCTATCACCATGAATACACTATACCGTGGGCGGATCTTAAGTCTAAATTACGGCAAGACATATTTTCCTTCTTAGTCTTACAGTTCAACAGTCCATTAAAAACATTCAGATACGATGAATGTCAGTGATTAGAATGAGATAAAGTCAGTTAATAGTATTCATTGTCTGTGATAGATTGGGCGGAATACCTTGTTTTCGTTTGCCTATATTTAGCCAGGTTGCTTCCTTTCGACCTCAAAAGACCTAACCAAAATTAGAATGAAATGAATATTGATAATAAAGTAATAATTGTAAGAATATAGTCTGCAATATTAAAGGTCTCATATCACTTCAGGCTCATTATCTCAAAAAGCTTTGTTACTGATTCCACTAGATTGAATGTATCATGATGGCAGCAAAAGAAAGAATTACGGATTTCAACAATTACTATTCAGACAATCAGACCATGAATTTTCTATTATCGAGTTATTTGGGTGAGGTGAATAACTTTAAAAATTTATTTGTTGTAAGCGATAATAACAAGAGTTTGTTTTTTAAATTTCATATTCAATTACTTGTTATTCATTTCCAGCCGACAAATACAAAGGGATATATAGTTTTACATATTGATTAAGGTGACTCATAAAGTGCCAAATCTACTCCGTAAAATACTCAAGGTACATAATGAAATTAAAAGGTAAATAAAACAAAATTTCTGAGATTTTGAGAGGGTCGATAAAGATACATTAGAGAACAGATAAGACAAATGTAAAAAAAACGGATTATTCTTATTTTTGAACAATAATTCTTATAAGTAATTGCTGCCCCATCCCACTTCTATTTTGCCTAAATGATTTTTTTAATCATTACTGTACAATATACTGGTGATTTATGATACTGCTATTTTGAAATAATTTCAACTCGAGTAATTCAATATATTATTACTTTAAAACATTACAAGGCTATACATAACAAATATGCATGCTTACTTTCTAAATTAAAAAGACAAAGTTTATTGATAAAATGGGGTGATAGTCTATTTTCCAAAGAGTTGATTACCATTTTTTTTACCTGTTCAAGAAAATAAATAGACTAACGCTTGTAACACAGACAGTACAATTTTTTAAAACTCCCATGAGACATACTATTTTTGTGCATTAAACGTTTCATTTTACATGTATTATACTGTATATACAGTTGAGGCCAAAAGTACATACACCCATGGAATTCAGTGAAATTTGTTCGCTTGCCAAACATCGTAGAATTTACTATATCTTCAGAAATACAAATACTGCCATGACGAATTAGGTATCAAATGAAATAGAGTATTAAGTTCTTTCACATAATTTGAATGCCGCTGGGAATAAAGTATACTTTAGGTGGAATTTTCTTTGAAGAAAAAAATTAATATTCGTTCCAAATGTGATCTATTGTTTGTTTTTGTATTTTCAAACATCGTTTCATAGAAATATATAAATGTCAAATCTATTATTTATATTACATTTTTTATAATGATATGTCACCACTGAACAAAAAAGTGTAATCTGAAATGTTTGTGTTGAGATGTAACTAGCACAAAATACATGAAATGTTTTTTGTCAAGTTTTTATTTTTAATTTGTCTAAACTATGAAGATTTTTGGAGAAAATACGACACCTAAATAATTTTCAACTCCTGATGGCAAAGCAATGTGATGAAGGGGCATGATATACTCATTTCTTTGATATACTCATTTCTTTGATATACTCATTTCTTTGATATCAAATTCTTCATGAAAGCACAAATATTTTATTAGACATAGTAAGTTTTAAGATGTTTGGCAAGAGTCAACTTTACTTTGAATTTCCTGGGTGTAAACTTCTGGCATCAACTGTATATATATATATATATATATATATATATTTATTCATTTATACATATATTTATATATATTTATATATACGTGTGGTGTGTGTGGGTGTGTGTGTGAAGTGTAGAGTAGAATCAAGGATGAAGCAAAGTACACACTATGTTGTACAGCTTTCGGCCCTTACCTTCTTCAGTTTTTATTTGCTAAAAAAACAAATAAAGCAAATCATAGAATATACTTTGCTTCATCCACTCTACTCTTCACACAAATATTGTAAACAATGATGAAAGCGATAGGTACATATATTCACGCCTCTTTCGTATATATATATATATATATATATATATATATATGTGTGTGTGTGGGTGGGTGCGTGTGAGGGTGTGTGAGCATGTGTGTGTGTGTGTGTAAATATATGCATAGCGAGAATAAGTCTTGGCCTCTTATGATGGAGGTGCAGCATCATTTTATCATATGTGTGTGACTTTGGAAAGAAGAGACTGCGGGACGTAGCGATACTTCGTCCAACTCCTTTATTAAGCCAAACTTTCGACCAGCGATAGTCTTCCTAAAGGCTTGAGGGACACATAAGAATATAAACGAAAATAAGGATTTTATACAACAAAAACACAATTCAAGCAAGAATGCATCGGAAACAAAACAATAGAAAACAATTGTGTAACATAATGGAAAGGTAAATATAACTTAATAATAATTAATTGATATTGTTAAATTAATAACTAAATAATAACGAATAACAAAATATAATAATACACTTTACACACAACACCTACCAAACCCTTCCCATCCTCCTTTCAATGTAACTTGAATCACTTATATTTTTTTAGCTAAAAAGACCATTTCCTTTAATTATCATTTATTAAGTTTTATTTACGTTTTTCATTAGATTAGACAGTTGTTTTGTTTCCGTTGCATGCTTGCTTAGATTGTGTTTCTGTTGCATGACATCCTCATTTTCGTTTTTTGTGTCCCTCAAGGAAGACCGTTTACGCTGGTCGAAAGCTTGGCCTAATAAAGGAGTTAGACAAAATATTGCTACGTCCCACTTGCCATGTATATTGACCTGATAGAGACGTTATAAGGACAAAGTCATTAAACGGATATGTATCTCACTGATCAAATAATGCGAGCGCGAAGTGCGAGCTTAAAATTTCTGATCTTCAGACTTAAAAGGGACATTATAATCACTTTTTAAACAATGCGGGCGGGAAGCGCGACCTGAAATTTTTTGAAGATATTGAGTCCAAACAGGGAGATTATAAGGACTTTATTTTAGGAATCCATTAAGAGTATACATATCTCACCATAGTAATCTAATACGAGTGCCAAGCACTGCCAAGAATGACATCTAAACACATGAAGCATTTGTAGTCATTGTAATCATTATTAACATATGCAACTCACTCATTAAATATTGCGAGCGCAAAGTGCGAGCTGAAAATTCAGACTTGAAGAGGGACATTTCAAGGCTTTTTTTGTAGGAATTCACGAAGACCATACATATTTCAATTACCATATGATGCGAGCGCGAAGCGCGAGCTGAAATTTTTGATATTCAGATATCAGAAAAAGGGACATTTCAAGGACTGATTCTAGGGATTCATGGAGAGCAGACATATCTCACCAATCCACTAATGCGAACGTAAGCATTTTTTTTATATCAAGACCTTAAAATGGGGCAATCACTTTAACTAGTATGAAAAAGAAGCATACTATTTTACATAAAACAATAATAACTTGAAGTGCGAGGAAATATATTTGGTGTATATTGACTTGAAAACGGAAGGTTTTTATAAAACAGAATTATATATCTCGTTATAAAGAAAATGCGAGCGCCAGGAACAATGAAGACAGAGGCCCTGAGCAAATTTTGTTTCATAAACTATGATAAATAAAATGTTTCTTATGTAATATATATGTAACATAACATAATTATAATATAACATCATAATGAACAATAATTTCTTCTTTCCCATTACGTTTCTCTTCCTCTCTCCCCTTTTTTCTCCTTTTCCTCGTTTTTTTCATCAGCCGATAGGGGGCACGTGTCCCTCTTGCCCCCAACGTAATAACGCCACTGCTTCCTTTCAAATTCACACACCCACCCACCCATATATATATATATTATATATATATATATATATATATATATATATATATATATATATATATATATATATATATATATATATATATATATAGAAGATGCTATAAATATAGTCAGAATAAGTAATAAGTAGTAGACGTAGTTCATCCAAATCAAATCATGATTGACCTCAACGACTTGAATTAGCCTTACTTAAAAGTATTGTTTAACTTTTTTCAGCAGCCGATTTAAAAAATTCTCAAACCAAGATGAAAGAAGTGTACAAGTGCATGTATTAGAACTAATAAACCCTGAAAACAAACATTATTGAGAATAAAAAGCTAAAACTACAAGGCAGACCCCGATTTTGTAAATAGGCGTCTTATAGACACCTAAATAGTACACATAAGTGTATGGGATGAAATTAAGACTGTTTCCGGTCACTTTATATTTCAATTTTTGAAGCACTATATAATCATTTTCGAACGCAATTTTTTCTGGGCTTCATTTTTGAAACATATCACAGACACAGGTGACAAGTGTGATCTTCTAGCTCAGATTTTTTAAAAGTCAAACCAATGTTAACCAATCACTTTAATTTGTAACCCTTTTCTGTGTATACATATTCTGCAAATTTGTACATTATGACCTCTTGTTTCTCTTGTATTTCAGATACCTGAAGAAGGCCCAATTGTGTCTCAATGCTTATTCTCGCTATATATAGCATTCTCTCATATATATACTCCAAAGCACCCTCGCAATGTTTAGGTCCCTGCTTCTCACAAACACGAGTGCCTACCGGTCAAGGTTTATTGCAAATTTTTTGCGACTTTTTTGATTTACCAAAATAATACAGCGATGAAATATGACTTTAAACTCTAAGAATAAAAAAAGTCACGACGATTAAGGGTCGATGGGGACAAATAATATGTCTGATCCTCCAATTAATATATTTTACTAAATGCTTGTTATACTGTGTAGTTGTCAAATATGACAATAAAACAGTTTTCAAAATATTGGTATATAGCCCATGCTGGGAACATCAGCTAGTCTTCTCAGGAAAAATACTCTCTTTTCATAAGGTCATCAATGCGTTGTGTTCAACATTCCTAAAAGTCACTTTTCAAAATGGAAAACTATTAATTAGCCGAGGTTTTAACGGATGTCTAAATTGAGGAATAGGCAATTTACTTTTATTGCATTTAATTGTACGGCTATATACTATGGTTCTGATTTTCACTTTATTATGTTTTCTTCTGTATCCTGTGAGCATGGTGAGTTAAATAACCTGTACCTCACACGTGCTATGTTGCATGCATGTTCCAAGTGCCAACACTACTTATGTCATATTAAAAAAATACTGCAATTTGTATTTGATATTGATCATAACGACGAAAATTAATTGAAAATTGCCATTTACTGAATGTTTTAATCTGTGGAGAATAATGTAATCATCAGTATATGTGATGAAATTAAGACGGTGTTTCCGGTCACCTTATATTTCACTCTTTTTGAAGCACTGAATAATGATTTTCGGACACGATTCTTTTCGAGGCTCTATCTCTAAAGCATCTCAGACACAGTTGATAAGAGGGACCTTGCAACTCATAGTTTTGAAAGTCGAATCAATGTTATATTTTATATTGTGTAAACATGAAAAACATAGAAATAAAATTGGCTTGGTAGATAAAAATAGGGCACCAAATCAGAATAGCGGATTTGTATACAATGTAAAATCTCAACAGAGATGTAACAGATTTTTGCATTTAAAAAAAATGAAGTTATAAAGTATGACGAAAACTGATACTTTTGTCTGCAATATGAAAATCTAATCATTATTCATGTACAGAAAAATTATTCAGGTATATTTCAATTTACTCATCGCATATCTAATTGCCATGATTAGTTAATGTTTGCTCTTAGTAACGGTGCAATAGTAAAATGTGAAAAAAGGGCATCGTTGAAATTAGTTGTTGAATATCCAGTTTACAAGGATAAAGAAAACTGAGTTTGATTGCTTTCACATATGGGTGTATTAATCAAATAATTGGAATAAAGTATAAAATATCATAAATGTACTTTTCCTAATTTTTGCATTCATTGGTTTTTGAAGGACCAGCCTAATAAAAAAAGGCCAAAGTATAGTAAAATGACAATAATGACGGGGAAACATTAGTGGTAAAAATATTAGCAGTAGTACTTCTTTACTATAACATACCTGAAAAACGTAAGTCTTTCCGGTCTTTCAAAGTCTTACCTTGCTAGCGCAGCCGATCATACGACAAAGGATCACAAAAGATGAAATGTGTACTGATACAAGGAATCTCTTCTGTTATTAAGCTCCCTAACTTTAAAAGAACAATAGAGGTGTACATCATCCCGCTAATTCGAAATGTCAAACACGTATATCCTTCACCGTCTATAGACTTTTACTCTAACTGCAATCACAGATAACGATGCACGATTCTTCATTGAGTGGCTATGTTAACCGGGTAGTTTATGCTGCCTGAGCATCGCGATGGCCTTCAGAACTAGAAGAGTTGCGTGAAATAGGAGTTTCTGCAACACCAGTTTGTACGCTTCCGCCGCCTGATGGATGCGGTGAGCAAAGAATGTTCTCTGGTTGGCGTGTAAATACAGGCTGCAATGCATGTGTGGGACACGCTACGCATGTGCTCATGTATGCTATAAACAAGGTTCAGTGTAGTGCTTTTGCCCTCTTGTTTTCTCCTTCCCCCTCTCTCTCCCGCTCTTTCTCTCTCCCTCTCTTTCACTATGTCTCTCCTTCTCCGACATCTTTTCCCATAACCATCTTTTGACAGGCTTTAAACTCCGTGACAATGAATTGTTACGGGTATGATAATACCTTTTTATTCTTTTCCGCATGCCTACCCTGGCATTGCCTGAAGGTACAGATCGATGCCGCGGGAATTTAAAGGTGAGACCTAGTGATTTGCATTTATATTTGAAATCACAATAAAGGAGTACAATCATCGAACACAAACTATCCACGGTATTGGGTCATCAGTTGATGTTTCGAATTGAATGAAAAGAATAGAAATACTTTATTTTGACCTTTCCCATTCATGGAAGCATTAACTCCTCAACACCCCTCGTACACATTTTACCATTTCACGTCAAGGTGTGTTTTAACGCAATAAATCAAAATTAAGTACAATTTGACACAACCCTATATATACTCCATGCATTCAAATTTTGGTCGAAAACTTATTCACGGATTCCTCTTTCTATATGCATTATAAGCTTAAGAAAAGATGCCTACGCGAGTAATTGTCAAAATGGCGTTAATGGTACTAAGTAGATATGGATGTCTGCTTATTTCAACCCACTTGCCTACTTAAACCGGGACATATCTTTGAGATCAAGGAATAGGAATAAAGAAGTTTTGACCTTGACCAAGTTGATAAGGACACTCAATCAATTTTTTGAAAATCTTTTTTTTTTATTGGGGGGGGGGCAGGGAGATATTCAGAAACCTGTGTGAAGAGCGGCAAAATTCACCAAGCACAATATACACAGCGTCTGTTCTTTAATGCCTTTTGACTCCGTTGGTATAGACTCGCTTTCACCGGTGTGTAGATAAATTACATTGATAAATATAATCTTAATTTCTCTTTCTGACATCTTCAGCGTAAAGAAAGGGACTTCCATTAATAGTAATAATAGTAAAGCATTTACCAGGCGCCGATATATATATATATATATATATTGGCGAAGAAGCTCAAAAAGCATTGAAGCGAGAGACGTAGCCTGGATTTCTTCAACTTTTATTAATACAAGCTTTCGGCCATTTAGTTCGGCCTTCTTCAGGTATCTCCAAGTTTTACTGTAAGTGCTTGACCAGGGATATAACTTTAATTTTTCTCCCTCATGACCCACCTGGTCAAGCACTTACAGTAAAACTTGGAGATACACACACACACCCACATATCACCCACCTGGTCAAGCACTTACAGTAAAACTTGGAGATACCTGAAGAAGGCCGAACTAAATGGCCGAAAGCTTGTATTAATTAAAGTTGAAGAAATCCAGGCTACGTCTCTCGCTTCAATGCTTTTTGAGCTTCTTCGCCAATATATTACTCACTGAAGCACCCACGCAATGTTTAGGTCCTTGCTCATCACAATTATATATATATATATATATATATATAATTATAACAACATAAACAATGTGCTTCTGAATAGATGGTGCTTTAGAAATGCTTGTTATTTAAAAGTTCATATTAAATTCATATATTTGTTTCATGGGAATGTATTACAGTCTGCCACTTTAATTTAGTGCGAAACGTTTTGATAGTCTGATTCGGTGGGTGCATTCGAGTAATTACAGCATGATTTGTACTTACAACAAAGGAAATCACCAAATACCATGTTACAGATGAGTTAATCTCTTTTTGAGGAATACAGTTCTTGAGTGAAGAAAATAAAACATTTCAAAACATACTGGTATTTTGACGTATTCCATTATGCACACTTTTCGCTCTTGGTTTTTCATGAGTGGTTGTCCAGCTTTTTACTTTGAACACGATTGAAATTATTGTTAAATACGCTTATATGATTATAAAATCATATCTATGATTATGAGAGATGACGATTTCTCTTCTAGCTTATGTTTTAACTGAAGAATGACTTATTCACTACATGTTTTTTTTTTATTAAAGCCCCTTGTTTTCATGTGCATATTTACTTGAAAATATAATACTCACTAAAAAAAAGCTGTTTAATTTAATAAGCACGTTCTTTAGGCAAGTTGCTATAACAACTTCTTTTATAAACTTTAAAACAATGGTTTATTTTTTAACAACTTGTTTAAAAGCTTAAGCAATAGTTGTTATAGTGACGGGCTGAATCAAATTCAAATTCAAATAGCGTTTTTTTTTTATTATAAACTCTTGGCTTGTCAATATTGTAACAACACTTTCTTTATACATACAGGCCTACGTGTATATTGCAGTTATCATGGATATTTTGAGAAGACAAAATTTAATTAACAATCTGAAATCGGAATGTATTTGCTTAATTATTTCTCTGCCTATTTAATTAGTACAATCGCACGCATCAGTTTAATCGTAAATGGGTTTTTATTTCTTTCTGCAATTTCTTGTTCTGGTTCAACTTCTGGTGGGCAACTGCATATTGTGTCTATCTTTCATTATAATTGTGGAGTTACTTTTTGCATCAGTCTCCTTTTCATGGATTTCGGCACATTTTAAAGGAGGGAGCGGGAAGGTGATTAAAGTTGTTATTGCTAAGAGGAGTATTGTCACCTGCTCAGAATTGTAAAGATCGTCACTGCAACCATTACCGAAATGCCTACCAGGTATTACGAAAATGTATCTAGAGAATGATGAAAGTCAATATTTACACTTGGTTTTCCTTTGATAATTTCTTTATTATTTCACATTTCGGTTTGGAGGGGATAAAAGAAAAGCACTTCTGTTTGTTCTGAGAGGGTTCATCAGACTGATCCTGATTATTATTGAATAATTAACAACCTTAACCATTTTCATTTAGACATAATTATGCGAATATACTGACAGACTGTCGCTAAAGAAGGGATCCACAGTTCAAGTCAAGTTTAAGAACCACCTTAATGCAAAAACAAACACTGTTCCTGAAATGTTATTCGCTCGAGCTAAGTGGTGCTTTTGTTAGAGGCGGAAAAAGATTTGTTCCAGCAGCTTTCGAGGTGGATGGTGTGTTTGGAGAGTGTTTGGGATATGTATCAGTGCCCCGACACCGCGGGAGACTGTCGGATATGGTAATACCCTCCAATCCCGGTATTCATGGGATTTTAGCACATTGCTATTCAAAAGCTTTTTCACCTACTCAATACAAAAATCAATATCTGTATTACCTTCATTGAAATGATGTTTACATTTAATACCTATTTGATGTTGTGTGAGCTTGTATTGTGACACTTAAAACATCGGCGGAGAGTCACATATTATCAAAGGGGTTGTGTATGTGTGCATGCCCTCGTGGATGGATCCGGGGGTGGATGTGGGAGAAGAATAGTGTGTGAGTGTGGAATGTTGTAGGTGGGTGAGGGTCTTGACCTGTGAGCGTGTGTGTGAGGGATTGTGCGTTATTTTTAAATCATACATAGAGAACATTCTGTGCTCGCTGACTGGAGAGTAATAGATTATTATAATCATGTGAACAGTCGTGCTTGCTTTTTTTACTCAAAGTCTTGAATTGATTCATAATTATTGTGATGATTTTTTTTTCATTTTTTTTAAATAGAAAATTAGCCACTGTTATGGATGAGGAGGTGAAATAGGGTGTAAAAGGTAAATGTTAGAGAATGAGCTGGTGAGACCTCCCGGGATGTCGGTTCAAAAGAAACTCAGACATTTGTTTAATGTTCAACACCGTGTCATCAATGTAAAAATGACAAATTGCTAGTAAATGAAATCTATATCCAATGATGTTATCATGGTTGCGATAAAAACGCAACAATACCTCGTTAATGTAAGTTGTCTGCAAGCAGTCGTATATAAACAGAACAATTGGAAAAACTGGCTGAGGGGATATAAAAATGAAAAGAGACCTATTAAGAGGAAGTTATGAACATTTGAAATGTAGGAACTGAGAAGTGCATGCATGTGAATCATGGTGGGAATTTGGTTTGTTGATAGTCAGTCATTCACTGTGTGTAACGTGTAACGTAAAGGTTTTATTTTTTATTATTGAATTAAGAGCATATAATTAGGCCCGATGAAATGACATTACACCAAAAGGTGATGTCAGATATGAATGAAATTTTCATGAAGACGAATCTCTCAAAATTCTCCCCCCTTCAAGGTGTCTGATTTTATCAATTTATCTCTTATTTTAGACATATATTTCGATTAGTTGTTTATCAGGTCTTTTTAAAGGCCTAGAAAAGATTTTCTGCAAAGAACAGTGTCACGCTCTGTGATCACATACCAAAGATGAGATTCATATTCACACTGTGCTGTATGAAGGCTGAGGGTTATGTGTGACGATGATACTACACTGTGGATACCTATACCGTGTTAGTGTTGACATGGTGTTATCTTGAGTGTTCATCATTCGGATAGCACCAACTATTTTTTTCTGTGAACAACGTACGTTAACACGATTTACAACATTTTATATGTACGTACATCATAGTGGACTTTGTGAAGATGGGGATTCAAATTGTGCTATTAGAATGCTGAGGGTTTAAATTTGACGGTAATATCACACTGTGGATACCTCTACAGTGTTAGTGTTATGAGTTTGTTCACATAGTGAACTATATAAAGCTTAGGCTGATGTGGTTTACGGTACACCATGTGGAGTATTATAGAAGCAGTGGATAGAAGAAGAGAGGAAGTGGATAGGCGAGAAAGTGGAGATTTGAGAATAGAGTATTCTTTCTTGAGAATAGTCCTGAAAAGGACTGTAAACCAGAAGGAATGTTGAGTGAGAACAGCTTGAGTAGTAGAGCTGATGAGGAGATGCTGGCTTGCGTCGGCGAGTAGAGATGATGAGTAGTAGAGAGACTCGACGTTTCGGACAGGTTGACTGTCCGTCTTCAGGAGTGAGTGTTCGCTCGGCGTGCGGCGGTACTTATGGCGTGCGTGCGGACGTGGGGGAAAGCTCTAGGCCGGCGGTCACGGCGGGTGACGTCGTAGGCGCTCTGTGTGTGTCGGCGGTTTGGCGGGAAACGAGTGGGCGTCGTATGCGGACGTGGTGAGTAGACGGCGGCGTGAGTTACGGCGGCGTGTGTGTGTGTCGGCGTGTGTGTGTGTACATCAATGGTGGCGTTCTGTGCGTGTTGGTCGGCGGACTCGTCGGGTGAGCTTCGGCGGGAGTGAGTGGGTGGCCTGGTGTACGGATGAGGTGTTGGGTCGTCGGCGGAGGTTGTAGCGAGGTGTCGGTGGCGGTGGTGTGTGTGTCGGCAGAGTCCCTTGTTGAGTTGGTGATGCAATCAGACTGCTGTGTTGGGTAGGAGGGCTCGGTGGAGTGACGGTGGACGGCTGGTTGTTTGTGGATTGGTTAGAAGTTTGATGGTGACGTAGGATTGGGTGCCAGATGCTGTTGATGTGGAGGCCAGGGTCTTGAGGCACAGTGTTGTGATCTGGCCGCACAGCACACCCGACCTTCACCAGTTTCTCAACCACCTCAACAACCAGCACCCCAGCATCAAGTTCACCATGGAGACCCAACGCGACAACTCAATTCCATTTCTAGACGTTCTCATCACCAAGACACCGTCTGGATTCCCTTCTCACCAGGTGTACCGGAAACCTACCCACACAGACCGCTACCTCAACTTCCGCTCACACCACCACCCGTCCATCCACCAATCAGTCGCCAACACACTCATCAGACGAGCCCACCAACTCAGCGACAAGGCACACTTACATCAAGAACTCAAGCACGTGACCAATGCACTCACCACCATCAACCACTACCCCAGAAGAAGGATCAAGACTCAACCACCCAACCATCAACCCAGCACCGACAGCACCGAAAACCCATCCGAAACCAAGCCCGTCGCCACCATAGTACTACCCTACATCGGCAAGACTTCACACCGACTACAACGCATCCTTCACTCTGCCAACATCCTCGTCAGACACCAATCCTCTCGAAAACTACACTCCATCCTTCACTCTCATAAGGACAAGCACCCATCCAACAAACAACCAGGCGTCTACAAGATCCCCTGCGACTGCGGTAAAGTCTACATTGGGGAAACCGGCCGAGACTTCGACACCAGACTCAAGGAACACAAGACCCACCACCGACGCAGCGACTGGGACCGATCCGCCATCGTCAAGCACGCACAACAAGAGAATCACCGCATAGAATGGGAAAGGAGCCACCTAATCACCAACATCCGGCACTGGAATACCAGAAGGGTCAGGGAAGCCATTGAGATACATCAACACAACACTGTGCCTCAAGACCCTGGCCTCCACATCAACAGCATCTGGCACCCAATCCTACGTCACCATCAAACTTCTAACCAATCCACAAACAACCAGCCGTCCACCGTCACTCCACCGAGCCCTCCTACCCAACACAGCAGTCTGATTGCATCACCAACTCAACCAGGGACTCCGCCGACACACACACCACCGCCACCGACACCTCGCTACAACCTCCGCCGACGACCCAACACCTCATCCGTACACCAGGCCACCCACTCACTCCCGCCGAAGCTCACCCGACGAGTCCGCCGACCAACACGCACAGAACGCCACCATTGATGTACACACACACACGCCGCCGTAACTCACGCCGCCGTCTACTCACCACGTCCGCATACGACGCCCACTCGTTTCCCGCCAAACCGCCGACACACACAGAGCGCCACCTACGACGTCACCCGCCGTGACCGCCGGCCTAGAGCTTTCCCCCACGTCCGCACGCACGCCATAAGTACCGCCGCACGCCGAGCGAACACTCACTCCTGAAGACGGACAGTCAACCTGTCCGAAACGTCGAGTCTCTCTACTACTCATCATCTCTACTCGCCGACGCAAGCCAGCATCTCCTCATCAGCTCTACTACTCAAGCTGTTCTCACTCAACATTCCTTCTGGTTTACAGTCCTTTTCAGGACTATTCTCAAGAAAGAATACTCTATTCTCAAATCTCCACTTTCTCGCCTATCCACTTCCTCTCTTCTTCTATCCACTGCTTCTATAATACTCCACATGGTGTACCGTAAACCACATCAGCAATTGTACATGCCACCATGGAAACCTTCAAATAGCATCTATATAAAGCTTAGGATAAAATTTTACACTGTTAGCACATCCACAGTGTGAGTGTTCAAAGTATGTTCATATAGTGGACTATATGATGATGTGATTCATACTGTGTACACCATAACAGTGTGAGTGTTCAAAGTGTGTACACATTGTGGACTATGTGATGTTGTGATTCATACTGTGGAAACCACTACAGTGTGAGTGTTAAAAGTGTGTTCATATAGTGAACTATGTTGTGACGTGATTCATACTGTGGACACCATAACAGTGTGAGTGTTAAAAAGTGTGTTCACATAGTGGACTGTGTGATGATGTGATTCATTCTGTGTACACCATTACAGTGTAAGTGTTCAAAGTGTGTTCACATAGTGGACTATGTGATGATGTGATTCATTCTGTGGGCACCATTTTAGCGTGAGTGTTAAAAAGTGTGTTCACATGGTGGATTATGTGATGATGTGATTCATACTGTGGGCACCATTTTAGCGTAAGTGTTAAAAAGTGTGTTCAAATAGTGGACTGTGTGATGGTGTGATTCATACTGTGGACACCAATACAGTGTGCGTGTTAAAAGTGTGTTCACATATTGGACTGTGTGATGATGTGATTCATACTGTGGACACAATAACAGTGTGGGTTTTCAAAGTGTGTTCACATGGTGGATTATGTGATGATGTGATTCATACTGTGGGCACCATTATAGTGTGAGTAGTTAAAAAGTGTGTTCACATAATGGACTGTATGATGATGTGATTCATACTGTGGACACCAATACAGTGTGCGTGTTAAAAGTGTGTTCACATATTGGACTGTGTGATGATGTGATTCATACTGTGGATACCAATACAGTGTGTGTGTTAAAAGCGTGTTCACATAGTGGACTGTGTGATGTCATTCATACTGTGAACACCATTAAAGTGTGAGTATTCAAAATGTGTACACATTGTGGACTATGTGATGATGTGATTCATACTGTTTAAAAGCTCAAATTTAAGTGTGACCAAAATATCAGTATATCACACAGCTGGACACTCAGTGTTCACTTAGTGGTCTATATACGAAGATGGGATTCGCATTAATAGGCCTAAAATGTTCACATTTAACAGTGTGCATATAAAAATGAATTTACATTGTTTTCCCCACTGTGAGAAACATTGTGGGACATTGTGTTCTTTCAAACAGCGAGAAGGTAGAACGAATGTTTATGCTCAATTATGAAACATTGTGGAAGTGTGCCGAGATAGATAATACATGAAACAGTCTGGCATGCCAAAGGATTACATGTGTATTGTGATGAGATGCCATTGACCGTCTGGGACCTAGGCAACAATGAAAACAACCAAGTTGTTGATGTCGGCATGTCTAAATTGTCTGTTTAGAATGCGGGAATCCGCTGATACCCTTGTTCATAGCAATGCCTGGGTAATAAATTATATTTAATCAGAATCGTCAAAGAGAAATACCAAAGAAACAACACAAAAATATACAATGATGCATGTGAAGACAAAGCGACAAATGTTGTTCCAAAATGTGATCCTTGACATAGCTTTTTGATTTAGTTTCTATTATGAATTTAGGTAAAGATATTCACTGGAATGTTATGGGTCTACGGTCTTATTCCCTTTTAAATATTTCATATAAATGTATAGACTGTAATAGTCTGGTAATGAAAATCTATCTTTACCATTCTATTTCAAATGAAAATGGAAATATATTTTGTTATGAATTCTTAGGCAATTTTTATACAGACAATTCACAATATCGTCCAAGAGAACAAATCATGTGGTGTACCTCAAGGCACAAATCGTGACCCAACTTCTTTCTGGATCGTCTAAGAATGCATATAATTATGTGAGTCATAATCAAACAGGTTTGGAAATGATTATCAATTCAGTGTTAAATAAAATTAGAAATAAGGCAAGAAAAATACGCACTTAGATTCATAAATTCATAGACAAGACCGTTATCGCAAAAAGTTACCTAGTTAAAATGCACAGTTAAATAAAAAATTGAACAGAATTGCACTATTGTCATTATTGCTGTTAAATATGTTTCCTTTTTCAATAAAGATATGGTATCTTAGAATTTGGTCATGTTGTGTGCATTATGTGTATTTCCTATGACTATAATGATATGAAAATATGAAGGGAAAATGATACCACTTTAAAAGGTATAGTAGATACTGTTCGAACAATTTCGAGAGATCATTTGTCTTTGTGACTATGTAAATATTCAACCTTCTTCCGATAACGAATTTATTTTCAAAAATATTTGATCTTCTGGAAAGGGGGAAATATGTTTCCAATTATTTTGAACCTTGACAGGTCAAATGGAGTGTTGCAATGAATTAAAATCTTTGTAAATTACAGACGTGACAGATTAAAAGTTATGTTGCGGCGTATAAACTAATGTATTTTTCGATTTATCACCAGTTATATAAATGCATGTTCATGGTCGATTATTTTGAGTAAAGACCCGTATCCGAAGCCATTTCACAAGGAAGAGCGAGAAAATATTTTTTATTACATCTTCAATTTCAATGGAGCCGTAGGAATGATTAATTGATTTCTTTTTCATTTTCACGGTTTTTACTTTATTTTTCGTATATGTCATTCAGATTAATTTCACATTTCATTGTACGTTGGTGTTGAGTCAACAACTCTTTTCAACTTACAGCTAATAGATAATGAACCATGTATATCCATTCACGCCATAGAAAATAATTTGACCTAATATTAACAAAAAAAAATATTTTCTTTATTTTACTTGGCATGATCATAGGTCCATGACATGATTTATTTGTAGTTTTGTGTTTTCATGGCGAACTTGAAACACTTAAGTTGTTCCAATTCGTATCATGCAGTCTCAGATGATCTGATCATTGAACAAGTATGGTATTCACGCTAAACAAAATTAAAGCAAAAACAAAACTTTAAAGCAAAAGCAAAACTTTAATACAACAACCCCCTGAACGTTTTAACCAGAGTGTGGCATCATAGTCCTGGGAAGGGGGGATTGGTGCTGCGTGGGTTATACTCCACAGGCAGAAACCCCCTGGAAATGTGGTAGGTGTGATATTTATCTTTATTTTTTAACCATTTTTCCTTGTTAAATTTTTCCCTTCCCAGGGCCCTGTGTGGCGACGTAAATGTGGTAAATTCAACAAAAAGAGTTTTAGCTATTATTTTCAAGAAACGACGCTTATGTGAATTTTTCCTTCAATTTAAGTGTTCACAAATAAAGAAAACTGCTCTCGGATACAGCAAGATTGAAGCTAAAGTACCTCGGGGAAGAACAGGTTGGCTATTTATAGCCAACCTGAAACGGGTTTATCCCCGATATAATTTTGCACTACATTCATTGTTAATTCTAATTATTGTAATTAATCATTTGATCATGACGTGATGTATATTTCGTTTGTATTCTAAGGAGATTTTTAGTAGTAAGTAAAACCTTATTTGATAGTAAATAAAACCAAACCTTCCGTAATTTTTGATCTACAGAGGTTATAATAGGTAGCATTCACTCAAGGTAAAGTCAGATAGAGTGTAATGCATCTGACTGAGTAATAATGCTAATGCCTGCGTAATTTTTCTGTTTTGATAGACGTGTCAAATCACCTTTAAATAATATTACTTTTCATGTGTGACCCACAAACCGCAATCACAGAATTTCATCCATATTGACAACTGTTATTGGGGTAGAAATATTGTCTTGTTAATCCTTTGAAATTCTCCGCCTCCAATGTTTTGATTTTTATCTCCCTTTCTCTCTCTCTCTTTCTCTCTTTTGAATATTTTGCATTCAAAGTTTGACGTTTGAATTACCCATATTACCCGTTTATGGCATACCTCGTTGACGAGATGAGATCAATGGACCCAACCCTATTTCTTAATATCCTATTGACCTATTTCTCATTTGGATAATTGATTCCGTAAAGTAGGGGGCCGCTTCATGTCGCGTTGTCCCATATTAAAAAGTCACTGATCAGTGAGGCTTTATACACATATACAGTGGCGTAGCTGGGATTTTTCCGGGGGCACTGGGGGTCCTTGCTCTTTAAAGGGGGGGGGGGTGAGGCAACAATTTATTTCTATGTGTGTATGTGTCACAGGGGCGGATCCAGCTTTCGCCAATAGGGGGTGGGACCGATCGGCCGCTCAAAGTTGATTTTTCTTTGTTTGAAGGGGTAGTCCTCACAGTCACTTCTTAGCTTTATTCTTATAAAACAACAACAAAATGAAATAATCTTATAAGCCCTATATAAAAAGTGCGACCGCCAAGCGCGAGCAGAAATTTTAATACACGTTTTGGCCTGATCGAAAAAGGACCTGTTGATGAGGGCTTTTTGCATTTACCCATGAAGATGATACATGTTTTTTTTTTAATTAAATAATACGAGCGCGAAGCGCGAGCTGAAATTTCTTTGACATTCCGACCTAAAAGAAAAGTCATTCTATGCACTTTTCATAATCATGAAAGGGATAAGTATGTTAACGATTGATGCGAGCGGAAGAAAATTCAGATGTTAGACTTAAAAAACGGGAAATGCACATGAATTCATTAGGCGATCTATCCTCACGCGAGTTGAGGCTCTGTTCAATCCTCAACGCGAGTGGATAGATCTAGGCATGAACATTCATTTTTTTACTCATGAAGATCAATAATGCCAACTCGAAGCGCGAGCTGAAAAAAATATATTCCGATCTGAAAAAAGGAAAATGTTAGCACTATTTCAAGCACGGTGAAGGAAAATTGTAAGGTGGATGTGGATCACACTTAATAAATGATGCGAGCGCGAAGCGCTAGATGATATATTTTTATTATCATTTTGACCTAGTACCGGGACATTCTGAGGACATTTTGTCATTTTATATGAAACTAAGACTATCTTCCTACTATTCCTAAGCGCGAGATGAAACTTGTCGATATTCGATTCTGAAAAGGGGCCAATTTAGTTATTAGGAATTCATGAAAATTCTATTTTCTTATTTATCAATCTAATATGCTTAATGAGAGCGTGGAATGTATTGATCATTAAGGCTTGAAAACTGGACATTTAAGCATTTTGTAGCTATGAATAGGAAGCATAGGTTAATAGGCCTATATTTCTAAAATTAACGCGAGCGCAAATCGTGAGCAGAATTATTTTATACTGTAATGAAAATGAGATTTTAAGTAGCTTGTTATAGAATTGATTTAGAAGTATACATAACTCAAAAGATAAAAATGCGAGCGCACAGCGCTAACTAATAGGCCTACATTTTGACAATCACATCTGAAAAGGGATATCTTGATGACTTTATGGAATACACGAAGACAATAGGAACTTGGCAAACCAAATAATTCTACCGCGCAATGTGAACATAACTATTTAGGCCAGAAAACGAACATTTTATACTTACGCAAAAATCAATTTGTAAATTAAAAAAAATAATGAAAGCTCGATATCTGAGCTGAAATATATTTTATATATCGAACAGGCAATGCGAGCGCAAAGCGCGAGCAAAAATTTTATATAGTGACATGAAATTTTTTTTTTTCATTGAAAGTCTTCCCCTCACCTTATTTTATTCACTAGTCTACCTCCTCTTATTTTGCTCTTCTTTTTCCTTCTATCTCCCCCTTTTTTTTCTTTCTCCCCCTTTTTTTGCTCCGCCAATTTTTTCAAGGGGGTTCCTGGGGGGTGGGGCACACCAAATCTCTGCCCCCCCCCCGTAGCTACACCACTGCACCTATGGAATTCACCTAGACTTTCAGTGAAATAGAAATGAGTCATAGTTTAAGATCACACGGAAAAATTTGGCCTACCGTTAAAATATCATAACCGTCATTATATATCATGGTTTCTCCGAGAAAAATACCCCCTTTCTGCTTTCAGAGTAATACCTGTTCAACGATGTGAACTGATTATGCCGGTATTGTTTAAATTGTTTTTAAATCTGAAAAGAATTGTACACTTTTTACTTTAATTTATGCACATTTCTACTAATTTTGTAACATTTCAAATGAAACCATGAATAAAAAATAAACGTTTATCAAAAAACTTCTTAAGAGATTAAAAGAAGAAAGAAGTTCTTACAAGTTTGTTTAATTTTGTTTTTATTTTTGTTTTTTTACAATATATATATCTGTTCATCTGTCTGAATGACTGTATATCTAGGCTGTCTATCGATCTCTTTCATTATTATGTACACAGGTGTCTGTCCTTGATACTGGCTTTCAAATTGTTTGTTATTACAGATGAGTATCTGTTGGTCACAATCAATTCAAATTTCAAAGCATTTCGAGTTGACCGATAACCTTACCTTTTCGAAGTCGAAATATTTCAACCATTATGTGGAAAGAGATGAAAAAGTAATTGGTCCAATACAAAAAGCGTGAAGGGATATAGTGAGCATAATACAAAATTCATGCCAAGATGAAATATTTGTATGGGATTATCGTATGGGTAGCAAAATAAATGGTCAAAAATAGGAATTAGCGGAAAAAAATATTGAGTGAAATACATTTGACTGTGTTACAAAGCTAAAGGTTATGAATAGTTTCTCACAGTGAGACCACATCCAACACGACTGTTGTAAGGATCGAATGTCGACATTGGCTCTGATTCTCAACGTTTCGAAATTCTTTCCATAATTCACCATACCACTCCACCCCCCCCCCCAAAAAAAAATAGATAAAATGAAGTTCAATGAATATGTAAATCAATTAATTGATTAATTAATTAATCAATAAAAAATAACCTGAATTCAATACAATGAAAAATAAAAAAAATGATATAAATTTTAAAAATCCGGAGAAAAAAATTAACCAACATTTTTGGCCGAAAATTTTGAAATTCATTAAAATTGTGCACCGAATACTTCAGTTTCGTAAAGATGTAAAAACTGCAGTCGGGATAAAATGAAATATATATACATATATGTGTGTCCCCAAACACTGAAAAATTCTAAGTACGCTCCTAAATGATGCATAAAATTTGGCCCACAGCCCCCACCTCATCCACAACTCTTCCCGCGCGCCTGCTTGTGAACAAAGTTTCCATTTCATACTCCTGCGACTCCGTTTTCCATTATATAGATATTTACAGTTTAAAATGCATATTATAAATTGTCCGTTAAATAAAATAATCTATGTTCGCACACTTTATTCATCTTTGCGTTTTGTGTCGGTTATGCTGTTGAATGTAACTGTATGTAATTATTTACTCTTTTGTTGGGAATGAGTAAATACAAATTTGAATTCGAACTGGGACATCCCCATTGAGAAACATCATCTCCTTTGTCGTTATGATTAACCCGGAGGCAATGAATTCACAATTTAATCGTCTTTTAATAATACCAGGCAGTGTAGCCAAAATGTTGAGAAAAATGTTCCCATAGATTAAACAAGATTCAAAATGTTTTGTAATGTTTCTAAAGCTAACCTAGTTTCTATTGTGAAAATGTAACGAGATTCTATTATCTTTCTTTCTCATCTTTATTTCCGCTGTTTGCAAAAAAAAAGAATAGTGATAATGAATATTATGGATTGGTGGTTCCGGATTGATCTTTTTAATGCAGACTTGTGGTTGTCATCATATTACATATGTCGCCATGCTTTACTGAGATGTAGGGGAATGGGTATGGGATGACATTTCTTAAACATTTTTTGTTAAAGGCCGATTCCTCCTCCAACAAAATGATTAGAACAATTGGAGAAAAATCAGACAAGTATGGCACTGATAAAGTTTATTGAAATCACCCGATCTAAAATAAGGGGATATGTTTATCGTTCTTTTTAAGTTTGGTCGTTTTCAAATAACAAATGTCCACCCTGGTCATAAATTCAGTGCTTTCATTTCTTTCTCATTCTCATGATTAATATAAAAGATTTAAATTTTCATATTGGTCCCATGATCAATGGCAGCACCAGGGGGGGGCACAAGGGCACTCACCCTCCCCCATTATTTCAAATAAAAAAAATCTTAGAATAATCCGCTCTTATCCTCTCCCCCACTTTCTATGACATTGCCAATCTCCATCAAATCATACTGAATTTTAATAATGTTGTGGTTGCTTTCTTACTATATCGATTCATTTTCAGTGGCAAATTAATTTGATTTTATCATTTTGTATATTTTCAGTGTACATTTTAACTCGGTGGCCCCTTTTTATAAGCTCTGCCTTCTCCGAGGTCACCAAACCATCATTGTATTGTTATATTTAGTATTTGTATGATTATCTATATTTGTATGTATTTATGTAATTGTTTGTAAGTGATGATGGTTGAATAAATAAATTGAATTGTTATACCCAAATCACTGACCCATTTTCTCCGAGTGGACTTGACCTCTCGAGGACAATGAAACCCTTGGAAAAAGTTAGCTCGCATGAAACAGAAAAATAAAAATAAAATCAATGAAACATTGAGAACAATTGAACAAACAATCACAAAGTTATGAATATTTTAATTTCGAGATCACTAACTATTCATGCCAAACAAATGCAACTTTCCCAAATAGCACACTGATTGTCCTCCCTCTGATAGTACTGAAATTTCTTTTCCATGATATAGTTTGAAGCCCCTTTTATACGTCTTCCTATCAGAACAACTTGATTTAAGGAAATCACTGATAAAAGTGAAAATTAAAAAAAAAACTGGGAAGTTATACATGTGTTGGTTTCACTGTCAATATAGGAATAGCATGTCCACATCATAAGCGATCTCAACATTAAAATGTTCATTACTTTTGTACTATATATTCAATGTTTTTCATACTTTCGTCGAGTGTTCCTTTCATTTTCCTTTATTTCACACAAGATAACTTTTCCCAATTAATAATAATAATATGCAACATTTATATAGCGCTTAATACAATGTTTCTAAGCTTTTAATACTATTACCCGGCTTTAGCACGGTACTCTGATCGGGCGCATCGAACATTCA
Organism: Lytechinus variegatus; assembly: GCF_018143015.1. Classification (NCBI taxonomy): domain Eukaryota; kingdom Metazoa; phylum Echinodermata; class Echinoidea; order Temnopleuroida; family Toxopneustidae; genus Lytechinus; species Lytechinus variegatus. Next base: position 14,817,875 of record NC_054750.1, read on the forward strand.
AGGAATTTCTTCCTTGTAGTAAATTCCCAATTACTACACCTGGGTGGAGAGTGGCAAATGTAGATAAACGCTTTGGCAAAGAACGCGAGTGCTGCGGTTGGATTCGAACCTCGTACCTTGTGGTTCAATGTCCGAAGGATTATCCACTGAGCCACAATACCTCTACCAAGAGTATCAGTCTCCTTTAACTACAGTTTATGCTGTCTATTTTTCATGTTTAGTTGATTGGTAATTTTAACTTAGTAATAATCTGATCATAATTTATTTACCAGAAAAAGTGATGATCTGAAGGGGGAGAATGATGGATTAAGCAATTAAATATTGATGGTTAACTTTTAGGTGAGGCTCAGACGGTGTCTCGAAATGAATAGAGGTTTCAAATTTCGGCTATTCTTCTGTAAATTCTATTCCGGCAATGTTTAATAATGGCGGGGGTTGGTGATACGTGGGTGTGTGACTGTGTGTGAGGTTTTGGGAAATGCTTTAAGAAACTGATTAACACGAATTTCAAGTTTACTTTAGTAGATTGATATTTCACCAGCATGGATCAATGCTATTCTATATTGATCATTGATATTTGTTATTGATCTTTCAAGTTTTTATACTCCTTTACTGAATGATGGCGTGTAGACAAAGTGCGGTTCCACCGAGATAAGTTTATTATTCGACACGCATAAAAACGGAGTATATCTGAGTAAACATCTTTTGGAAGAGTTATACCAAAGTTATCAATTTTCACTAACAGATGTGCACGTTTTGTAAATATTAATTAAAAATTAAAGGCCATCATAAATGGCATACTATTATTCAATTTTTGTATTATCTACCGGGAATACATGCAATTGTTATAACTTTGTTTATTTTCATTGAAGAAAATGCTCGGACAAGACATGCTGTTTAAAATAGTGCTCACGTTCCAGAGTGATTCATGTTTGTTTTAAGGGAGGTGATGAAGTTGCTCTAAAAAGAAAGATAATTGTAGTATTCGACATGCGCTTGAGAATCTGAACAAATAGGGTTCTACACATGTAAAAAAAAGAAGAAGAAACAACCTACTTAAAGTAAAAAAAAAGAAAAAAAAGGATTCCTGCAGCACTGCCTGCCAGCAGAATCCCGAGAGCACCTGTAATCTTGCTGTACCATGAAATCTTACATGCATTATGTAAAATTACATGAAGTTGGTATTCGGTGCATAAAACCTTACAAATTTCCTGTGAGAAAAACCATTTCCAACTTGTTTTTTTAATAATAGACCCTTTCTGTTAAACTGCAGGAAATTCCTGTCATAAAAAGTGACAAAATGATTATTCTACATTCTACTATAAGGTTGTCAGGAGCCCATTTCATAAAAAGTAACAACTATGGTAACTTCATTAATACAATTATGGTAATTACCATGGAAACCTTGTTTGGCCATGCGTTTTATATTGGGCCCACAAATAGGTGGTATCGTTACATTTGCGTGACAAGCATAAACATGATTAATGGTATAAAACTTGAAAATGTGCTACATGGGTATATTTTGGTATAATATTAAAGGGAATCTTTATACCAATTACTTTAAAGAAAAAAAATACCTGAGATTACTTCATTTACCAGTAATTAGTAATCATGTAACATCAATTGGCTATTTTTGCGGTTTTGTGGTAGACGAGGGGAGCATGACGAGGACATAAATTTTTAGTTCATTAAGAAACTAAAAGTGTAACATCACAGTACCTAAATATGTAATAGGTTTGGGGCTCACTGGCTTATTCTTTAATCATAAGTGGGTCAAATTTGAACTTTTAGGTTTAAAGGATACCTAATTAAGCCATTTAGTAAAAAATGATTGTAAATCATTAACGCGATTGACATTGCGGCTGAGTGGTGTAAAGGAAATGAGGAAAGCTAAAATATAGTTCTGGGGATACATATTCAATAAAATCTAGAAGCTGCAAAAATTCCAAAAGGAAAAGCACAAACTAACTAAAGACTTCAAAGCGAAATCATTCTATTGTTAATTATGACCTCATGGTTTCAATTTCGACACTGTAGTAGACTGACAGTGATGAATCGAATGTGTCTGAATCTTCAGATTATTTTGGTAAAATAACAGATAGCCAGCACACCTTTTATGCAATTTTGATTCCTGAAAACCTGTTTATAGCTATAAAGCCCGGCATCTGATGCCCCTTTTTTCTTAATGTTATATCACACTGCATCTATGAATCAGTAGATGACACATATTTGGCTGGCACAAAAGTGTTCAGAGAATATTTTTCCCAATTATCAAAAACTACATAAGAACGACATTGGTACAAAGATTACACTAAACAGAGGCAATTGTACCCATAGAATTGTTTTGTATTGGCATTGACATTCAACCCAGTACCAAGAGACCATGCGCTGCAGAATGTCGAGCAAGAGGATATACACTATTAAAATATAACACTTTGAAATAACAAAGTATTTTTGCCAGGTGTAATATAAGAGGATTTATTTATAGCATTTTAGTTGTTTATGTTCACACGAAGTTTAAGCTAAAGCAGTTATGAGAAGTTTTCATTGTGCATTCATATTTTTCCTATATTATGTAGAACCTGACTCTTGGTTGTAAACCTTTGGTCCACCGGTCTTCGAGCCAAGAGATGACAAACCCAACGATTTGAGTCAAATGAACTCATTTTTTCATTCATAATAACCACAGTTAATATATCATAATATATCATAATATACAAAGTGTATTTATGAAACTAAAAGCAAGACTACATAATATTTGGGGGTAAATCAAGCATTGTTACATATTTACCCAAAAAAAATGATGATCGCGCAAAGTTATTCTGGTAAGAGTTATCCCTAACAAGTTATATACTATTGGAAAGGTCTCAATCTAAAGAGTTGAAATATGCATGTTATTTTGATGGGTGTAAAGTTTTTCTGATTCTAAGATTTATTAAGAAGTATATTTTTCACAGTTTTCCACATATTTTGACCTTTAACTTTTTATGACGTTATCCTATGCCTTTTCTGATTGCATTTTTGAATTGCTCAGACAATTTCCTTTCAAATATATATATATATATATATATATATGTATATATAATCATTATCTTTTAACTGTATAGGATATCAAACATATGAAAAAAATACAATTATATGAAACAGTGTGATTTTGGAGGCAATTTTGAGTCGTAACGGAAATGGGCCCAACTCGAACGCATGGTCGTTTGTGATTGGCTGCTGAGTTGCAATAATGTTAAGTTACAGCGGTTGTAAGTCTTTCATGAACACCCCCATCCCCTGATCTGGTTCATGATTGGTGCCGTTACAGTTTAACCCGAAATTGTACACAATAGTGTGTTTGTTTTTTCCTTCAAAGAATGTAATGAAATAATCATAATACATTATGAGCAATTTTACAAAATATGCATTTTCACCCCATATTTATCTAAACATATCAGTGTTGTAAGTTGGTGGACCCTAATTTGGTTCATGATTGGTGCCGTTACAGTTTAACCCGAAATTGTACACAATAGTGTGTTTGTTTTTTCCTTCAAAGAATGTAATGAAATAATCATAATACATTATGAGCAATTTTACAAAATATGCATTTTCACCCCAGATTTATCTAAACATATCAGTGTTGTAAGTTGGTGGACCCTAATTTGGTTCATGATTGGTGCCGTTACAGTTTAACCCGAAATTGTACACAATAGTGTGTTTGTTTTTTCCTTCAAAGAATGTAATGAAATAATCATAATACATTATGAGCAATATTACAAAATATGCATTTTCACCCCAGATTTACCTAAACATAATCAGTGTTGTAAGTTGGTGGACTACGATCCCTGGGGACTATCATAATGCACAAAACCAACAAATAAAAATAAAAAAAAAAAGGCATAATAAAGAGTGCAAATTAGCTACATGGATTAAGAGAGTGAGATCTAATATCAATAAAACCACACTCGAGTTCAAAATTGCTGACAATGTTCAGACATTGCTAATAGGGGACCTTATTTCCACACCTTTTTTTTTCTTTTGTGAAGGCTTTGGATAAATCAATATCTTTCAATGGTGTTAATTGCTAAGCTTTTCAATTCATTGCATAAATGCCCAAAACAAATATGAAATACTGTGTGGAAGTTAGGTAACACTAGCTAGCGGTTGGATCAAAGAAATGATGTCAAGTGGAGGTGATCATGAGATAATGGATGGAAAGCCTGTTGTCGAGAAAAGAATTTGAGAGTTTTGAACTATTGTCGCTTTCAAGGTTATGGTCGCTCTTCTGGAACCCACAATCATTGAAGCAATCAAATGAAAATTAAAAAAATATATATACACCTCATTCTGTATCGACGTCATCAATGTCATGAAATGACACTGTTTCTCTTTCAGCTTTTCGCTACAATAATTAGGCCTTCAATAATTGTTGATATGCTATTGAATTGCATTTTCAAAACAAATTGCATGTAGACAGACACATTGAGGTCTAGGCCAAGGTCAGCGAGAATGAAGCATGGGTTTGTTAAGGATCTCCTTAAAAGGGAAATCGGGAAATGGATCTTACCGGGTAAATTCTAACCGAATTTATCATTCTCTCATTGCATGTGCTGCATTGCCAACGTAAAGAAAATTAACTGTAATTGGATTGAATTTGTTGGAGTGCATCTAAAAGGTAACTGGTTATTACATTATCAACACGTTTATCCTACTTGGAAAAATAAATGTGCATAATAATAATAATAATAATAGCCAACTTTTTATAAAATTCCCAGAATTGCCCAATGAGTAGGCTCATTTCAGTCAAGCACGAAAAGTGCAAAATTTTCACTCCCTGGGGAGCATTCCTTGGAGCCACATTATGGCGCTGGCAAAATCAAACATACAATATCTTTCGCATCCTGCCGGGTACCCACTTAGCACCTGGGTCGAGAGTGGTAAAGTGTGGATTAACGCATTGCCAAAGGACACTAGGCCGTGGTGGGATTCGAACACACGTCCCTCTGTTTACAAGGCGAGAGTCAGAACTACTACATCACGGCTCTTCCACATACACATTCAACCATGGAGGTAAAAAGAATGGAGTGACAACGATCATGACGATATGCAAATAGCTTCCAATCTCTAAAGAAGTACAAAAGGAATAAACAGGTGCAATGTAGCCTTTGGTGGCGACCTGTGATGCCGCCAGTTTCATGAAAAAACTGAAAAATGATTTGTGGCGAAAAAAGATGTCTTGGATGTTTCCAATTTTAACACAGAGATATTGGACACATGACGAAATATATATCAAAGGCGTATTGTGTCCTGATATTTGGGCGAAATATTGAATGATAACAGTTTCAAAATGTGCTAAAACCGAATAATTTGACGTTTTTGAAATCATCATTTTACAAAGTCCCACACTATAAAAATTACATGAGTAGGCCTAGTTTGTTGGAGTCAGCAGAGGCGTCGATCCTGGGGGGGCAGGGGGGGCGATCGCCCCACCAATGAAAATATTGGGGGGCAAACATATCATTTTGCCCCCCCAATAATTCCGGATATGGCCAAAAAACCAAGAATGTAATGGTCAGCAAGCGAGAATGAGATACACAACTCGTTCTTTATTTAAAATCGTGCTCAAAATGCCTGCTTTTCTGACTGGAATATAAAAAATTTCAGCTCGCGCTTCGCGCTCGCATCATTTCTGTAACAAAAACACATACTTTTCATGATTAAATAGGTGAATGCAAATGTCCCGTTTTCAATTTAAAGCCTCAAAAGAACTCCTGCTTCAATTTGCAGTCATCTTTTCTTGGATATATATCTTTTTCTTTATCAAAAACGTCCATTAAACTGTCATTTTTTTCAGATAAAAAAAGAAAATCAAAATTTTCAGCTCGCGCTTCGCGCTCGCATCTATTCTTCTTTTCGATACCAATCTTAATCATTGGTAACAAAAATGCTTAGAATATCAAGCTTTCAGGTCAGAATATAAAGAAATTTTAGCTCACTCTCGGCACTCGTACTATCTGTGTAGTGAGATATGTATCCTCCTCATGAGTTACTACAAACAGTTCTAAACACGCACGCTTTTCCTGTCAGTAGGCCTATACTTAAAAAAAATCAGCTCGCGCTTCGCGCTCGCATGAATTTGTTGGTGAGATACGTGTCTGTGTCTCATGAGTCATATATTATATATATATATATATGTGTGTGTGCGTGTGTGTGGGTGTGTATGGGTGGGTGTCTTGTATGATCCAGCACCTTTGGAACGTTAATGATTTTGCCCCCCCCAATCTGAAAAATGGATCGACGCCCCTGTTGGAGTGTATCAAGTTGTGATGCTATGTGTCAGAACTGCGGACAAATGCGGCCAGTCGAGTAATTTCAAATCCTATTTCAAGAAATATTGCAACATCTATCGTTTGCTGTCCCATGCAAAACTGAGCAATGTGTCTGCTCATATGATCCAACCAGAAGCAGCGTAAAGTAATTATCATTACAAAAACAGGTTCCTTTTGTAATTCGCCTGTAAGTCTGTAGTTAGACAGGAATCTTTTGTCTAGGATCTGCAAGAAATAGGCAATGAAACACAGGTGTAACAATTTTTTATAATTGCGGCATCAAAGTGATTATAAAGAGAAAGAGTTGGATCGTTCTCCATGTTTTAAAACTCCTTTCAAAAGACAAGGGGCCGATTGCACGAAAGGGTCTTTCCAAGGCCCGTCTTTTATGGAAAGCTGTATGCGGGATATTTCTGAAATGTATGATAAACAAATGAAATTCGTTAGCGACCATTTAAATCAATATATACAATTTAATGATATATCACATCATTTTCTAAACAAAGATTTTGTTTACTTCAACGGATGAATAAAATACGTCTGCAGGTAATTTATTTAAAATGCGTTTCACATGGCGCATCATAATAAATGGGCGACACGAAAGACGATTCTTGCAAAGACCCTTTCGTGCAATCGGCCCCAGGGTATCATCGACAGAAAAATATGTTTCTCCCTATTGTTCTGAATTTCCATATTTTTTTTCTCATTGCAAGAGAATATTTATATACATGTACACACACACCCCCCTCACTTACACACACACACATACATACATCAAGGCTCATTCACCAGTTTTCAAAGTGACCAAAAAACTAAAGCTCGTCCAAATCGCGAGCTTACGGGAGGGAATAAGAGCTATTACATTCGGAAGGTACAAGTTGGGTGGGACATGATTCCTCAGATTAGGCTTTACTTCGTAGAATCATAATTAAACTCTTTTAAATCTCGTTAAAGGCCCCTTCACACTTATTCCAAATCAAGCAGAATTGGCCAGAATGAAATTACTATTGTTCGACCACCAGTTGGTCATTTCAATCTACTTCGAACACCGTTCGTAAATACCCCTCGAATGTTTAGAACATGACCAAAACCTTCGGGACGGCCAAAAGAAATGACAGAAATATGCACTCAGAATGCAGTCAGAATATTTAGAATGCGCCTAGAATGTCCAAGAATGTAGCACGAATTATCAATCTGACTCCATTGCGGTTCATTTTGACTAGTGTGTGATGATTCACCTGGTCAATTTACTGAATTTACTCCAGTTTGGTGAAGTCATAAGTTCCTCCCAAAAATTTCTAGATTTTTTAAATATTTTTTTCGTTCGAGCTTCTGCTTGATTCCTGCTGATTCCGAATAAGTGTGATGGGGGCTTTATAGATTCTACATCGTGGGTTTTTCTGTTGGGTACGGATGTAAATATACACATGAAGACAGTGAAATCGGAAAAAATACGAAAATTTTCGATATGAGATCCTAGATTTAAAAAAAAAATTATCTCCTTTTAGTTATTGGTAAGTGACGTTTGATAAAAAAAAAGCTATCAAGTTTCTTACAACCTTCATTTTGAGATTAAAATATGGACCCGCAGGTTGTGGACACGAAATGTCAAAAAGTAAATAAAATCACAGTGAATGGAGACAATCATTGGACTGTATACGTCCATACTTTATTCAAAGTAACAACAAAACTTGGATTCAGAGGTTTCCCGCTGAGTATAGATATAGTATGATGAGTTTACAATGGACTATAACGCATGAAATATAAGGCAGTGGTATAAAATAAATGCTAGTTTACGATTATAAAATTCAAACAATATGATTCATTAAGTTTCAAATTATAATCATGTAATACTTGAATACTGCACTATTGCAAGTATTGCCTATTAATAATTTTCACGTTGAATTATGATATCCAACTAAGTCTCGCATTAATTTCTATTACTTATTTATACAATTATTAACAGTAATAACAATAATCATATTCCACTGTTATCGAGTGCTTAAAGGAGTACTCGAGGCTAAAAATAAAACATTTGAACAGATGAAGAAAAGTCAGACATGTCAGACAGACCAGGAGACATATCACTTACAAATTAATGTATGAACAAGAGTGTCGCTGGGGCGAACACATAATACGCCTGCCTGTAACGCGGAAAATTATTGGTAAAGCAAGAAAAGTGGATGGTGGCAACTTGAACTTTGACCTTTTGACCCCTCAAAATCAATTAGCTTTGTGGGATCCTTGCTAGTATCATACAACCCAAATTATATGAGCCTAGCTTAAGTTAAACTTAACTTATTGCGTTTGCAAGGACTTCAGAAGGTTAAGATGAAAGCATGTCACTGTGAACTTGACCTTTAATCTTTTGACCCCAAAATCAATAGGCTTCCTGGGATCCATGATAGTATCATACAAACCAAATTATATGAGCCTCGGTTAAGTTAAGCTAAAGTTATCGCGTTTACAGCAAGGACTTCAGAAAGGTAATATAAAAACATGTCACCTTGACTTCAAAATCGAAAGGCTTGCTGAGATCTATGCTAATATCATATATACCACATTATATGGACCTTGGTTAATTACACTGAAGTTGTCGCGTTTACAAGGACTTCAGAAGGGTAAGATGAAAACATGTTACCGTGACCTTGACCTTTGAACTCAAATTCAATTCCTGAGATCCATGCTAGTGTCATACACACCAAATGAGCCTAAATGAAGTTGAACTAGTTATCACGTTTGCAGGGACTAAATCTCTATCAAAAGAGGTCGCTGAGGTGGTGTTGGTTGTAGTAGTAGTAGTAGTAGTAGTAGTAGTAGTAATTAGTAGTAGTAGTAGTAGTATTAGTAGTAGTAGTAGTAATTAATAGTAGTAGTAGTAGAAGAAGAAGAAGTAGTAATAGTTGATGTAGAAGTAATAGGTAGAATGTATATATTTCAATCTTATTTGTATTACTATCATACGTCATATACTTTTACAAAATCATACCGAACACGACAAAGATGCATAATGACTTTGAAATGGTCATCATGGGAGCGTTTCATTGGAGGACTTGTCGAATGACTTGTCCAACAAGTGTGTTTATCCAGCAGTTACCATAGTAACAGTGCTTCTCAGCCAAAGAAAAGGAAGGAAAGTTGTCAGATCCGAAAACTTATCGGACAATAATGTTGATGAAATACCCCCAAGGAGTGACTATTTCCATATTATCATTTTCCATACTTTTCGTATCTTAATAATATTTCATTTATCAAACCCCATTTTGTTTCAAACATAATTATTTGCTCTCATCTCGCCTAATCCCATTTCATCAACCACTTTTAATAATGATGAAATGAGTTTTGTGTCGAGTACTTGAATAAACTGAAATGTGCTTGAAAATAAAAATATATTCAATCTGTGATAACGATCTCAAAATGAGGTGGAAAATAAGATCTACAATATGTTCTAATGAAGAAATAAAAATCATGTGCCAAATAGTATTGTTAGAAAATCCGCAAATGCTGAGAATTATTAAGACAAGCATTCGGCATAATGGTTCTCGATTTACATCTTAGAGATCTCTTTGGTCTACACGCAATTTTTGTCTACTTCCATGTCCCTGGCAACGATTTTATTTTCACTGGTTGTGATGATGTAAAATGAAAAAAAAAGAGAAAGATTTTTCCCATAGGCGGCGGAAGCGGGGGGATGGGGGACAGATCCCCTAAATTTGAGGTGGGGGATGGTCCCCCTCTAAAATTTTAGTTGATAACCTTTTTTTCTGCTTGTCAATTTTGTTTCCTGCGTCCCCCCCCCCTAAATTCTGGTGAACCCCCCTTAAAATGTTTCTTGTCCCCCCCCTAAAATTTAGGTTGATGACTTTTTTTTTGCTAGTCAAATTCTGTTACATACAGTCCATCACAAAATTTCAGGTAGACACCCCCCCCCTATTTTTTTTTTGGCTTCCGCCGCCAATGCCTGGGAACGATTTTAATTTTACTGGTTGTGATGATGTAAAATGAAAAGAAAAAAAAAGAGAAAGGTTTTTGCTACAAAATGGAGGTCAAATTGCTCGCTTCCCAGAGTCATGTCTATTTCCCGTTTGATTCTAGTTTGCCTACAACTATTTTTGTTAACCTTTTGATCTTATTACCACTTTAATAGCCCATTTACCATTCTGTCTAATTTCCAGGTAGGCTAAAACCGTGTCGTCTAATACGCCTTGATCTGACATCATTTATAGTCTATACATGTATGATTAGATTGAACTGTTCATAATCAAAATTTTAATTTGACAAAGTGAAAAAAAACAATAAGTAGACGAAGTGGAATTTTGACCGTCTTGGCGTTAGAATAATTGAAGTTCGGCGAAAAGAGTATTACACTAAAAAAAAATAATGGTAAAAATATAACTGTCTCTTCCCTGAGAAAAAACAATGATCTTGACTTTAAAGTGTAAAACCAATAGGCAGTGGCGGACCGTGACCCCGAGGAGACGAAGCATGGGGGGGGGGCACGGCATTGTTCACAAACAATGCAGTGCCCCTCCCCCCTAATACTTTGTCTCCTCCGGGTCACGGTCCGCTACTGCCAACAGGTATTTAAAAAATAGTTTTATTCCCTGGTTCATATATGATTTGCAATGATCATTTATGTTTTGTTTCAGATTCTTGTTTTTGTCTGGACTGAGTTAATGACATTATTATGGGCGTGCAATTTAATACAGTATTTCTTGATTTTATGTATGTCTGTGTACGTGTTTCTCATTTTAAATGTATAATAATTATTTTTTTACTTTAGATATTTCAAGATACTCTTTAATATGATGTTAATTCAATTTTAATATATAAAAAATCAATCTTTGTAAGATATGAAATTTATAATTGTCAACCATTTTTATTTGTACATAATCCAACCTTGTATACGGTTGCAATAAAGATTGAATTGAATTCTCCTGATGCTTTAATCAGAATAAATCAGAAAAAGTAATGAAAGCTAATGAATTCATATTAAGCATTATCATTGTAATATCAAAGTCAGACGCTTTTTGCACGATCCCGCTCAGTGGAAGTTAGAGCATAAGTATTGGTCATCATCATTAATGTCTACCCGTCTGCTTTTGCATTCTGGTCCCATTCCGAGGAAAAGAAAACAACAACCACGTAATAATCTCGTTCCGAAGGACTTGATTAAATTTACAAGAAGTCAACTGCAGGTGACCGGTGTAGAGTACAATACAAGAGTTGTTTTCGTTCATGTTTGCCATTGCGTCACTGTGTTCCAAGTCCCTCCATTGCATTTGGCGTTTTTTTTGTTCCTTGACAAGAATGACTCTGACCATCGATGACCATAATGATCAATGATGAAAACCTGACTTGGCGTCAGTCGTCGAGCCATGATGTCCAGTTGCTGCATCAAAATCGTGTGACGTATCTGCAAAAGAAGATTTGGTGAATGCATTGAAAAATAATATGCCTTCAGAGTCTACAAAAAAAACACCCCCAAAGACTTCAAAAATGACCATGCAAGATAAATAACATACAGATAGCACAGCGAGAATAAATGATATGTTTTTTAGAAAATCAATCAGATAATAATTTATGTATTTTTTTCCTTTTCTTCAATTCGTGAAAAATCATGCAAATTGTATTTTCTGGTCAATTCATCAATAGTCATGGCACAGTCCGAATCTTCACGAGAAAACAGTTATTATCTATTCAAAATTATTTGTGGTATGCTATCCTAGTATCCATGCAATTCAGGTATTGCCTTACCACGTCACATACATTGCATTGTGAATATTAAGAAACTTACGTAGCTCTATGTGGTGCATCTAAAGGTAGATGGTCTCCTTGTCCAATGTTGCCTCTGGGTTTTGTTGATGAATACCTCCCTACTCCTCCGTTCGTCTTTAGTCTTTTCGTCTGCGGCAAATGGTCCTTGATCACTATCCCATTACCGTAAGGGTAATGTAAATGTTGTCCGCCACACCCATGATAACCATTGGTTGATATTGCTTTTGAATAATCAAGATTGGGGTTCGTTCCAGCTGAAGAATGAGTCGGATCGTCAGAGGGTGTCCTTTCACCAGCTCCAGCGTTTGTTCGTGTGTAGTTAACATACAATGGGTGATCTCGCAGCTGTGTGCTCTCTGCTTTGTCAAACAAGCCTTCATTGCGTTCGATTTGGTAGCTATCAAGGTATGGATATCTCCTCTACAAGGATAATATTTTGAAGAAAATGATTGAGATATTACCTTCTAAAAATGTATAGCTCGTACGAATACTTTTTTAAAACAAAGTTTAACATTGTTCTTTGTACAGTTATTCAGAATAGTCATGCCATATACCTCGTAGCGATGTAACATTAACATGTTACATCCAGAGGAAATAAAATCGAGAGCTATACCATTATCAATCCAATCTATAGAGTATTTGGTATGGCGCCCTCTTCTTGCCCTTGGTGACAATATTTCAAACGAGACCAGTTGAGCAATAAGAATAGTCAAACAAAATAAATGGGCCTTATTTGATCAGACTGTCTGTAAGAGCACTCTGGGTGCTATTTAAAACATAATCTGGCAAGTATGTAAACAATAGGCCATTCTTCTCGTGTTTTGACACAAAAACATCATTCTTCATGAGAAAGGAATACTGTACGACTTCTAAATGCAGCTAACTCATATAGAAAACTTGATTATATAAGAATCTAATAATCTAATTGTCACTTTTAACTGTAAAAGGTAAAACTAACACTGTAAGTCTCGGATGTCGTGGGATTATACACGCTTTCCTCGTAATACTTTCTCCACCTTGAGTTCACGTAGGCCCGACTGCCGAGAAGGACAATGACTACGGTCACGATGAAAACACCAGAGACTATCCCGATAGCCAGGTACATTGTTTGTCCATTTACCGGATTATCTATATAAATATCAAATACATTTTTTTTATTGGGGCTTGATCTTGCCATGGAAATAAGGGCTTATAGTATTTAAATTGGAAGTAGTTGCAGTCCAACCCCAAAAACCTGCTGATCTGGAGATTCTTCCGCCTGGATCCCCTAGCAAACTGGAGACTCCAATTTGATGCCCGAAGCGCACATCACGAGCGCGAAGTCCCTTGCGGCCGGGGTCCAGGTCTCGTTAAAAGGGCCCAGGAAGCTCTAGGATTCTAGATGCTCTCTCATTTTATCTCAGGCTAATTTTCAATACACAGTGGCGTAATGAGCCAAAAAAAATTAGGGGGCTCGATATGGCATATCGCGTAAAATTAATGAAAAGTTGCGAGCAAGCAAGCAAAAAATTGGATACTTTTCCTTTTAATAAAAATCAAACTTTGTGATAGATTTTGACATCATACTATAAAGAAATCATATATTTTACCCTTCTCTCTTTCCTTGCTCTTTTGTACTTAGTTGTTTTTTTTCTTCTTATTATTTTTGGGGGGGTTGTACGCCTTAGGATAGTACTTAAAGGACAAGTCCACCAAACCTTGATTTGAATAAAAAGAGAAAAAAATCAACAAGCATAACACTGAAAATTTCATCAAAATCGGATGTAAAATAAAAAAGTTATGGCATTTTAAAGTTTCGCTTATTTTCAACAAAATAGTTATATGAACGAGCCAGTTACATCCAAATGAGAGAGTTGATGACATCACTCACTCACTATTTCTTTTGTATTTTATTACATGAAATATTTTTATTTTCTCGTCATTGTCATGTGAAATGAAGTTTCTTTCCTCCCTGAACACGTGGAATTTCATTATTTTAACATTTTGTGCTTCATGCAATGAGGTCCTAATCATCAAATTCGTAAAAATTGAAATATTGTATAATTCAAACAATAAAAAAACAAAAGAAATAGTGAGTGAGTGACGTCATCGACTCTCTCATTTGGATGTAACTGGCTCGTTCATATAACTATTTTGTTAAAAATAAGCGAAACTTTGAAATGTCATAACTTTTTTATTTTACATCCGATTTTGATGAAATTTTCAGCATTGTGCTTGTCTGATTTTTTTTTCTGTTGATTTAAATCAACATTTTTCTGAGGTGGACTTGACCTTTAACAATAGAACTTAACAATTCAATGAATAAGATCACACACCTAGGCCATAGGAGGGCCTATAAAAGAGGGATGATGCTAGCTAGCTCGCGCCCGCTAAATTTACGAGTACGAGATCGCGCGGAGTGTTGACGCTCTATTCACATGTAAGTCTTAACCCTATCTAGGCCGGGGGGAGCCTCGGAGGCCCCCCCCCCCCTCAACGAATCGGGCGATATTTTCGCCGCGCGAATTTTTTTGACCGCACCGCTCGCTGACTTTTTACTTTCAAGTCTTGCGCAACTTTTGAGACCAATTTTGCGTCACCCGGGTACGTGGTTCCGAAATTACGCAACATTATGTAAGTGCATGTCAGACCGAAAATTGCTCAAGAACGTGATTTTGTGTACAAAGTCAATGCAAATTTTGTTTTCAACCAAAATTCATAAATGTATGAATTTTTTTAGTTTTGCTGGTCTAAATGTATTTATTTTATGCTTTTTATGATCACAGAAGAGTCCCCAACTAATTTCGTTGAAAAAACAAAAGGTAAAAAACAAAGAAATACATAAACAAGTGGAATGCCTCTGGCCGTCTCACCTGCATCACGCGGTTCAATATAGCAGCAGTGCTGACTTTGAATACTACTAACTCGCACAAGATGTTCAGTGATACATGGTTACTCGTATGTCCACTTTTTTATGAACTAGACCAATACACTTACAGAGATATGATGGTTATAAAACAAAAACCCCTAACATGGCCAAAGTTCGTTGACCTTACATGACCTTTGACCTTGATCATGTGACCTGAAACTCGCACAGGATGTTCAATGATACTTGATTACTCTTATGTACAAGTTTCATGAATCAGATCCACAAACTTTCAAAGTTATGATGGTAATTCAACAATTACACCCAATTCGGCCAAAAATTCATTGACCTTTGACCTTGGTCATGTGACGTGAAATGCGCACAGGGTGTTCAGTGATACTTGATTACTCTAATGTCCAAGTTTAACGAACTAGACCAATAAATTTTCAAAGTTATGATGGTAATTCAACAGATACCCCCTAATCGGCCAAAGTTCATTGACCCTAAATGACCTTTGACCTTAATCATGAGACCTGAAACTTGCACAAAATGTTCAGTGTTGCTTGATTACTATTATGTCCATGTTTCATGAATCAGATCCATAAACTTTCAAAGTTATGATGGGAATTCAACAGATACCCCCGATTCGGCCAAAGTTCATTGACCCTAAATGACCTTTGACCTTGGTCATGTGACATAAAACTAACGCAGGATGTTCAGTGATAATTGATTAAGCTAATGTCTAAGTTTCATGAACTAGGTCCATATATTTTCTAAGTTATGATGACATTTCAAAAACTTAACCTCAGGTTAAGATTTCGATGTTGATTCCTCCAACATGGTCTAAGTTCATTGACCCTAAACGACATTTGACCTTGGTCATGTGACATGAAACTATAATAGGATCTTTAGTAATACTTGATTAACCTTATGGCTAAGTTTCATGAACTAGGTCCATATACTTCCTAAGTTATGATGTCATTTCAAAAACTTAACCTCAGGTTAAGATTTGATGTTGATGCCGCCGCCGTCGGAAAAGCGGCGCCTATAGTCTCACTCTGCTTCGCAGGTGAGACAAAAATTGCAAATAACAATATAATACATAAGAAAATGATTTGATATCGCAATTTTTTTGTGTACACTTGCTAAGAACACCATAAAGAGTTTCTATACCAAAAAATAGTACATTTGGAACTTTATTTAGGGAGTTAGAGGAAAAAGTATGATTTTGCATACTAATTACGCATAAATTAGCATAATCACTTAATAGCTCTTCGCATGAAATAAATTACTATACAATCTTGTAAATTATGTCCAAGGCAACCCGCGTGCCAATTTTCGGCACGATCGCGCGGTCGACGGCCGAGATCTGAAGGGGGGGGCTGGGAGCCCCCCCCCCCCGGCCATATGAACTCCCAAAATACCCCGGCCTAAATAGGGTTAACTTGAATATCGGCTTGGATATGTAAATTTGATTCCAGTTAGTTTAAAAAGGTGTTTGGGCGGGAGAAGAATAATTTCAAGCAGGAGATAACACAACTTAAGCGGGAGACACAGGGCCTGGGCGGGAGATATTAAATCTCGAGCGGAAGATTTTTCGAAAATGGGCTTTCGGAGATCTCCCGCTGAAAGCAGGAGAGTTGGAGTCTCTGTAGAGGGTGATGATCAAATGTTTCATTCTTGCAGGGCAGGTATTCCGAGAGGCATCATGATCAAAATATTTAGCCTTGGTATAAAGTAAAACGTTCTCGCATTTTTTGTGCCGATTTTCCCTGAGAATGAAGTCTAGTATGTTACAAACAACTTTACCCATCTAATGCAAAACTGATTCTTTTCCTTAGGAGATACTATTTCCAGAAACCATATTCTCTCTGGCATGTCTGGTGTGAACATCTATGGCTGAATTTTCGAAATTCAGAATCAAGATCTGACAAATGATAAACACGTATTCATATACTTGATTTAAACCGTCGTTGATTGGAAATTAAAATGACTGATTATCTGATAGCAATGATCCAAGGAAGCTTCACCAGTTGTACGTTACGTCTTGTGTACTTTAAGAACAAACCATCCCTTGCCAACACGGATCGATTTACAGTTGATTTTTCCTCTTTTTTCAAACGGGTCATCTTAGAGATGGATATTCCTGCATGCATATTTTGCACTTTGGTGAAAACAAAATATCCAAACCTTCTTTTAATTTTCATTACTGTCATTGTAAGATGACTTAAAGGGATTGTTTAACTTTGTGAGCAGCCGATTTAAAAAATTCTCAAACCAAGATGAAACATGTGTACATGTGCATGTATTAGAACTAATAAACCCTCAAAACAACCATTATTGAGAATGAAAAGCTAAAACTACAAAGCAAACCCCGATTTTGTAAATTTGATAAAAATAGATTGTCAAAATAGTTACTTACCAGGATCAGAATTCTCAGAATGATCTAGGGAAATAAGAAAAACAATAGAAACTGTTTGTTTAGTAAGAACTTTTGATTTATTTGAATTAAAGTACATTTCTGTAAAAGAGACCTCATTTTCCAAGCACGTTTGACAGTCGTTGTGTGTATCCTGACTGCGCATATGAATATACCACGTACTTACATATATCATACGTCACAATCACTGGCCAGTTCATCAGCGGTACGTACGTCTGAGTTGATCTGATCAATACAGCATTTTCACTGCGCAACTAGAACGTGAAACCGATTAACGAGTTTACTTCCTGAATTTTTTTAATCTTCTTTAGAATACTTAATTAAAGGGATGGTCCGGGCTGAATATATTTATATCTAAATAGAGTAAAATTCACAGAGCAAAATGCTTAGAATTTCACCAAAATTTAGAACAAATAACGAAATTATTGATTTTTTAAGTTTATTAATATTTTGTGAAACAATTTTATATATATACATCGTCATGAATATTCATTAGGTGGGCTGATGATGTCACATTTTTTATTTCCCTTTTTTCTTGTTATTACATGAAATCATAAATATTTAATTTGTTCATACATGTGCAAAATGATGTGTTGCCATTATGATGAAATAAGTTGCAGCAAAAAGTAACTAATGCACTTATTAACAATCCAATTGTTTAAGTTCTTGGTAGAAATGTTTTGAATAAACCTAATTTCACATAATAAAATACAAAAGTACAAGTGGGGATAGGACATCATCAGACCAACTAATGAATATTCATGAATGCATGCCTAGAACTGTTTCACCGTTATAATGCACATCTTTAAAATTTAATAACTTCGTTATTTATTATCCGATTTAGATTAATTTTTCATTATATTGCTTTGTATATTTTACTATATTCATTGAGATATTAATATCTCCAGCCTGGACCATCCCTTTACCCGTACCATTCTAGAGAGTTTGATCATAATTACTTGGATACTGAATGCATTGAAGCATTATATGTTGCTATTAGCCCCATAACTAATTAGATTCTCTGCCTTTTGGGGGTAAGTTTTGGCAGTTGCCAGTGTTTGAACCCATTTGCATAAAATATAATGACAATAGACTAAATAAAATAATAATAATCTGAGGCCCAGTTTTGTATCAAAGAGTTTTTTTTATTCCCAACAAAAGATTGTGATGACTTTTTTTTTACTTACTCTGAAAACAGAAACGACCAGGAAGTACTTCAGGGTAGAAGTCACGGTATCCGGGTAAACATTTGCATGTAAACCCACCGGCCATGTCGTGGTTGATGCAAATTGCGTTTGAAGAACAATCATTTGAAATGGGATCTGAACATTCGTCCATTGTCAAAACTGTGACATAATGAGAAATCATTAGTATTTATACACTTTGCATATCAAGAAAGTTTGAAGAATTTAATTATATAAGATTTAAAAAGTATCTGGTAGAAATCAAACAATTTTTTTTCATCAAAAAGGCAAAACCCCAACTCGATTAGCATGTAAATAGTAACCAAAAAATGATACCGATCTCATTGACTTATCTGATCAACCAACAGTGTAAGTATCAGTACTTGTACCTTCACACCTTATCTTAAACAACTAAATTAATACTGTACCATACACTTTGTAATTTTATGTAACTAAATTCTTGAAATAAATCGTTAGGATTGTAATGAGGGTGATTATGCTGACCATGATGATAATGCCTTTCACTGCATACAAATTTTTGATGGTTGTAATCTTCACAAAACAAAAGTAGTAGTACTGTTGGTAGTCATAGTAACGAAGGTAATAATTATCAATCAATGAATGAATCATAAAAATAGTAATTGCCACAATGATTGGATAAAAAGTAGGGGGACCAAATTTAAAAAAATACGGTAATAAGTGTTGATCTGGGTAAGATGTGAATCTATTAAAGATAGAAGGCGGTTTCCGGGTAGAACTCTGTATTACCTCTGTTTCCATTGATAAACAGGATTTGAAACCCCATTCAACAATACCCTGGGGTTGACCTTGATTCGTATGCGTAACATCAATTGTAGGAATATATATAGCATGCCTTGTAGTGAAGGAACATCACGAACCACCCGGAAGAGAGTACTTGTAGTAGAGTCAAGCATTCCGTTATTACTGTCTAGGTGCTGCCATAGTGTCATACTCAGCTCGTCAGCAAGTACTTCCGGGTTAGATTCGGGTGCCGTCGCTAAGCTGAGTCTGTAGGTGATTACCAAACTGCCGCTCGTGATACTGATAATAGTGACGTCATCGATGCTGTTATTGACTGACCCAATGTTCGACATCATCTGGGAATGGTAACAATAGGAATAAGATAAGAACTCTTTGATCTTATTAATACTCTCCTCCTTCCCCGTTCCCGAATGCATACGTATTGAACACTGTGCTTTTTATTTCCATGGCTCCATGTCATTAAAATAATGATTAATAGAAACATTCAAAGCTAATCAACATTTTTTTATGCTCTAGTTTGACTTTAAAAGCCTGACCTGTTACAAGTCGGATGTGTTATTTCATATTCTTAATTGATCTCATCAATTTGTGTTGCGGGAATATATATGCAATACTCACATTGGCAAAGCTTAGGTATAAATTAATTTTGACATCATTAAACATAGCTTTCCAACGAGGATATACGACGTCAAATTACTTGGCTCATATCGATCCAATGTACTCGAATCAATAATAAATGCATTGCTGCTTTCAGTAGTTACGCGCGTTTTGAAAACTGGATCTCAACGTAGCATTACCTGTTGTGAAAATGTCGACTCAATTTGCTGGAACTCTGAGCTACTTTTGTTTCCCAGTTCTTCAGAGAATATGGCTTCCGAGCCGTTGATCTCCAGCACCGTAATGGTTCCCTCCAGATTAATGGCATCTTATCAAGAAATGACAATCAAATGGAAATGATTAAGCACAAACTGATTCAACCAAAGGCATGTCTGTTCCCGAGATGAAATTGACATCTGACAATCCTGTTTAGGATTACCAGTATCATTATCATACTATTGCATGAATGGCATGAGTTGGGCATCGTAGACGGCAAAAGGCATAACCCAACACATGTCGTACGGAGATTGTAAAGACATCATAAGATGCCCTTGCACTGATCGTAGGATACCCATACAATCTACGATGTCCTCACGATGCAATTGGATAGCTTCTTCTTTCAATACAATGGATATTTCCTCAGGGATACATAGTCTTTCACCACGGTCACGTACCCTGAAGGTTGGCGATCGATCGCTAATTTGAAAGAACAATTCTGATTGATTCGTATTCAGTCTACTAAGCAAAATGCGCATGCAACGATGATCTTGATAGGTCATTTCATTTAGCATTTAATGTTAAATGTTAATGCATTTGTGTTATGGCGCCCTCATATACCTACCAAGACACTGATTGTTGTCCATTTCTCGAACTTTTCCTGGGGCGCAGTCACAAGCAGATACCTCGGTCACACTGTTAGTAGTACATATTTCATTGATGGAACAGGCACCTCTGCATGAATCTAGGACAACATATAGGTATTCCTTGCATATTATACAAATTCAAAAGAAAATAAGATAGACATTAAGCTGTCCAGAGTATTGTATTATTTCCGAATATTTCGTTAAAAAAAAATGTGTTTTATGAGTTGACACTTGCCAATAGAAAATTACAATTAATGATATTCTATTACGACGTCGACGTGACCCTCTCACCCCCCTTCCAAAACATTATTTTGATGTCACAATGTATAAACTCCCGTCTTCGAATCGGAGTGTGATGCCATTCCGTATTTTATGTTTCTTTACTTTCTATGATTCTATGTGTATCAAGATTAAAGTAAATAATACCTCGCAAAATATGTAAGATATCATACGCCTTAATCGTGTATCCTTTTTAGATAGTAATCAGTATTCCTATATATGAATAGCGCTTCTGATAGAAACTTCTGAATATTTCTTTCCATACCATGCATACGGCCTGTATTATGCACATTTTCGTTCAAATTTAGATGAATATTCTTTTTTATCGTCATATTTTAAATACTCTATGAATCCTTTTAACTCAAATAAAAAAGCACGAATAGCAAAATCTATAAAATTCTCCTCAAGCAATCATATCTTCCAAATTAGAATTGGTGCATTAAAATGATTCAATATTATCAGTCAATATTACTAGTCTACTACACAACATACCTGAACACACCGCTTGTGCTGTCAAAGAACCCCTTACACAGCGGCATGTGTCATTGGATCCACAGTACTGGCCTTCGCTACACACTGCCGAACCACACGTCTCTAGAAAAAAAATAAATACAACATAACATAACTGAATGAAACTAGTGTGGCTATGTCGGGTCATAAACCGATTGTTTTGTAGAGTTTTTACTCATTTTCTTCAACATGTGCACACATTAGTACCGGCCAGGGGCGTCGATCAATTTTTCAGATGGGGGGGGGGCAAAATCATAAATCATGAATCAACTTTCCAAAGGC
This sequence comes from Lytechinus variegatus, assembly GCF_018143015.1. Lineage (NCBI taxonomy): Eukaryota > Metazoa > Echinodermata > Echinoidea > Temnopleuroida > Toxopneustidae > Lytechinus > Lytechinus variegatus. The sequence continues at coordinate 14,839,750 of NC_054750.1, forward strand.
GCTCGATCACACAAAACAAACAAACTCACACATACACACAAATACACACACATATGCCTATATACATTGTATATAAACATATCTTATCAACAAATTAATGCGAACACGAAGCACGAGCTGAAAATTTTGATATTACGATCTGAAAAAAAATTGAGTTTAATGGACATTTTTAATAAAAAAAAAAGATATATATCCTACATAAGATTATTGCAAATCAAAGTGGGAGTTCTTTTGAGGTTTAGAAAATTAGAACCGAAACCGAGACATTCTATTCACCTATTTAATCAGGAGAAATATGGGTTTTTGCTAAAGAAATGATGCGAGCGCGAGCTGAAAATATTTTGTATTCCAATCTGAAAAGCGGAGATTTTGAACACGATTTTAGATAAAAACGAGTTGTGTATCTCAATCTCGCTTGCTGATTACTGTGTAACATTACAATCTTATTTTATTTTTTGCACATGCGGAATTATTGGGGGGGCAAAATGATATGTTTGCCCCTCTAATATTTTCATTGGTGGGGCGATCGCCCCCCTAATGTAACTATACTGTAATCAGAGTTTCCAATTGCACGTGAATTCACAAAGGTGGTGATCCGACCATCGCAAACACTGAGCAGGTCAAAAGGGCTGAATGTGCGTGCCAATGTTTTCATATCTAATGCTGATAGCACGGTATGAGTTCTACTCTATAGCTACCCGCCCACTGCCCTCCATTCCAGGGATCCAACTGGGACTTTAAGAAATTTGACGGGAGCATTGTTGACACCGGGTCGGACGAGTATAAACGATTACGAAATACATGCACCACTATAGTTCTGCATCATTCTCACTATGGTCGGGGAATACACCTCAACACACCACATCGAAGTTGAGATGGGGACGCCAATATTGACAATTTTCTCACCTAGACATTGTGGAACGTCATTCTGCAGTTGACCTGTATTAGAACAGATGATGTTCGCGGGTTGAGTGACGTCACCACTTTCACAATTAAATTGGCAAAGTGTCCCGACAGCTACACGGCCTCCGGAATGGCACTGAGAAGACGAAAGCGGAGTAGAATAGACTGGAATGTTGCACATAACCTCTGTCGTGGAACATAGCAAAATGTAGACATTTGAACTATAAAAATTAGATTTGACATATTGATAGATTAATAGTACTAATAGATTTTAAACAAGAAAATGCAATAGGAAGGATGTTAAAATACGTGTAATCCAATTAAATGTTATAAATATATATTCACATGATCGTTATTGATGATAATTTTCATGTTTTTTTTAAACTTATACTACAACTTCTACTAAGTATACTACTATTACTACTACTACTACTACTACTACTAAGTATACTACTACTACAACTAGTAGTAGTAATAATAGCAGGAGCAATATCAGATATATACATGTATATATATTTTCTTTACTTATGTTTTCTTTATGTTATGAATTATATGTTTTTTGGTATTTATGCAGAGCCCTGTGGAAGACCAGCGATTTGTTAATGACTATTTAAATTGTATATATTGTGTAATTTTGCATATTTGTTTGTATAAAGCTGAACAGGCTACTCTGGATAAAGATGTGAAATAAATAAAAAAAAAAGAAGAAGTACTATCAGTAAGAGTAGCAGAAGAAGAAATAGCAGTAGTGGTGGCGGTGGTGATGATGATGATGATGATGGTGGTGGTAGTAGTAGTAGTAGTAGGGGTAGTGTTAGTAGTAGTAGTAGTAGTAGAAAACAAACAACTGTAATACCTGCGCAAGTGAGGTCCTTGCCAGAAAATGTGCCATCTGCGCGACAGAACCGTTCTGCGTTTCCACTCTCAATGACACCGGAAGTACATGAAAATTCACAGGAAGTACTATATGTCACCGTTGACCCTACATCGCATGTTGACGTTACCGAGTCAAAGGTCGATGGCACGTTACACAAGACACCTACAAAATGAATGAAAGTGGGGTTTTATTATTATAATACCACAGATAAGTTGTTAACATTGCCACATTACTCTTTATATATAAACCCCTAAAAAAGATTGGAAATCTGACTTAGGCCATTAATTTCTCCGAACAATGCATATTTGACATCATTCAAAAGATCATTTAATTTTCTTTAAATTGATACCATTCTTGTTATGATCATGCCATCACAAAAAGAGTAGGATTCAAAAGTGTTGGATGAGGTCTGAATTGAAAAGCTGCAAAACGAGTAAAAACAGTTTGGAAATCTGACTTTGGCCATTAATTTCTCCCAACTCCCAATTTTACACAATGCATAATTTATAACATTCAAAAGATCATTTAATTCTCTTTAAAATGATACCATGCTTGTTAAGATCATGCCATCACGAAAAGAGCAAGATTCGAAAGTGTATGATGAGGTCAGAACTGAAAAGCTGCAAAACGAGCAGAAATTGGCATTAACGGTCAATACAGAACATGATTCTTTTGTCTGTGTCAATACGGATGAAAATCCATTCAAACCAAGCCCCTGCTTCTGTAGTGATGGTTCTGTGAGATAACATGGTTTGAGTCGTGGTTTGAAATACCCCTGTATGTTTGTTTGTTTGTTATGTGTTTGCTTGTGCAGAGGTGTGTTTGATTCCATGTTAATGTTGATGTTAAGGTGCATGAGAATAATTAAAAGAAACCGCTGAGAAACTCACTCATTACGAAATGAAAAAAGAACAATGACATTCAATATTGTGTAATTTTGCAACTTTTAAATTTTGACCTTGCCCCGCATTTCAAGGCACTGCACCTCCATTTGAATCATAATCACATCATGTAGGGTATCATTTTAAAGAAAATTAAATGATCTGTTCATTGATATTAATTAAACATTGATATTTACAACTGAGGTGAAATCATCGATCAAATAAAAAAGAAACCGCTGAGAATTTCATCACCACGGAAAAAAGAACAGTGACTTTCAATATTGTGTCATTTTGCAGCTTTTGAATTCTGACCTTGCCCCAATTTTTAAAGAAAATTAAATGTTCTATTCATTAATATTAATTGCACATTGACATTTACTAAAATCGCAGAAGGATTATCGATCAAAGTCAGATTTACAAACTTTTTTGGAGGAGTTTATATATTTTTGTTTTAGGACATCTACCACTTTTTACGCATTTTATATATTATCTGAAATATATCTTACAAGGTAGGGATGTTGCTGTCTTACTATGCAGTGGCATATAGGGGAAGGCGGGGTAAGTTGAGCATAGGGGCAAGTTGAGCCACCAGCCCTAGGCCAATGATGAACGAGTCAGACATTGTGGTGGTGTCATGTATTGATGACCCATAGCATAACCCCTAACCCCACAACATTGTTTTCCACTTTGAAACAAAAAGTAGTTTTTTAGAGGGAAAAGTATGAATTTCAGCCAAAAAAGTAAAAAAGAGTGTGAAATAGATAAGTACTTTATTCACACACACGTCTTTAAATATAGTAAAGACATGATAACAGCATTGTAAGTCCAGGTATGGATCTTCATTCTTGTCATAGTCTTTTATATGATAGATGCATAATAAATGTGTGGATACAAAATTATCGCACTAAGTTCGGACTGGGGTAAGTTGAGCCAAACAGCATGGGGCAAGTTGAGTCATGGTAATTCTCATGGTAATGTATCTTAAAAAACAAACCATAAAAATAGATTGAAATGCAGGTTGAAAGGAGCAAATTTACATGACTGCTCTTTTCCTTTTAAATGATGTTAGTATTTATAGAGAATTAGCAAGTGAAAAGACTTTAAACAAAAAATTGACACGCTGGTTCTCCCCCATACATTTGTACGTAGTTTTTGTGGCTCAACTTACCCCAGATGGTGGCACAACTTACCCCATATATGGGGCAAGTTGAGCCATTTGACATCGGTTTTTTTCAAAGGTCACGATGACTTTCAGTGTGGGGGTAGAAAGTTATATGTAGGTGAAAAGCATTTCACGAGAATCAAATTTAAAGGCAAGGTACTTATTTCTACAATAGTACTAGTCATATCAATTCTAACATGCAAAATGCAAAAAGTGTCACAACTTACCCCGCCTTCCCCTACTGAATTTCATTATTACCCTATCATATTTGATAGCCTCGATTATATCTTATTTATATTAGACAAAGGTGAAGCCAGACATTAACTCTAAATAGACTGGGCTATTACGACGCCTAAGAAGACGCCCCCCCCCCCCCTTATGATCTCGGCCGTCGTTCGCGCGATCGCGACGAAAGTTGGCACGTGCGTTACCCATGGCATTATCTACAAAACTATAACATCAAATTCTGCAAAAAATCTCATGTCTCATTCATTATGCTAATTTATGCGTAAAATCATAAGTTTGCTCTAATTAATAAAATAATGTCCCTGAAATGCTAATTTTTGTTTCATATACTCTAGATAGGCATCTGATCGAAGAAAAAAAAATCAAAATCACATTTATTTTCTTATGTATTCTATTGTTTTCTAAATTTATTATGTATTTCTTTGTTTTTCGACTTTTTTTAATTGTTTTTTCAATGGAAATTGTCGGGGACTTTATTTCTACCATAAAAAAGATAAAATTAATTGATTTTAAGCAGTAAAGGGAAAAATAATGTTACATTTATGAATTTTGGCTAAGAACACTATTTGCATTGGATTTGTACACAAATTCACATTTTTGAGTAATTTGGGGTCTGCATGCACTTACGAAATGTTGCGTGATTTTGGAACCGCGTACCCGGGGTCACAATTTTGGTCTCAAAAGTTGCGCGAGACTTGAAAGTAAAAAGTCAGCGAGTGACGCGGTCAAAAAAATTCGCGCGGCGGATTTATCGCGAAAAATGTCGAGGGGGGGCCTGAATCAGCCCCCCAGTCTTTTTAGGGTTAAATAATGGTTACAACATAGTACTTGTGATCGTGAGATGGTGAATTCGAATCCCCTCGGCCATTGTTTCAAAAGGCGCAATGGCAATTACTGGTATAGGATAATCACTCTAAAATGATACTAGAAATTAAAAATGAATACACAAAATAAAAAGACAGCATTGTATAAAAAGTACAATGGAAATATTTACAAAGGGCAGTGTGAGAAGCAAATTCAAAAATATTATCATTAATAAAACTTACCTGCACATCTTGGCAATTCGGCCGATAAAGCTCCACTTCCAGTGCAGGACACCAAATTGGATCCTACCAGATTATACCCAGTATCACATGCAAAAGTACAAGTGGTGTTGTAGCCGATGGAAGATCTTGGTGAACAGTTGCCATTGACTGAACTAAGATGTGATGGAAAGTCATCGGGAATGATACACGTAACGTCTGAAATAAAGCATATTACTACACTTATCACTTTGGAGTTTTGTCATTTACATTCAAATGGCTATAAAACTGCTTAAATTTCTGCATTACTTCTCAAATCATACATATATTTTACAAAGCACTATACATCATAATGTTTGGTAAATAAATAACACAAAGTGTAACAAAAAGAAAGGTTTTGACGATTAACCTGCCATGGAGATCAGGCGACTTGATTTTGAAATATCATATAATCACCTGTGCAGTTTGGGAGGTTTCCAGATAGCTGCCCACCTTCTGTACATGACAATGTTTCAGCACCAGTTATCCTGTATCCAGTATCGCATTCATAGGTACAGGATGTATTATATTCTATCACGACTCCTGACGAACATTGACTTTCTGTTGCACTAACATATGGCGGGAAGGCGTCAGGAATCGAACAAGTCACAACTAATGCGTAAAGAAAATATAAAATAGAGTATCAAATGCAGGGGCCGGTGGACAGGGGGGGACGGCAAGAGCCAAAAATTTCCCAATCATATCACGAGGTGAAAAGCAGTGGCGTAATGAGCCAAAAAATTCGAGGGGGCTACATATGCTGTATCACTTAGTTTTTTTTATTGCGAGGGAGCGAAGCGAGCGAGGAAAAATATTGATATTTTATTATAAATATCAAATTTTGTAATAGACTTTGACGTAATATTCAGGAATCAAGGTATCAAACCATTGTTCTCTTCATCCATTTCTTTCACGAAATATTAAAATAATCATATTAAAAATATCAAACCATTGTTCTCTTCATCCATTTCTTTCACGAAATATTAAAATAAGAGTTGCCAAAGCTGTTGTTCGTGTATAATTTCACACATTTGTATACTTTCTCCTATACATGTACTGTATCAAAGCAATATAGCGTTGATCCAGCTGAGGCATGGCGGCTTTTTATTGTTCAAAACCCACCTACACCCGACAAAGAAAATTATAATTGGTAGTGTCGAAAATCTGTGTATCTGACGGTCAACTGGATCAGGGTCACCCTAGCTACCAACCCGTTTCTGTGGTCTAGTGGTTAAGACACCTGCGTTCAAAGCTGGAGGCCCGGGTTCGATTCCCAGCAGAGACAATTTTTCTGCATCACCAATTTTTCCAAAGGGTAGATAGCTCTGAGGAACCATGATTTAAGCTACGCCTAGCATTGTTCTCTTCGTTCATTTCTTTCACAAAATATTTAAATAAAAGAGTTGTAAAAGCTGTTGTACTTGTATAACTTCACACATGTAAATATATATATGTATATTTCGGGATAAATCCGCAAGCAGCGCATTTTTTTTATTTAAGTCGTCGCTTGCTGAATTTTTACTTTCAGGTCTCGCGCAACTTTTGAGACAAAAATTTATGAGTGTTAACTTTTCTTGCATGCTGAATAAACGTACACCAAGGAGGAAAGTAAATTTGAAATAAGGATATCTTGCTTTGGCTTTCCAATCTGTCTCGTCTTTATTACAATGACTGCAATGTTCTGCTAGCCAGCTTTCTGCACTAGGATAATCTTACACGTCTCGTGAATAACAGCTCTAGCATGCTTAACTTCCGTAGATTTGCGATTTCTGGCTTTTCTAGCCCATGCTTTAACCATTTGGTTAGATGGTGAGAAGCGCAAAAGATCAAGGAACTGGTCTATACTTTCAAAATTATTTCTAGAACTAGACCTAAGCAACTTCTTGAATCTAGTCGAATGATCTGAGGTTTTTTTATTTAGTGTGTGTGTATCTACAGTTTAAGGGTTCCTTATCGGTAATTGATTCCATGATTAATCTTTCAAATTACTTTGAAATTTCGAATAAAGTAGCAACCATTGATTAATTAATCACCTGTGCAGTTAGGAAGGTCCATTGTCAGCTCCCCACTTTCTGAACATGATATTGTGGAAGGACCCGTTGTCATGTATCCCTTTTCACACTCATAGGTGCATGATGTATTATATTCTACAATAGCCCCAGAAGAACATTGGGTGTCCACTGCACTCAGACGTGACGGGAAGACATCGGGGATGGAACAATTCACAACTAGACGAAAAGGGATTTAATACGGTCAGAATTTAGTTATCGAGATATTAATTGTCCCGCGTGTGGCAATAAAACAACAATAAAAAAGACGTTTTGAAATTGCCACCTTTTCTTTTTCGCTTTTAAGAATAACATGTCCATTTTCAAAATCATTCTGGGCAGTCGTCCTCTACATATTCTAAGATCATATGTCGACAAAATACGCTATTTTGTTACATCAAGAAAAAAAGAGAAAAATAGAAAGTAATGTCCTTCCGTTGGTAATGGTCAGCTTATGTCGCCTGGGAACAATTGGATGAATGACAATGCTTCAATCGATGCTTCATTCACAATCACTATACTTTTCTTGAATAATTTGAAGAATGTACAAATATTTCGGAGACCCGTCAAAGTACTAAAGGCCAGCCACTGCACGTCAACTTGGCGCTTTCTTTCCGGTCATTGGCTAGTAACTTTGATTAAAAAGAAATACCTGTGCAGGTAGGAAGACCCATCGACAGTGTTCCACTTTCTAGACATTTCAACTTTGTAAGATCCGTAGTTTGGTATCCAGTCTCGCATTTATAAGCACACGATGAACTATATTCTATGATAGATCCAGATGTACAGTCATCCCCTATTGCAATGACATGTGGCGGGAAGTCATCGGGTATAGAGCAGGTCACAGCTATCAATCATAAAGGGGAAGAAGGAAACAAATATATTGTATATGAATTAGACATTCAATTCATTAGTAAACGAAATAAATGGACAGTATGTCACTCTCCTTGCTCAAAGTGACGCTCACAACACGCATACACTGGGGAGAAGTCAACTGAAATTAGGAAATCTCCGGCGATGGAACAGTTAACAACTTGTCGAAATACAATATCATGTCAATGAAGTGTCAAGAATCTGGTTATGGATACATCATGATTTGCCTGAGCCCGGACATGCCGGATGTAGCAATAACACGACATGAGGGAAATCATCTAATATTAACAAATCTAAAGAGTAAGCAATTTTCATTGCTGCCAAAAGCAAGTATTCAAAATCTAGTTTGACAGTAAGATTCTTGGACCTTGAGTCATTCAAGACATTGGATACCAACCATTTTACTACTTTCAAAGAAAGAATTGCGAAATCGAGGGTGGTGGTGCATTTCCACTTCCCATAAAATAGTTAAATCATTTATAATCCAGTTGTTTACCATGCTTCAACAGCATTTCATCCTCGCCCCTACATTATGTTACATTTCATTTTTGACCAACTGTAATTTAGTTTTCTTGAATGATTTTAAGATCGTACGAATAATTCTCAGACCCGCCGAAGCACTGAAGGCCAGCCATCACACATCAACTTTGCGCTTTCTCTTCGCTCATTGGGTAGTAACTTTGATTGAAGAAGTACCTGTACAGTTAGGAAGACCCATCGACAGCATGCCACTTTCTAGACATTTCAACTTTGTAAGATCTGTAGTTTGGTATCCAGTCTCACATGTATAAGCACAAGATGCATCAATTCCAAGGATAGATCCAGATGTACAGTCACCCACTACTGCAATGACATGTGGCGGCAACTCATCAGGTATAGAACATGTCACAACTATAAATCATGAAGGGGAAGAAGGAAACAGAAATATTCTGAATGAAGACGTTCAATTTGATATTGACACGTTACGTTTCTTGTTGAACAAAAGTGTTAATCACGACATGCCTACGCTCAGGATGAAAGCAAAATAGAAATTAAAAAAAATGTGGTCTGGCATGGCTTTTCCAATCTTTCTTTTCACTGAATTATCAAACTGACGGCAATATTTTCCTTGGTGATGAAATCCGATTGGCGTGCTACTTCTCTTGCATGCTGAATGAACGTACACCGAGGAGGAAAGTAAATTTGAAATAAGGATATCTTGCTTTGGCTTTCCAATCTTTCTCGTCTTTATTACAATGACTGCAATGTTCTGCTAGCCAGCTTTCTGCACTAGGATATTCTTACACGTCTTGTGATTGTCAGCTCTAGCATGCTTAACTTCCGTAGATTTGCGATTTCTGGCTTTTCTAGCCCACGCTTTAACCATTTGGTTAGACGGTGAGAAGCGCAAAATATCAAGGAACTGGTTTGTACCTTCAAAAGTATTTCTAGAGCTAGACCTAAACAACTTCTTGAATCTAGTCGAATGATCTGAGGTTTTTTATTTAGTGTGTGTATATCTACATAGTTCCTTATCGGTAATTGATCCCACGATCAATCTTCTTTCAAATTACTTTGAAAGTTCGAATAAAAAAGCAACCATTGAGTAATTAATCACCTGTGCAGTTAGGAAGGTCCATTGTCAGCTCCCCACTTTCTGAACATGATAATGAGGAAGGACCCGTTGTCATGTATCCCTTTTCACACTCATAGGTGCATGATGTATTATATTCTACAATAGCCCCAGAAGAACATTGGGTGTCCACTGCACTCAGACGTGACGGGAAGACATCGGGGATGGAACAATTCACAACTAGACGAAAAGGGATTTAATACGGTCAGAATTTAGTTATCGAGATATTAATTGTCCCGCGTGTGGCAATAAAACAACAATAAAAAAGACGTTTTGAAATTGCCACCTTTTCTTTTTCGCTTTTAAGAATAACATGTCCATTTTCAAAATCATTCTGGGCAGTCGTCCTCTACATATACTAAGATCATATGTCGACAAAATACGCTATTTTGTTACATCAAGAAAAAAAGAGAAAAATAGAAAGTAATGTCCTTCCGTTGGTAATGGTCAGCTTATTTCGCCTGGGAACAATTGGATGAATGACAATGCTTCAATCGATGCTTCATTCACAATCACTATACTTTTCTTGAATAATTTGAAGAATGTACAAATATTTCGGAGACCCGTCAAAGTACTTAAGGCCAGCCACTGCACGTCAACTTGGCGCTTTCTTTCCGGTCATTGGCTAGTAACTTTGATTAAAAAGAAATACCTGTGCAGGTAGGAAGACCCATCGACAGTGTTCCACTTTCTAGACATTTCAACTTTGTAAGATCTGTAGTTTGGTATCCAGTCTCACATTTATAAGCACACGATGAACTATATTCTATGATAGATCCAGATGTACAGTCATCCCCTATTGCAATGACATGTGGCGGGAAGTCATCGGGTATAGAGCAGGTCACAGCTATCAATCATAAAGGGGAAGAAGGAAACAAATATATTGTATATGAATTAGACATTCAATTCATTAGTAAACGAAATAAATGGACAGTATGTCACTCTCCTTGCTCAAAGTGACGCTCACAACACGCATACACTGGGGAGAAGTCAACTGAAATTAGGAAATCTCCGGCGATGGAACAGTTAACAACTTTGAAGTGTCAAGAATCTGGTTATGGATACATCATGATTTGCCTGAGCCCGGACATGCCGGATGTAGCAATAACACGACATGAGGGAAATCATCTAATATTAACAAATTAAAAGAGTAAGCAATTTTCATTGCTGCCAAAAGCAAGTATTCAAAATCTAGTTTGACAGTAAGATTCTTGTACCTTGAGTCACTCAAGACATTGGATACCAACCATTTTACTACTTTCAAAGAAAGAATTGCGAAATCGAGGGTGGTGGTGCATTAAAACTTCCCATAAGATAGTTAAATCATTTATAATCCAATTGTTTTCCATGCTTCAACAGCATTTCATCCTCGCCCCTACATTATGTTACATTTCATTTTTGACCAACTGTAATTTAGTTTTCTTGAATGATTTTAAGATCGTACGAATAATTCTGAGACCCGCCGAAGAACTGAAGGCCAGCCATCACACTTCAACTTTGCGCTTTCTCTTCGCTCATTGGGTAGTAACTTTGATTGAAGAAGTACCTGTACAGTTAGGAAGACCCATCGACAGCATGCCACTTTCTAGACATTTCAACTTTGTAAGATCTGTAGTTTGGTATCCAGTCTCACATTTATAAGCACACGATGTACTATATTCTATGATAGATCCAGATGTACAGTCATCCACTATTGCAATGACATGTGGCGGGAAGTCATCGGGTATAGAGCATGTCGCAGCTATCAATCATAAAGGGGAAAAAGGAAACAAATATATTGTATATGAATTAGACATTCAATTCATTAGTAAACGAAATAAATGGACAGTATGTCACCCTCCTTGCTCAACTGGTTTATACCTTCAAAAGTATTTCTAGAGCTAGACCTAAACAACTTCTTGAATCTAGTCGAATGATCTGAGGTTTTTTATTTAGTGTGTGTATATCTACATAGTTTAAGGGTACTTTATCGGTAATTGATTCCACGATCAATCTTCTATCAAATTACTTTGAAAGTTCGAATAAAAAAGCAACCATAGAGTAATTAATCACCTGTGCAGTTAGGAAGGTCCATCGTCAGCTCCCCACTTTCTGAACATGATAATGAGGAAGGACCCGTTGTCATGTATCCCTTATCACACTCATAGGTGCATGATGTATTATATTCTACAATAGCCCCAGAAGAACATTGGGTGTCCACTGCACTCAGACGTGACGGGAAGACATCGGGGATGGAACAATTCACAACTAGACGAAAAGGGATTTAATACGGTCAGAATTTAGTTATCGAGATATTAATTGTCCCGCGTGTGGCAATAAAACAACAATAAAAAAGACGTTTTGAAATTGCCACCTTTTCTTTTTTGCTTTTAAGAATAACATGTCCATTTTCAAAATCATTCTGGGCAGTCGTCCTCTACATATACTAAGATCATATGTCGACAAAATACGCTATTTTGTTACATCAAGAAAAAAAGAGAAAAATAGAAAGTAATGTCCTTCCGTTGGTAATGGTCAGCTTATTTCGCCTGGGAACAATTGGATGAATGACAATGCTTCAATCGATGCTTCATTCACAATCACTATACTTTTCTTGAATAATTTGAAGAATGTACAAATATTTCGGAGACCCGTCAAAGTACTTAAGGCCAGCCACTGCACGTCAACTTGGCGCTTTCTTTCCGGTCATTGGCTAGTAACTTTGATTAAAAAGAAATACCTGTGCAGGTAGGAAGACCCATCGACAGTGTTCCACTTTCTAGACATTTCAACTTTGTAAGATCTGTAGTTTGGTATCCAGTCTCACATTTATAAGCACACGATGAACTATATTCTATGATAGATCCAGATGTACAGTCATCCACTATTGCAATGACATGTGGCGGGAAGTCATCGGGTATAGAGCAGGTCACAGCTATCAATCATAAAGGGGAAGAAGGAAACAAATATATTGTATATGAATTAGACATTCAATTCATTAGTAAACGAAATAAATGGACAGTATGTCACTCTCCTTGCTCAAAGTGACGCTCACAACACGCATACACTGGGGAGAAGTCAACTGAAATTAGGAAATCTCCGGCGATGGAACAGTTAACAACTTTGAAGTGTCAAGAATCTGGTTATGGATACATCATGATTTGCCTGAGCCCGGACATGCCGGATGTAGCAATAACACGACATGAGGGAAATCATCTAATATTAACAAATTAAAAGAGTAAGCAATTTTCATTGCTGCCAAAAGCAAGTATTCAAAATCTAGTTTGACAGTAAGATTCTTGTACCTTGAGTCACTCAAGACATTGGATACCAACCATTTTACTACTTTCAAAGAAAGAATTGCGAAATCGAGGGTGGTGGTGCATTAAAACTTCCCATAAGATAGTTAAATCATTTATAATCCAATTGTTTACCATGCTTCAACAGCATTTCATCCTCGCCCCTACATTATGTTACATTTCATTTTTGACCAACTGTAATTTAGTTTTCTTGAATGATTTTAAGATCGTACGAATAATTCTGAGACCCGCCGAAGAACTGAAGGCCAGCCATCACACTTCAACTTTGCGCTTTCTCTTCGCTCATTGGGTAGTAACTTTGATTGAAGAAGTACCTGTACAGTTAGGAAGACCCATCGACAGCATGCCACTTTCTAGACATTTCAACTTTGTTAGATCTGTAGTTTGGTATCCAGTCTCACATTTATAAGCACACGATGTACTATATTCTATGATAGATCCAGATGTACAGTCATCCACTATTGCAATGACATGTGGCGGGAAGTCATCGGGTATAGAGCATGTCACAGCTATCAATCATAAAGGGGAAAAAGGAAACAAATATATTGTATATGAATTAGACATTCAATTCATTAGTAAACGAAATAAATGGACAGTATGTCACCCTCCTTGCTCAACTGGTTTATACCTTCAAAAGTATTTCTAGAGCTAGACCTAAACAACTTCTTGAATCTAGTCGAATGATCTGAGGTTTTTTATTTAGTGTGTGTATATCTACATAGTTTAAGGGTACTTTATCGGTAATTGATTCCACGATCAATCTTCTATCAAATTACTTTGAAAGTTCGAATAAAAAAGCAACCATAGAGTAATTAATCACCTGTGCAGTTAGGAAGGTCCATCGTCAGCTCCCCACTTTCTGAACATGATAATGAGGAAGGACCCGTTGTCATGTATCCCTTTTCACACTCATAGGTGCATGATGTATTATATTCTACAATAGCCCCAGAAGAACATTGGGTGTCCACTGCACTCAGACGTGACGGGAAGACATCGGGGATGGAACAATTCACAACTAGACGAAAAGGGATTTAATACGGTCAGAATTTAGTTATCGAGATATTAATTGTCCCGCGTGTGGCAATAAAACAACAATAAAAAAGACGTTTTGAAATTGCCACCTTTTCTTTTTCGCTTTTAAGAATAACATGTCCATTTTCAAAATCATTCTGGGCAGTCGTCCTCTACATATACTAAGATCATATGTCGACAAAATACGCTATTTTGTTACATCAAGAAAAAAAGAGAAAAATAGAAAGTAATGTCCTTCCGTTGGTAATGGTCAGCTTATTTCGCCTGGGAACAATTGGATGAATGACAATGCTTCAATCGATGCTTCATTCACAATCACTATACTTTTCTTGAATAATTTGAAGAATGTACAAATATTTCGGAGACCCGTCAAAGTACTTAAGGCCAGCCACTGCACGTCAACTTGGCGCTTTCTTTCCGGTCATTGGCTAGTAACTTTGATTAAAAAGAAATACCTGTGCAGGTAGGAAGACCCATCGACAGTGTTCCACTTTCTAGACATTTCAACTTTGTAAGATCTGTAGTTTGGTATCCAGTCTCACATTTATAAGCACACGATGAACTATATTCTATGATAGATCCAGATGTACAGTCATCCCCTATTGCAATGACATGTGGCGGGAAGTCATCGGGTATAGAGCAGGTCACAGCTATCAATCATAAAGGGGAAGAAGGAAACAAATATATTGTATATGAATTAGACATTCAATTCATTAGTAAACGAAATAAATGGACAGTATGTCACTCTCCTTGCTCAAAGTGACGCTCACAACACGCATACACTGGGGAGAAGTCAACTGAAATTAGGAAATCTCCGGCGATGGAACAGTTAACAACTTTGAAGTGTCAAGAATCTGGTTATGGATACATCATGATTTGCCTGAGCCCGGACATGCCGGATGTAGCAATAACACGACATGAGGGAAATCATCTAATATTAACAAATTAAAAGAGTAAGCAATTTTCATTGCTGCCAAAAGCAAGTATTCAAAATCTAGTTTGACAGTAAGATTCTTGTACCTTGAGTCACTCAAGACATTGGATACCAACCATTTTACTACTTTCAAAGAAAGAATTGCGAAATCGAGGGTGGTGGTGCATTAAAACTTCCCATAAGATAGTTAAATCATTTATAATCCAATTGTTTACCATGCTTCAACAGCATTTCATCCTCGCCCCTACATTATGTTACATTTCATTTTTGACCAACTGTAATTTAGTTTTCTTGAATGATTTTAAGATCGTACGAATAATTCTGAGACCCGCCGAAGAACTGAAGGCCAGCCATCACACTTCAACTTTGCGCTTTCTCTTCGCTCATTGGGTAGTAACTTTGATTGAAGAAGTACCTGTACAGTTAGGAAGACCCATCGACAGCATGCCACTTTCTAGACATTTCAACTTTGTAAGATCTGTAGTTTGGTATCCAGTCTCACATTTATAAGCACACGATGTACTATATTCTATGATAGATCCAGATGTACAGTCATCCACTATTGCAATGACATGTGGCGGGAAGTCATCGGGTATAGAGCATGTCACAGCTATCAATCATAAAGGGGAAAAAGGAAACAAATATATTGTATATGAATTAGACATTCAATTCATTAGTAAACGAAATAAATGGACAGTATGTCACCCTCCTTGCTCAACTGGTTTATACCTTCAAAAGTATTTCTAGAGCTAGACCTAAACAACTTCTTGAATCTAGTCGAATGATCTGAGGTTTTTTATTTAGTGTGTGTATATCTACATAGTTTAAGGGTACTTTATCGGTAATTGATTCCACGATCAATCTTCTATCAAATTACTTTGAAAGTTCGAATAAAAAAGCAACCATAGAGTAATTAATCACCTGTGCAGTTAGGAAGGTCCATCGTCAGCTCCCCACTTTCTGAACATGATAATGAGGAAGGACCCGTTGTCATGTATCCCTTTTCACACTCATAGGTGCATGATGTATTATATTCTACAATAGCCCCAGAAGAACATTGGGTGTCCACTGCACTCAGACGTGACGGGAAGACATCGGGGATGGAACAATTCACAACTAGACGAAAAGGGATTTAATACGGTCAGAATTTAGTTATCGAGATATTAATTGTCCCGCGTGTGGCAATAAAACAACAATAAAAAAGACGTTTTGAAATTGCCACCTTTTCTTTTTCGCTTTTAAGAATAACATGTCCATTTTCAAAATCATTCTGGGCAGTCGTCCTCTACATATACTAAGATCATATGTCGACAAAATACGCTATTTTGTTACATCAAGAAAAAAAGAGAAAAATAGAAAGTAATGTCCTTCCGTTGGTAATGGTCAGCTTATGTCGCCTGGGAACAATTGGATGAATGACAATGCTTCAATCGATGCTTCATTCACAATCACTATACTTTTCTTGAATAATTTGAAGAATGTACAAATATTTCGGAGACCCGTCAAAGTACTTAAGGCCAGCCACTGCACGTCAACTTGGCGCTTTCTTTCCGGTCATTGGCTAGTAACTTTGATTAAAAAGAAATACCTGTGCAGGTAGGAAGACCCATCGACAGTGTTCCACTTTCTAGACATTTCAACTTTGTAAGATCTGTAGTTTGGTATCCAGTCTCACATTTATAAGCACACGATGAACTATATTCTATGATAGATCCAGATGTACAGTCATCCACTATTGCAATGACATGTGGCGGGAAGTCATCGGGTATAGAGCAGGTCACAGCTATCAATCATAAAGGGGAAGAAGGAAACAAATATATTGTATATGAATTAGACATTCAATTCATTAATAAACGAAATAAATGGACAGTATGTCACTCTCCTTGCTCAAAGTGACGCTCACAACAAGCATACACTGGGGAGAAGTCAACTGAAATTAGGAAATCTCCGGCGATGGAACAGTTAACAACTTTGAAGTGTCAAGAATCTGGTTATGGATACATCATGATTTGCCTGAGCCCGGACATGCCGGATGTAGCAATAACACGACATGAGGGAAATCATCTAATATTAACAAATTAAAAGAGTAAGCAATTTTCATTGCTGCCAAAAGCAAGTATTCAAAATCTAGTTTGACAGTAAGATTCTTGTACCTTGAGTCACTCAAGACATTGGATACCAACCATTTTACTACTTTCAAAGAAAGAATTGCGAAATCGAGGGTGGTGGTGCATTAAAACTTCCCATAAGATAGTTAAATTATTTATCATCCAATTGTTTACCATGCTTCAACAGCATTTCATCCTCGCCCCTACATTATGTTACATTTCATTTTTGACCAACTGTAATTTAGTTTTCTTGAATGATTTTAAGATCGTACGAATAATTCTGAGACCCGCCGAAGAACTGAAGGCCAGCCATCACACTTCAACTTTGCGCTTTCTCTTCGCTCATTGGGTAGTAACTTTGATTGAAGAAGTACCTGTACAGTTAGGAAGACCCATCGACAGCATGCCACTTTCTAGACATTTCAACTTTGTAAGATCTGTAGTTTGGTATCCAGTCTCACATTTATAAGCACACGATGTACTATATTCTATGATAGATCCAGATGTACAGTCATCCACTATTGCAATGACATGTGGCGGGAAGTCATCGGGTATAGAGCATGTCACAGCTATCAATCATAAAGGGGAAAAAGGAAACAAATATATTGTATATGAATTAGACATTCAATTCATTAGTAAACGAAATAAATGGACAGTATGTCACCCTCCTTGCTTAACTGGTTTATACCTTCAAAAGTATTTCTAGAGCTAGACCTAAACAACTTCTTGAATCTAGTCGAATGATCTGAGGTTTTTTATTTAGTGTGTGTATATCTACATAGTTTAAGGGTACTTTATCGGTAATTGATTCCACGATCAATCTTCTATCAAATTACTTTGAAAGTTCGAATAAAAAAGCAACCATAGAGTAATTAATCACCTGTGCAGTTAGGAAGGTCCATCGTCAGCTCCCCACTTTCTGAACATGATAATGAGGAAGGACCCGTTGTCATGTATCCCTTTTCACACTCATAGGTGCATGATGTATTATATTCTACAATAGCCCCAGAAGAACATTGGGTGTCCACTGCACTCAGACGTGACGGGAAGACATCGGGGATGGAACAATTCACAACTAGACGAAAAGGGATTTAATACGGTCAGAATTTAGTTATCGAGATATTAATTGTCCCGCGTGTGGCAATAAAACAACAATAAAAAAGACGTTTTGAAATTGCCACCTTTTCTTTTTTGCTTTTAAGAATAACATGTCCATTTTCAAAATCATTCTGGGCAGTCGTCCTCTACATATACTAAGATCATATGTCGACAAAATACGCTATTTTGTTACATCAAGAAAAAAAGAGAAAAATAGAAAGTAATGTCCTTCCGTTGGTAATGGTCAGCTTATTTCGCCTGGGAACAATTGGATGAATGACAATGCTTCAATCGATGCTTCATTCACAATCACTATACTTTTCTTGAATAATTTGAAGAATGTACAAATATTTCGGAGACCCGTCAAAGTACTTAAGGCCAGCCACTGCACGTCAACTTGGCGCTTTCTTTCCGGTCATTGGCTAGTAACTTTGATTAAAAAGAAATACCTGTGCAGGTAGGAAGACCCATCGACAGTGTTCCACTTTCTAGACATTTCAACTTTGTAAGATCTGTAGTTTGGTATCCAGTCTCACATTTATAAGCACACGATGAACTATATTCTATGATAGATCCAGATGTACAGTCATCCACTATTGCAATGACATGTGGCGGGAAGTCATCGGGTATAGAGCAGGTCACAGCTATCAATCATAAAGGGGAAGAAGGAAACAAATATATTGTATATGAATTAGACATTCAATTCATTAGTAAACGAAATAAATGGACAGTATGTCACTCTCCTTGCTCAAAGTGACGCTCACAACACGCATACACTGGGGAGAAGTCAACTGAAATTAGGAAATCTCCGGCGATGGAACAGTTAACAACTTTGAAGTGTCAAGAATCTGGTTATGGATACATCATGATTTGCCTGAGCCCGGACATGCCGGATGTAGCAATAACACGACATGAGGGAAATCATCTAATATTAACAAATTAAAAGAGTAAGCAATTTTCATTGCTGCCAAAAGCAAGTATTCAAAATCTAGTTTGACAGTAAGATTCTTGTACCTTGAGTCACTCAAGACATTGGATACCAACCATTTTACTACTTTCAAAGAAAGAATTGCGAAATCGAGGGTGGTGGTGCATTAAAACTTCCCATAAGATAGTTAAATCATTTATAATCCAATTGTTTACCATGCTTCAACAGCATTTCATCCTCGCCCCTACATTATGTTACATTTCATTTTTGACCAACTGTAATTTAGTTTTCTTGAATGATTTTAAGATCGTACGAATAATTCTGAGACCCGCCGAAGAACTGAAGGCCAGCCATCACACTTCAACTTTGCGCTTTCTCTTCGCTCATTGGGTAGTAACTTTGATTGAAGAAGTACCTGTACAGTTAGGAAGACCCATCGACAGCATGCCACTTTCTAGACATTTCAACTTTGTTAGATCTGTAGTTTGGTATCCAGTCTCACATTTATAAGCACACGATGTACTATATTCTATGATAGATCCAGATGTACAGTCATCCACTATTGCAATGACATGTGGCGGGAAGTCATCGGGTATAGAGCATGTCACAGCTATCAATCATAAAGGGGAAAAAGGAAACAAATATATTGTATATGAATTAGACATTCAATTCATTAGTAAACGAAATAAATGGACAGTATGTCACCCTCCTTGCTCAACTGGTTTAT
The DNA here is from genome assembly GCF_018143015.1 of Lytechinus variegatus. NCBI lineage: Eukaryota > Metazoa > Echinodermata > Echinoidea > Temnopleuroida > Toxopneustidae > Lytechinus > Lytechinus variegatus. Next base: position 14,859,539 of record NC_054750.1, read on the forward strand.
ACCTTCAAAAGTATTTCTAGAGCTAGACCTAAACAACTTCTTGAATCTAGTCGAATGATCTGAGGTTTTTTATTTAGTGTGTGTATATCTACATAGTTTAAGGGTACTTTATCGGTAATTGATTCCACGATCAATCTTCTATCAAATTACTTTGAAAGTTCGAATAAAAAAGCAACCATAGAGTAATTAATCACCTGTGCAGTTAGGAAGGTCCATCGTCAGCTCCCCACTTTCTGAACATGATAATGAGGAAGGACCCGTTGTCATGTATCCCTTTTCACACTCATAGGTGCATGATGTATTATATTCTACAATAGCCCCAGAAGAACATTGGGTGTCCACTGCACTCAGACGTGACGGGAAGACATCGGGGATGGAACAATTCACAACTAAACATAAAGGAGTTACAGTTCAGAAATTTAATTATTGATATGATTAGCCTGGGAACAAGGGCGGAAATCTCTCCCCAATGGTAGGGAGACCACAGCTAGAAAATTTAGCAAGCAAAAAAAGAAATAATAAAAAAAGGTTATCACCCAAAATCAAAGTCATCTTCTCCAAAATACATGTAATATTTGGATATCGAATGATGTATTTCTTCCCATCGTAAAAGACCAAAAATAGAAGTGGACATTTTATATTGTGTCCCCCTACTTTTGGGTAGGGGGATGCGTCCCCCCCCCCCCCTGTCCCCCTGGGATTTTTGCCCATTCCTGGGTGTAACAATAAAACAAGAAGTGCTTAAATGAGAAAAATCATCTTACATAGAACATAATAAAATGATAACAATTTAGAATGATGCTAAGAACATCATTTCAACTTTCAAAATCTTCCGGTCCCTGACAGAAGGATCATCGGAACATGTTTCACTGAATAATAATAATCGCTATATTGCTGTATACCGGTTTTTTAAACGAAAGAAGATCAAAATAGAAAGCGGTACACTTTTACCGCTGGTGGAATCGTTAATTTGCCGGGTATATATCGTCAGGTCATGTCTTTCTATAAAGAATTAAGTTGTTAACCATGCTTTTTTTAAATTTATTTTGAAAAAGCCATGAAAGCTATTTAATTCTGTGTTGTTTATCTGAGAGGATTTTTCCCCTCGGTGAAAATGGTCACTTCTTCAGCTGTCGCTTAGTTGAAAAATATACATAAAGGGTGACTTATTTATCTATTTATTCATTTCTTCATTCATTCATGCATTCATTTATGTTTTTATTAAGTGTTCTCTGTTAGGGTATTTTTAATACTAAGTTGCTCTTCAAAACCGATCTCTTAATTGGGCTACATATATTAAAAAAAATAAACAACAAAGTGTACAGTAGCGGTTTTATCCTGAACGTTATCTGAACTGAACTGTTAGAGAATAGTGATAACATGTTATAAACAATACCGTGCAAAATATGTATAAAAATCAATAGAAATATTTCACTTTCAAACTTACTCAAACATGCATTTCCATGTTTTATGAAACCAGGGCAGCAGACATCTTGGAGTTCTGTCCTGTTCTCGAAGAAGAAATGTGTCTCGTTTCTCGCCCTAAGCCTATAGTAACCCGCCCAAAATAGGACAATTAAATTGATTCAGCATATTAATGCAGAGTGAAAAGTTCATGTGTCTTTATTACACCTAGGTCACAACCCAAACCCGCCGTAAACCTCTGTTCTCGGTTTAAAAAAAAATAAGGGCAACCATTTTTGTCTCACCTGCATAGCAGAGCGAGAATATAGGCGCCGCTTTTCCGACGGCGGTGGCGACGGCGGCTTCGTCATCATATAACTTAGAAAGTATATGGACCTAGTTCATGAAACTTGGCCATAAGGTTAATCAAATATTACTAAACATGTTGCCTGAGTTTCAGGTCACATGACCAAGGTCAAATGTTATTTAGGGTTAATAAACTTAGACCATGTTGGGGGATTCAGCATCAAAACCTTGGGGGTATCTATTGAATTACCATCATAACTTTGAAAATGGTCTAGTTCATAAAACTTGGACATAAGAGTAATCAAGTATCACTGAACATCGTGTACGCATTTCAGGTCACATGACCAACGTCAAAGGTCAATGAACTTTGGCAATGTGGGGGGGGGGGGTTGAATTAACATAATAACTTTGAAAGTTTATGGATCTGATTCATGAAACTTAAACTTAAGAGTAATCAAGTATCTTTGAAAATCCCGTCAAAGTTTCAGGTCACATGACCAATGTCAACTTAAAGTCATTGAACTTTGGCCATTTTAGAGGTAATCATTAGATTGCTGTCATAGCTTTCAGAGTTTATAGACATAGTGTATAAAATGTGTAAAATGTGGATATAGGGGTAATCAAATATCACTGACAAGTTTTAGGTCACATGATCAAGGTCAAATGTCAATGAATGTAGTATCATTTTATGAATGGTGTTCTTTTTTGTGAATAATTATGTTATAGTAGATTTCAAAGTCAGCACTGCTACTATATTCAATCGCATGATGTAGGTGAGACCGCCAGAAGCATTCCACTTGTTTTATTTACCAGTTGGTTACTATATGGTCACGAGTTTAGCTCATATCTAACATGATCATCTGACATCTATGATCTGATTGGTCAAAAATGGATTCATGTATTTGACCATGCCCGCAGAACAAGAAAAATAGGTGGTTACCAAGGGCAGCGGGCATAGTATTACGAGAATTCTTGCAATACGTCAATGCATTACCCCGTCATACCATCTTTCTCTTCAATATATCACTCTGATGGTCCTAAACACATTATACCATGGGCGGCGGAACGGTTTTTAAAGTGGAGGGGGGGCTGACCATGCGAAAAATAATTACGTTTCTGTACACTGTTTAGGAAAAAAAAGTGGGGGGCTGAAGCCCCCCCCCCCCCCCCCCCGCTTCCGCGGCCCCTGTATACCAGGTTCTGCAAAATAATATACAAACACAAAGGCCCGTATTTTGAAGTCAGGTTTAACTTAGACCATGGTCTAACTCTGTGCTAAAATCATGGGAAGCCAAAAGTGTCAAAATTGTTATTAATTTGTATGTTTCTTACGTTTACTGTGCTCTTTCCTGATTCATCAATGGTGAAGACAATCATCTGTTTATACTTCCTAGACAATTATCAATGATTCGAGAGCCAAGTGAGCTGCAATATGATATCGCTACCGTTAGTGATTTATGTAACAACTGACTATCCACATGAGTTTAAAGGGGAATGAAACCTTTGGAACAAATAGGCTTGTGTAGAAACAGAAAAATCAAAGAATAAGAATAAAGAAAGTTTGAGAAAAATCGGACAAATAATGAGAAAGTTATGAGCATTTGAATATTGCAATCACTAATGCTATGGAGATTCTCCCATTGGCAATGCGACAAGGATGTGTGATGTCACTGATGAACAACTTTCCCTTTGGTGGACTATAAAATACCCTCAAAATGTCTCTTTTTGCTTTTTCTTATGATGATACAAATTCTTTATCCATGATGTATTCTTAAAAAATATGTATTACATGCCCTCATGTAGAAAGAACACATGATCTAGGGATAGATGTGATAAAAGAGGCAATTCAAGTGAAATATATACTAAAGTAATGGGGAGAGTTGTTCACAAGTGACATCACACATCTTTGTCGCATTGCCAATTTGCTATCTCCATAGCAATAGTGATCGCAATATTCAAATGCTCATAACTTTCTCATTATTTGTCCGACTTTTCTGAAACTTTTGTTGATCTGTTTCTTTGATTTTTCTGTTTTCACACAAGCTATCTTGTTCCAATGGTTTCATTTTCCTTTAAGTTGAACCCGACTTCAGAATACGGGCCATTATGAATAAAGAAAACATATTTTCTTTGCTTTTGGCTGTACATGTAGGGCGGGTCCATGATTTTGGAATGGTGAGGAGCAGATTTTTCGTTTGACAATTAAGCAATTTATTTTTTTATAGACAAGTCAAAGACAAATCCAAAGGAATTATTATCTCCGTAATCCCCCCTCACCCAGAAAAAATACCCCCCCCCAAAAAAAAGTGTTTCCTTCCTACTTCTCCAAATCTAGAGGTGCCGAGCACTACGTACCACAGGGCAATTCTCTTACACAAATTTGAGTAAAATAAAGGGCACCTTCCCTCCGTGCCATTATTGTTTGAAATAGACATGAAATGAAATACTCCGAGCATTTGCTGTGCCCATTTGATCATGGACCAGGCACCCAGATCGACGAGGCTCTAACCCTTTAATCGTTGAACGCCTAAGAGGATAGCAGCAACTCCCATCTTTTAACGTCTTTTGGTCTGACGCGGCCGGGGTTTGAACTCCCAACCTCCCGGTTGAGAAACGGACGCTCTACCAACCGAGCAAAGGCACCGGGGTACTTGTAATGGGAGGAAAGACCACCTGTATCTTTTCAATTGAATTACATGGGTGATATAACGTTACACGACCTATACCACGATTTTAGGCTCTTCTGTCTCATCTCTTCCTTTTCTATATTTTCCCTCAATTTTTCATGGTAATAATATATATACTCACGTAACATTTGTTTCTCCACAGACTGACTGAAGTTCGGACGAGGTCAATGTGAAATCGATGATCACGAAACCAAAAATGATCACGAAGACGAGCTTTGCTGCTCCTGAGAACATCCTTCAATCTGATATCAGAAAAATCATAAAATCTTACAGGGTATGTCGTCATCATCATTCAGGTTTAAGTTAGTTGATTTTTCGGGGGGGGGTTCAATATTCAACTAGCTAGTCGAAAGCCGTGAAATTTCCTCCTGAATTTAATGTTTAAATTAAATCGAATATTTAAACAACATTATACTGCTAAAAGAAAATATGCAACTTCCATATTGATAATATAATAATAGATCAAGGAAAGGGCTGCGGGACGTAAAAATATTTGTTCAACTAATTTCGGGCCAATATATATATTTGTGTGGAAGTGTGTGTGAGGATGGGTGTGTGTGGGGTGCTTGTGGGTTTGATGATAATTAGATTAATCGTATTGTGGACTCGTAAACTGTATTCAAATTATTGCCGTTGGGGAAATAATGTTCTAGTCATATACATTTCTTATTTATTGCAAAGGTAAGTACACATGGGACTGATGTATTTGTAACATGGTAAATAGCTAATTTTGACTAATGCTCAAGAACAGGTATTATTATTACAAAAATTAATTCCATCTCGCATTTGTGGAATAAACCTTTCGATAGTACTTTCAATTTCATTTGATTCTTTACCAGGGCGGATCCAGCTTTCGCAAATAGCTAGGGGCCCGGGGCGAAAAAACCTTAATAATAAAACAAAAAACAACCTTAATAAAAAAAATTAAAACAACCTTAATAATAAAATAAAAACCCGAATAATAATGGGGAAAAACCTTCCCCATATTTTCCCCGATCGGCAGCTCAAAGTTGATTTTTGTTTGTTTCTTTGAAAGGGTAGTCTTAACAGGTTACACTTCGTAATTCCGAAGCTTCGTAATTCCGAAGGTTCTTTATTCCGAAGGTTCGTAATTCCGAAACACGTAAATTGCCTATACCTCGATGTTCGTTAATCCGAAAACGAAAAAGGGTTCGTTAATCCGAGCATTTGTGGCGTTATTCCGACGGTTCGTTATTCCGAAGGTTCGATAATCCGAAAACGAAATAAGGTTCGTTGTTCCGAAGGTTCGATAATCCGAAAACGAAATAAGGTTCGTTGTTCCGAAGGTTCGTTAATCCGAAAACGAAATAAGGTTCGTTGTTCCGAAGGTTCGTTAATCCGAAAACGAAACAAGGTTCGTTGTTCCGAAGGTTCGTTAATCCGAAAACGAAATAAGGTTCGTTTTTCCGAAGGTTCGTTAATCCGAAAACGAAATAAGGTTCGTTAATCCGAAAACAAAATAGGGGTTCGTTAATCCGAAAAATGAAAACCGGGAAAGCAGAGGCAGAGGCAAGGGGGAGGGGCGGGGGACATTGTTGCCGTTCAATTGTTATGAGGATGGGAAGGCAAGGGCAGCCGAACGAATTTTTGTTTGGGGGTAAAGCCAAAAAATGAAACTTATACGTCAAAATGGACACTTTGGTGATATTTTCACCTTAAGATTATCATCTGCTTGAAGTCATTGTGTGTTTGATAGTGATTAAGTAGAGAAAAACCTTTTTTGAAGTGACTTCTTATTATGGCAAAACGTATATTTAGGCTTTATTTTTCGGGAGAGAGTATAATGAGCGAGCGGCTCGGTAAAACAAATTCAAAGGTGAAGTTGTAAAACGTTTTTTGGGGTCAATTATTCTTTAAATGGCATTATTGCGAGGTGTTGCGAGCGTGAATCACAAGCTAAAACTTTAGGGTATTTCAATAAAAAAATGAAAATAAGTTTTTAAAAATCCGAGCAGATTTCTGCTGTCATTAAAAAGATGTGTATCTAACTAAAAAAACTAACACGAGCACAAAACGCGAGCATAAACATACTGACCAGAAAAGGAACCTGTTAAAGAAAGCATTTAGTGACCTAGGATGCATATTTCACCAATCGAATGAGAGTGCGAAGCGCAAGCTGAAAATTTGCAATATTCCAGCCTTCATGAAAATGTAACTTAACTTGTATACTTTAAAAAGAGTATTTTATTTCGAAAAAACACGAAAAACGGCATATTTATTTTTGAAAAAGGAACTTTCCCATTTTGGAAAATATTCATTTCCCTGTTTTTTATTTCATTTTTGGGGTGCAAGTGCCCCCTGCCTCCCTCCCGGCGGATCCAACTTTCGTCAATAGAGGGGGGCAATTTTTTTTCAGCCATATTTTCCTCGATCGGTAGCTTAAAGTTGATTTTTGTTTGTTTCTTTGAAAGGGCAGTCCTAACAGTCAATTATTAGCTTTATACACGTACTTATAAAATAAAGTAAATATGTAATAACATGATAAACCCTTTTTAAATAATGCCAGCGCGAGCCATATATTTTTTTAATATGATGGGCAATTATGTTTGTGATCTTCAAAACGAGATGCCTATGTAAATAAATTTAGATAACTGCGAACAAGAAGCGCGAACAGAAATTTTAAATAAATAAGCTTTGACCTGATCTAAAGGGGACATTTTAAGAACTTTTTGCAGTTAGCCATGAAGACGATGCGTGTTTCAACCAGTGGCGGCGGAAAATATTTTCCTGGGGGGGGGCAAAGCCAAAAAAGGGGCCAATAGGGGCAATTTGGTGCAAACATATATTTTCACCATGAGATTATCATCTGTGTAAAGAGGTTGTGTGTTTTGTAGTAATTGAATTGAGCAAAAAAATTTACGTGATCACTGATTGATGAATTATATATTTACTTTTTTTCTGCGAGCGTAGCGAGCAAGCGGTTTTGGGGTGAAGAAATCAAATCTGAAGATGTAAAATTCGCCTTTTTGGTCAATTACTGTTAAAAGGGCACCCTTGTGAGATTTTGCGAGCGAATCACGTGCTCAAACTTTTGGAAATTTCATGTAGGCCTAGAATGATAATAATACCCAGGGAAGCCACTTCAGTTCTGAAAACTGTTCTCCCAGATATTATTTTTTTTACAAGAATGCTTAGAATGTCCAGTTTTCAGGTCGGAAAATCGGAAAAATTTTGGCTCACGTTTCTCGCTCGCATCAAGTATTGTTTATTGAGGAACTCATTCTATTCCTGGTTACAAAAAAGTAAAAAATGTCCAGTTTTCAGGTGGAATATCACAAATTTTAAGCTTGCGGTTCGCGCTCTCATTATTTAGTTCGTGAGATATATATTCTATTTATGAGTCACTAAATGCAGTCCTTAAAAGATTACTTAGAAGCCTGTTGCATAAAACTTTTTACCTGAGAAAACTCTGGTAAAAACTGAAAACTAAGGTTAGTCTGATTTCCGCTATTGACTTTAACACAGGGCAAAAACTCCGGTAAAAACAACCTAAGTTTTCTCAGGTAAAAAGCTTTATGCAACGGGCCCCAGGTCAGTATATAAACAAATTACAGCTCTCCCTCGAGTTAATTCTTTAGAAAGATACACATCTTTCTCACGATTACGAAAAATGCTCAGAATATTCACGTCTTGTTACATGAAGTGTATGTTTACTAGTTTGAGCTTGCGATTCGCGCTTTCAACATCTCACAAAGATCATTATTAGTATTATTTTTATTTTTATTACCAGCAGAAGCTGTATCATCTATCGTTATTACTACCATTGTGTAATATCTTGTAATCTTGTCATGACAACAACTTTTTTGTTACCAAAATGAATAATTTTCATTTTCGGAAATACGAACCTTATTTAATTTTCGGATTAACGAACCTTATTTCGTTTTCGAATTAACGAACCTTCGGAATTACGAACCTTATTTCGTTTTCGGATTAACGAACCTTATTTCGTTTTCGGATTAACGAACCTTATTTCGTTTTCGGATTAACGAACCTTCGGAATTACGAACCTCATTTCGTTTTCGGATTGACGAACCTTCGGAATTACGAACCTTCGGAATTACGAATGTATGCGGTCTTAACAGTCACTTCTTTGCCTTATTCTTACAAAACGTAAATGGAAGCCCTAATTGAAAAGTGCGAGCTGAAAATTGTTGACATTCTGTCCTTAACATTAACATGAGAGCGTGAAGCACGAGCGGAATAAATGATATTGATGTTCATTATTCATATTTTGCAAATCATTAAAAGGATGAGTAATTGGGCGTCTTCCTTCATTAATAATGCGAGCGTGAAGTGTGAGAAAAAAAATTGATATTCTGATATGAAACTCGATAATTTAAGCACGTTTTAAATAACAAGCTGTGTATCTCAATGAAGAAGCGTGCGCGTGTTTTTTTAGATTTAGGCCTAGAATCTGGGCATTCTAAATACATTTTTTTTTCATGAAAATCAATAATGCGAGAGCTGAAAATTTTTACATAGCGATCTGAAAAGGGAAAATTTAACTTTATTTCAAGCACTGTGTAAGGAAAATTATGAAGTGGATATGGATCGCGCTTAACTAACAAATGATACGAGCGCGAAGCACTAGCCGATTTTTTCAATTATTATTTAGACCTAACACCGAGGCAGAGTAAGGACATTTTGTCAACATACAGAAAAATGATGACTATCTTCCTATTCCTCTTCCTAAGCGAGATGAAACATGTCGATATTCCATTCTGAAAAAGGGACAATTTCATTATTAGGAATTCGTGAAAGTGTTATCTTATTTATCAAACTAATATTAATGAGAGGGCGAAATTCGTTGATATTAAGGCCTGAAAATGAACATTGTAGGAATTTTTTGTTTGTATCATTATTCTATGCGGAGCTACTCGGCCGTTGATGGAGTGAAGCAACCCAATATGCGGAAAATGTCTTTCATTGATGGGCGCGCAGTTGCAGTAGCGTGGTTTGTGTGCATGTGAATTAACAGAATGGTTTCTCTCAAGTTAAAAAGGGAAGCCTTTTTTAGTTGCCCCAAAATAGGGGGCCGGTTCGGCCCCCTCCCCCTTTAGATTCGCGCCTGTTTACATACGAGTGTTTCCTTTAGATTTTGGCATATTTCTTACACATCACTGTAAATACAATATGCTATGTGTGGTTTAAAAACATCAGTATAATGTGAATAAGATGACAACTTGAAATGTATTCCGATACAATGAATTTGGTAATATGTGATTGTACTCTTTCATTGTCTTTGATATAACGTCAGGGTAAAATTTTGCCCCCCCCCTTTTTTAGCTTACAATGTGAATGAAATATGTTATGGGCGGGTTCATAAATCTACATGGCCACCAGACATATTTTCGATTTTACACCAATACCATGAATCATTTTATGACAACCTTTCGGTTGCCTATATATAGCCAGGTTGCTTCTTTTCGACCTCAAAGACGTAATCAAACTTAGAATGAAATACATATTGATTATAAATTAATAATTGTAAACTATAGTCTGTAATAATAAATGTCTCATATCACATCAGGCTCATTATCTGAAAAAAACTTTGTTACTGATTCCACTATACTGACTGATTGTGATCATAGCAAAAGGAAGAATTTCAAATTATAACCACCACTATTCAGACAATCAGACCATGAATTTTCTTTTATCGAGTTATTTGGGTGAGGCGAATACATTTTAAATGTATTTCCCTTTTGTTAGCGATAATAATATGAGTGGGTTTTTTTCAGCCGAAAAATACAAAGCGATGTACAGTTTTACAAATTAATAAGGTGACTCATAAAGTCCCAAATAACTCAGTCTGTAAAATATTCAAGGTGCATACATAGATTAAATTGTAAATAAAACAAAATTTATTAGATTTTGAAAGGTTCGATAAAGATACAATAAAGAACAGATGAGATCAATGTAAACAAAAATAATAATAGTTTAATCTTAGTTTTCAACTGTAATTCTTATGAATAATTGTTGGAGGTCCGGATAGGCCCCATAGAGATTTGACCAAAGTTTTGGTATATATATTTTTTATGGTTTCTAGTCAATTCGAGGGTGCTGATTACGAATCTGAATGATGCCACTCGTATAACCTTGAGCATTTTCTGCATAATGGCAAAATCCAAAATGGCCGCCAAAATATGCAGATTACCCATGAAAATCTTATAATTGCCCGCACATTGAATATAAAATGTTTGCATTTGTTTTTGCAGGAGTGAAATACTCTTTTGTCAATTTTTGACAAAAAAATATTTTCTAGATATTCAAAATGGCCACCACAGACCCCTGTATTCTTTTTATGTACAATATGAATGGGACAATTAAATTTCACAAAAGTGAGCACTAAATGCATGTAATTGTGATTTTTAGTGAAATAATGGATGAAAACATAATTGCTAACGAAATGTATCATTTGTTATGTCATGTATGTAATAAATGAAGCATTTTAATATTTAAAAAAGCCACCAAATGTCCTGACAGTATTATGGGGACAAAAGAAAATCACACGAATGAGTACTAAAATTCATATTACTTGTAGTAAGATAAGCGAGTGGAATACTGGCTAAAAACATATTTTTTTAAGAAATATAAATGCAATTTATGTGATAAATGCTGTATTTTGACATTCAAAATGGTCGCCAAAGGCCCATTATACATTATGTACAATACGATTGGAGAAATTAATTTTCACAAGAATAAGAACTATAAAATGCATGTAATTGTGATAACCGAGTAAAATAATGTCTAAAAACATGTTTTCTAGCAAAACATACCATTTTTTTTGTCATGCATGAGGTAAATGTTGTATTGTGAAATTCAAAATGGTCCCTATAGGCCCTAACAGTATTATCTACAATGTAAATGGGGACATGTAATTTTGTAGGAATTTGGATTTACTTGACTATGAAATCCATAAAATCCTGTTGTATGATAAAACATTTAAAAACATGATTTGTTAATGAAATAAAGCATTTCTTCTGGCATGTAAGTGATAAATACTGTATTTGGCATTCAAAAAGCTGATACAAGCCCTAACTAAATAATGTTACATGCGTATAGGGAATCTACTTTTTACAAGAGTGAGAATCATAAAATGCATGTATCTGTGATTTATGAGTAACAATATTGTCTTAAACATGATTTCTAAATAAATATCATGGAGGTAATAAATTTTTTGTACTTTGAAATTCAAAATGGCTGCTATAGTTCCTATAATATTATGTAAATTGTGCTTTGGGACATATAATTTTAACATTATTTGGCTTTGCTGGACTATAAGTATTGCATATTATAATTGTGATGTAAGAGAGAAATATTGCCTAGAACCATGGTTCCTAACGAGGTATATCGTATCTCAGGCGCGGATCCAGGAGGGGGCCGAGCCGGCCCCGGCCCCCCTATTTTTTGACAACCTGCAGAAAAAAAGTTTACTCTTTACCTTGATATAAACTACGAAAAACAGAAAGATAAGTAAGAAAGAGGTATTTTACCCATGATGTGTAATTTACAGCCTCGTAACGACCGGCCCGACCCCGAAAGGAAACCAAAAAAAAGGGAGGGGAAGAAGTGGAAAATAGACTTTATATAAAATTTTTCGCTCGCGCTTCGCGCTCGCATTGCCTGTGTAATGAATCCCATTCAAGAGGGTTAAATGACACTAATATATAACCAGTATATATACAATATATCTAGTTCTGATATCAATTTGCACACAATTCTCTAGCACATCAAGCATTTATTATTTTGTTTGATTTACACAAATTGTTTAATGTGTATCAAAATGTTCGGCTCGCGCTGCGCGGTCGCATTGTTTAATTTGTGAGATACCTTTGCTCTTTGGAAATTCTTACCAAAATTTGTCAAAATGCTCCTTTATCAAGTCTGTATCAAAAAATTAAGCTCATGCTTCGCGCTCGCATTTAATTGTTTGAGACGCACAGCTTGTTTATTTAAATAAAAACGCGCTTAGACTGGTCATTTTTTCTCAGGTCGGAATATCAGAAATTTTGAGCTTGCGCTTCGCACTCTCATTATTTATTTGGTGATACTTGTATCCTCTTCAATAATCACTAAAAACAGTCCTAATTGAGTCACTTTTCACGTTACTATATGATAAAATTTCGGCTCGCGCTTCGCGCTCGCATTGTTTTGTTGGATTCTTATCTTTGTTCATGATTATAAAGACTGCTCTGAATCTTCAGTTCTACGGACATAAAATATCAAAAAATTTTAGCTCGCGCTTCGCGCTCGCATTATATATTAAGACCACATTAGATACCTAATATTGTTTATAGCAATAAAAACTAACTAATACTTAAAACTTCAGTCTTTAGTTAGGATTACCCCGTGAAAAACCAACAAAAAAGGCCAGATTGTAGCGGCCAATCGAGAAAAATGTTGATCAAAATATTTTTCGCCCCCCCCCCCCTATTGGCGAAAGCTGGATCCGCCCCTGTATCTGGTGCATTTAAGGTGATAAATACTGCATTCTGAAATGGAAAATGGCCGCCATGGACCCTTACTGGATTTTGTACAATTTGAATGAGGACAGATAATTTTCACAAAAGGGCATATGGCGGCCATTTTGAATGTTGAAATATAACATTTATCCGCTAAATTTCAGATATGATGTATTTCGTTAGTAATCATGTTTTCAGAAAATATTTCACTCACACAACACATTTTAGTCAAGCAAAGTCAAAATCTGTTAAAATCATTTGTTCCCATTAACATTGTACATAATACTGTTTGCGCCTGTATTTTTACTTTCAAAATACAATATTTATCACCTACCTGGCAGAAGAACTGGTATATCTTGTTAGAAATTATGGTTTCAGACAATATTTTACTCATAGATCACAATTACGTGCATTAATGGTGCTCACTCGTCATGCTCGTATGAAAATTTATTTCCTAGTTCGCATTGTACATAATACAATCAATGTCTATGGCGGCCATTTTGAAAGTAAAAATGCAGTATTAAACATAAACTTTAAACCTGAATTATATATTTCGTTAAAAATAATGTTTTTAGACACAATCCCATTTTATTCATCACTAATAAGTGCATTTCAGTGCTCACTCTTGTGATTTCTTTGGTCCCTTTCTCATTGTACATAATACTGTTAGGGCCTTTGGCGGCCATTTCGAATATCATATAGGCTCCTACATATGACATATTAAACAAATATATCAGGCTTTGAGAAAGTATAGTGGAATTATTCATCCGAGGTTGATCTGGCAATTACTACTTATAGTAGTTTTGCCAGTCCAACCGAGGATTGATAATTTCCACTATGCTTTCGAATGAAATGCCTGATATATTTGTTTTATATCCTACTTTTAATATTTTATAACCAAAATCTATGCGCTGAGCTTGCAAAGTCCGGTTACTTGCGTTGAATTACCTACTTTTCTCCCGAGCCAACGCGCTCAGCGGAACGCAGATTAGTGCCTGCGCCGACGCATCACAGGACTTGCCCGGGAGAGAGGGCGCGCTTGTCGGTGCGCCCGAGAGTTTAGCTAAATATCCAAGGCCAGTCAATATTATATAATAATAATAAATAATAATAATAATAACGTTTTATTTACCCAGGGTAGCCACTTCAGTTAGGAAACTGCTCTACCAGCGGGCCCTGCATATAACATATGTTATTATTACCCTTCTCCAATCTAAATGCTGAGCGCCTAGCAAGAAGGCAGAAGGTCCCATTTTTATAAGTCTTTGGTATGACTCGGCCGAGGATCGAACCCACGACCTCCCGTTCATGAGGCGGACGCTCTACCACTGAGCCACCATGTCCGGTGTAAAATATATTTCCTTAGCAATTTTGTTTTAGTCAGTATTCCACTCGTTTCTCTTAATAACATGCATTTTAGTGCTCACTTTTGCGATTTTTGTTTGCCCCTTTGCCATAGAAAATAATACTATGTAGGCCAATGGCAGCTATTTTTAATATCAAATACAACAATTTTCCCATTCATTACATTATAAATGATACATGTTAGCATTGATTTTTTTTTTTTTTTTCAATTTGTTTCCCCTCCACAGGGATTTTATTATTATTCAAACATAACAAGATATCTTTTCAATGACAAATCAAATTAATAACAACGAAATACAGTACAACAGTAATTGCAACAAATATATAAATTGAACTGTCAGGTTCACATAATAGTAAACAATTTAAGAAACAAGCGAGGAGTAAATGAACAATAATATTCATATGTATAATTGTACATGGAAAGGGAACTGAACAGATCACCTCATGTAAACATGGCACGTAATTGAAACCATTTCTTTGTAAACTTTACCATTTTACAATTTGACTCTGCGATATATTTTTCATTCTTGAAATAGTTCTGAAGTGCAAATTTGATATTATCAAAAACAGGTAATTGATGATTCAAATATTACTTCGTCCATAGATCACAATTACTTGCAGTTCAGTAATCATTTTTTTTTTTATATTAAATTTCACTATTCATATTGTACATAATAGGGTATAGTCTGTGGGGGCCATTTTCAATATCAAGACATGAATATTTTGTCAATTTTTTTTTCAGAGAGTATTTCACTCCTGTAACACAATTACATACATTTTATAGCAAATTTGCTGGCAATTTTATGATTTTCATGGGTAATAATTTGGCGGCCATATTGGATTTTGCCAATTTGCGGGAAATGCTCAAGGTTACACGAGTGGCATCATTCATATTCTTAATCAGCACCCTCGAATTGAAAAGAAACCATCGAAAAATATTGTATATAAATAACAAAACAAGGTTATGCCTCTTCTATCCTGGACTACTGCCCTATTGCAAGGTAAATCATGTCTATTTAAAAATGATTTTTTAATTATTACCGTACAAGATACTACTAGATTACGTACAACATGATACCGCTATTTATAGTGCATGGTTAGCTTATCTCAGACAAGGGCAGTGAATCTAATTTCTAGATTTAGACCTAAAACACTAGGCACTATATTCATATTCATATTCGAGTCCTGTGATATTTTATTACTGTAAAAGATTACAACTCTTTATGTTTAGTCTTAAATGCCAACTTTCTTCATTAAAAAGACAAATTTATCTAATAAATTGGAGTGGTAGTCTATTTCCTAAAGAGGTTATTACCAGTTTTTTTTTCTTCTTATTTTACCTGTTCAAACAAATAGATTAGCGATTGTAAAACTGAAAGTTAAATCTTTTAAAACTCCAATGATACAAACTATATCTGTGCATAAAACGCTTCATTATATATATAAGAAATGGATGAAGAGAACAATGGTAGGCGTAGCATAAATCAAGGTTCCCCAGAGCTATCTACCCTTTGGAAAAATTGGTGATGCCGAAAAAATGTCTCTGCCGGGAATCGAACCCGGGCCCCAGCTTTGAACGCCGGTGCCTTAACCACTAGACCACAGAGACGGGTTAATGGTTAGGGCGAGCCAGATCCGATTGACCGTCAGATAGACAGATTTTCGACACTATACCAATTATATTTTCCTTTGTCGGGTGAAGGTGAGTTTTGAACAATGACAAGCCGCCATGCCTCAACTGGATGAAATACAAATGTGTAAAGCTTTACATGTACAACAGCTTTTGACAACTACTTTTTATTTAAATATTGTAAAGAAATGGTTGAGGTCCAGTTGAGGCAGATTTGCGTTTAATAGGAGGAATTTACGCTCAAATTTGGGAGTTGCGTTCGATTCGCAAGTTTCTTGCAACACTCCATAATGACCCGAAGGTCTCTCCCGAGGAGAGTCTCCTCCCGATATAACTTATTGGGGGAGTGCAGGCGGACCATTACACCTGGGTTTCCCACTACTCTTACACGAATAGTGCGGTGGGTTCTTAACCTACTCCTCTACACGAGGCCTCCATTTAACGTCCTATTCGAAGGACGGAGTGTTTTCCATTGGGCCTGCATTTATGGAACATGGGAGAGACGTTTGCACACAACGCACTGGCTTCAGTCCTCGCCCAGGGTGGACTCGAACCCACGAACTTTGGTTCGACGGGGAGACGCGTTACCGATTGAGCCAACAGCGCTCTCCTTTTCAGCTAGTGCTGTATGCTCGATTTCTGAGTGGTGAGTAATGGATATCTGAATATTAATTCTATAACAAACTACTTAAAATCCCCATTCCATGGCAGTATATCAAAAAATCAAAAAATCTCGGCTTGCAATTTGCGATTGCATTAATTTGAAAATATGTTAACTCATGCATCTTATTCATAATTACAAAAGTGCTTTAAATTTCCATTTTTCAGGCCATATTATTAACAGATTTCGCGCTCTCATTAAGCATGTTAAGCGTGGATAAGATATTAATTTAATCATCAAATTGTTTCTTTTTCAGAATGGAATTTCGACAAATTTCATCTTTAGCGCTTAGGAAGATAAATAGGAAGATTTTCATATGATGACGTAACGTTCTTAGAATTTCCCGGCCCTATGTCAAAACTCAAAGTAATAATGAAACATACTCAGCACTTATTTAACTGTGATCCATATCCATCTCACAATTTTCCTGAAATACAGAGTTTAAATTGACCCTTTGTTCAGATGGGAATATTGAATATTTTAAGCGAGCACGAAGATTTTCATGATAAAAAAGGTAATTAGAATGCCCAGATTCTAGGTCGAAATCTGAAACACGCGCGCGCATATTTATTCAGATACTCAAGTTGTTCTCTATTTAAATCATAATACAGTTTCAGATCACTATAAGAACATTTTTTCTGCTCGCGCTTTGCACTCGTATTATGTAGGAAGAATTCCAATAACTCGTCCTTTTCACAATTTACAAAACATGAATACCGTGTCCCATAAGTTTTTAGGTGTAAATCTCGATTTTTTTTCCGCTCGCGCTTCGCGCTCGCATCAATTGTTCAGTTATAATACTTATCGTTTTCACGATTACAAAAAGTACTTGGAACTTCGACTCTTCAGGTAGAAAGGTCAAGATTTTCAGCTCGCGCTCGCATTATTTTACTGTTGAAATATGTAACATCCTCATGACCAACTGCAAGCAGCCATCAACAGATCCTTTTTTGATCAGATCAAAACGTTTATCAAAAATTTCTGCTCGCGGTTCGTGCTCGCAGTAATTATTTAGTCGGACACACATCTCGTTTATTAGGATCGTAAACATTGCCCAGAATGTTTAAATTTTAGGACAAAATACATGAAATTTAAAAAATGGTTCATGCTTCCCGCTCGCACTATTTAAATAAGCTTTTGAGATTATTATGCATTTATGTTAGTTTATAAGAATAAAGCTTAGAAGTGACTATTAGGAGTACTCCTTCAAAGAAACAAAAAAAAAATCAACTTCAAGCGGCCGATCGGGGAAAATACCCCTGAACAAAAAATTCCAACCCCCCCCCCCCCTGTTGGCGAAGGCTGGATCCGCCTCTGTTGCTAAGATTAACCTTAATTAGGTCAGGCAATAATATTTTTTTTTAACAAATTCGAATAAAATATTAATTCTAAAGTATCTCCGATGTCCTTCAAGTTCTACGAGTGCAATTTTTTGACTAATTTTGATCAATTAAAAAAATACCGCGATGAAATATGACTTTACACTCTAAAAATCAACAACAACAAATAATTACGTTAAGGGTCAATAGGGGCAATAAATATGTCTGATCCTCCTAATAATGTATTTTACACAATACATGTTAGGCATTACTGTGATATGACAATAAAACAATTTTCAAAACATTGATATAAATAACACAGAGCCGATGCTGCGTCCATCCGCTAGTCGTCTTAGGAAAAATGATCTCTTTTCATAAGGGTCATTAACGCGTTGTGTTCGACATTCGTAAAAGTCACATTTCAAAGTGGAAAACTAATAATTAGAAAAGGTTTTGACGAATTTTTAAATTCCGAATAAGCAATTTGTTTTAATTACATATTTGTACGGCTATACTATGGTTTTGAATGATCTGATTTTCACTTTATTTTGTTTTCTTCTGTATCATTTGAGTTAAATCACTTGTACCTCACACGTTTACACATATACCTAGGTTATGTTGCATGCAACTACATATTTTCCATGTAAACTAGGAAAGAGAAAATGAAATGCTAACACTACTTGTGTCATATAAAAAAATACTGCAATTTGATTCATGTTGTATTTGATGAACATAATGATAAAACAAACAAAGAAAAAAATCTAGTGTAAATACTTTCAGACTGACAATTATCATTTTTACTGACTATTTTAATCTGGGAAAACTAATATAAGCATCTTACTGTATGGGATGAAATTAAGAGGATGTTTCCGGTCAATTTATATTTGACTCTTTTTTAAGCACTGAACAATGATTTTTGGACACAATTTTTTTCTGAGCTCTATTTTGAAACATATCTCAGTGCACAGTTGATAAGTGGGACCTCGCAATTCATATTTTTGAAAGTCAGACCAATGTTAAGATATGCATTTAATCAAATTTAATAGTGCACAATAAAACAATGAAATTTATGTTATATTGTGTAAAAATTACAAAAAAAAGTAGTATCAAAATTTGATTGGTAGATGAAAAATAGGGCACTATAAAGTCAGAATTGCGGATTTGTATACATTGTAAAATCTCAACAGAGTTGTAATAAATTTTTTAAAACAAATTTTGAAGTTATAAAGTATGACAACTAGCACATCAATGATGTGGAGCTCATCCGGCATCTCGCAATGAAATTTAACACAATTTTCAATTTCAGCCCAGTTAACACTGTAGTGAATTATATTGGTGACATAAATTGAGAATATAGAATTGAAATTGATGAAGAAATGATATAGAAACATTTTTTAAATTTGGAAATCATCCCAACACCTCTGGATACGGAAGTGGCGATATGGCGTTAATGATTATTCCTAGATAGATTTTCATCAATAGTTACTCATAAATACTTTGATGTTGTTTTTGTTGTAAGGTTACGCTGTCAATGTTTATCGCTCTTTCTTCGTTAACATGCATGGGCGTTATAATGTTTAAAGTGCATAAAATGTGTTTTGTGAATGTTTAAAGACAACTTGTTGAATTTGAACCAAGTAGACACTACACAATTCATCATATAAAGTAAATACTACAATATCAAGTTTTTTGGGGAAAAAAAAAATATTGGTATCATCTGCAAATAGGATAAAATATAATAAGGGGGAAGTTTTCGATATATCATTGACGTATAGTAGGAAAAGGAGCGGTCCCAAAATTGACCCCTGCGGCACACCACATTCTACAGTTTTAAAGGTTGAATCTATTCCATTAAATGTAACATACTGTTGTCTATTTGATAAATAATCTTCTATCCATCGGTGTGCGTTGCCCCGTATTCCGTATAAATGTAGTTTATGAGGTAATATTTTGTGATTAAGTGTATCAAAAGCTTTGCTTATGTCCATATATACTCCAATATTCGAATAGATGAGGGATGAAAACAGCATCCCATCTTCTTCCATTGCGGAGCAATCCTGCATTTTTCGTTTTTACAAATGGATTGTAGTGATCACCGACTATTATTTGGGCCTTGTCAACTACCTTCCCTTCACATATCATATCCAAATCTATGACGTACTTCGTAATCCTACAAGCCAGTTTCACGACTCTACGTAATTTGTGCTTATGGTCTGGCACTGTGATACCAATGACCAAGCAACACAATCATGGGTTATAATATTCTCTCATTAATTTATATGAAACTGTTTCAACTTCCGAAGGAAATACAATCCTTGATTGCACTTGACTTGAGTGTGGTAGCTTTTGTCTCCTCACCCCGATTAGGTTTATCGTCAACAATGGTGCCTAGAAACCTATAACTATGAACAACTTCTTTTGGAAGACCATCGATTGAAATGTATTTAATTGCCGTAATTATGTTTGCTCTTAGTCTTAGGAACAGCACAGTGAGTAAAGTATTTTTTTAAATCATCGTTCAAAGCAGTTGATAAATATCTATAGTTTGCAAGGATAAAGAAAATGTGCTTGATTGCTTTCATGAATGGGTGTATTACTTAATATTTAACAATTGGAACAAAATAGAAAATATTATAAACTTCCTTTTCTTAATTTTTGCATTTATTGGTTATTGAAGAAGCAGCCTAAATAAAAAAAGAGGCCAAAGTATATTAAAATGACAATAATGACGGGGAAACAGTAGTGGTAGAAACAATAGCATTAGTAATTCTTTACTATAACATACCTGAAAAACGTAAGTCTTCTATAGTCTTTCAGAGTCTCATCTTACTAGCGCAGCTGATCGTATGACAAAAAATCACAAAAGATAAAATTCGTACTTATACTAGGAATATCTTCTGGTTCTCAAACTTTTAAACAACAAACGAGGTTTTTATCATGCCACTAATTGGAAATGTCACACATGCAGATCCTTCGCCGTCTTATTATTTGCAATAACAGATGACGATGCGTGATTGCTGTCTGATCATCGCAATGGTCCTATAGAGTTAGAAGAGTTGCGTTAAATACTAGTAAGAGTTTCTGCAACACCGTTTTGTGCTTCCGCCGCCTGATGGATGCGGTGCGCATTCTCTGACATGGCACGTACAGGTTGCAATAATCCATGAGTGCATGGGACCGTGGGACACGCTACGCATGTGCTCATGTTTGCAATAAACATGGTTCAGTGTAGTACCCCCCCCCCAACAAATAAAAATATCTCTCTCTCCCTCTCTTCCATTATGTCTCTCCTCCGACATCTTTTCCCATAACCATCTTTTGACAAGCTTTAAACTCCGTGACAATGAATTGTTACGCCAAATATCTTTCTATTCTTTTCTGCATGCCTACCCTGGCATTGCCTGAAGGTACAGATCGATGCCGCGGGAATTTAAAGGTAAGATCTAGTGATTTGCATTTATATTTGAAATCACAATAAAGGAGTACTATCATCGAACATACGGTATTGGGTCATCAGTTGATTTTTCGAATTAATTGAAAAGAATAGAAATACTTTATTTTGCCCTTTTTCCATTCATTGAAGCAATAACTCCTGACACCCCTCGTACACATTTATCATGGTGTGTTTTTAACGTCATAACTCAAAAAAGTACGATATGACAGTTATGTACTCCATGCATTCAATATTTGGTTGAAAACTAATTCACGGATTCCTCTTTCTATATAATTATATCAAGCTATAAAAAAATGCCTACGCGCGCAATTTTCAAAATGGCGTTTATGTTACTAAGTAGAGGTCTGCTCATTTCAACCCGATTGCCTACTTGAACCAGGATAATTATGATATTACCTTTGAGGTCGAATGAATTTAGTTCTTACGGAATAAAGAAGTTTGCACCATGACCTTGATTATGTAGATAAGGACACTCGTATCCATTCTTGAAAATCACCTTTTTGTTTTACGGCAAGATGAGATATTCAGAAACCTGTGTACTAGAGCGGCAAAATTCACCAAGCACAATATACACAGTGTCTTTTCTTTAATGCTTTATTCTCTCATGCGAAATCGACTCCAAACTAACCGCTAGGTGTGAGAATACCATAATAAAGCTCGTTGGTATACTTGCTTTCACCGGTGTGTAGATAAATTACATTGATAAATATAAATTTGTCATCTCATGATATCATCTGTGTAAAGAGCGGGACTTCCATCTAATAATAATAATAGTAATATATTATTGATGAGGCGCCGATATATATTATAATTGTTTATCTGTATATTGTTTATATTGAGTATATAGATACCTTCATTATAAGCTGACGTGTTCACTGAGGCGCTCTTACCCTGGCCGACAAAATCGTGAGTTTTGTTCGAAATACCGTGCATGTTTGGTGTATAAACTGCTTCAAATCCTATTTGAACTATCACCATCAACAATCTGTTGCTCGTCGACTTTTTTTTATAATTTATGTGATTTACCATTGGAAGGACATATTACCTCTACCCCGCGATGACGACTCGTAGTTCGAAGCTACGAGCCGAACTTTTTGGTGAGTGAACTTAAAACAACTTTGATTAATGAGATTACACCCTTGATCACTGAGAGAGTTACAGATAGTCTTCGTGAGTACATTCAATTTGAAAAGGAGGCAAGAGACACTCGCATCAATGCCTTGGAATCAAAGATACAATCGTTGTTAGACCAACATGATGAGTCTGAACAGTACACGCGCAGAAATTGTCTGATTTTCAACGGACTAAAAAAAGGAGAAAGAGAACGAAAATACTGATGAAACCATCTTCAACACTGTGCAGATAAGCTGCAAGCATAATGTTGAGTTAGAATCAAGTGAAATAGATAGAAGCCATAGATGGGGTCAGAGTAAAGAAATCAGAGAGAGGGGAATAATTGTGAAGTTCACAAACTTCACAATCATGTACGAGACAAAATCTACAAAAATTTGAGAAAATTACATGATCTACAGGATGAGGCAATCTGTATTTTTTTTTTTTTTTTTTTTTTTTTTTTTTTTTTTTTTTTTTTTTTGGTTGCGCGCGCTGGTGGCTGCCCGCCCACTGCACATCTCTCTGATTGTGTTTGTATATTTCTCTTGTTTATACGTTTAAGATGTATTTGTTTTTGTGATATCTTACTATACCTGCATCTGAGATACTACTAGTCAAATTTTGGAGCATTTAGGTCTGTATTATTGATAGATAAACCTTGTAAAGTTTTTGCACCTTTTTTGTGATTGTACCTTTATACTGTGCAGTAGAGGCCATTGCTTTATACACACGCCAGATTACATCTGGCCTGTTCACTCATGCCTCAAGTCAGTGCTGCTACTGTGCTGCTATTGTGTACTACTGATTCTTTTGTATAGTTTTGTATAGATGTTCACTGTCACTATGAATCTTACTGGCTTTGTAACTTTTATATGCCTGATGCTTGTGCTTAACCCAAGGTGTTATGCAACAACACAGCACTGCAATCTAGGCCGAAGTGATGTTATTGATACTCATGTACCAATTGATCATATATATGTAAATAATGTTCATAATCGTAATAATGTACATTCATTCAGTCCGAGCAAGAAATATATTGGTGCTCCTGTACAATGTTATGCCAATTCTGTATCCACATTTCATATCTTGATATTGTTATCAGGTGATGTGAATCCGAACCCAGGCCCTGTCACACGTAGTAAGGCCCATTCGGATCCTGATCCTGACACAAACTGTCTTTCAGTGTCATACAAATATGACAGTAAAACACTTCACTCTCTCAATACCTGTTCTAATTCTACACTCTGCTGTAATCAGAACAAAGAAGTTTGTAATACGATCATGTCTTTAGGTATAACTAGAAGACGAAAGACACATCGAGGTAGGAAGGGTGGCCGTGACCGTTTTAATGACAACATAAAATTTGGTATGCTTAACTGCCGTTCTGTGCGTAATAAAACTACCCAATTTCATGAATTTGTCCTCGATCACCGACTCGACTTCACATGTGTCTGCGAAACCTGGCTTACCACGTCCGATGATGCTGCAACTGCTGACCTCTGTCCACGAGGATATCTCTTCAAGCATCACCCCAGATCAACCAAGCGCGGTGGTGGAGTCGGGTTCCTCTACAAGGACAGTCTTCATGTTGATATTGGCCCAACAGGACAATTTGACACCTTCGAATCCCTGTCTGGAACTTTGTCTCATGCCGGCTCCAAGCAGGTCGACATCATCGTCGTCTACCGTCCTCCTGGATTTCAGGGATTTTCTCAGTTTCTCATTGATTTTTCAGCATTTCTTGATGAGAGACTGTGCAATCCTTCCTCTATCTTGATCACGGGGGACTTGAACATACACCTTGATAAGACTTCGTCTCCGCACACTCTTAAGTTTCTGGATCTCATCAGCAGCCATGGTCTCTCCCAGTTGGTCACATCCCCAACTCACGACAAAGGTCATATTCTTGACGTTGTCCTCGTCCGGAACTCGGACAAGCTACCGATCTCCAAACCGAACATTATTCCAGGTATTTCAGACCACGCTGCTATCACCTGTGTAATTCGCTCTTGTAGATCAAATCGTGTCAATAGAGCATATACCTCACGCAACATCAAAGATATCAATAGAAAGTCTTTTATAGAAGATGTCGCGAAAAGCAATATTATTTCCCCATCCTCCGTGTCTGAGAATATCGACTCGGCTACCAACCGCTACAACACCATCCTAACCTCACTTCTCGATATTCATGCCCCTGCCAAGACCCGCAAAGTGAGAGATCACCGAGATAGCCCCTGGTACAACAGCGAGATAACCGTTGAGAAACGCAAGCGTCGACAGCTCGAGCGACGATGGCGATCAAACGGCAAGCTCTGCATAGACAGACAGATGTTCCAAGCGCAACGAGAGGTTGTGAATCATCTTGTTGAAAGCGCCAAGAAATCCTACTATGTTGGGCTAATCAACATGTGTGGTAATGATACTAAGAAACTCTACTCCACCGCTAACCGTCTCCTCAATCGTAAACAGGACTCTCTACTCCCAAGGCACACCGATAGTCAAGAACTGGCCCAGAGATTCATCCACTTCTTCCACTCGAAGATACATAAAATTCAGAACAGCCTTACCCCAGATCTTACACCTGTCGATCCTGTCACATCAGCTTCCTTCGATACGATCCGGCCAACGACTCCTGACGAGATAAAGTCACTACTTCGCAGATTACCAGCCAAATCTTGCCATCTAGATCCCATCAATACTGTTCTCATCAAGGAATGCAGCTCTACATTCGCTAGTATTATTACCTATATTGTTAATCTAAGTATTGATCAGGCATGTGTACCTTCTGTCCTTAAAACGGCTCACATCCTTCCTATCCTGAAAAAACCCAATCTTGACCCCCAATCCCTGAGTAACTATCGTCCGATTTCTAATCTTCCATTCCTTTTCAAAATATTAGAGCGAGTAGTTTTTTCACGATTATTAGACTATTGCATAGATAACAACCTCCTTGATCCCTTCCAATCTGCTTACCGCCCCCATCATAGTGTTGAAACCCTCCTCACAAATGTTACCAATCATGTTCTCCACGAGATGGATAAGGGAAAAGTGACTGGTATGATACTCCTTGATTTGTCAGCAGCATTCGACACCGTTAATCACACAGTCCTAATCAACACTCTCATATCTCTCGGTGTCAATGGTAAGGCACTTCAATGGTTTAAATCATACCTTACACTTCACTCCCAGGCAGTAAGGATAAACGGTTGCCTTTCTGATTTTTTACCACTTAAATGCGGAGTGCCGCAAGGCTCTGTGGGCGGGCCCACCATGTTCATGTTATATCTAACAGGTCTTAGGAATATTTTCCTTCAGCACTCACTCTCTTATCATATCTATGCTGACGATATTCAAATATATACGTCATTCAAACCCAATCAGAGCGATGCAGCTAGCGCTATCCACAATCTTGAGCGATGCGTTGACGATGTCCATATCTGGTTGAACTCACATTCACTTAAATTAAACCTTGCAAAATGTGAATTTATCATGTATGGATCCAAACCTCAATTAGAAAAGATTTCGATCAATTCAGTCACGCTCGCCGGGCATGTAGTGTCCTTATCTACTGCCTGTCGTAATCTAGGTATTTTTCTTGATTCCCAAATGACAATGTCCACACAGATTCAACGTATCTCTCAATCAGTTCGCTATCAGTTACGCAACCTAGGCTTCATCCGTAAATACCTCACCCGCAATGCCACAGAAAAAATCACCCATGCTCTAATATCATCTCGACTAGATTTCGGAAATGCTCTAATGTTTGGTTTACCTCAAAATGCTCTTGCAAAACTTCAAAAATTACAGAATGCTGCTGCGCGTATAGTGACCCTCACCAATAAGCACAGCCACATCACACCCGTTCTGAAATCGCTACACTGGCTACCTGTTGAACAACGCGTTATTTTTAAGATTCTTTTATTACTCTTTCACTGTACACATGGATCCGCTCCTCTCTATAACATCTCCTTGATACACCAATATGCCCCTTCTAGATCTCTTCGTTCTCAAGACTCTGGTTTGATGGTTATCCCTAAAATCAAAACAAAGTGGGGGGAACGTACATTTGCCTATGCTGGGCCATCCGCATGGAATTCTCTTCCTCGGACCATTAAAGATAGTAGCTCTGTTGAAATGTTTAAATCTAATCTTAAAACCTATATGTTCAATTTGGCCTACAATTGATATTTATCCCTTCTATTTGTCTTCAGCACTTTTAATCTAAATACTTTTCCTTCTTTTTCACCTCTACTTTGCACTAGTGCGCCTAGAGCATTTGATATTCTTATGGATTTGGCGCCATACAAATCATATATATTATTATTATTATTATTATGATTCATGAGTCTCACAAGGAATAACTGATCTGTTCTGGAAAGTGAAAACCCATTACAAAGATTGTACGGACTAACCGCATAGCTAGGATTTCATTTTGGAGGGGGCGGTAAATCAACGCGAAGCGTGCCAACACTTACAGGGGGTGGGTGCAAGGAAGGGGAGTTTCCCCCTCCCTTGCAAGGGCGCCGGAAGCGGGGGGGGGCAGGGGGCACTTGCCCCCCAAATAAAATTTTGGGGGGCAAAACAAGATTTTCCCTCAACGTGCCCCCCTAAAAGTAGAAAAATTATAAATTATTTAAGGAAAAATAAAACTATGAAAGCACTTTTCTGCCTACAAATTGCCATTTCCATTGTCAAAAATGAAAAAAATTCGCCCCTGACGGGGCAATTACATATCATAGTAAGCCTCGCGTATTTTGATGAAAATGTCCCTGTATGAAACATACCTTTGATAGGCCCCTTTTCCATCTTATTACAGTGTGATAACGTTTAACCTTTTAATGAATACATTTTAGACTAAATGTAATTGTTTTCATCTCAATAATATGTACATTATGAACTGCGATAATTTGTTAATCAGTTCATGCTTATTTACAAATGAATATTTCCTGGAATTTGATATTCATCATTTCCTAGCTATGGTCACATTTTCCCCAGAATATACGTAAAGAAAAAAGAAGATTTTGAAGGAGTCATCAAAAAGTGCATCCCAGCCATACAAAACATGCAAAAGGAAACACATAAATCGAGTAATGTTTTAAATTTTAATGATTTTCAGAAAGGTTTAAACTTGTTAGACAATTAAGCTTGTCATATTTCTTTTTCCTCCAGTCAGTGGCGTAACTACGGGGCATGAAGGGGTACGTGCCCCCCCCAAAAAAAAATCGAAGAAAAGGAGAGAAAGAGGGAGAAAGAAAGAGAAACGTAGTGGGAAAGAAAAAATTATTATTTTCATATTATATTGTAATTATGTTATGTTGCTGTATATTACATAAATAAAAATTTTTTGGTCATAACTTTATGAAACATAATTTGCTCAGGGCCTATGTCTTCATTGCTCTTGGTACTCGCATTGTCTGTTTAACTACATGTAGATATAATAGATCAAATAATTTTCGGAATACTACAGTTTTGAAGTATATTTTAGAGGCGTGACGTTGTCAAATCAAGTCAATATACACCAAATATGTTTCTTCGCACTTCCAGCTATCATTTTTTTTTATGTAGTGACATATGCTTCTTTTTCATGACTAATAAAAGTGATCACCCCATTTATAATGTAAAACATTTCCTGTCCGTGTTTCGTTCGCATTAAAGGATTAATGAGATATGTCTGCTCTTCATGAATTTATAAAATCAGTCCTTAAATGTCCCTTATTCTGATCTGAATATCAAAAATTTTCAGCTCGCGCTTCGCAATCGCAATATTTCATTAGTAAGATGCGTGTGATAATCATGATAACAATGACAAAAAGTGCTTCATGTGTTTAGATGTAATTCAAACCGAATCAGCAAGCGCTTGCCACTTACATTAGATGACTGTGGTGAGATATGTATACACTTAATGGATTCCTTTAAAAAATTGTTCTCAAAATATCCCCTTTTCAGCACTCGCTTCGTGCTCGCATCATTTGGTTAGTGAAATATGTATGGTCTTAGTGAATTCCTACAAACAAGCCTTAGAATGCCCCTGTTCAGGTCAGAATTTCTTAAATTTCAGCTCGCGCTTCGCGCTCGCAATATTTGATCAGTGAGATGCGTATGATAATCATGATTACAATGACTACAAGTGCTTCATGTGTTCCTAACAAATTCAGCAAGCGCTTCGTAGGCTCGCATTAGAAGAATATAGTGAGATATGTATACTCTTGATTTCTAAAAAATAGTCCTTAAAATGTCCCTGTTTGGGGTCAACATAATTTATACAAAATTTTAGCATGTGCTTCGCGCTCGTATTGTTTGTTTAGCGAGACAGGAATGTAACATGATTAAAGAAATTGCTGACAATGTCCCTTTCTAGGTATGAATGTCAAAACATTTTAGCTCGCGCTTCGCGCTCGCATTGCATAATCAGTTAATGGCACTGTCCTTACAATGTTTCTTTTAGGTCAGTGTACCTGGCAACTGAGTATCTCACGCTGTCCAAAATATTTTGCCCCCCTAAAACTGAAAGTGTTCCGGCGCGCCTGCTCCCTTGCAAAGCGAGAAGCTTTTAGTGTTTCATAAAAACTTTTTTGGTGTTTCATTAAACTGAAAAGGAGCTGTCTCTCTTGACTCTATAGTACCTATATAAGTTCCAATTCAGTTGACTATACACAGCAAAACTGTGGTGTTAACCGGTGTACATAGAGGACCACACCAGTTATTTTACACCGGTGTTAAATTGGTGGTGTTAGTTTTACACCTATAGGTGTTATTACAACACCTATGGTTGTTACATTTACACTCTTTGGTGTTATGTTCAATCTCTAGGGTGTTATTTTAACACCTCAGGGTGTAGTACTCTATTAACTCCAATTGGTGTCAGTATTAACACCACAGTTTTTACAGTGTATTGTGATTTTGAACCTTATTTTCAAAAGTGATTACGAAACGCACAGAAAAGACAAGGCAAAAGCGATTTTGTGTCTCGCCCACTTATGAAAATAACCAGAAATATCGTGATTTGCGAGGGCACGCAGCAGAATTGTATCGAAACTTCATTGTAAAATGACTGGGATGGAATAACACTTATTCGTCGGCGGACATTCGAACCGTTGTATCGCACATACAACGGTGCAACCCCATTTCAGAGAAAATCGACTTCAAAGTTTACTATAAGTTCCACACTTAATTTCCCAGCGATACAACATATTACTTACTTGAAAGATACATGACTAAAAAGACAGAGAAAATTGCTTTACATTGGTATCTTTATTTTTACTTAAAAGTAAAGATCCGAGAAAATATGGCAAAAGAGCTACATGATTGTAATTTAAGTTTGAGTGACATGGATTTTCCCTGTTCAAAAAAAAGCGATACGACGTTTAGACTGACCGCGATTTCAATACGCGCGTTCAGTCAAAACGTCGTATCGCCTTTCACGTGCAAAGTCAATGCAGTGCCCAGTGCCGATACGACGGTTCGGTTGACCGCGCTCATTGATATCGCGGTCAGTCAAAACGTCGTATCGCTCTGTTACAGTACAAGTTTCCAGTTGGATTTGCGCATTTTATTAAACATTGTATGACATCGCCATGAAAATCCTATCATATCTCAGAAAAAAAATTGCTACCTATAAAATTAGTTATGATTGGACTCTTGTTCTGCAAATATATCAAAATCGATTTTTTTTTCAAACCAAAATTGACTGATACGACGGTTCGGATGACCGCCAACGATTTGATGAAACGTCCGCCTTTCAAAAATTTCAGAGTTTCACTGCTCTGCGTGGGAATGAATATCTTCCTCCCGGTATATACCCTTCTCATCTGTTTTGCGAGCTAGATATGCACTGTCGCTAAATTGTTGGTTATATATATCTTTTTTTATATCTTTTTTCTGGACCTTTTTTGTCTCGCCCACCAGAGGTGAAGGCGAGACTTAGGGATCCAAATATCGCCTGTCCGTCACAAACCTAATGACACGTAACTCCACAACCGAATGTCGCTTTTCAACCAAACTTGGATGGTATATTATGGACTTGGGGGACCTACATGCAAGAATCTCTTATGACAACAAACTCTGCAACCGTAAGTCGCTTTTCAACAAAAGTTCAATGGTAGATGGACTTCTGGGACCTGCATGTTATGCTGCAGTCGGAGGTCACATGATAAGGTCAAAGGTCACACCTAACTCCGCAATCGTAAGTCACTTTTCAACCAAACTTGGATGGTAGATGAACTTGGGATACCTGCATGTGATGCTGCAGTCGGAGGTCACATGAATAGGTCAAATGTCATTTTCAGATCAATGTTAAAGTTTACATGACACCTAACTCCGCAACCGTAAGTCACTTTTCAACAAAACTTGGATGGTAGATGTAGCGACTTGCATGTTATGCTGCAGTCAGAGGTCACATGGTAAGGACAAAGTCATTTCAGGTCAACATTAAAGTTGACGTGCAAGGCTCTTATCAATGCAGATATCTCTATACCCATCGGCTCTAATACCATTGATTTTCTAAGATTACTGAACTTCATTACAAAAAATTACCGCGCAAAAAGTTGAAACTTCTGTGATTTATTGAAATTATATAAAAAAAGACGATTAATAGTTTCTTTGACTTATCCGGAAGCGCTTCATTTTGAATGATGAAGAAACTAAGGTGTCATTCAAAATTTCAAACTGAGAGCGCAAAATAGGACAGGAGATGAATGTGCAGGGAAATGACAAAGTTTGGTAGAATCTGATTTAAAAAAACATTTTATACCTTTCTCTTTTTAAATTAGGAACCTGTTTACCCCCAAATTATATTTGTTTAGTAATGAGCTGAAAAGCGGGATAAGTTTCCTATATGGAGGTAACGGCAGAAATTGAAATAGAAAATTTACCCGCCCGAAGCCGACCCGACCAGAAGTTGCGCAATCAATTTAAAAAAAATAGAAGATAACTTCATATACTTTGGCCTAACCTGACTCTAATTCCATGCCCTAATGTAAACATTTGAACTTGAACTGGCAACAAACACATATATAGCTGAGGTGGTAAAGCAGGGTTAGAGAAAAGGTGAGGGAAACAAAAGAGAACTGCAATGTTGTCATTTGACCGAGCGCAGCGCGGAAGCAAAATTCATATTTATATGAAATTTGAGCACGACAGGAGTTTCTCTTTTGAGAAAAAAATTAATAATAAAAAGAAAAACCCTAAAAGCTATCTTTCCTCCATTCGCTTTTCCTTTTCTCCTCCTTTTTCTCCCTTCTTTTTGGGGACGTTTGGGGGGGATGTTACACCCACAAATGTAATAATCGCCCACAAATGTAATAACACTTTACCCACAAATTTAATAACGCCCACAAATGTAATAACACTTTACCCACAAATGTAATAATTTTTGATCGCCCACAAATGTAATAACACTTTACCCACAAATGTAATAATGCAGCACTTTACCCACAAATGTAATCATGACTTTACCTACAAATGTCATAAATTTGAAGTGATTTTTGGCGAATTCGTTCTAAACTAATATGCTATAGTAATGCGTTCATATAGCACAAAAGTTCAAAGTCTTTTTTCCAGACCCGGTTAATGAAATATTACAGTACAAGTCCAAGTCTTTTTCCAGACCCGGTTTTTCAAAATTATAGTATACGTCCAAAGTCTTTTTACCAGACCCTGTTGTTTCAAAATTATAATATACGTCCAAAGTCTTTTTTCTAGACCCGGTTAATTCAAAAATTATAATGCAAGTCCAAAGTCTTTTTTTCAGACCCGGTCGTTTCAAAAGTTATAATAAACGTCGGTGAGGGGTAAAGGCAACACTCTAATTAGCCCAAGCATTTTAAGTGGGTTTAATTTTGAAGATTGGTCTCAGCTGTCATTTTTTTCAATATTTCTTTATCTTTTAAATAACCGGGTCCAGACGAAAGACTAAGCATAATACTCGTGTTATTCCACATGAATAAGAATATGAGTCTTTTGTTTTTAGGGTTGTTTAAATCATTTTTAAATCACCGGGTCTGGAATAAAGACAGCGCTCTAAACGTGTGCTTTTCTACATGCATGGTCTTAATTTGGAGGATTGTTGGTTCTTAGATTCGTTGTTGGGGGTTGAGTTTTATTGATTTTTTATTCCTGAAATAATCGTGTCTGGAGGAAAGTCGATCTTCGACAATCGGTCTTCATGTTGTTCCACAGTAATTAGATTATTGGGTATTTGTTTTAGAATATTTGTAAAAACTATTTTATTTTTCAAATAGTAACCAAGTCTGGAGAAAGGATGTCTGCATTACCCACGCGTTATTACAATGTTTTTTAGGGGTTGTAGTATTATTTATAAAAAAGACATATTTTTACTGGGTGAAACTTTGGAAATTTGGTCTTAGATTCGAAGTTTTTCAGTTACTTTTCTTTAATAGCCAGGTCTGGAGGAAAGAGTACGTAGGAAAGAGTAAGTATGTTATTCCACGAGAATAAGAATATAAGGTCTTATGTTAGAAGATTTTTTTTCGTAACTGTTTTAGGTCTGGAATAAAGACAACACTCTAAACCTCTTGTTCTTCGGGTTCTTAGGTTGAAGGTTTGTTTGGTCTTAAGGGTCAATCTCAAAAAAATGTTACAATTCACAAAAAACGTGTCTCGACTATCTTATGCCCGCTTGTTTCACAACCCTGAACATTTTCTACAAAAATATTATCAATAAAATGACAATAATAGACTACCTCCACAAACCATATGCGACCAGTGACTAGTAAAGCTCTAAATTTATTACACAGGCCTTTTATTTTTGCTTCTTGTTAGAATATACACTGTCTTGGGTCAGTTTTTTTATTTTACTATCATTCTCTTTTATATGTACTCCGTATTTCTTTCCTACATCACTGTCTGGTGATTGCAGCATGGTGTATACGTCTGACAAACTGGGCTTATCCTAGTATTTGATGATCACTTTGTGATTAATTTCACTTTTAACTTTGTCCTCAATTCGTTTTAACCTCCGTAACGAATACTGCCACAAGTTTTTTCTCCCTTTTAAACTGAATGATATTACATGATAATGTGTCTGCAAGTAGAGTGATATTCATTAATAAATAATTGATAGGGAAGTATCTTATGTCTTTCCTGTATTACATAAAATAAAGGACTATTCTTAAAAAAATGAAATGTATGACTAAACAGGTTTAACATCCGTAACGCACCTTAAGAAAATATGCACTTTGGCAGTTCTGTTAAGGATTCAGTATTATATAGGATAAGAGACACCTTTCATAATAAATACAGTTTTCAAAGGTAGGGCTGCTAAATAAGGTCCACGTTGGACCACAAAGCACAAAGACATTAACTTCCGTAACGCATTAACTTCCGTAACATTTTTTCTTGAATACGCTACAAATTTGTGCTATACCGCATCACTCCGGATCATACAGATATAAATTATATAAGGTACCCTCCACCTACGTACCCTTAGAAATAATAGCTATTCATCCTTGTAAAATTATTATTGCACATCTTATTTTCAACATCACTTTGTAAAGAGGGAAAATTGCCAGCGAAAACAATTTCCCAAGAATTATATTCGATATTTAATGCTTTTGGAATTTTGAATAATTCATACTACAAATTTTGAATATTGGAATCTTCTTTAGAACTTAAAATTTCTAAATTTCTTTGCTATATAAAGTGCATTAACTTCCGTAACAATACTGTTACGGAAGTTAATAAACTTCTCTGCTGTACTTTACTGAGATTGATAGTACGATTCTAGTTCCAGAACAGGTGACATGCCTTTGTCTAATTCTGAAGTCGGTAGAAACGGTGGAGATAAAGGGAAGGAGAAAGAATTAAGCTTTTATGGACAAGGAAAGGGGAAGGAAAACTATTTGCAATGACTCATGAGGAAGGTTATTTCACCGATCAAAAATGTGAGCGCAAAGCGCGAGCTAAATCTTGTGAATAGTCCAATCTGAAAACTTTACATTTTTTTGGTAGAAATGATCAGGATGTTATCTGAATAAAGTAATAATGCAAGTACAAAGTGCTAGCTGATTTTTTTTCGTATTCTGACTGAAACCTTGACATTCTAAACACTGTTTGTACTAATTACAAGGATGTTTATCTTAATTGATGCGACTGTAAATATTTTATATTTTGATCTGAGAACAATAATTTTTTGGACGTTTTAATTTGAGAACAAGATATATATCCAATAAACAATTATTGCAAGGGTAAAACGCTCGCTTATTTAGGTTTAGAACCCAAAATGGGACATTCTATTAACTTTCTGTAATCATAAAAAGGATGGGTGTCTTGCTAAGGAAATGATAAGCAGCGAGTGCGAAGCGCGAGCTGAAAATATGTCATTCCAATATGAAAACCAGACATTTTAAGCACACTTTAAAAAAAGAGGATATAAATTGAATAAAAAATAATTTCATGCAAGAGAATGCAAAAGAACAAGTGGGGATTATACATTATGTACACCATCAATCAACTGTGTTAATATTCATGAAGATATGCATAGACCAAACTGTTTCACTAAAACAATGCATATCTTTCATATGGCATAACGCTGTTATTCCTTGTTCGATTTTGATCATATTTGCAGTATTTTGTTTGTCTGATTATTATCTGTTCAGATCAGATTTTTCAGCCTGGATGACCCCTTTAATGCGCATGAAAAAGCGCTGAAATAATTGATATAGGCCTATGACATGAAAACATGGAAAGAGATATTTCAAACACTCACGGTTTGTCATGTTTGTTGGAATTTATTATACGTATTTCGATAATCAAACATTTTGGCTATTCATATTTTTTAAAATCACGATCAGGATGCGTAATTGCGTATCTCAATGAAACAAAATAATGAAAACAAATCGCAATTAGATCATTTAGATTTCATAAATTCATGTATTTGTGAATTTTTAGCCTCTTGTTTCATTCACCTCACTTTATTATTATTCATTTCCCCATGTCCTTTTTTAATTCTCTTCTTTTTTTCTCTCTATCTTTTTTGGCTATATTGGCAAGCGGCGGGATTCCTCGTAACCCAGAGAACTCATCCTGGTTACGGGACTGCGATTGTTATATTTTGTTTATTGCCAGAAAACTTTAAGATGAACTGCAATTCTGTGGCTTGGTTATTCAGTTTTCTCATTCCAACTTTGAACAAGAACGACAACAAAAATGACAGTTGTCCGCTTCCTGTTCTGTTTTTAACATTTTTTTATTGGGAGGGGGGGATTAAGCAATGCGTTCCACATTAATCTTTAATAAATATAAAAAAAGGTAGACGAATACCTTGATATGGATATTCACAAGCTAACAAAATAAGTACTGCAATTTGCAACTTGATTTTAACTTCCGTAACGAAGATTGACAAGGTTAAATGCTATCGTGAGGATTTAATGGTAAACTATCTTTGGATTCCTAGCATTGGTCATGCATTGCTAAGGATCTCAGCTTATGGATGAAAATTATTTTAAGGTTGCCTCATTCAAATTATGAACATTAAACTGAACGAAAGATGTGCCATGATTTTTTTGGTACTTTTTGTTACATGTTATTTGGTAAAGTCCTGCTTACGAAAACAATATTGAATAGTTTTTCCATCTTGCAAACATTTTTGCTTCAGAAAATGAAATTGTTGATACCACACTAAAACCAAATTGTGTGCATTTCAATTTCAATCATTTCAAAAGTGATTTAATCGAGTAAAATAAGTGGGCCATGCTAACGATTAACCTCCGTAACGATGATATACAGTGCTCGATTTAATCCGGTCAGTACTTCAAATTGACGCAACATCTACTTGCCCCTTTTCTGTTGCCACTTTCTCATACATGGTACTTTCACAATATGCATCTTTCAACCCATTCCGTAGACTTCATTTTTACGATTTTTTCCCCCATCAATTGGTTCATTTTTCTGAGAATGACCCTTAAACTTTGATTTTTTTAATTCTTACTATTAGCGTTTTTTTTTTGAAGAAAAAAATGGTCGGGCTGAAAGACTAAGCTATATATCCAGCATTAATAAGATTATGGGGGTCTTTATACTGTTTTTAAACTGTTATTCAAAATGTTTAAATAACAGGTAACCGGGTCTGGAGAAAAGACTACGCTTGATTCTCAATTTACTCTTAGTGCATATATTCACAGTGTACACCGTATAAGTTGAAACAACAACAAAGACATTAATTCCACCAGTTTTAATTAACTGGGTCTGGAGAAAAGACTAAGCTCGATTCCCATTTTTCCACAGGAATATCATTATCGTATCTTAGTTTGGACTTATATTATAAATTTTTAAATAACTGGGTCAGGAAAAAGACTTTGGACATATTAAAATTCTTGAAACAACCGGGTCTGGAAAAAAGACTTTGGATTTATATCATAATTTTTTAAACAACCGGGTCTGGAAAAAAGACTTTGGATTTATAATATAATTTTTGAAACAACCGGGTCTGGAAAAAAAAAGACTTTGG
Organism: Lytechinus variegatus; assembly: GCF_018143015.1. Lineage (NCBI taxonomy): Eukaryota > Metazoa > Echinodermata > Echinoidea > Temnopleuroida > Toxopneustidae > Lytechinus > Lytechinus variegatus. The sequence goes on from NC_054750.1 coordinate 14,896,425, forward strand.
ACTTAAATCACAATTTTTTAAACAACCGGGTCTGGAAAAAAGACTTTGAATTTATATTATAATTTTTGAAACAACCGGGTCTGGAAGAAATACTTTGGACTTGTACTTTGATGTTTTATTAACCCGGTCTGAAAAAAAGACTTTGCACTTTTGTGCTATATGAACGCATTACTATAGGATATTAGTTTAGAACGGATTCGCCAAAAATCCCTTCAAATTTATTACATTTGTGGGTAAAGTCATTATTACATGTTGTGGGCGATCAAAAATTATTACATTTGTGGGTAAAGTGCATGTTATTACATTTGTGGGCGTTATTACATTTGTGGGTGCAACAGGGGGCGAAGTCCCGGGGGGCCACTTCCATTCACGAGTGGATACCATGCGCGACCATGGGGTCTCGAAAAGCACCCTAAACACGTAATTTCCATATTCTGAAAATGCACCCCTTAACAAGTATTGGCGTGTGAAACCCTACCCTTAACAAGTATTGGAAACAAAACGATACTCTTGGCAAATATTCCCTGAAATGAACCCCTAAACAAGTACAGAAATGTTTTATTATTGTTATGGGTCCTTCGGTCGTCGGCTTTACCTTATTTGGTGTAGTAAGAACCCAGCTTCAACACCTCGTACAAATCGGACTCTAAACACGAAGTGTTGGGGCAAAAAGGACATCCTTTATAAAACATTTTAATTTTGTTTTATCATCCCCGCAAATTCGACCCTAAACACGTAATTTTCCTAGCGAAATAGATACCCTTTTTTCATTATTTTTGTGTTTTTGTCACCCTTATCACGTTACGTATACGCATAACGTGCCCTATCGTGAAAAAGACATCCTTTTTACGTGTTTTTTGGTCGCGCATGGTATCCACTCGTCAATGTAAGTGGCCCCCCGGGGGCGAAGTACTCCTATAGCCACTCCCTGTAAAGACATAATCCTATTATTGACAGCTCAAGCACCATCAATGAAGAGGGAAAGCGAGACGTTCCGCTGATGAAGCAAGCGCTACATTGACAACAATGGAGATAACCAATCTTTTGTCGCGGTTCTCTATTCATTACTAAGCATGATTAGCACTTGAACTAGAAACTCATGACTCCGATATCGTTTACACAGTTTATTCATCCAGCGTGCACAGCAAAATAATTACAGACAAGGTCGTCCGTCGGCTGTATTTTTTCCCGTTACCTCATTGATTTTAAATTTTCTGGAATATTCGAACCCGGGGGGACAGTCATTTATATTACACACGCAGGACTAAGTAATTTCCAACACCCCTAAAGCGAGTTTTTCTCTCTGTACAATAGAAACACATAAATAAGTTTTTCGCGGGCTTTATTCACACATTTTGGCCCCTAAACAAGTTGTTGCCAGAATATGACCTCGGGGAAAAAGCTTGGAGAAAAACGTAGATCTCTACCCTAAACACGTTTGGCTAGTCTTTACAAAAGAAAAGCTTAGGGGGAAACATACCCTAAATACGTTTGACCCCGCGATTGAAATATGTTTTTTACACGTTGTTGACAAACACATGCCAAATCGTTCAAAAATATCAAGTACGAAGGGTTCCCCTTAAATGAATGCAAATATTTGTAAACTCATGAAAAAACGTGACAAACTTAAAAGAAAAGCTTGCAAACTAAAAGATGAAAAACTTATGTGCGAATACAGAATATTACGAAATAAGGTAACAAATGACGTAAGGAAATCAAAGAAACGGTATTACTCTGATAAATTTACAAATTTTAAGGTAAACCCAAAACAAGACTTGGGAAACCTTTAGGTCAATGGGTGTCGAAAGGGGGGTGGTGGGATATACCCCCCCCCAATATTTCAAGTGGGGGAATGGCCTGTATTATCATCCCCCACCCCTCCCCCCCCCCCAAAAAAAAAAAATAAATAAATAAAAATAAAAAAATAAATAAAATAATAATTTAGGGTAGAAAAATTATGAATGATGAAAAAATGAAAAGTTTGATCATGATGATTATAGTGATGATTATAGTATGCCATCAATCAGTTTGCTTCCCTCGCAATTTGTGTATATTGTTATTAAATCAAAACATTCTTTTCCAGGACTTTTAAACAGGTTGGTGGAGGTTAACGATGAAAAAATGACATGTTTATGTATATTATATTTTTTGACACATGAAATAAAAGGACCCCGACGAAAAACAACTTTTGTTGATAGAGTGTTCCATCCCACCAGTGGTGAATAGATTAATTTTAATAAATCAATTAATTCAAAAGGGTGGAAAAATATACGGGAGTATAAGGGTGGCAAGATAAAAAGTGAAAACCCCATGGACGTAAATCCCAGAGAGGTAGATTTTGAAAAAGTACAAATAACTTTTCTCCCATTTACCCCTCCCCACATCCAAGTGCATGTTTGTCCCATTTAATCTACAACCCTTTTGAATATCACTTCATTTTTGTTATGTAAAATAAGTAAGTCGCCAGGCATCGCTGTCATAAAAAGTTATTGTTACCGAATTCCAATGCGCGAAATTAACAAGCTACTAAGAATTTCTCTTTGCGCATATCTAACAAAACGCGCTGGTCATAAAACATGTAAAAGCTCTTGAGCAAATTATCCTGATTATATCGCGGACATATCTGAGGCTAAAATTGATGCAAAGCGCAAACAGTATTCCAAAATAACAAACTTCTTTTTAGCAACCCAAAGCAAGAAAGCAGAAAAAGAAATGAGAAATTAATCTGAAAGGCCGCTGCAAGAAAAAGAAACAGATAACTTTGTACATAATCCAGACAATTTTTGTCATTTTTTCTTTCGTATGAGTTTAGAATAGGCTTACTTGTAACACAAATTGAATTTTCAAAAAAATTATATATATTTATTTATTTATATATATTATAAGAACATTCTCTTCTTTCTGGAGCAATCAAAACATTCTTGAATGACCTCAGTGAAATGTCAACAAAATAGCTAGGCCTAATGTTCTTTTCCACTGCCTGACAGTCTATTGTGTAGTTATTTATTGGTTAGCAGTCTGTATTGTTTCTTCTTGGACATTCCAGGTATAACAAAGATTACTCATGTCCAACAAAGGTTTAGTGGAACATTCTTTATCATTCTTTATCATTCTATGCTATAAATATCCTGAAAGAGAAAATGACTAAATAAACTGAATGTGATTGCTCTTACAATTTTACTTATATATAACAACCTTACATGTGACCTCTGACTGCAGCATAACATGCAAGTTCCCCAGGTCCATCTACCATCCAAGTTTGGTTGAAAAGTGACTTACGGTTGCGGAGTTAGGTGCCATAAGAGAGTCTTGCATGTAAACTTTAATGTTGGCCTGAAATGACCTATGACCTTATCATGTGACCTCCGACTGCAGTAACTTACGGTTGCAGAGTTAGGTGTCATAAGAGAGTCTTGCATGTAAACTTTGTTGACCTGAAAATGACCTATGACCTTACCATGTGACCTCCGACTGCAGCATAACATGCAGGTACCCCAGGTCCATTTACCATCCAAGTTTGGTTGAAAAGTGACTTACGGTTGCAGAGTTAGGTGTCATACGAGGTCTCACGGGCCTAATCACTAGTGGCAGGCCCTAGATATTCATTCGAGCCAACCCATTGCTATTTTTTTTATTTTGATATGGCTGATTGACAAATTGTATGCATATGATTGTCCATCTGATTCTATTTTTGGTAATTACTGAACTTACTTTTCCCAAATTGGCAAGAAATGTCACCAATTTTGGATTATATTTTGACTGCATGGCGGAATGATTAGGGCTATTTTGCTGTTTGAGGTGATGAATCTGCTCCACCCGACGGTGTCTTCAAACACGCCAATTTATTTTTAAAATGAGCCGGTCGAGGGACCCTTTTCTGGTCAGATATGGATTGTCAGATATAAATCCTATCCACTGGTAGTAAACATTCGACCACCGAATTTCATCCTTATTTTTTATGAATTTTTTAAAGTGCTAATTTAACACATGAGTCTATGGGGAATGAATTAGGCCTGTGTGATAAGAGAGTCTTGCATGTAAACTTAAATGTTGACCTGAAAATGACCTTTGACCTTACCGTGTGACCTCCGACTGCAGCATAATATGCAGGTCCCAGAAGTCCATCTACCATCCAAGTTTGGTTGAAAAGTGACTTACGGTTGTGGAGTTATGTGTCATAGGGTTTGTGACGATATTTGGATCCCTCAGTCTCACCTTCACCTCTGGTGGGCAAGACAAAAACTTTTGTTACCATGGCAACAATGTCTCCGCCCAAACCAAAATCAATAGGCGGCTTTGCTTTACCATAATGGACCTTCATGCCACATTAAAAGATAATCGGAAAAGAAATGCAGCTGGTAGAGCGCTCACAAGGACATCTCTGCTATATTTCTACAAAAACTCTTTATTTTTTGTTACCATGACAACGATGTCTCCACCCACACCAAAAATCAATAGGCTTCTTCGCTATACCATACTCAACCTTCATGCCAAATTTGAAGACGATCTGAGAAGTACAGCTGAGCGCTCACAAGGAAATCTCTTCGGCGGCGGACGCGGCGCGACAAGGCCAAATCCATAGTATCCTCCGAACCCTGTTCGGGGATACAACAAAAAACGTGAAATACCTACAGTTTCGTCCAACTCGGTTTGTAATTTACTGAAACTGCCAACCTATTCAACACTTACTTTGCAAATGTAGGGAGACAATTTGCCAGTGAGCCGATATGAGCCCCCTACAGAAAATGATAATCATACAAATGAGACTTTTTACATATACTCAGGTGAACGAACATAATGTTTTGAAAATCATATGAAATCTTAAAAACACTAATTCTGTCGGTGTAGATATCTGTCTTTGTTTTGAAGGCATGCTCTATGGAGATATCAATGAGTATTGCTAAGTTGATTAATTTATCTTTGTCAAGTGGTATATTTCCGCAACAATGGAAAAAGCCCAGATTTTCCGAATTCACAAAGGTGGCGATAAAAATTCTCCGAATTATCGGAGTATCTAAAAATACTGGAAAGGATTGTCCAACGGCAAGTATTGGATTTTTTTGCGAAAGAATGATATTTTGACACCTGCCCAATCCGGTTTTCGGCCACGGCACTCGACCATTACCACTCTCCTAAAGGTAACCGATGACTAGCTTCACTCAATCGATCTGAAATATTACATTGGGGCCGTCTTCATCGACTTAAAAACACATTCGACACCGTGAATTGTGATATTCTTATGAAAAAAATGAATAGCTTAGGTATTTCTTGCACATCATCCTTATGGTTTCGACGTTATATGTTAAACCGGGTTTGTAGGACTCTTAGTAATTCGGAACTCTCTTATGAATCAGTTATTAACTGCGGTGCGCCCCATGGATCACTACTGGGGCCACTGCTCTTTATCTTATATGACTGTATGTCAATGATTAAGTGAAATGTATTAAGACCTGTCATATTCAATTGTATGCGGATGACTCCGTTTTGTATTTTTCACACCCCTCTATTGATAGAATCAACGAGGCCCTGAACTCAGATTCAGAAGATATGTACCAATGGATGTGCCAGAACAAGTTAAGTATTAACTATATAAAAAAAGGGTATGTATGCTCATTGGAAGCAAGAATATGATTGCTAAACAAAACTAACAAAATGTCCTTCATGTTTCCTTAAATAATACCCTATTAGAACAAGTTTATCATGTCAAATACCTAGGCATCATAGTTGATGATTATTTGAATTTTAATTTGCATAATAGACATTTTTGCAAAAAAAAATAGGTCAATAAGTCGGCTTTCTGGGAAGATTGCGGCGATCCCTAAGTGAATTGATTCTGAAATTAATATATAGTTCATTGATCCTCTCGTATACTTTGATTATGGTGAAGTTGTTTACGATGCATCCTTTACGAAATACACAGACCGCCTTCAAAAACTACAAAACAGATCAGGTCGTATATACTCCAGATTAAACCCGAATCTGATATTTCTATTTTGGAAATGCATAAAACACTTAATTGGCAGTTGTTGGACAAAAGAAGAAACGATCATACCCTTATTCTCATGTATAAGATCATGAATAATCTATCTCCAAAATATTTAAGAAATGAATTTGAGCTAGTATCACATACGTATCCCTCCCGTTTCGGAACCAAATTTGAATTACCCAAACCAAGAACAAATTACCTCAAAAGATCCTTTAAGTAATAAAGCGCCATGGCTTACAATTATCTTCCTCCTTCAAATCTAAGATTGTTGATATGTAGCACATGGACTCCGGTACCCCCTCCCCCATTTCCCTGTTAGGTTTGCACCCCTTCATTTTTTTTTCGGTGTTGTATCTAAATATGTTTAATGTTGATATTTGTATTTTAATCATTTATGTTCGTCACTATTTTCATCTGTCTTCTGTACATCTTTTATTTTAATCTGGTTTTGTGTCTAACTTATATGTTAATGTTAAAGGAAACCAAAACCAAAGAAGAGAGGCAATCTTATTGGAAAGAGTAAAGCGAGAGGAGTGGTTTGAGACAAGTTTCATCGGGAACGGTTGTGAAATGGGCTAGTTGTTGACGTTTGTAGGGTCTACAGTTGTGCTTGCTATGGGAATCCTCAAATTGGTAAGCATGCTTCGGGGTAACCTCTTGTCGAGGCCATGTCGGCTGCTTTCCGAGCGAACATGACGAAGCAAGGGAGAGTGCGAGAGAGAGCGCCGCGCCAAGCCTAATTCGCGAAGCGAATTAGGAAATCCCTCGCTTCGCTCGGGGAGCAGCCGCAAGGACCTCGACAAGAGGCTAGCTTCGGGGTTGCTTAATTTGGTGGACGGCCCTCCGTTTGGTTTGCGCACCAAAAAAGTACATGATTATCTAGTTTAATCCTAGGGTTGTCAGGAGCCCGTTCATATAAAGTAACAATTACGATAACTTTATTAATACAATTATGGCAATTACCATGGAAACCTTGTTTGTGATTGGCTGCTGAGTTGCAATAATCGGCAAAGTTACAACGGTTGTAAGTCCTTTATGAACACCCCCCCCCCCCCCCCGATTTAGTTCATGATTGGTGCCGTCATAGTTTAACCAGAAATGGTACACAATATGTTTTTTGTTTTTTTTCCTTCAAAGAATGTAATGAAATAATTCTAATACATTATGAGCAATATTATAGTACATGCATTTTCACCCCAGATTTATCTAAACATATCAGTGTTGTCAGTTAGTAGACTTTGGGCTTTGGATAAATCAATTCATTTCAATGTCGCTAATTACTTAATTGAGGTTTTCAATTGCATAAATGCCAAAAACAAATATGAAGCATTGTGTGGAAGTTAGGTAACACTAGCTAGCGGTTGGATCAAAGAAATAATTTCAAGTGGAGGTGATCGTGAGATATTCGATGGAACTGTTGTCAAAAAAGGAATGTGGTCGCTCATCTGGAACCAACAATCATCGAAGCAATCAAATGGAAATTTAGAAAAACATACATCTTACTCTGTATCGAGGTCATTAATGTTATGAAATGACACTGTGTTTCCCTTTCAGCTTTTCGCTACAATAATTAGGCCTTCAATTACTGTTGATTTGTTATTGTATTGAATTTTTAAAACAAATTGCATGTAGACAGACACATTGAGGTCTAGGCCAAGGACAATGAAAATGAAGCATGGGTTTGCTAAGGATCTCATTAAAGGTCAAGTCCACCTCAGAAAAATGTTGATTTGAATCAGTAGAGAAAAATCAGACAAGCACAATGCTGAAAATTTCATCAAAATCGGATGTAAAATAAGAAAGTTATGACATTTCAAAGTTTCGCTTATTTTCAACAAAATAGTTACATGAACGAGCCAGTTACATCCAAATGAGAGAGTCGATGATGTCACTCACTCACTTCTTTTGTTTTTTATTGTTTGAATTATACAATATTTCAATTTTTACCAATTTGACGATTAGGACCTCCTTGCCTGAAGCACAAAATGTTAAAATAATGGAATTCCACGTGTTCATGCAAGGAGGAATGAAACTTCATTTCACATGACAATGACGAGAAAATCAAAATATTTCATATAATAAAATACAAAAGAAATAGTGAGTGATGTCATCATCTCTCTCATTTGGATGTAACTGGCTCGTTCATATAACTATTTTGTTGAAAATAAGAGAAACTTTAAAATGCCATAACTTTCTTATTTTACATCCGTTTTAGACGAAATTTTCAGAGTCATGCTTGTTGAATTTTTCTCTTTTTATTCAAATCAAGTGTTTGTTAGGGTGGACTTGTCCTTTAAAAGGGAAATCGGGAAATGGATCTTACCGGGTAATTCTAACCGAATTTATCATTCTCTTATTACACGTGGTGCATTGCCTACATGAAGAATCTATTTGAAAATTGACTTGAATTGGATTGAATTTGCTGGAATGTATCTAAAAGGTAACTTATTATTACACTATCAACACATTTGATCATACTTGAAAAAAAATACATGTGCTTACACATTCAACATAGAATCTATTCGAAATGAGTTATCAGGGAGCTGGAGGAGTCCCGAGAAGCTACTTATAAATGGCATAGCCCCTTCTTTAACCCCCTTCCAATAATTATAACAATAATTATAAAAAATACATGTAATAATAATATTGAGTGTGGTTGTTAACTTCATCAATTGATATCTTTCTTTTGCTCTTGAGAAGCCTGAAACCCTCATCAGAATTGCTGAGGCCGACCTACCCCCGCTAGCTTGTTGACACGTACTGTTCAATGATCACTAATTTAAACATTGTTCATTTCTGATGTTCATGTGAAGAAAATTCTCTTTTTCTCAAACAGTCTCAACATGAATGGATTACTAGTGGGTTGGTTATTTGCACAGGGCACGAATGACTTGGAACCTGTCATGCATGGATTACTAGTGGGCTGGTTATTTGCACAATGCCCGTATTAGTTGGCCAAAAGTTATCATAAAAATACTTCCAAAAGGCAAGACAATTAAATGTGTTGAGATCAACCGGCGTTGGTTCTGTTAAAGAAAAGTCTCGCCTGATTTCGCGATCAAGAAAATCTTTCTGATTCTCAAATAATCTCATCATGCATGGATTACTAGTGTGTTGGTTATTTGCACAAGGCATCTGTGTGACTTGGAACCTGTTTTCCAATTATACGCTTAACTGGCGAAAGAGTTATGAAAATGCTTCCCACATAGCAAAAACTGTGGTGTTAACCGGTGTACATAGAGGACCACACCAGTTATTTTACACCAGTGTTAAATTGGTGGTGTTAGTTTTACATCTATAGGTGTTATTACAACACCTACGGTTGTTACATTTACACTCTTTAGTGTTATGTTCAATCTCTAGGGTGTTATTTTAACACCTCAGGGTGTGATCCTCTATTTACACCAATTGGTGTCAGTTTTAACACCACAGTTTTTACAGTGTAATCGCAAGATGCTGATGCTCTTACGGATTTGTGTTGAGATCAACCTTTGGTTCTGTAAAGAAAAACTCTCGCCTGATTTCGCGATCAAGAAAATATGCATGATCTTTTGACCCCTAGATGACCTTTGATTTTATCATCCTAATGAACACAATCATGTGGTATTATCCAAGGATTATTTGTACCAAGTGTAGACATAATTGATGAAGAAAAAAAATGAGAGCAACTTGAATGAAATCTTGACCTTTTGACCCCTAGATGAAATTTACCCCATCATCCTCAAAAACACACATGGTATTACCCAGAGATCATTTGTACCAAGTATAAACACAATTGATGCATAAATTAGAGATGGGAGCAAGTTAAATGAAAACTTGACCTTTCGACCCTCAGATGACCTTCGACACCATCATCCTCGACAACACACAGCTCCTTGTCTAAACCGAGTGTGATAGAGGTTGATGCAGAAATACAGAAATAAGAGCAAGTTGAACAAAGACTTCAAAAAAGGATTAACAATGAACATGGCCTCATATATCATTTGACCTTATGACCCCTAGATGAGCTTTGACCCCATCATCCTCAACAACACACATGTAGTATTACACAAAGATCACTTGTACTAAGTGTAAACATTGCATTCCCCTGTCAAAACTCTCCTCTGCCGAAAAAACGCTTTGCTGTAGCCCTAAGACTTGGAATGCCATCCTTCTTCCAATAAGAAATGCTTCCAGTCTTATTGGCTTCAAATCTTCCCTTCAGACATACATTCTTCCTCAATAATTTTCCGTTTCATCTTAAATATTGTGGTTAGTATTATAAATGTTATATTATTATTCATACACTGTACGCGCTATGGTACTTTTTGTTTTTAGCACCTCTAAATATCCATTATTATTATTATCATTATTGAATAAAGAAATGGGAGCAAGTTTTACAAAAACTGACATTTGTGTCAGGTTAACCAACAGACAGAAAAAGTGATAACTCCTTCAAGCGAGACAACTAGCTAGGGTTCTGTCGAAATTCGTTCAGGCAAGACTAGGTCAAGGTCAACTAGGTCAAGGCCAAACTTCATTCAGGCAAGAAATAAAATCCTGAAGAAATCAACCCATGATTTTGAGAAACAAACGTTTTGTGAACAAACTCTTTGTGGCGTAAACAGATAAACTATTACAATGATATTCCAAGATGTCAGTGGCTTATCTTAAATCCTTAATCTGCTCCTACTTCTGTTACACTCCCCGTACACAGCAAAAACTGTGGTGTTAACCGGTGTACATAGAGGACCACACCAGTTATTTTACACTGGTGTTAAATTGGTGGTTATTTATACACCTATAGGTTTTATTACATCACCTTTGGTTGTTACATCTACACTTTTTGGTATTATGTTTAATCTCTAGGATGTTATTTTAACACATCAGGGTGTGGTCCTCTATTAACACCAATTGGTGTCAGTTTAAACACCAGTTTTTACAGTGTAGAAGCATTTCTTCGGTTGTTTTTAAAAAAATAGATGTCAGCTCTCAACTAGTTTTCTACAAAAAAAAAATAGAATTGATCACGAGTTTGTCTTGTTTTGGAATAAAACTGACCTGGTAGGCAATTGTGGCAGATTCAAAGAACTTCAAGTCAATTTAAGAAAATGTCCTTTTTAAAAATTGTTACCAGCTTTAAGAAAATTATGCCCACTTTTAGTCTGGGAGTGATCATATATAGAGTCAGATTAAATCACTTGCCTTGAATTTGAAGATGCAAGTATAAGACAATCTGGGGCCTGTTGCATAAAACTTTTTATCTTAGAAAACTCTGGTAAAAACTGAAAACTAGGGTTAGTCTGATTTCTGCCATTGACTTCAAAACAGGGCAAAAACTCTGGTAAAAACAAACTGAGTTTTCAGTTAAAAAGTTTTATGCAACAGGCCCCTGGTGTTTCATATATTTCTTGTCAATTGCTATACAAGTATGTGGATCAACTCATTCTGTTACCTAACCGGGAGGGGGGGGGTGGTATTTGGTCTCAAGCAGTTTGTCCATCTTTCAGATAGTCTAATACCACATGGTCTGAACACATTTCTATATACTAGACTTGGTCTACTACCTAGTCTAATTGTCATTTAGTCTAATGCCCAGATGGTTTAACATCAACTTGCAGTCTTGCACTTTGTCAAAATGAAAATTTTACTAGTAAACAATTCACAATACCATATACAGTGCGTATCAAAAAAAACGGGACAGATTTGAAAAGTCTATAAAATTTTTGTTTCAAATAATGATGTCTATATTTTGGTGTTAATAGATGCTCTAAGGTCTTATCTTTGAAATGCAATTTAAAAAAATAAATTTTATTCATGCTTGAGCGAACACGGGACGTTTTTGTTGGGGGTTCAAAAAGAGGCTTGCGCAAGAATTGCAGAATATGTGTAATACAATGATCAGACTTCTTGCTAATCAGGAGAAATCCTCTTGACCTTTTCATTACCTGTTCCACAATTTTCGAATTATGCTCTCAAATTTCATTTACAAAGTTATTTATTTAATTGAATTATTTCGTTTTTTCATTTAATCTTCTCTTACATTTTAATTTTCCTTCATAAGTAAGTGAGAAAAGAAAATTTTTTTGTCAACCCAAGCAAGAAGATTTGAATGATTAATTGGGAAAACTTGTGATTATTAATATCGTTTTATTATGTGAAACAAACAATGTTATGCACCTTTAAAAGACATGAATCTATTTTTCAATGGGTCATTAATTCCTTGACCAAGTTTAATTGCTTGACAGGAAACACAGGAAGGGATTCATGTCTGTCAATGACAATGGTATATTGAGTCAATTTTGAAGGAGCTAGATATGGCAGATCGGGTAAAATGTATTAAAAAGTTGTGAGCGAGCTAAGTGAGCACTCAAATATTCCCACTTTTTTAATTACAATATCAAATTTTGTGATAGATTTTGACATAATATTCAGAAAATAATATCATATTTTACTTTCTATCTGCCCTTTTATTTCCTGTCCACTTTTTTGGTCATGATTTTTTTAATTGGGGGGGAGCAACCCGAGCTCCCACCCATCTGTGTGGCTTTGTTCAAAAGGCACCATAATCTTTGCAGCACATAATGAAAGGATTTGAATAAAAAAATCCATGCTTTCCCATAATTCGGTTGAAAAAAATCATTTTAGCTTGAAGAAGGAATATTCAAAGCTAACAGAGAGCATATTAAAAAGAAATAACAGAATAATTCAAGCAAATAAATGGATCTGAAAACGAATTCTGACTGCATGATTTGAAAATAATGGCAAAGATAATGAAAAGGTTAAGAGGAAGTCTGCTAATAAGCAAGAAGCCCGATCATCATATTACTCATATTCTGCAATTCTTGCGCAAGCCTCTTTTTGAACCCCCAACAAAAACGTCCCGTGTTCGCTCAAGCATGAACAAAACTAATTTTTTTTTAATAGCATTTGAAAGACCAGACCTTAGAGCACCTATTAACACCAAAATATAGAAATATTAATTTGAAACTAAAATTTTATAGACTTTTCAAATCTGTCCCGTTTTTTTTTATACGCACTGTAGTCAGGTTCACTGTTTATATTATAGCTATCGCCAGATTTTTATGGAAAAGTTGAAAACTATATATTTTTGGAAAGGTTGTTGTATGAGCTATCAGAAAAACAATGTTTTCATTTGCACCGACCCCTATATTGCCCCATTCTAGATGTTTCAAAATGGCTGCCGAGAAAGGATATTTTTTCAGTATCTCGGCTTCTAAATAACCTACAATATTAATTTTTGCACCAAAACCACCATGTATGAGGACAAAGAATCTAGTGGTATAAAAATAATTAACCTATGTTAAGAAAATATATGATTTTAATTTATTTAATTGTATTTTCTGTCTTGTTTTAACTAGTTACCAGACTCAAAACTTATATTAAATGTCAAATTATGTGTTGCAAATGATGTCACTTTTCAGTAAGGTTAATGTTACACCAGGATGTCGTATACACTTTCTTTAACCATATAGAGTGTTTTCCGTTCATATGATCAAGTTCAGAGGTCAGTTAGGGTCAATGACCTATGACCATGTCAGGGTATTAAAGGACAAGTCCACCCCCAACAAAAAGTTGATTTGAATAAAAATAGACAAATCAATCAAGCATAACACTGAAAATTTCATCAAAATCAGATGTAAAATAAGAAAGTTATGACATTTTAAAGTTTCGCTTAATGTCACAAAACAGTTATATGCACATCCTGTCTGGTATTCCAATGAGGAGATTATGACATCACCCACTCACTATTTCTTTTGTATTTTATTATATGAAATTCTAATGTGCTCCTCATTGTCAAGTGATACGATTAATTCCTCCCTGAACGTGTGGAATTAGCATTGTTAAATACTATATGGTTCAGTCAAGTTGGTCTTTATTGTCAAATCTATCAAAATGAAATATTGTATAATTCAAACAACAAAAAACAAAAGAAATAGTGAGTGATGGACATCGACTGACTCACCTAGTTGTGCATATCACTGTTTTGTGAAAATGAGCGAAATTTAAAATGTCATAACTTTCTTATTTTACATCCCATTTTGAGGAAATTGTCAGCACTATGCTAGTTTGATTTTTCTCTATTTTTTTCAAGTCAGCAACTTCCTGGGGTGGACTTGACCTTTAAATTTTAGCTAGGTTACTAAACTCCTCAAAAAAAAACTTTGATTGATAATCCCTCCTCTGTTTTAGTAAATATCAATGTGTAATTAATATCAATGAATAGATCATTTAATTTTCGTTAAAATGATACCCTACATGACATGATTATGGTTCACAGGGAGGTGCAGTGCCTTGAAATGTGGGGCAAGGTCAAAATTAAAAAAATGACACAATATTGAAAGTCACTGTTCTTTTTTCCGTGATGTTAAGTGAGTTTCTTGACGGTTTTTTTAATTGTTTTCATGCACTATTAACATAGAATCAAACACACCTCTGCACAAGCAAACACATAACAAACAAACATGCATGGGTATTTCAAACCACGACTCAGACCATGTTATCTCACAGAACCATCACTATAAACCACAAAAAAACATAACATATGAAGGAGGGGCTTGATTTGAATGGATTTTCATCTATTGACACAGACAAAAGAATCATGTTCTGTATTGACCCTTCATGTCTATTTCTGCTCGTTTTGCAATTTTCAATTCAGACCTCATCCAACACTTTTGAATCCTGCTCTTTTCGTGATGGCATGATCATAACAAGTGGTATCATTTTAAAGAGAACTAAATGATCTTTTGATTTATGTCAAATATGCATTGAGCAATGCATTGTGGACATAAAATATCAAGCATGGGTGATCAGCCTGTATGACACTTAGGTTTAGGTTTCATAACCACGGTCAAAGGTCATTTAGTATCAATGAAATTATTGTTGAGGGCATCAACATGAAAATCTTACAATGAAGGTTAAGTTTGTATACGTCTTTATAGGTTTAAATAGAAATAAACAGACATACATCATGAAACCTTGAAGTAAGGATATACAAGTATCATTGACCAATTGCATTTGAATTAACATGAGTACTGATATACTAAAACTTTGTTTCGAAACATTCCCTATGTTTAAGAAAACAAAATGACTTTAACTTAAACTTTTATCTGACTATGATTTTATTAAAAGCTGGACTCATTACTGAATTTGTGCCTTGAATTGGCAAAAATGATTAATACATATAGCTAATAATAACTCCTGCTTACTCAAGCGTAGACATACAATGAAGACACTCTTTAAGGGATATAATTATACGCATTCATGATTATTGTTCTTTAAAATCAAATCAACAATTTTAGAGGTATATATAGAGCTTTTGTTGTCTCAGCAGGTGTATTGATATCATAATATATACTGATATACAACACTTATTACAATGTTTCTATGCACTTTAGCACAGCTACCCTGATCAGACACTGGAGCATTCAAGGAAACAAGACCTTTGACCTTGACTGAGAAACTTGTTCTTCATTCCACATTATTTGCTATATCCAATAACAATATAAATTTTCAATTAATTTATTAAATATTTTGAAATAACAAAATATCAATTTTTAACCAAGCTAATTAATGTAAAATGAGGTCTGACCTTTGCCCTTGCATCCCCACCCCCAATAACAGAAACTCTAAATGAAGAAATTTATTGCTGTTTTGATATTTACTCATTCCAGTCAATTAGAAAGGTTGCAATTCTGAAGAAACTTAAGATTTCTATATATTAGTTTTGTACTTTTCTTATAACCAGGCCATATACAAAAAAAATGGAATCCATTGTACATGTATAACCAACTGTAATTGCAAAGTCTGAAGTGAACAATGAAATCATTAGAAAATGTTCATTGTATCCCTTTTGTTATAGGGGCCTTGTCATACAGGTATTCGGAAAAATGACAAATTTTTTTCAAATGTAGGTGAATTCAATCGTGATCTAGTGAAAAAAATAATGAATTTAAAATTTTATTTTAACTATTTAAAGATCAAGTCCACTTCAGAAAAATAGTGATTTGAATCAATAGAGAAAAATCAGACAAGCACAATTCTGAAAATTTCATCAAAATCAGATGTAAAATAAGAAAGTTTTGACATTTCAAAGTTTCGCTTATTTTTAACAAAATAGTTATATGAACGAGCCAGTTACATCCAAATGAGAGAATCGATGATGTCACTCACTATTTCTTTTGTTTTTTATTGTTTTAATTATACAATATTTCAATTTTTACGAATTTGACGATTATGACCTCCTTGCCTGAACCACAAAATGTTAAAATAATGGAATTCCATGTGTTCAGGGAGGAATGAAACTGTTTTGTGAAATGAAGCGAAACTTTAAAATGTCATAACTTTCTTATTTTACATCTGATTTTGATGAAATTTTCAGTGTTGTGCTTGTTGAATTTTTCTCTTTTTATTCAAATCAAGTTTTTGTTGGGGGTGGACTTGTCCTTTAACCATAATAATCCATGGGTATACTTTATTTTCTCCCCCCCCCCCCCCCCCGATCTTGCCCAAGAATTGCATGGTCATAGAAATATATTGCATGATGGAAGGTAATGGCTTAATCTACAAGTTGCATAGCTAAATTTCACTAATACATCTTATCTTTACATTTACATGAATTGATTATAATGCTAATTTATGCATGATTTTAGAATTTGGCTGTAAAAGCCAGGAAAATTCATGAAATAAGTTTTCTACATTATAAACTAATAGCGCAAAACATCAATAGGCGCATGATCCCCCCCCCTCCCCTCCCCATCCCTTGGGACTATTAGGGTTACCATAATTTCATGCGACTTTTGTGAGAAGTTTGTCTGATTTTTTTAGCAAATAAGAGTTAAAACCATATTTCCATATATTTTGAACATAAAAACATTACCTGTTTCATGCCATATTTTGTATCTCTAGGCATCCGGGGAGTAATACCTAGCAGTAGACTTTCTTCTTAAATGATGTAAATTCATATCCTTCCTCAACAACCTGATAAAGACTCGAAGATGCAGCACGGTGATCAATTCACCTATACCATGTGTATATTGTAACTTGACAGACGTAATCAGATATTATTATCTACGTCTTGGAGGAATATTCCTCTTCTTTCTTCGGCCTTGAAAGCAGCATCATCTGCATCTCCCTGTGTATTTACGTCTGGGACCAGTCTTAAATGTCAACAAACGAAGTAGTGACTTAGGCTTGAACCTCAAACCTCTACATCAACATATAGCTTGGATTACAGCGCATGCCATAAGGTCGTGTTGAACGTTTCAAGAAAGGACTTGTCAGATTTTTTTTTTCTGACAGCTATCAAAGAGTGCACTCAGCCAATCAAAGATAATAGTAGGTTGTCAAATCTGACTACTAGTCTGACAAAAAGAGGTGATTGAATGCTTTCCAAGAGTGCCCCTTTAAAACAATCCAAAGCGGAGTTGTCCCTTGTTGGCTGCCGGTACTAAATGTTTTCTCAACAAATCAAAGAGGTCTTTCCTCAATTCCGGGATATCCACAAACCTCCTGAGCTTAGCATCCCGCCAGTTCCAATCCAGGATGACATATTTCATATCATCGACATTAAATGATCCCGATTCAAGAAGACTGGAGACTCTATGAGGCGTTGCCACGGCAAACTGGACTCTGTGACTCTCAAGGTATTTCACTTGCTCACTGATCTGAGAAGATGAGATATATTGGATAATAATGAAAATCAACATCACAATCATAATGATAATCAACCAAATCATGCTTTTGCGAAGCACTAATTGATTTTTACACAGTGAAGTGAAAGAAGGTGAAAACTAGGGAACAGATGCATTACTGTACATAGAATAATGTGCTGCTGTACAAAGTGGACAGTGGGTGTCCAATTTCAGGACAATGCCATCATCTTAATCATAATCCTAATAATAATGATTATAATAATTATAATAATAAATAGGTAGCTTTTATATTGCATATATTCAATAACTGACAGTTGTAATACTGGACTTAACAAAATCCATTTTCATAGAGAAAAAGTTAAATATAGAAAGATATAATACATCAATGAGAGGATTATAAGAATATAAATAAACACAAGGATAAATCTTACTTGTACAGAAACTAAAACTTTTCCTGAATCTATGGCACACATAATGACACAAATTCAGTCATGACTAAAATGAAATCCAAATGGAATCTCAGACGTCTTTAGTTATTCTACGAACGAGGAGAAAAAAAACTGTGCATACTAACATTGACAGAGAGTGATGTATCACCATATCATAGACTATTACAGCTTATGGTAATCCAGCAGACTATTGTGAAATATCATGCAAGTAGACTTACTCGTAAATGTTTGGCAAAGAGCTTCGCCGTGACACAAGTCCCCTTGAAGGCTTGCGTATCTCTATTCAGATCTACTGCCCTTTTAGCACTAGAGGTGAGAAGCAGGACGATACAAGAATGGTTTGGTGTCTTCTCCTTCTTATGTTCATCAACCATGTCCGTCCATGTGGGTATTCTCCTTGATAAGTACTCTGATACAGGAGCACCGTCGCTGTTGAGCTGCAGGAAGCAGTCGTCTGCATGACCAAGGTAAGCAAGGGAAAAAAAACATAGGGCAGGGTGCAACATAAGCACTTGCCCGATTGCCCGAAGCAAGTAGAAGAGTCAGGCAAGTGTTTTGAAATAAAAAAACAAAAATACCTGCCAAAATTGGGCAAGCAAAATTCTTACAGTAGGATGACCAAAATTAGGGTTGATATGATATTGACCCTAATTTTGGTCATGGCAGGTAGATCAGTTCATGTCAAAAAGAGAGAAAGGTAAATGGTTTATAAAACCACAATACTTTCTTTTGAAGAGGTAAAACTTTTTTTTTTCAAGGATTTTTTCGGGAAAGTGAAATAGATTTTGGGGCAAGTATATTCCAACTAATTGAAAATTGACTTGCCCGACTGGGCAAGTGCTTCTAAACAGCTATGTAGCACCCTGCATAGGGCTACATTCTTAGCTCACCAGCCGAAATTGTCTACATTGTATTACAGTTTACATGTACATTGGACTTTATTGGATTTCAGGGGCACTTCCATAGTTTACCAGGGCCTTTGTGGGCTTTTTTTTCGGGGGGGGGGGGGTGGCATTCAGGGGCAAATTTGCACTGGGGCCCCTGTGTACATTTTTTTCTGAAAGCAGGTTTACAAATAGATCAATCAACTATTAAACAATCTAACATATTAGCATGGTTCTTCATACAAGGATGTTTTGCAAGGTTTTTTAGACTAACACAAAAAATTGGTAAATACTGATACATGTAAGTAGACAGAATACCTTAACAAATTTCCTTTCTGAGTACATTGTCTACAGGTGTGCGTCATTGCAATTTCTTTTTGGCATTAATTTTGTTGCTGTACATTACTGTCATCATCGTCATGAGAATCCAACATGATAATTCCCTTTCTCGCTTCCCAGCAAAATCGTTTTCAGTTTGTGTCAAAATCAATTATACACTCTGAAACAAAAATCTGAAATAGTAAATTAAGGAATTATGGATATCTAATCAAACCTTTGTAGTATTGCTTATTCAGCAAATTTGAAACGATTATAATTTTTTACTATTTCAAATGGTACACAGCTTACCATCAAGAATAAGTTCTTCCATTTCAATGGTTGATAATTTCTCATGGAAGTACGTTGCCATGGATACTTGTAAATCATCTTTCGTTCCTGGCTGGTCACCTCTTGATGCTAAATGAGAGCTCAAATTATTCTGTTCAAATAAAATTGTGAACAAATCTATTCAAGACATGAATTTGAATGTATTTGGGAACATTAAAATTCAACATCAAAATCATGGTCGTACACATCCCGGGAAAAATTCTTAAAACTTTTTTACTACATGTACATACATTTTCTTAAAATTCACCTAAAATGTGCATGAAATCATTACATTTCAAGGCAAAAATACCCCAATAACAAGGTCAGTGATTTGCTCTCTCACTTTCGAGTTTCTTGCCTCCCCCGGAAAAAATTTCTGCATACGGCGATGAATGTTTTCATTTGTGAATCATAATGGACTGGTCAGGATTTCTACATAAAGCAGCAATAAGACCGCAGGACTTTGGGAATAACGGATATTAAGTGCAGCCCTCGATACTGTCACCATGTAAATGACAATTCCACACTTTCTTTCTCAAGAAATAAAGGCAGATACTGTTGAAAATTTCTTTTCTTTATAGAGATATAACGTATATTTTTGTCTTATACATGTACATGCTTCTTATAGATGCAGAATAGTGAAACATGTTTACAAATCCATGATGAAGTTATACAGATTTTATTTTATGGCCACAAAATAACTGCCCTATAATGTTGCATCCATAAATCACAATTAAATGGTTCATGAAAGACATGAGTGAAAATTTCTCTCATTTAAGTGTGAATGTGCATGCAGATCTAGAGATCTTCTTTCAATTTACTGAGAAAATTGCATTTCATAGAACTGATATATGATATCATTACCAATTAAATCTCACCTTCTTTCGTTTCTTCTTTGCTTTCTTTGACTTTTCTCCATTTTTTGTTTCTGCTGTGGTTGGAGGGTGTTTCCTTTTATTCAGTTCTTTATTTGCCTTTGTTAGACTTGATGTTTTCTTGTGTTCTTGTAAGGTTCCAGGAGTGGCTGTTGAGGGTTAAAAAAAAAGAATTGCAATGCTATGTAGTATTTAGTACCCGTAAAATCGCAGGCTCATCAATCACACTAATTGACAATAAAATTGTTCATTTTTCACCAAAAAAAAATAATTTCATGAATAAATATTATTCTATGAATTTTCCTATGATGATCTCATTTTCAGATTGATGGTAAATCAAATTCCTAATCTTTTTATTCTGTGCCTAATCTTTTCTTCTGTTCTGGAGATAAGCTGAACAAAGTGATAACGTGACAGACATTTTTGCCAAGAGAGGGTGCAGTTCTTATATTCATATACACTGTTTGTTCAGGAATGAAGTTTGTACGGCTGGTTTTGATCAAAGCATGTAGATCTTTTTTTTTTCAATTAAAAGAAAAAAAATGTCACTGCTAAAATCATATTTTCCGAAGAAGTGCCCTAAGAATGTATTTTATCGATTGGTGCCATTATTTCATAAAATAATCAAAGATTTGCTCATATGAAAAAATTCAAACAAGCCTAAAAATTGCTGATGGGCTGAATTAAGATTGTGAATTTATATCTGGCGCCACCACAGGAAAAACTGAAAGACAGTCAAAGCTGACCGACATCCTCATGGTACAGTAAGTATTTTTTTCTGATTGAAATAAATAACAAGTAAATACCTTTGCAGCCTCGCCTGCATGATGCAATATAGCAGCAGTGCTGGCTTAGAAAATAACTCCAAAGATGCACTGGCATAAATCCTTGCGTCACACCTATTGTTTCAGGGAAATGGAACAACAAATCATTCCCTAACTCCGAACAATAAGTTTGACGCAATGATTTACGCAAGTGGTAAGATGAATATTTTTTTCAAAGAGAGAGAGAAAAAAAATCATTTGATAATGAAATCCTATGTTTGTTGACCTTGACTACAAATCTTGTTTTTCGCCCACCCAGTCCCACAGACTTTGTAGTTCTCATGAAGCATACTCAGTCACCCACCAATAAAACAAAGATTACGCTAGGTGATCATGCCTTTGTTAGTGCTACACCCAAACTCTGAAATAGTCTCCCTTCCTCAATAAGAAACACATATGTTACCTTGTTTAAAACTAAACTAAAAACCTACCTTTTTCAAGAGAGTTTCAATGAATAAGTCACTTTTTGTAATATAATTTGTAGATATAGTACATGTAGGCTTCCCTTTTCCCTTCAATATAACTTAACCACACGTTTCATTTATTTATCTTGTTAACTACATGTATTTCACTTTTTAAGTATAGTAATACGCAGATGATTAAATGCATAACATAGAAATTGCGCAATTTATTTAAATGTACTACAATTATTCTCTTGAAAGTTTTGAACTTGAAAGTTTTGAACTCAAAGACATTTCTTGATGCCTTTGCCCTCCTCACTCCTAGAGCTTTGAAGGATCTACTACTCAAATACCAACTCCCGGACTTGAACTTGCTTCTTAACTTGAGTCCTTCATACCAGCAATAAAAGCAGGTCTTCAAAATTTCATGCTATTGTGAGAAAGCAGGTGGACAGAGTAATCTCCCAGAAATCATCCTCGAAGAATTGGATGGGAAAGTCAGAAGTCAAGGTGGAGGTACAAAACCTCCTGGTCCAGTCCAGGATCGCTCGAGTCACAACTCCTTTCTGGGACATATCTAGTACAGGCACAATGATGCAAGATCGGAAAGAGTATGAACTCCCTGTGTCCTCTTTGTAAGCTTGACGATGAGATACCTGATCATTTCGTTTCATCCTACATCATTCTTAAAGCGCAATTGGAAAATGTTAATATACAGACTACAGACCATAAAAAGACATTTTTACAGAGCACTTTTTAAAATTCAATATGTAAATCACAAAATAAAAGTTAATGAAAGTTCGATTTCCAAGGAGAAATGTGTTTTGTATACTGACTTCCAAACTTGGTATTTAAAGCCTGTGTATAGCTTTGGTAAAGGGTCAATAATGTGATTGATAATCGAATGTCATCTAATATGACAGTCTTACTGAAGCGTAGAGACCGTTAGATATTTTTCCAACTGCACTTCTCTGAGAAAATTTCAAATATTCAAATCTTGGATATACAGCGCCCTCTCTCGGCGATGCTTGTTTTAAATTTAAAAAATGGGCATTCAAGCACCTATCTTATAAATTTAGTGATTAGATATCCAAAAGTTACACAGAACATAACTTGAAAGTTTCTGCCCATTCCTTGATTTGGAAGAGGATTTAATTGAAAGACAAAAACACACAGATATTTTAATTTGATCGGTTGACCCGATCAAGTTAAATTTCCATGTAAAATTGCAAAATTTATCCTGTAAAACACATTTTCATTTCATATCCTCCACATCATAACTGTTATAGGGCATATCCATTCATATTAGCTAACAATGAATTGGAATAGTGATAGGTGCATTTTGGTGGATTTACCAAAACTATACACAAGCTTTAAACATATATAACAGATGATTTCATACTGAAAATCAGAGATACTAACAGATCACCGATGGCATCTGGAGCATTTTTCTTATATAAAGCAACTACAACTACAATTTTACTGAAGCTGTACTTATTGCTTATGACTCAAAGTTCCCCCTGGATATCGATGTTAAGCTATCAAAAGTAACTTTGTTATAGTTTTTTTAATCCATAACATCTGCTCCGGTGCTCTCCTGGCCTGATGAGTCACTAACATTCAGTATGATACTTCACATGCAGGTTGGACCCTACGATCTCCGAACCAAGCGGAGGGATGAGAACAGAGAGAGAGATGACAATGTGACATAGAAATATCATCACATTTGTAAAAAAGATTTCTAGAGTAATTGGAGGATTGAAGAGAGTCAAAAAAAAATTACCATGAAGCATCTTGTAAATTTATATTCTTGCCACATTTAAACTATTGTCTGATTATCTGGGGCCTGTTTCTCAACACCTGGACAAATTAGCCATATCTTTATCCACCAACCACGGGGTTAGTTCCAATCTTACTAAACCCGTTTCACGAAATGCTTCCTAACTGGAATACCTTGCTATCGATACTATCGATAAAGGAGCAGAGGAGATGTAGCCTTAGTCACAAAATAGCATAATTTTAAAAAAGCAACAAGTGGAATGCCTCTGGCCGTCTCACCTGCATCACGCGGTTCAATATAGCAGCAGTGCTGACTTTGAATACTACTCTAACTCGCACAAGATGTTCAGTGATACATGGTTACTCTTATGTCCACTTTTTATGAACTAGACCAATAAACTTACAGAGATATGATGGTTATTCAACAAAAAACCCCAACATGGCCAAAGTTCATTGACCTTACATGACCTTTGACCTTGATCATGTGACCTGAAACTCGCACAGGATGTTCAGTGATACTTGATTACTCTTATGTACAAGTTTCATGAATCAGATCCATAAACTTTCAAAGTTTTGATGGTAATTCAACTGATACACCCACTTCGGCCAAAGTTCATTGACCTTTGACCTTGGTCATGTGACCTGAAACGCGCACAGGATGTTCAGTGATATTTGATTACTCATATGTCCAAGTTTAATGAACTAGACTAATAAACTTTCAAAGTTATGATGGTAATTCAACAGATACCCCCGATTTGGCCAAAGTTCATTGACCATAAATGACCTTTGACCTTAATCATGAGACCTGAAACTTGCACAAAATATTCAGTGATGCTTGATTACTATTATGTTCAAGTTTCATGAATCAGATCCATAAACTTTCAAAGTTATGATGGGAATTCAACAGATATCCCCAATTCGGCCAAAGTTCATTGACCCTAAATGACCTTTGACCTTGGTCATGTGACGTGAAACTCATGCAGGATGTTCAGTGATACTTGATTAACCTTATGTCCAAGTTTCATGAACTAGGTCCATATATTTTCTAAGTTATGATGACATTTCAAAAACTTAACCTCAGGTTAAGATTTCAATGTTGATTCCTCCAACATGGTCTAAGTTCATTGACCCTAAATGACCTTTGACCTTGGTCATGTGACATGAAACTTTAATAGGATGTTCAGTAATACTTTATTAACCTTATGGCCAAGTTTCATGAACTAGGTCCATATACTTTCTAAGTTATGATGTCATTTCAAAAACTTAACCTCAGGTTAAGATTTGATGTTGACGCCGCCGTCGCCGCCGCCGTCGGAAAAGCGGCGCCTATAGTCTCACTCTGCTTCGCAGGTGAGACAAAAATATGATAAAACTGCAATCATTGTGATGAATTTAGAAATACATAGATCAAAATGATAGCAGAGGCAAAATATATACCATGCATACTCAAATTATGAAGAATGGAGCATTCGATTGCTAAGAAAATGAAATTATGAATAATTCATTAAGAGATGAGATGATAGAACGAAGATCAAATTGGTTTTTAGAAGAAAATGGTTCTCCCGAAAAGGTATTTTTGAGCAATAAGAGAATTCCTGTGTGATACGATTCCAAACATTGTGGCACTTGTCAAAGTATATCTTTCAAAACTAACGAAACTAACGAAAGAATGAATATCCGCTTAGGAATCCCAGATCTCTGTTCATACCATTACCCTCAAAGCTCCTATATTTAACAATTATTTGTAGTTAAGTGGTTCTTCTCGTCCGCTGATTTGTATCCTCCCCCAAATATGCACACTTTCACATCCGCTAACAAAGGTCCAGGAAGGCAGAAATGTCTGGCAACACCTGGGCAACAGGAAGGTCGGTACGTTCCTTCTGAAAAGATGATTTGCGGTTATTGAAGCGCATTCGGAATTTTGTGCTGGTTTCATCTATATAGATTGAATTGATCGTAATATATATACATACAAACATACATATGTGCATATGTATATATTAAAAATATATATATATATAGGCCTATGACATGCAGAATAAAGATTAAATAAACCACTGAATCTAAAACATTTTATGATGCAGTAGGCCCTAGTATTCTTCATGGTCTCCCTCTAAACTCACTTTATTTTGTCTGAAGCAGCTGCTGGATAGTTAACTCATTGAACTAATATGCATCAAAACATTTCTAAAAGTTATAGGCCTAATCCATGGAGTTAACACTCAGGATCAGGCCTCGAAATAATCGACGGCCATGGCCGTCGATGCCCCCATTACTGGCCGTCATGCCCTTCTTCTTTTTGCTAAAAGTTACGACCACTAAAAATATGCCCTTTTTTATATGGCAGTGGTGCCCTTTTTCTCACAAATGTGCCCTTTATCTGATATATAATGTACCCCTTTTGAAAGTCTGCACCTTTTTTTCTGAGCGAGGAAAACTTTTCTCCGATCTCAAAAAGTATTGAATACCTTAGCTTTGCCAGCGACATCCAGTGCATGTATGCAGTCTAGTCGGAAGCCGCGCCAAACGATGAGCCAGCTATACACAGCTGGCCGGCCGCTAGCGCGCTTTACATATGCTATGTAAGCTGCAGCATAAGAATGGACGAGCGCGAGCTCCGTATGTGTACTACACAAATGTCGCGCGCGCTGTACTGTCCTGGCGAGCGCGCGCGATGCGTAAGTACAGTACTTTGAATGGGAGTGTTTCATAAAGCTGTTCGTCAGTTTCGAACAACTTACGAACAACCCGTGATACTTTCTTGGGTGCTAATCAGATTCACATTTAATTACATGTAGCTCAAGAAGGTATCACCAGTCGTGCGTAAAGTTCATTTTTTCTTAAGTAAATAATATGGTTTGGTAATGAATCTGATGTATAAAATCGACTATGGAAAGCCCCCCCCCCAAACTGTAACACCTACAAATAATTTATTACATGCCCCTTAAAAAGTGGCCTTGGTGCCCCTCTGTATGGCCTTGGTGCCCTCTGCTGCCTGGCCTCAGTGAAAAAGTGCCCCTCAAAAAAGTGGCGTTGCCCCCAAAAATCCTATTTCGAGGCCTGCAGGATGCTCAATATACATGTAAGCAAGCTTGTAACGAATGCACCATGACATAAAACATAAAGACATCATACTTAAAAAGGAAAAATTTTGGTAAACTATGAAGAATCTGGAATTGGTTTGCACTGTCATACCTGTGCGACGATTTGGATGATTGCCCCGGGGGGGCCACTTACATTGACGAGTGGATACCA
This sequence comes from Lytechinus variegatus, assembly GCF_018143015.1. Classification (NCBI taxonomy): domain Eukaryota; kingdom Metazoa; phylum Echinodermata; class Echinoidea; order Temnopleuroida; family Toxopneustidae; genus Lytechinus; species Lytechinus variegatus. The sequence goes on from NC_054750.1 coordinate 14,923,177, forward strand.
TGCGCGACCAAAAAAACACGTAAAAAGGATGTCCTTTTCACAATAGGGCACGTTACGTACGTAACGTGATAAGGGTGTCAAAAACACAAAAATAATGAAAAAAGGGTATCTATTTCGCTAGGAAAATTACGTGTTTAGGGTCGAATTTGCGGGGATGATAAAACAAAATTAAAATGTTTTATAAAGGATGTCCTTTTGCCCCAACCCCGGGGGGCCACTTACATTGACGAGTGGATACCATGCGCGACCAAAAAAACATGTAAAAAGGATGTCCTTTTCACGATAGGGCACGTTACGTACGTAACGTGAAAAGGGTGTCAAAAACACAAAAATAATGAAAAAAGGGTATCCATTTCGCTAGTAAAATTACGTGTTTAGGGTCGAATTTGCAGGAATGATAAAACAAAATTAAAATGTTTTATAAAGGATGTCCTTTTTGCCCCAACACTACGTGTTTAGAGTCCTATTTGCGCGAGGTGTAGAAGGTGGGGTCGTACTAAACCAAATAAGGTAAAGCCGACAACCAAAGGACCCGTAACAATAAAACATTCCTTTACTTGTTTAGGGGTTCATTTCAGGAAATATTTGCCAAGAGTATCGTTTTGTTTCCAATACTTGTTAAGGGTAGGGTTTCACACGTCAATACTTGTTAAGGGGTGCATTTTCAGAATATGGAAATTACGTGTTTAGGGTGCTTTTCGAGACCCCATGGTCGCGCATGGTATCCACTCGTGAATGGAAGTGGCCCCCCCGGGATGATTGCCTACGACATGGTCATCTAAAAATATTAAGTGATGGTATAAAAAAGCGGTGTGAGGTGGACGAACGCGTGGTGTCGATCAAAAATAAAAATGAATTTTCCAAAGACACTACAATTATGTCTTTGATTTATCTTGAGAAAGGCAATAAAGCCTAATAAAGGAACCAAGAGAAGGGGGAGGGGGTGAGAGAGTACAAGAAAGGAGAGAGCCGAGAGAAAGTGGCCATTGGACATGTTAAACAGAGATTTAGTAGATGGGACCATTGGGGGTGGCGAGGACATTAAGCGAGTCAATTCATTCATGATTCACAAAGAAACATAAGAAAGTACTTAAGGTCTTGATGAGCTCTAAATGATGCTATGAAGCAAACACCCCGGTTTGCTGTACACACATGTGACCAAAAAACCGAGTTTAAAGGGGTGTTTTTTCAGTTTTGGACGCGGTTCATGAGTGGACTCAATAAGGGTATCAAAAACACAGATTTTCAAGAAAAAGGGTGGTTTTGAAAGACTGGTCAATGGTCAATCGCGGGATCCAACGTATTTAGGGTATTTTTCCTTAAAAGCTTTTCTTTTTTAAAGACTAGCCAAACGTGTTTAGGCTATGTTTTTTCCCAAAGATTTTTCCCCAAGGTCATATTTTGGCTACAACTTGTTTAGGGGTCAACATGTACTGTAAATAAAGTCCCCACGAAAAAATGGTTTAGGGGTTATTTTGCACACAGAGAAAAACTTGTTTAGGGGGTGTTTGTAAATTCCTTGGTCCTCGTGTACGTGTGTAGATCTACAGCAATTTACTGCCCCCCCCCCCCCCGGGAGCAAACACCACATCTCTCAAATATGTTTTTTGCAACATAGATCGGCATGCCCCTAGATCTAGAAGGGAGATTGCAAAAGAGAGCCTGAGAGGGGAAGAAAAAAATTGAAACTTGAGCGAGATTTGGGATGGCTTGCCTTGTGCTCGTCCATTCGTTCAAAATATTGATGAAGCTACTATATAGCCACTCACACAACATGCGAGGTTAGTATACTAATACTAACCTCGCACAACGCATGTGGTTTCATAGTAAATTTTGACGTTTTCATTCATCACACGAATGTGAGGGAATAAAAAACGCCAAACGTTTCAGTATTTCTCCACTAATGATTTCTTTTTAATAGTTTTAGTTTAAAAAAAAATAAAATTGGAAATTATTTATAAAACTGTTTTTATCGCTTACCTCCAAGTCTCAACCAGGATACTCCGTTCGATCCGTCCTTAATACTGCGGTGGAAAGTACGCAAACAACAATCGAAAAGCAATTTTTCGTATCGAACATTCTCAATTCAAGTCGTCAGCGCATAATAGGAAATTGTACCAAAAATCAACAGGTTGCATCTCATGTATATACTTATTGGTAAAGTATGCCATCTTTTGACAAGATGATGATGAAAGTGGATTGAACGAGCATGAAAGTGGATTGAACGAGCAAGAAAATAATGCTGATCGCCTAGAATGCAGCTAGCTTGCAACACCGTAAACAAAGGTATGGTAGGCACTTAAGAACCAAGTTTGAAAGGACACTCGTAAAATAATATGTCACTCTCGCGATGAATATTCATTAGATCCTGGTCGTGCATGTTCAATACAAACTCTCTGCATGCATGCACTCGGTGTGTATTGAACACGCACGACCACGATCTAATGAATATTCATCGGCGAGAGTGACATAATTTTACGAGTATCCTTTCAAAATTGGTTCTTAAGTGCCTACCGGCTTGGTGAATAATATCGCGCGCCCTCTTTAGGCAAAAGTTGATATCAACGCTGATCAAGAGGCATCTACGTGAAGATCACGAAAAATGCTCTTATTTTATTAAAACAAACAACAAAAAGAATTCAACAAACGATCCATATGGTTCGGTAAGTGTTATAGAAAAATTATAAGTCATAGCTATGATGTAAAGTCATAGTTATTTCAGTGAAAATGGTGTGAAAGATTCGTGTGCACCAGGTGCATATGAATCCTTCACACACGAGACGATTTGAAACCATGAGTGCTATATAGCAAAGTCCATGCGCCTGCACACTTCAGTTTTAGCTCAACTTATGAACAATTCATCATTCATGTGCCATAGGCTATGCCTAGGCTAGGCGTTTCGGCCGACGTTTCCATGGACGAAATAAATATTCGCGGCCGACGTGCCTTTTCTACGCTCGCGCTCACGAGATACTAGGCCTAACATATTTTTGAGTGATGTGGGACTGATACAAATTTCAGGCATGAGTGAAAGGGTAAAATATAGATCTTCTAGTCACTGAATATGCTATCAAATGAACACAAAAATAATACACTAGTACAATTAGATGCTACGCACCATCTATTTCTATATCTTGTCCTCCAGTTTTGTCCGTATCCAACCACCATTCGTCCCCAAGATCGTCTGCCATGCTGCTGCTGGCGGGTTTCCGTTTTACACGTGCACCCTGGCGAAGGCATTTTCCGGAAAAGTAGCCAAAAAGCGACTAGTGAAGAGTCTACGTCTACGTTTCTTTACATTATCAGCTGGGCGCGCGATCCAAAGTCCGCACCGAAGCATAGAGACATCTCTATGCACCGAAGTTATCCGCAGAAATGCAGCTGAGCTTATACTTTCCAGGTTCAATACGAATGTTTGCCTTGATCATTTGCCTTGCCGATTTGCTGATGTCTGTCTTTCTCTCTATCTGTCTATATATCTATCTCTCAAATTCTATCTCTATCTATCTATGTAACTGCAGTATCTATCTAATAATCTTCTCTGTCTCTCTCATTCTTTATCTAACATCTATCTATCTCAAATTCTCTATCTCTATCTATCCATCCATCTGTCTGTCTTTCTCTATTTCTCTCTCTCTACCTACCTATGTAACTACAGTATCTATCTGTTAATTTGTCGCTCTTCTCTCTCATTCTTGATCTATCTGACATCTATCTATCTCTCAAATTCTCTATCTCTGTATCCTTCTATCTATCCTTCTATTTATCCATCTGTCTGTCTTTCTCTATTTCTCTCTATCTATTTATCTATTTTTTAACTAGAGTATCTATCTATCTGTTAATTTGTTAATAATCTTCTCTGTTTCTCTCATTCTTTAATTATCTATTTAATATCTCTCTCTCTCTATCTATCTATCTATCCATCTGTCTGTCTTTCTCTTATTCTCTCTATCTATATCTATTTTTCAAACTTATCTATCTGTTAATTTGTTAATATTCTTTGTCTCTCTCCCTCTTTATCTATCTAACATCTATCTATCTCTCATCTATCTATCCATCTGTCTGTCTTTCTCTATTCTCTCTATCTATCTATATATCTATCTATCTATCTGTTAATTTGTCTATCTTCTCTCTGTCTCTCTCATTCTTTATAACCTGATCTATCTGTCTCTCAAATTCTCTATCTCTCTCCTTCTCTAGGCATCTGTCTGTCTTTTTACTCTCTTTCTCTTTGTCCGTCCATATTTCTATCTACAACATCTCTCTCTATCTATCTATCCTTCTCTCTCTCTCTCTCTCTCTTCTCTCCCCCTCTCCCTCTATATATCGACCTCTCTGTCTCTCCCCCTCTCTCTATTTATCTATCTTTCCATCCTTCTCTCCCTCTTTCTCTCTCTTTCTATCTATCTATCCACCTCTCTCTCTATTTCTATCTATCTATCTATCTGTCTATTTTGTCTCTATCTGTTTATCAGTCTTCTATATCTATCTTTCGGCAGCTTCTAAGTGTATCAATCCATCAAACTTCAATTTGTCTTTCCATTATTATCTGTTTATTTTGATTTTGTCTGTCTTTCTATTCATTTAGTTAATAATTTATTTTTAGAAAAAAAATATCATAAACAACGCGACTGCAAAAGCATGTTCGGATTTCACTCCTGTGCCGCTCTCTCTGTACATGAAGTGCCGAGGAACTCTGCGGTGGTGGACTCGCCTGTGTCGCACGCTGCATGCAACCAGCGACGTGTGTAGACTCTTCACTAGTCGCTTTTTGGCTACTTTTCCGGAAAATGCCTTCGCCAGGGTGTAAAACGGAAACGCGCCTGCTGCTGCTGCTCCTACAAACCACTGCACTTCCGGGGCATGTCAATATGACCAAGATTTTGAGCTAGCTGCAGTGCAGTGCAGTGGCCACCCATGGCCATGGTACCCGCGCCGCACGATGTTTTCTGCTTTTGACGTTTACTTTTGTCGTTTATTTACGTCTTTCAAAGTAGAACCGCGCACGAAAGGGACACCAAACGATCAACGATTTGCACTGAATTCTTTTAATTTGACTGTCTTCCTCGGATTTAAATTCTTATTCTTTTATTTACTTTACGGCTATTTATAGTCTCTCCTCAAAGTCGAAGCAGTGGCCAGTGCACTGGAATAAAACACATATTTCTATATGTGGGACAACGGTCATTAGACTATTTAGAGTAAGTGCGGTAAAAGAAAAGAAAATCTCGTCTAGCCTCCACTCTTGTCCTATAATATTTCAATGTTTGAATTATAAGTAAATTGTCTATTCTTGGTCATTGTATAGACAACGTGATTACAAGATTCATCGGAATTTATATAGACCATGTAGACGGCGCAATTTGATTCAATCAGGCATATCAATATCACTTATCAGGCATATAAATAGGGCCTAGCCTATATATAGCCCTAGCTAGGCTAGGCTAGTAGGCCTAGACCTCTATACTATAGTCTATTTATTGATTTAGAATTATAATATTGATTTTTGTATTTATATACCTAACTTAGTCTGTACTACTGTAGACTCTATAGTGTAAGTTAGTGCACTAGTTTCCAAGACCAGGTTAATATTTTAAAGTTTTCTTAAATAGGAAAAAATAGATGCATACATGTACGTGTACTCTTTATGAAGCCTAGTCTTAAGGATGCAATGATGATGATTTTTTTTAGATATGTCATATACTTCTTCATCAATATGACATATCTAAAAAAATCATCATTGCGTCCTCAAGACTATATGAAGCCTATATTTATAGTGAAACCTGAAGAAATTCACTATATTTAGGCTAGGCCTTATGTATTTTTTTTAAATTCTGTTCATTTTCGTAGTTTCCAGATCCAGGTTAATATTACAGCAAAGTTTTCTTAAATGTCAGAATAAAAAAATGGATGCATGTATACTCTTCATGAAACCTATATTGTGAAAATATATGTGAATCATGCTGGTACAATATCAAGTTGAGATTGAAAAAATTCCTAATTTTCATTTTTTTCTTTATATTTCTGTAGGCTTTCTGGTGTCATCAAATTTCTTGCCATGGGATTGATCTGCTGCATGGTTGGCTGCTCCAGCAGCTCTTACCATTTGAATAAGTGGTACTCCCAACTCTGTGAAATCCACGGACTTAAATTTGGGAGCTGCATATGCAAGCCTCCATTTCAACTATTTACATTTCCTTTGGAAAGCAAAGATCCTGATGCTCGGAGAAGATGGATTAGAATCGTTAATAGGCAGACAGAAAAGGCTGGTCATTGGAAACCAAAACAGTGTCATAGGGTATGCTCCCTTCATTTTAATGATAACGAGCCAACATCTGCATGGCCTGATCCAACAAAGAAACTTGGTTATGAGCTAGACAAATCTAAAGCGAAATCTCCGAGAGCGGCACCAAAGGAGAGACCTTACTCTGAAGTGGTCAAGCAACAAAGACAGAAACGCAAGCGGAAATATGTAGCTCCCCACACTGAATCGATGCCAGACATCGAAATAACAGGTCCTGTAGATAATACGGTTTCTCAAGTTGAGAGTGAAGACCACTTAGGTATTCCAGAAGCAGTACCATATTTGAAACCACTCCTGCAAGATCATGACTATATCAATACTACATGGGATAGCACTCTTCCTGCAAAGAGATTGAGACCGGAATCTACATGTACATCAAGGAATGACATTGCTCTTCATGACCATGACTATGCTGAACCGTCAACATCATCATCTGAGAACTGTAGTGAGTGCAGTAAAAAAGAAGCCCAGCTAATGGAAATGAATGAGAAGTTGAAGAAACTTGAACAAAAAATAAAGAACCTGAAAAGGTTGCCAAAGCGCAGTGTATCGTATGATATAACTTAAGTCTGATAAAATAGTGAAGGACTATACTGGAATAGAGAGTAGAGATAGATTTGTAGCACTTCATACATATGTAGAACCAAGAGTTCAAAAGCTATGTTACTGGACAGGAACAAAGAAGGAAAGTTCACCCAGGTCATCACCAAGAGCAAAACGTATTGGAACACCTCAGAAGCCAGGTTCCGCAAGGCCACTGAACAGTAGACAAGAGTTTATCTTGGTGTTGATGAAACTAAGGCTAGCACTAACTGTCTCTTTCTTGGTAGACTTATTTCATGTCACAAGCAGTACAGTATCTCAGATCTTTACAACATGGACAAAGTTCTTAGCAGCTGATCTAAAGCCATTAATTCATTGGCCTGACAAGCTATCAATCCAAATGACAATGCCAAAGTCCCTACAAAAAAAATACCAGCATTTACCTTGGATCAATTGCACTGAAGTCTTTATTGGTCAGCCAAGGAATTTAGCTAACCAAGCTCTCATTTGGTCTGACTATAAGAAGCATAATACTGTAAAATTTCTCGTAGCAATTGCTCCCAATGGTATGATATCATTCCTTTCTCTCACACTCACACACACATAAATTCATGCAACTGAAAACAGGACAGACAGAATATCGTTTAGAAAAGTGATCAGCTTGATTTGTTTAATGTATACAGGGTATTTTAATTCCAGTTTGTTTCCTTTTTGTCTCGCCCACCAGAGGTGTAGGCGAGACTATGGGATCCAAATGTCTTTCGTCCGTTGTCTGTCGTCCGTCGGTCACAAATCTAATGACACATAACTCCACAGCTGTAAGTCGCTTTTCAACCAAACTTGGATGGTAGATGGACTTGGGGGACCTCCATGTTATGCTGCAGTTGGAGGTCACATGGTAAGGTCAAAGGTCATTTTCAGGTCAACATTATAGTTTACATGCAAGACTCTCTTATGACACCTAACTCCGCAACCGTAAGTCACTTCTCAACCAAACTTGGATGGCAGATGGACGTGGGGGATGTGCATCTTATGCTGCAGTCGAGGAGACACAGTAAGGATAAAGGTCATTTTAAGGTCAACGTTAAAGTTTACATGCAAGACTCTTTATGACAAGTGTTATTCCATCCCAGTCATTTCACAATGAAGTTTTCATACAATTCTGTTGTGTGCCCTCACAAATCACAATATTTCTGGTTATTTTCATAAGTGGGCGAGACACAAAATCGCTTTTGCCTTTTTTTTCTCTGTCTTGTTATTTATGAATCTCAAATACATTCCGATTTCCAAACAAAATGAAGTGTTGATAAAAAAACAATGATATGCCATTTTACCAGGTATCTTACATGTAAGTACAGTATTTACAGTGTACATGTATATAATACATGAAGTTTCAATTTAGAGGGAATTAGATGAGTTTCTAGAAAGCCTCAGTGTAAAGTGTAAGACATTAAATAATGTGATAAAAAGGATCTGTAATTGCACAATCTACAAGTGTACTCATTTGAAATGTGGAAGAATGCATATAAAATCGATTGCAAAGTGATCATCTCTACACAACTTTAGAATCACTGCAAGTAACAGCTTGTATGCAGTAAATTGTTAAGAGTAATCTATCATAATTCACATTGAATAAAGTAGAAAAAAAATAGAAGTCTCAACATAATCATTTCATGTGGCCTTCTTGATATGTAAGCTTTTATTATTCTTAACTGTTTTGTTAATTGTTTTTACTTATCATATGAAAATTTGATCCCCAAACGGGTATACCATCAAGATCCCCCAGTCAAGGCCGCCGGAAGTGGGGAGGCAGGGGGGGGCACTTCCCCCCCCAAATAAATTTTTTTGGGGAAAACGAGATGTGTCAACCACATCCACTATTGGAATGTAATTTTTTCTTCTAACTAATGTTACATAATGTACATTATGAACTGTTGTAGGTTGTAAATCAGTTCATGATTATTTACAAATGAATATGTTCTGTAATTTGATATTCATCATTTCCTAGTTATGGCCACATTTTCCCCAGAAAATATGTAAAGAAAAGAGAAGATTTTGAAGGAGTCATCCAAAAGTGCTTCCCAGCCATACAAAACATGCAAAAGGAAACACAAAATCGAGTGATGTTTTAAACTTTAATGATTTTCAGAAAAGTTTTAAATTGTTAGACAATTAAGCTTGTCATATTTTTTTCCTCCAGTTACAAAATATAAAAAGTATTGCCCATGCATGGATAATCAGGGACTATCTCCAATGCTGATGTCAGAAATATTTGCATAAAATGGGGATTTAAGTGCTTATCGACGCTGCCACGTCAGAACAGTATGACATTTTGCATTTGAAAAGACATTCATTAGAATTTCTTTTGTTTCTGTTGTTACGCTTCTTCTGCTTGATACACTCCTTGTTCTGACTGGAATTACTTGAAACTTATGATTATTGTGCTCTCTCGCATCGTCCGTGTATGTAAATGTACATAAATAAATGTTTCTGAAAGGATATTGAATGAAAATTGTAATTTCTGGTATTTTTAGTCAATATAAGCGTAACACGTAATTTAATTGATCAGACATGAAAACCACATTCCGAAGCGATCGTTTTGCGTGTAGATTTCATAGGTTCTCATCAATTATGAGTATAGTCTTTCGTAGTGAATTCTATGTTTAATTCTCAAGATATGTATTTTTGAATGCTCTTAGAAACGCAACTTTTATACTCCATGTTTACACAAAGTCCTTACCGTGGGGGGTTCCTCTCCCGCTCGATCGCTTTGGTATCTCACGCTGTCATTGTGTCCACTTCGGGATTTTGCCCCCCCCCCTAAAACTGAAAGTGTTCCGGCGCGCCTGCCCCCAGGCTGTGGATGGAGATCGACCTGGCATGGACTGCAGTAGATCTTCTGTGCCCTATAGCTTGCCGCCCTTTAAGAAAAAAGTCTCGTATTGGCGCTAGAAACACTACTTTTTCCATTTAGATCAGCAGACATTATTTTCTGACATCAGGACATACAACATATACATATTATATTGGTCTAAGGCGTTAAGGTAATCGTAGGTTCGAATAAAAATGTTATAACGATGATCATCTTACGTAAAAAAAACAATATTTGTAATGTATTTTAAGCAGAAAATTCAAGGTCGAAAAATGACATCACATTTTAAATATTCATCATGGCATTCATCAAAATAGCAAAACTCTAGCACAGTTTGTAATTGTGCTACTCTTCATCAAATTATTGGGCTTTGTTTGTTCATTTTGAGCGTTATCTGTCAGTTGGACAATTAAAGCATCTTTTCTTTGCTGACTTTTCTTTGTATCAAAATAGACCCTCCTGCACGCCGGAGTAAGAGCTAGTAACATTTGATATAAGACGAAACATTAATTATAAGGAAGGTATACCATGCATGGCTCGGTGTAAAAAAGGCAAAGGTAAAAATTGCCAAGGTAAAAATGGCAGAGGTAAAAATGACAAAGGTAAAATTGGCAGAGGTAAAAATGGCAGAGGTAAAAAAGGCAAAGGTAAAAATGGCAGAGGTATAAATGACAGCGGTAATATTGGCAGAGGTATTAATGGCAGAGGTATAAATGGTCAGTCTTAAACCCCAACGCCAAAAATCCGAAATCCCCTCAATGCATACAGTAGATTAAATAAGAAATGTTCTGAGAAGAATATTGGAATTATAATGTTTGACTAATGGAAAGCGTAACATTTTTAAATGATACTCTAGATCTTCTGCTCCAAACTGATAACACTTGAGCTGGTATGTTAAATCACTCTTCTAATATTCAAGTTTGAAGCACACTTAAGTATTATACTTAATTCATTACAGGGGAAATTCACACTGACATAAAGTTTATGGTAGAAATAGAAAATAATTAAAATGATATCAGTGGGGGTTTCAGGGAATCCATCAAAGATTTAAAAAGCTATTAGAATTTTACATTTTAACGGTGACTTCATTTCTGAGCAGTTTTTCCCACATATGGTGTAATAGAAAATATAAATGAAATGTCATTTTCTTTTTTAAAAAAAGGTTTTTTATTGTACCTTAAGTATATCAACATACAAATCATTTCACATCCACTCCTGAAAGATTTTGTATGGCTGTCATGAACCACTGATTAAAAAATTGAAAAGTATATATTTTGGTGCATAAAATGCGGAGCACTGCTATGACGTCACAGATCAACAACTCAAACTTCTAATAACTTTCTTAATCTTTGATGGACTTTCCGCAAACCACCAATATATTTTCTGCTAATTTTACAGTAAACCATTTGCCAGGGTGAATTTCCACTTAAAAATAGGTCGATAGAATGGTACCTAAGAAACATCTATTTAAATCCCTGATTCGCTTCACATTTCAAAATTCATGCGGTAACCGTAACCATAGAAACTAGTTTGAGAACTTGACATCCACTTGGACTAGGTGCAATGAGGCATATTGCTCTGAAAACTGAACACTATATTATATCATTGACATTAAACTTCATGCGTATCATAATCTATTCGGATCCATTATGATGTTGAAATATAAAAAATTACTTTTATTACAGAACGTTTTGTTATTTTTTTGTTATCCAAGTTGTGCATGTAATTCAAAGAAATCCCGAACTTGTCTATTTCAGTGTGTTGATGGTAGCGCACTTTGGTGTTTACATTAAAATTTGTTGGGTATGTATGGGATGAAGTGCTGTTCTGCTGTACGAACTGGCCAAGCCTTTATTAATCCTTTCATCAATCACTAATTGAAATCATTTTGGCATGAAAATGTTTGAGTTTAATCATATCTACGATAAAGTATAGACCTAAAAGGATGACACAAAATCCATATATCTAATCTGTTCACAATACTTATTTCGTCGAGAGGAGTCCACTCAAGTTATTATGACTGATATTAACCGAAAAGTCTATGTCTTCCTTGTTGATGTGTCATGTCATGATCTTTACCTCTTTCATTATTTTATGCCTCTGCCATTATACCTCTGCCATTATTAGCTCTGCCATTATTACCTAAGCCACTTTTACCTTTGCCATTTTTACCTCTGTCATGTTTACCTCTGCCATTATTACCTCATTACCTCTACCATTCTTACCTTTGCCATATTTACCTCTGTCATTTTTGCCTCTGCCATTTTTACCTCTGCCATTATAACCTCTACCATTTTTACCTCTGATGCCAGGTTTACCTCTGCCATTATTACCTCTGCCATTCTTACCTTTGCCATATTTACCTCTGTCATTTTTGCCTCTGCCATTTTTACCTCTGCCATTTATTACCTCTACCATTTTTACCTCTACCATTTTTACCTCTGATGCCAGGTTTACCTCTGCCATTTCACCTTTGTCATTTTTACCTCTGCCCTTTTTTACCTCTGTCATTATTAGCTCTGCCATAATTACCTCTGCCATTTTTACCTCTGCCATTATTACCTCTGCCATTATTACCTCTACCATTCTTACCTTTGCCGTTATTACCTCTGCCATTTCTACCTCTGCCATTTTTACCACTGTCATTTTTACCTCTGCCATTTTTACCTCTGCCATTTTTACCCGGCACCCATGACAACTTGGCCTATGTCGGGATGACCGAATGGTCTAAGGCGTTGACGGTCAAGTAAAACCCATAAAAAAGTTGATTTGAATAAAGAGAGAAAATTAAAATTAGTGTAATGCTGAAAATTTCACCAAAATTGGAAAGATAAGAAAGTTATGACATTTTAAATTTTCGCTTATTTTTCCACAAAATAGTCATATGCCCAACTCAGTGACATGCAAATGCATGAGGGAGTCGATGATGTCCCTCACTCACTATTTCTTTTGTGTTTTATTGTTTGAATTATACAATATTTCATTTTTACAGATTTGACAATGGGACCCGCTAACTTGACTGAAAGATAATCCACATGTTCAGAGAAAAATTAATCGTTATTCACTTGATAATGAGGAGAAATTTTGAATATTTCATATAATAAGATACAAAAGAAATGGTGAGAGGATGGTGTCATCAGTCTCCTTATTTGCATACTGATCAGGATGTACATAATTGTGAAATTAAGCGAAACATTAGAATGTCATAACTTTCTAACATCCGATTTTGAGGAACTTTTCTATGTTATTTTTGGAATCTTCTCTTTTTATTCAAATTAACTTTTTGTTGGGTGGACTTGTCATTTAAGATTAAAAAGTATTTGACACCATTTTATCTGTGAGTTTCTTGAAAAGTGATTTTCGTTTGGTTTTTTTTTCTTTTTTCTTCCCCGCTTTCATTTTAGGTTAATTTAATGCATGTTGATCCTATTTGTCTTCATTTTTCAATTTATCAAATTCTATAAAAACTAAGCTGATGAAGATAGGCTTGAGCTCAGACGGGGATATGATTAGATATGGAGAATCGTGTTGTATATAATTAAATAATGAAATCATGCAGTTACCTTTGGTATACAATTCTTAATTTGAAATAAAATGTGTCAGGAGTGGGATTCAAACCCAAGCCTATTATAATTCGACCCGAATTACTAGACCGATCGGCTCCTGACTTTCCTAAGCTATATAGATGGCGTGCTTCTAACCAAATTTGATAGGCATTGTTTACAAGACTAGAGGTAGATTTAAAAAAAAATCAAAAAACAATTCTTTTTGGAGGAAGACAGGGGTCACATGAGAAACAAATAATTTCAATGGGGAATGGAATACTATCCCATTATGATATAATCATAATCTTACAAGTATTATGGTCCTCTCTATCTATTTCCTCCTTCAGTGATCCAACCATAAAACCAACAAACGTTTAGATGGCAAAGCCATCTCGGTCGGCATCACACTCAAAGCGTAATTTACTGAAGAAGGCGAGGGTTCGAATCCAACTCTTGAATCTTTTAAACAATTTCTGTCATAATCATGATTATCATCGCATAAAAGTATACACTGATACGGAATTTATGTTCCCGTTTGTGACCCTCATATCCATTTTCTCGTTATTCTTTTCTGTTAATTTGTAGATTATTTTTTAAAATGTATCGACTAGTATACCTTCGTTCAGAGTTTAGCATTTTTCATGCCAATACCATTAAAAGTTATAAACATAATTATTTAGGAGCGAATTGATTTTTAACAAAATTTGTCTGTAATGTTGGTATTATTAGGAATTATTACTCACATATTAATTGATTATCAGTTCCAACTGAATGTGTAACAGTATGAAATAGGTAATTTTGTGAGAGTCGCACTGTACGAAATTTCCTTTGTTAAGGGCACTCTGCATAAAAATTCGTTCTGACCTATTTATCTATTTATTTTCTTGGGGTGTTCTTTGCGTTGGTGTTTGCTCATTTGAAATGTGATTATTTTAAAAAGAAAGGGAGGGAAAGAGGAAGGGACACTCTAAAAAATGGAATGTTAAATCAACATTTGAAAGGTTGGAGGAGTGACAACCTTTTCCAAATGTTACATCCAACTTTGTATAAAGCGAAATTCAACATTTTAAATGTTGGGTAGAACCATTTAAAGTGGTAAATGCAACATTTAGAAAATGTTGTCACTCCTCCAACCTTTCAAAATGTTGATTTAACATTCCATTTTTTAGAGTGGATATAAAAAGACAAATAGGAAAACCCTTTACGTGTACTGTAAAACTTAAAAACAACGTATATAAGGAGAAAACGTGGGGAAAATACCAGAAATGAAATATATTTCAGCACAACTTTAAAGGGGAATCCAGCCTTGGCCATAAAATGTTGTGTTGGGAAGGTGAAAAATAAATTAAACAGAATGGTGAAAGTTTGAAAGAAATTGGACAAGCAATAAGAAAGTTATAGCTGCTTTAAAATTGAGATCACTAATACTATGTAGATTTCAAATTGGCAACTTGGTAAGTAAATCATGACAAGGCGCAAGGACAACTTTCCCATAGGCCATGTACTTTATTATCAGGGATTTGTGGTTTTCTCCTAAGTACCCATTCCCCTGGGGCAGTAATCTAAGTATAACCCATGTAGTATATTGTTTTATGTCCTCATGAAAGAAAAATATATTTTGAAATGAAACTTTTGGGAAAAATTACATTTTAGCCATAATATGTATTGGAGTACATGGAAGAGTAGTCCTTGCCTTACATCACTATGACATCCCATATGCGGCCAATTTGAAATCTCCATGGGTATAGTGATACCAATATTTACAACTTTTAAAAATTCATATCTTTCGTTTTGTTTGTCCAATATTCAAACTTCCACCTATCAACTTGTCTGATTTTTCTTTTCCTTATAAAAACAGGTTTTTATTTGGGTTGGATTCCCCTTTAAAGCAGCGTCGTATACGTGAAACAATCCATCGATAGAAACATCCCATTTCGTTTACAAAATATGGTGGACCTTTACTGGAAGCCCGTAGAAAGAGTTAGGGGAGAATAAGCTGAGTAGTATAGGCGTAGGGTGTAAGCAAATTTTGGGTACGAGATATTCTTTATTTGTGGTTGAAGACTTTTTTTGCTTCAAAAATTGCCCTCCCCCCCCCCCCCCTTGGAAGATCCTGGATCCGCTCCTGAGCAAATGTTTCACCCTTCGAACATGACGGAGGAAGTTATTCGTTGCATCTAAAGTTGTCCATGGACGAAACACTCACGATTGAAGAAATTCTTCCTGGTGTATAGCGCCATCTCTTGTGTTAAAATTTATTGGTGATTGAATGAATCGGGAATGAATGAATTACTGGCGGAGTATAGCGTATTTGGGAATTTGATGAGAATATTGTAACAGGTAGCAAGGAGAGCTACATCTCTCCTACAGAATATTGTAACAAGTAGCAAGGATAGCTACAGCTCTCCCATATATCATGCACTACAATTTCAAGAAATTGCGGGTCAGTCCCCCTCAATTTTCAATCCAGCTGAATGGTTCCGTGCACCCACGACTGAGTGCATGCATGATAATAAATACATACAAATTATAAATTTATCCGACACTAAAAAGTCGAAATGGGATTTTTCATACTTTCAAGCATGATGGTCTTTCTCTTTCCCCTTTCTTTTAACTTTTTACGCCGCCCAATGTTGGGGATGGTTTTGCAAATAAAAAAAAAAGGAAAAAAGCTAGGGGATCCTTTTCTGGTGAGAAATGCATGGCAATACTAAAGGTAATATAGGAAGGACATAATCGCTTTATCAATGGCTCTAAATTGAGTGTTACATCCGTATCTTTTGTAGTGTTTATAATGCGTATGTGAGTTTTGTACAATGCTTTGATTTATAACAGAGAAACCCAAACCAAACCAAACCCAAATGTTTGACGGAACTTGAGCCTTTAATTGGGGTTAAGTAGGAAATGCTGACAATTTGAAACTTCGCTGGATACACTTCAACTGAGACCTATGATATACTTGCAATCTTTGGAACGTACAAATTACTAATGGGCGTTTTGCAATTTTACCTTTTATATTTCAGGGTTTTTTTTTTTTTAAATAAGTTTCTTAGAGTTATCATTATGGATATTTTTAAACTGATTCATTTTTTAAACTTTGAATCACACACTATCTAATTATTAAGTATTCGTAATAATTTGATAAAAATCATGACAATAAATTTCACACGTGAAAAATGAATGCAGAACGCAATTCTTATGCCCTCTTTGTCATATGAAAAGTGGAGACGTCCCCCACATTTGATTTTTTTTCTCTCAATGGAACCCTGAAACTTAAATGAAACTGCGAGGCTCGTATCAATTTTATATATTCATAATTTATATTAGTTTTATCTTTATTTTTTACCATAGAAAAGTCAGTTCAGTATACAAGCTCTGCTTTTTACTATAAGTAGATTTCATTCCTTTTCGATTTCACGTTGTTATTGCATTGCACAAATTAATTACAATATTTTAACTATCATTGTAAATTTGAAAAGATTGAAAGAGGAGATTAATTCAATTGAATTGAATGTATGTTACGATTTCTTATTCTGGTTCTGTTGATGTTGAGCTCAATTAGCATATCACTACACAAGTTTGGTATCCAAGTTTCCCATTGGCTGAATTGCCGACATGTGAGTGTGACGTCACATATTATCCTCAATCTTCAAACATGGCTGAACGGTGGAACAGGTAGCCCGAAGAATCAAAACACATAACCTCAACGAAAATGAAGAAAACATAACTTGTTGAGCGGATTGGAACTCATTGCGAAGGATTCAGGTGGCTTAACATCTTAGCTACCGAAAATTTCAGGTGTCATTTGAGATTCATGGACTTTGCTATCTGAAATTGGGACCCGTTTGGAACCTATTCGCCGCCAGAAGTGCACGGGAAACAAGCCAAGATCTTCCGCAGCCATATCCGCATCATATGACCAACCTGAAGCGAGCGGACAGACTCAGCAGACACTTTGATATCGCGATATCACAGATTGTCCAATTTCCGCCGATGTGAACACACGGCGATTTCCCGTTCTAATCACGTGTAGTCTCTCTTTCGCAGACCCTTATTTCTATTTTCAATTGAAGTTGTCTCTTAACCCTTATAATACCAATATTGTTAGTTGCTACCTTTTTTTATTTTATTACAGATTCAAACATCCAACCGAACATGGCTTGTCGGCGAAATACCGGCAAGAAGAAGAAACATTTTGCCGTGAAAGAAGAAGCAATAAGACAATAGTGGATGCCCGAACTTTTGGGAACTCTTCATGATTTAAGATTGATTTGTTTAGAGAATTACCAAAAAGTAGTTTCATCTTTGCATACTCTAATAATGAAAGCATCGTAGTTAGATTATTAATTTTAGTACTGAGGCTGTTAATAGGGAAATGTGTTGAAATCTCAACCCTTATAATACTGATAAATATGTACTAATGCGGATAAGCAGAATTTTCTTTTACTGTTATTTGGTAGATAAGAGAATTTAAAAAATGTATGGAATGTGATGTGCTATTGAAATATGTATGTAATACGAATTAATTGGACCTACCCAGGAAAATGATATGAATAATGGAAGGCCCAATTACCACCCATTCTAATCCATTTTTGCTACCTGATTTCAGTCCATTAATTTTACCAAAGACATTTTAAAATTGTGATTATGCTTGTGATTGTAATTGCAATAAAACTAATAAGCAATAATAAAGTAACGTGACCTCATAACTTTAATTGTCCGGTATAGTTGCACAATTTTCATAGGCGGATCTAAGGGGCGAGGAAACCCGAGGCGCCCCCCCCCCCCCGAAAAAATAAACAAAACATGAAAAGAAAGAAAAAAAGAAAAGAAGGGGAAAGAAAGGAGGGAAGAAAGAAGGAGAAAAGAGAAGGAGACGAGTGAATAAGACACTGGCGTAAATCCCGGGGGGATGGGGGGATATATCCCCCACTTTTTGAGGAGGGGGGGGGGATGGCTTGTACAAACATCCCCCCACTTTTTACGAAAGAAAATGAAAAAAAATCACAAGAGATTGTTGCTTTATTGGTAAAAATCCTTCCTAAAATACTGCTTAACAAATAAAACAATATTATTGAATCATAAAATGCCAATAAAGAGCCAGTTCACCATTTCCAAACGAAATACTTATGCCCTTATTATAACATTGAAGAGAAGCCCTCGTTTCTTCCGTTTCATCAATGTTGGGGTCTTTGGGAAGGGATTAAGATGGAAAGTCAATTTTTTTATGTAATCTCTAACAAAACCATTGAACCATCATGGGGTAAGAAAAATAATAATATTGGAGGGGTATTTGCCATATGGACATACAGTGGCGTAACTACGGGGGCACATACCCCCCCCCCCCCCCACTCCATTGGCTGATCCCCCCCCCAAAAAAAAGGGGGAAATCAGAAAAAAGGGAGAAAGGAAGAGAAACGTAGTGGGAAAGAAGAAAATATTATTCATTATAATGTTATATTACATTATATCATATTTATGTTATGTTACATAATTTACATAAGAAACATTTTTATCATAACTTTATGAAACATAATTTGCCCAGGGCCTACTTCTCCATTGTTCCCGGTGCTCGCATTGTCTGTTTAACGAGATATATAATCCTGAAGTACTAAAACATCCCGTTTTCAAGTCAATATAAACCAATATATTTCCTAGCTCTTGAGTTATCATTGTTTTATGTAGTGACATATGCTTCTTTTACATGACTCAAAAAGTGATTGCCCCATGTTAAGATCTTCGTACATATGAAACATTTCCTGTCCCTGATTACGTTCGCATTAGTGGATTGGTGAGATATGTCTGCTCTTCATGAATTTCTAAAATCAGTCCTTAAAATGTCCCTTCTTCTGATCTGAATATCAAAATTGTCTAAATTTTCAGCTCGCGCTTCACGCTCGCAATATTTGATTAGTGAGATGCGTATGATAATCATGATTGCAATGACTACAAAAAGTGTTTGATGTGTTCAGATGTAATTCTAATAAAATCAGCAAGCGCTTGGCACTCGCATTAGATGACTATGGTGAGATATGCATACTCTTAATGGATTTCTAAAATATTTTCCTTAAAATCTCGCTGTTTGGGGTCAAAATATGCGAAAATTATTTATTTAACAAGACAGGTACCTATCGTGATGACCAAATTTGATTATAATGTCCCTTTTTAGGTGTGAATATAAAAAATTCAGCTCGCGCTTCGCGCTCGCATTATTTGATCAGTGAGATACATATCCGTTTAATGACATTGTCCTTAAAATTTCTCAATTAGGTCAGTATAACTGTCAAATGAGCGCCCTTCGCGCGCTCACTCAGTGATTCAAATATTTTGCTGGTGCCCCCACAATGCCGTGACCCACGGTACACCACTGTGGACATATTAATGACAATTCCTTGCATATCTAAATACATGATTGCAAAAAATGCCAAAATATTTCAGTCATCCCCCCCGCCCATCAACACAGATTTACGCCAGTGGAATAAGATAAGGTAAGGGAAGACTTGGAAACTGATTCAAAGTTTAATGTAAACAAGTTTCACTCGCGCTCGCATGGTCTGTTCGTTGAGATACATATCTTGCTAAATAGGCTGATATAATTGCTTTATCTAGTTTTGAAGTCAATATACGAAACATGTTTCATCTTGGACATCGAGCTTTTATTAATTTGTTTAATTTACAATTGATTTTTGTCAAGAGTGCTCTGTAAAATGTCCTTTTAATATGATGTGAATTTCATTTGCAACTTTTTGTGCTGTGTCCTGGTATTATTTGATTTGCCATGTCGGGCCTACATAATTGTCTTAGTTTATTTCAAAATATTCTTTATATCAATTATTCTGTAACAAACTTCTTAAAATCACTTTTATTACGTTTATGAAAAGAAAATCATTTCGCAACTTGCGCTCGCGTTAATAGTTAGAAATATATCAACTCATGAATCTATTCATAATTTCAAAAGTGCTTAAAGCATCCAGTTGACTTGCCTCATAATAACTATCAACAAATTTCACTCAATCATAAGGTTTATTACATTTTCATTCATAAAATGTACAAGAATGTCTAATAACTAAATTGTCCCCTCTTCAGAAAGGAATATGGACGCTTCGCGCTTAGAAAGGGAAAAGGAAGATAGTCATCATTTTCATAATGATGACCAAAATAATGTCCTTACGGCTAGACCGTCCAGATCCTAGGTTTAAATAAAGATAGAGATATCAGCTCGCGTTCCGCACTTGCTCCATTAACAATGATTAAGGGCTCTATCCACATACATTTAACAATTTGCAAATTCCCAAGTACACAGTGCTTTAGATAGTGCTTAAATTTACCCTTTTCATACCGGAATATCAAATATTTTCCGCTCGCACTTTGGGCTTACAATATTTATTTTTATGGGGAAAAAATAAAATGTATGCAGAATTACCAGATGCTTTTTAACTCTAAAACACGCGCACACTAATGTCTTGTGATTTGAGTTACGCAGCTTCATTATTTATTCAAAACGTGCTAAAATAATATGCCGTTGGCGCTCGCATTAATGTTTGAACATCCCTTTTATGATTTAACAAACATGAAGAAAGCGTCCCATTTTTAGATCTGAAATCACAAATTTTTCGCGCTCGCATCAATAATTGTTGTATTTTTTTTACCTAATTTACCGTTTATTTCTAAAATTGCTTAGAATGTCAATCTTTTAAGTCACAATGTCAAAAATTTGAACTACAAGTTGAAAGATGTATCTTCTTATGACTAAGTGCAAATCGTCCTTCACAGGTTATTTTTCGATCAAGCCAGAACCCATATTAAAATAATGTCTGCTTGCGCTTCGCGCTCACAGTAATTATCTTTCTACATACGCATGTTCTTCAGGTTCGCAAACATTGCCCAATTATTATATTCAATTTTGAGAACAACAATCATGAAGGTCACAAAATGTTCAGCTCGTGCTTCGTGCTCGCACTTTTTAAATAGGGCTATGAGATTATTACATGTTTTTTCAAGTTGTTTTTTAAGAACAAAGCTAAGAGAAATTAATCTTATGACATCGGCGTTTTGCCCCCCCCCAAAAAAAAAAAGTAAATGGGGAGAAAAGAAAAGGAATAAGTAAAAAAATATAGGCCTATAATTTTTCAAATGTTTCTTCAAAGTCACACAAACTTTGATTTTGTGATTGAAATGTCAAAATTTTGCTATCTCGCTGCGCCCGCTCGCAACTTTTTATCAAATTTAGGCAATATTCCATGTTGAACCCCCTCAAAATTTTTGGCTCATTACGCTACTAAAAAAACACCTTCCAAAAAGCAAACTAAAATCAAATTTGAGGGGCAGATCGGGGAAAATAATTTTATGGGTGAAAAAAATCCTAACACGCTCCTGCATTTTCATGATGGTATTTCACGTTTCCACTCAATACCTTTTTTTACTTTTTTACACGATTGTGGTATTTTGCTCCTTGTATTTTAATTTCCGTAGTGGCTCCATTGTGGAATACCGCCGTCTACGTAGGGTCCTCATATTACGTGTATTAGGAAGCACGCGTCTAATGGGATCCAGGAATTTCGGGAATCCCCTTTAGACCCGTACCTAAAATGACGTAATGGTTGGAAAAATAAACACTGGATAAGACAGTAATGGACGCCTGACAATTAACCCCTGGATTAAAAATTTTTGTGCCACCTGTATCGCTTTGGATTTAGTAGAACTTGGTATTCCTGGAGTTTGAGTCTCTTTAAAGGTGACTGAACTTATTGGGGGCACTTTGAAAATGGCATAAAACCCCCATTTCGGCCAGATTATGGCTCGAGTGCCGCAATTAACATGGGTCTTTAATGGACGCCTGACAATTAACCCCTGGATTAAAAATTTTTGTGCCACCTGTATCGCTTTGGATTTAGTAGAACTTGGTATTCCTGGAGTTTGAGTCTCTTTAAAGGTGACTGAACTTATTGGGGGCACTTTGAAAATGGCATAAAACCCCCATTTCGGCCAGATTATGGCTCGAGTGCCGCAATTAACATGGGTCTTTAATGGACGCCTGACAATTAACCCCTGGATTAAAAATTTTTGTGCCACCTGTATCGCTGTGGATTTAGTAGAACTTGGTATTCCTGGAGTTTGAGTCTCTTTAAAGGTGACTGAACTTATTGGGGGCACTTTGAAAATGGCATAAAACCCCCATTTCGGCCAGATTATGGCTCGAGTGCCGCAATTAACATGGGTCTTTAATGGACGCCTGACAATTAACCCCTGGATTAAAAATTTTTGTGCCACCTGTATCGCTTTGGATTTAGTAGAACTTGGTATTCCTGGAGTTTGAGTCTCTTTAAAGGTGACTGAACTTATTGGGGGCACTTTGAAAATGGCATAAAACCCCCATTTCGGCCAGATTATGGCTCGAGTGCCGCAATTAACATGGGTCTTTAATGGACGCCTGACAATATTAACCCCTGGATTAAAAATTTTTGTGCCACCTGTATCGCTTTGGATTTAGTAGAACTTGGTATTCCTGGAGTTTGAGTCTCTTTAAAGGTGACTGAACTTATTGGGGGCACTTTGAAAATGGCATAAAACCCCCATTTCGGCCAGATTATGGCTCGAGTGCCGCAATTAACATGGGTCTTTAATGGACGCCTGACAATTAACCCCTGGATTAAAAATTTTTGTGCCACCTGTATCGCTTTGGATTTAGTAGAACTTGGTATTCCTGGAGTTTGAGTCTCTTTAAAGGTGACTGAACTTATTGGGGGCACTTTGAAAATGGCATAAAACCCCCATTTCGGCCAGATTATGGCTCGAGTGCCGCAATTAACATGGGTCTTTAATGGACGCCTGACAATTAACCCCTGGATTAAAAATTTTTGTGCCACCTGTATCGCTTTGGATTTATTAGAACTTGGTATTCCTGGAGTTTGAGTCTCTTTAAAGGTGACTGAACTTATTGGGGGCACTTTGAAAATGGCATAAAACCCCCATTTCGGCCAGATTATGGCTCGAGTGCCGCAATTAACATGGGTCTTTAATGGACGCCTGACAATTAACCCCTGGATTAAAAATTTTTGTGCCACCTGTATCGCTGTGGATTTAGTAGAACTTGGTATTCCTGGAGTTTGAGTCTCTTTAAAGGTGACTGAACTTATTGGGGGCACTTTGAAAATGGCATAAAACCCCCATTTCGGCCAGATTATGGCTCGAGTGCCGCAATTAACATGGGTCTTTAATGGACGCCTGACAATTAACCCCTGGATTAAAAATTTTTGTGCCACCTGTATCGCTTTGGATTTAGTAGAACTTGGTATTCCTGGAGTTTGAGTCTCTTTAAAGGTGACTGAACTTATTGGGGGCACTTTGAAAATGGCATAAAACCCCCATTTCGGCCAGATTATGGCTCGAGTGCCGCAATTAACATGGGTCTTTAATGGACGCCTGACAATTAACCCCTGGATTAAAAATTTTTGTGCCACCTGTATCGCTTTGGATTTAGTAGAACTTGGTATTCCTGGAGTTTGAGTCTCTTTAAAGGTGACTGAACTTATTGGGGGCACTTTGAAAATGGCATAAAACCCCCATTTCGGCCAGATTATGGCTCGAGTGCCGCAATTAACATGGGTCTTTAATGGACGCCTGACAATTAACCCCTGGATTAAAAATTTTTGTGCCACCTGTATCGCTGTGGATTTAGTAGAACTTGGTATTCCTGGAGTTTGAGTCTCTTTAAAGGTGACTGAACTTATTGGGGGCACTTTGAAAATGGCATAAAACCCCCATTTCGGCCAGATTATGGCTCGAGTGCCGCAATTAACATGGGTCTTTAATGGACGCCTGACAATTAACCCCTGGATTAAAAATTTTTGTGCCACCTGTATCGCTGTGGATTTAGTAGAACTTGGTATTCCTGGAGTTTGAGTCTCTTTAAAGGTGACTGAACTTATTGGGGGCACTTTGAAAATGGCATAAAACCCCCATTTCGGCCAGATTATGGCTCGAGTGCCGCAATTAACATGGGTCTTTAATGGACGCCTGACAATTAACCCCTGGATTAAAAATTTTTGTGCCACCTGTATCGCTGTGGATTTAGTAGAACTTGGTATTCCTGGAGTTTGAGTCTCTTTAAAGGTGACTGAACTTATTGGGGGCACTTTGAAAATGGCATAAAACCCCCATTTCGGCCAGATTATGGCTCGAGTGCCGCAATTAACATGGGTCTTTAATGGACGCCTGACAATTAACCCCTGGATTAAAAATTTTTGTGCCACCTGTATCGCTGTGGATTTAGTAGAACTTGGTATTCCTGGAGTTTGAGTCTCTTTAAAGGTGACTGAACTTATTGGGGGCACTTTGAAAATGGCATAAAACCCCCATTTCGGCCAGATTATGGCTCGAGTGCCGCAATTAACATGGGTCTTTAATGGACGCCTGACAATTAACCCCTGGATTAAAAATTTTTGTGCCACCTGTATCGCTTTGGATTTAGTAGAACTTGGTATTCCTGGAGTTTGAGTCTCTTTAAAGGTGACTGAACTTATTGGGGGCACTTTGAAAATGGCATAAAACCCCCATTTCGGCCAGATTATGGCTCGAGTGCCGCAATTAACATGGGTCTTTAATGGACGCCTGACAATTAACCCCTGGATTAAAAATTTTTGTGCCACCTGTATCGCTTTGGATTTAGTAGAACTTGGTATTCCTGGAGTTTGAGTCTCTTTAAAGGTGACTGAACTTATTGGGGGCACTTTGAAAATGGCATAAAACCCCCATTTCGGCCAGATTATGGCTCGAGTGCCGCAATTAACATGGGTCTTTAATGGACGCCTGACAATTAACCCCTGGATTAAAAATTTTTGTGCCACCTGTATCGCTTTGGATTTATTAGAACTTGGTATTCCTGGAGTTTGAGTCTCTTTAAAGGTGACTGAACTTATTGGGGGCACTTTGAAAATGGCATAAAACCCCCATTTCGGCCAGATTATGGCTCGAGTGCCGCAATTAACATGGGTCTTTAATGGACGCCTGACAATTAACCCCTGGATTAAAAATTTTTGTGCCACCTGTATCGCTGTGGATTTAGTAGAACTTGGTATTCCTGGAGTTTGAGTCTCTTTAAAGGTGACTGAACTTATTGGGGGCACTTTGAAAATGGCATAAAACCCCCATTTCGGCCAGATTATGGCTCGAGTGCCGCAATTAACATGGGTCTTTAATGGACGCCTGACAATTAACCCCTGGATTAAAAATTTTTGTGCCACCTGTATCGCTGTGGATTTAGTAGAACTTGGTATTCCTGGAGTTTGAGTCTCTTTAAAGGTGACTGAACTTATTGGGGGCACTTTGAAAATGGCATAAAACCCCCATTTCGGCCAGATTATGGCTCGAGTGCCGCAATTAACATGGGTCTTTAATGGACGCCTGACAATTAACCCCTGGATTAAAAATTTTTGTGCCACCTGTATCGCTTTGGATTTAGTAGAACTTGGTATTCCTGGAGTTTGAGTCTCTTTAAAGGTGACTGAACTTATTGGGGGCACTTTGAAAATGGCATAAAACCCCCATTTCGGCCAGATTATGGCTCGAGTGCCGCAATTAACATGGGTCTTTAATGGACGCCTGACAATTAACCCCTGGATTAAAAATTTTTGTGCCACCTGTATCGCTTTGGATTTATTAGAACTTGGTATTCCTGGAGTTTGAGTCTCTTTAAAGGTGACTGAACTTATTGGGGGCACTTTGAAAATGGCATAAAACCCCAATTTCGGCCAGATTATGGCTCGAGTGCCGCAATTAACATGGGTCTTTAATGGACGCCTGACAATTAACCCCTGGATTAAAAATTTTTGTGCCACCTGTATCGCTTTGGATTTAGTAGAACTTGGTATTCCTGGAGTTTGAGTCTCTTTAAAGGTGACTGAACTTATTGGGGGCACTTTGAAAATGGCATAAAACCCCCATTTCGGCCAGATTATGGCTCGAGTGCCGCAATTAACATGGGTCTTTAATGGACGCCTGACAATTAACCCCTGGATTAAAAATTTTTGTGCCACCTGTATCGCTTTGGATTTATTAGAACTTGGTATTCCTGGAGTTTGAGTCTCTTTAAAGGTGACTGAACTTATTGGGGGCACTTTGAAAATGGCATAAAACCCCCATTTCGGCCAGATTATGGCTCGAGTGCCGCAATTAACATGGGTCTTTAATGGACGCCTGACAATTAACCCCTGGATTAAAAATTTTTGTGCCACCTGTATCGCTGTGGATTTAGTAGAACTTGGTATTCCTGGAGTTTGAGTCTCTTTAAAGGTGACTGAACTTATTGGGGGCACTTTGAAAATGGCATAAAACCCCCATTTCGGCCAGATTATGGCTCGAGTGCCGCAATTAACATGGGTCTTTAATGGACGCCTGACAATTAACCCCTGGATTAAAAATTTTTGTGCCACCTGTATCGCTGTGGATTTAGTAGAACTTGGTATTCCTGGAGTTTGAGTCTCTTTAAAGGTGACTGAACTTATTGGGGGCACTTTGAAAATGGCATAAAACCCCCATTTCGGCCAGATTATGGCTCGAGTGCCGCAATTAACATGGGTCTTTAATGGACGCCTGACAATTAACCCCTGGATTAAAAATTTTTGTGCCACCTGTATCGCTTTGGATTTATTAGAACTTGGTATTCCTGGAGTTTGAGTCTCTTTAAAGGTGACTGAACTTATTGGGGGCACTTTGAAAATGGCATAAAACCCCAATTTCGGCCAGATTATGGCTCGAGTGCCGCAATTAACATGGGTCTTTAATGGACGCCTGACAATTAACCCCTGGATTAAAAATTTTTGTGCCACCTGTATCGCTTTGGATTTAGTAGAACTTGGTATTCCTGGAGTTTGAGTCTCTTTAAAGGTGACTGAACTTATTGGGGGCACTTTGAAAATGGCATAAAACCCCCATTTCGGCCAGATTATGGCTCGAGTGCCGCAATTAACATGGGTCTTTAATGGACGCCTGACAATTAACCCCTGGATTAAAAATTTTTGTGCCACCTGTATCGCTTTGGATTTAGTAGAACTTGGTATTCCTGGAGTTTGAGTCTCTTTAAAGGTGACTGAACTTATTGGGGGCACTTTGAAAATGGCATAAAACCCCCATTTCGGCCAGATTATGGCTCGAGTGCCGCAATTAACATGGGTCTTTAATGGACGCCTGACAATTAACCCCTGGATTAAAAATTTTTGTGCCACCTGTATCGCTTTGGATTTAGTAGAACTTGGTATTCCTGGAGTTTGAGTCTCTTTAAAGGTGACTGAACTTATTGGGGGCACTTTGAAAATGGCATAAAACCCCCATTTCGGCCAGATTATGGCTCGAGTGCCGCAATTAACATGGGTCTTTAATGGACGCCTGACAATTAACCCCTGGATTAAAAATTTTTGTGCCACCTGTATCGCTGTGGATTTAGTAGAACTTGGTATTCCTGGAGTTTGAGTCTCTTTAAAGGTGACTGAACTTATTGGGGGCACTTTGAAAATGGCATAAAACCCCCATTTCGGCCAGATTATGGCTCGAGTGCCGCAATTAACATGGGTCTTTAATGGACGCCTGACAATTAACCCCTGGATTAAAAATTTTTGTGCCACCTGTATCGCTTTGGATTTAGTAGAACTTGGTATTCCTGGAGTTTGAGTCTCTTTAAAGGTGACTGAACTTATTGGGGGCACTTTGAAAATGGCATAAAACCCCCATTTCGGCCAGATTATGGCTCGAGTGCCGCAATTAACATGGGTCTTTAATGGACGCCTGACAATTAACCCCTGGATTAAAAATTTTTGTGCCACCTGTATCGCTGTGGATTTAGTAGAACTTGGTATTCCTGGAGTTTGAGTCTCTTTAAAGGTGACTGAACTTATTGGGGGCACTTTGAAAATGGCATAAAACCCCCATTTCGGCCAGATTATGGCTCGAGTGCCGCAATTAACATGGGTCTTTAATGGACGCCTGACAATTAACCCCTGGATTAAAAATTTTTGTGCCACCTGTATCGCTTTGGATTTAGTAGAACTTGGTATTCCTGGAGTTTGAGTCTCTTTAAAGGTGACTGAACTTATTGGGGGCACTTTGAAAATGGCATAAAACCCCCATTTCGGCCAGATTATGGCTCGAGTGCCGCAATTAACATGGGTCTTTAATGGACGCCTGACAATTAACCCCTGGATTAAAAATTTTTGTGCCACCTGTATCGCTGTGGATTTAGTAGAACTTGGTATTCCTGGAGTTTGAGTCTCTTTAAAGGTGACTGAACTTATTGGGGGCACTTTGAAAATGGCATAAAACCCCCATTTCGGCCAGATTATGGCTCGAGTGCCGCAATTAACATGGGTCTTTAATGGACGCCTGACAATTAACCCCTGGATTAAAAATTTTTGTGCCACCTGTATCGCTTTGGATTTAGTAGAACTTGGTATTCCTGGAGTTTGAGTCTCTTTAAAGGTGACTGAACTTATTGGGGGCACTTTGAAAATGGCATAAAACCCCCATTTCGGCCAGATTATGGCTCGAGTGCCGCAATTAACATGGGTCTTTAATGGACGCCTGACAATTAACCCCTGGATTAAAAATTTTTGTGCCACCTGTATCGCTTTGGATTTAGTAGAACTTGGTATTCCTGGAGTTTGAGTCTCTTTAAAGGTGACTGAACTTATTGGGGGCACTTTGAAAATGGCATAAAACCCCCATTTCGGCCAGATTATGGCTCGAGTGCCGCAATTAACATGGGTCTTTAATGGACGCCTGACAATTAACCCCTGGATTAAAAATTTTTGTGCCACCTGTATCGCTGTGGATTTAGTAGAACTTGGTATTCCTGGAGTTTGAGTCTCTTTAAAGGTGACTGAACTTATTGGGGGCACTTTGAAAATGGCATAAAACCCCCATTTCGGCCAGATTATGGCTCGAGTGCCGCAATTAACATGGGTCTTTAATGGACGCCTGACAATTAACCCCTGGATTAAAAATTTTTGTGCCACCTGTATCGCTGTGGAT
The DNA here is from genome assembly GCF_018143015.1 of Lytechinus variegatus. Classification (NCBI taxonomy): domain Eukaryota; kingdom Metazoa; phylum Echinodermata; class Echinoidea; order Temnopleuroida; family Toxopneustidae; genus Lytechinus; species Lytechinus variegatus. The sequence goes on from NC_054750.1 coordinate 14,952,461, forward strand.
TTAGTAGAACTTGGTATTCCTGGAGTTTGAGTCTCTTTAAAGGTGACTGAACTTATTGGGGGCACTTTGAAAATGGCATAAAACCCCCATTTCGGCCAGATTATGGCTCGAGTGCCGCAATTAACATGGGTCTTTAATGGACGCCTGACAATTAACCCCTGGATTAAAAATTTTTGTGCCACCTGTATCGCTGTGGATTTAGTAGAACTTGGTATTCCTGGAGTTTGAGTCTCTTTAAAGGTGACTGAACTTATTGGGGGCACTTTGAAAATGGCATAAAACCCCCATTTCGGCCAGATTATGGCTCGAGTGCCGCAATTAACATGGGTCTTTAATGGACGCCTGACAATTAACCCCTGGATTAAAAATTTTTGTGCCACCTGTATCGCTTTGGATTTAGTAGAACTTGGTATTCCTGGAGTTTGAGTCTCTTTAAAGGTGACTGAACTTATTGGGGGCACTTTGAAAATGGCATAAAACCCCCATTTCGGCCAGATTATGGCTCGAGTGCCGCAATTAACATGGGTCTTTAATGGACGCCTGACAATTAACCCCTGGATTAAAAATTTTTGTGCCACCTGTATCGCTGTGGATTTAGTAGAACTTGGTATTCCTGGAGTTTGAGTCTCTTTAAAGGTGACTGAACTTATTGGGGGCACTTTGAAAATGGCATAAAACCCCCATTTCGGCCAGATTATGGCTCGAGTGCCGCAATTAACATGGGTCTTTAATGGACGCCTGACAATTAACCCCTGGATTAAAAATTTTTGTGCCACCTGTATCGCTGTGGATTTAGTAGAACTTGGTATTCCTGGAGTTTGAGTCTCTTTAAAGGTGACTGAACTTATTGGGGGCACTTTGAAAATGGCATAAAACCCCCATTTCGGCCAGATTATGGCTCGAGTGCCGCAATTAACATGGGTCTTTAATGGACGCCTGACAATTAACCCCTGGATTAAAAATTTTTGTGCCACCTGTATCGCTGTGGATTTAGTAGAACTTGGTATTCCTGGAGTTTGAGTCTCTTTAAAGGTGACTGAACTTATTGGGGGCACTTTGAAAATGGCATAAAACCCCCATTTCGGCCAGATTATGGCTCGAGTGCCGCAATTAACATGGGTCTTTAATGGACGCCTGACAATTAACCCCTGGATTAAAAATTTTTGTGCCACCTGTATCGCTGTGGATTTAGTAGAACTTGGTATTCCTGGAGTTTGAGTCTCTTTAAAGGTGACTGAACTTATTGGGGGCACTTTGAAAATGGCATAAAACCCCCATTTCGGCCAGATTATGGCTCGAGTGCCGCAATTAACATGGGTCTTTAATGGACGCCTGACAATTAACCCCTGGATTAAAAATTTTTGTGCCACCTGTATCGCTTTGGATTTAGTAGAACTTGGTATTCCTGGAGTTTGAGTCTCTTTAAAGGTGACTGAACTTATTGGGGGCACTTTGAAAATGGCATAAAACCCCCATTTCGGCCAGATTATGGCTCGAGTGCCGCAATTAACATGGGTCTTTAATGGACGCCTGACAATTAACCCCTGGATTAAAAATTTTTGTGCCACCTGTATCGCTTTGGATTCAGTAGAACTTGGTATTCCTGGAGTTTGAGTCTCTTTAAAGGTGACTGAACTTATTGGGGGCACTTTGAAAATGGCATAAAACCCCCATTTCGGCCAGATTATGGCTCGAGTGCCGCAATTAACATGGGTCTTTAATGGACGCCTGACAATTAACCCCTGGATTAAAAATTTTTGTGCCACCTGTATCGCTTTGGATTTAGTAGAACTTGGTATTCCTGGAGTTTGAGTCTCTTTAAAGGTGACTGAACTTATTGGGGGCACTTTGAAAATGGCATAAAACCCCCATTTCGGCCAGATTATGGCTCGAGTGCCGCAATTAACATGGGTCTTTAATGGACGCCTGACAATTAACCCCTGGATTAAAAATTTTTGTGCCACCTGTATCGCTGTGGATTTAGTAGAACTTGGTATTCCTGGAGTTTGAGTCTCTTTAAAGGTGACTGAACTTATTGGGGGCACTTTGAAAATGGCATAAAACCCCCATTTCGGCCAGATTATGGCTCGAGTGCCGCAATTAACATGGGTCTTTAATGGACGCCTGACAATTAACCCCTGGATTAAAAATTTTTGTGCCACCTGTATCGCTTTGGATTTAGTAGAACTTGGTATTCCTGGAGTTTGAGTCTCTTTAAAGGTGACTGAACTTATTGGGGGCACTTTGAAAATGGCATAAAACCCCCATTTCGGCCAGATTATGGCTCGAGTGCCGCAATTAACATGGGTCTTTAATGGACGCCTGACAATTAACCCCTGGATTAAAAATTTTTGTGCCACCTGTATCGCTGTGGATTTAGTAGAACTTGGTATTCCTGGAGTTTGAGTCTCTTTAAAGGTGACTGAACTTATTGGGGGCACTTTGAAAATGGCATAAAACCCCCATTTCGGCCAGATTATGGCTCGAGTGCCGCAATTAACATGGGTCTTTAATGGACGCCTGACAATTAACCCCTGGATTAAAAATTTTTGTGCCACCTGTATCGCTGTGGATTTAGTAGAACTTGGTATTCCTGGAGTTTGAGTCTCTTTAAAGGTGACTGAACTTATTGGGGGCACTTTGAAAATGGCATAAAACCCCCATTTCGGCCAGATTATGGCTCGAGTGCCGCAATTAACATGGGTCTTTAATGGACGCCTGACAATTAACCCCTGGATTAAAAATTTTTGTGCCACCTGTATCGCTTTGGATTTAGTAGAACTTGGTATTCCTGGAGTTTGAGTCTCTTTAAAGGTGACTGAACTTATTGGGGGCACTTTGAAAATGGCATAAAACCCCCATTTCGGCCAGATTATGGCTCGAGTGCCGCAATTAACATGGGTCTTTAATGGACGCCTGACAATTAACCCCTGGATTAAAAATTTTTGTGCCACCTGTATCGCTTTGGATTTAGTAGAACTTGGTATTCCTGGAGTTTGAGTCTCTTTAAAGGTGACTGAACTTATTGGGGGCACTTTGAAAATGGCATAAAACCCCCATTTCGGCCAGATTATGGCTCGAGTGCCGCAATTAACATGGGTCTTTAATGGACGCCTGACAATTAACCCCTGGATTAAAAATTTTTGTGCCACCTGTATCGCTGTGGATTTAGTAGAACTTGGTATTCCTGGAGTTTGAGTCTCTTTAAAGGTGACTGAACTTATTGGGGGCACTTTGAAAATGGCATAAAACCCCCATTTCGGCCAGATTATGGCTCGAGTGCCGCAATTAACATGGGTCTTTAATGGACGCCTGACAATTAACCCCTGGATTAAAAATTTTTGTGCCACCTGTATCGCTGTGGATTTAGTAGAACTTGGTATTCCTGGAGTTTGAGTCTCTTTAAAGGTGACTGAACTTATTGGGGGCACTTTGAAAATGGCATAAAACCCCCATTTCGGCCAGATTATGGCTCGAGTGCCGCAATTAACATGGGTCTTTAATGGACGCCTGACAATTAACCCCTGGATTAAAAATTTTTGTGCCACCTGTATCGCTTTGGATTTAGTAGAACTTGGTATTCCTGGAGTTTGAGTCTCTTTAAAGGTGACTGAACTTATTGGGGGCACTTTGAAAATGGCATAAAACCCCCATTTCGGCCAGATTATGGCTCGAGTGCCGCAATTAACATGGGTCTTTAATGGACGCCTGACAATTAACCCCTGGATTAAAAATTTTTGTGCCACCTGTATCGCTGTGGATTTAGTAGAACTTGGTATTCCTGGAGTTTGAGTCTCTTTAAAGGTGACTGAACTTATTGGGGGCACTTTGAAAATGGCATAAAACCCCCATTTCGGCCAGATTATGGCTCGAGTGCCGCAATTAACATGGGTCTTTAATGGACGCCTGACAATTAACCCCTGGATTAAAAATTTTTGTGCCACCTGTATCGCTGTGGATTTAGTAGAACTTGGTATTCCTGGAGTTTGAGTCTCTTTAAAGGTGACTGAACTTATTGGGGGCACTTTGAAAATGGCATAAAACCCCCATTTCGGCCAGATTATGGCTCGAGTGCCGCAATTAACATGGGTCTTTAATGGACGCCTGACAATTAACCCCTGGATTAAAAATTTTTGTGCCACCTGTATCGCTTTGGATTTAGTAGAACTTGGTATTCCTGGAGTTTGAGTCTCTTTAAAGGTGACTGAACTTATTGGGGGCACTTTGAAAATGGCATAAAACCCCCATTTCGGCCAGATTATGGCTCGAGTGCCGCAATTAACATGGGTCTTTAATGGACGCCTGACAATTAACCCCTGGATTAAAAATTTTTGTGCCACCTGTATCGCTTTGGATTTAGTAGAACTTGGTATTCCTGGAGTTTGAGTCTCTTTAAAGGTGACTGAACTTATTGGGGGCACTTTGAAAATGGCATAAAACCCCCATTTCGGCCAGATTATGGCTCGAGTGCCGCAATTAACATGGGTCTTTAATGGACGCCTGACAATTAACCCCTGGATTAAAAATTTTTGTGCCACCTGTATCGCTTTGGATTTAGTAGAACTTGGTATTCCTGGAGTTTGAGTCTCTTTAAAGGTGACTGAACTTATTGGGGGCACTTTGAAAATGGCATAAAACCCCCATTTCGGCCAGATTATGGCTCGAGTGCCGCAATTAACATGGGTCTTTAATGGACGCCTGACAATTAACCCCTGGATTAAAAATTTTTGTGCCACCTGTATCGCTGTGGATTTAGTAGAACTTGGTATTCCTGGAGTTTGAGTCTCTTTAAAGGTGACTGAACTTATTGGGGGCACTTTGAAAATGGCATAAAACCCCCATTTCGGCCAGATTATGGCTCGAGTGCCGCAATTAACATGGGTCTTTAATGGACGCCTGACAATTAACCCCTGGATTAAAAATTTTTGTGCCACCTGTATCGCTGTGGATTTAGTAGAACTTGGTATTCCTGGAGTTTGAGTCTCTTTAAAGGTGACTGAACTTATTGGGGGCACTTTGAAAATGGCATAAAACCCCCATTTCGGCCAGATTATGGCTCGAGTGCCGCAATTAACATGGGTCTTTAATGGACGCCTGACAATTAACCCCTGGATTAAAAATTTTTGTGCCACCTGTATCGCTGTGGATTTAGTAGAACTTGGTATTCCTGGAGTTTGAGTCTCTTTAAAGGTGACTGAACTTATTGGGGGCACTTTGAAAATGGCATAAAACCCCCATTTCGGCCAGATTATGGCTCGAGTGCCGCAATTAACATGGGTCTTTAATGGACGCCTGACAATTAACCCCTGGATTAAAAATTTTTGTGCCACCTGTATCGCTTTGGATTTAGTAGAACTTGGTATTCCTGGAGTTTGAGTCTCTTTAAAGGTGACTGAACTTATTGGGGGCACTTTGAAAATGGCATAAAACCCCCATTTCGGCCAGATTATGGCTCGAGTGCCGCAATTAACATGGGTCTTTAATGGACGCCTGACAATTAACCCCTGGATTAAAAATTTTTGTGCCACCTGTATCGCTGTGGATTTAGTAGAACTTGGCATTCCTGGAGTTTGAGTCTCTTTAAAGGTGACTGAACTTATTGGGGGCACTTTGAAAATGGCATAAAACCCCCATTTCGGCCAGATTATGGCTCGAGTGCCGCAATTAACATGGGTCTTTAATGGACGCCTGACAATTAACCCCTGGATTAAAAATTTTTGTGCCACCTGTATCGCTTTGGATTTAGTAGAACTTGGTATTCCTGGAGTTTGAGTCTCTTTAAAGGTGACTGAACTTATTGGGGGCACTTTGAAAATGGCATAAAACCCCCATTTCGGCCAGATTATGGCTCGAGTGCCGCAATTAACATGGGTCTTTAACATGTTTAATGGACGCCTGACAATGGCGTCCATTAAAGACCCATGCAAATTGCGGCACTCGAGCCATAATCAAGCCGAAATGGGGGTTTTATGCCATTTTCAAAGTGCCCCCAATAAGTTCAGTCACCTTTAAAGAGGCTCAAACTCCAGGAATACCAAGTTCTACTAAATCCAAAGCGATACAGGTGGCACAAAAATTTTTAATCCAGGGGTTAATTGTCAGGCGTCCATTAAAGACCCATGCAAATTGCGGCACTCGAGCCATAATCAAGCCGAAATGGGGGTTTTATGCCATTTTCAAAGTGCCCCCAATAAGTTCAGTCACCTTTAAAGAGGCTCAAACTCCAGGAATACCAAGTTCTACTAAATCCAAAGCGATACAGGTGGCACAAAAATTTTTAATCCAGGGGTTAATTGTCAGGCGTCCATTAAAGACCCATGCAAATTGCGGCACTCGAGCCATAATCAAGCCGAAATGGGGGTTTTATGCCATTTTCAAAGTGCCCCCAATAAGTTCAGTCACCTTTAAAGAGACTCAAACTCCAGGAATACCAAGTTCTACTAAATCCAAAGCGATACAGGTGGCACAAAAATTTTTAATCCAGGGGTTAATTGTCAGGCGTCCATTAAAGACCCATGCAAATTGCGGCACTCGAGCCATAATCAAGCCGAAATGGGGGTTTTATGCCATTTTCAAAGTGCCCCCAATAAGTTCAGTCACCTTTAAAGAGGCTCAAACTCCAGGAATACCAAGTTCTACTAAATCCAAAGCGATACAGGTGGCACAAAAATTTTTAATCCAGGGGTTAATTGTCAGGCGTCCATTAAAGACCCATGCAAATTGCGGCACTCGAGCCATAATCAAGCCGAAATGGGGGTTTTATGCCATTTTCAAAGTGCCCCCAATAAGTTCAGTCACCTTTAAAGAGGCTCAAACTCCAGGAATACCAAGTTCTACTAAATCCAAAGCGATACAGGTGGCACAAAAATTTTTAATCCAGGGGTTAATTGTCAGGCGTCCATTAAAGACCCATGCAAATTGCGGCACTCGAGCCATAATCAAGCCGAAATGGGGGTTTTATGCCATTTTCAAAGTGCCCCCAATAAGTTCAGTCACCTTTAAAGAGGCTCAAACTCCAGGAATACCAAGTTCTACTAAATCCAAAGCGATACAGGTGGCACAAAAATTTTTAATCCAGGGGTTAATTGTCAGGCGTCCATTAAAGACCCATGCAAATTGCGGCACTCGAGCCATAATCAAGCCGAAATGGGGGTTTTATGCCATTTTCAAAGTGCCCCCAATAAGTTCAGTCACCTTTAAAGAGGCTCAAACTCCAGGAATACCAAGTTCTACTGAATCCAAAGCGATACAGGTGGCACAAAAATTTTTAATCCAGGGGTTAATTGTCAGGCGTCCATTAAAGACCCATGCAAATTGCGGCACTCGAGCCATAATCAAGCCGAAATGGGGTTTTATGCCATTTTCAAAGTGCCCCCAATAAGTTCAGTCACCTTTAAAGAGGCTCAAACTCCAGGAATACCAAGTTCTACTAAATCCAAAGCGATACAGGTGGCACAAAAATTTTTAATCTAGGGGTTAATTGTCAGGCGTCCATTAAAGACCCATGCAAATTGCGGCACTCGAGCCATAATCAAGCCGAAATGGGGGTTTTATGCCATTTTCAAAGTGCCCCCAATAAGTTCAGTCACCTTTAAAGAGGCTCAAACTCCAGGAATACCAAGTTCTACTAAATCCAAAGCGATACAGGTGGCACAAAAATTTTTAATCCAGGGGTTAATTGTCAGGCGTCCATTAAAGACCCATGCAAATTGCGGCACTCGAGCCATAATCAAGCCGAAATGGGGGTTTTATGCCATTTTCAAAGTGCCCCCAATAAGTTCAGTCACCTTTAAAGAGGCTCAAACTCCAGGAATACCAAGTTCTACTAAATCCAAAGCGATACAGGTGGCACAAAAATTTTTAATCCAGGGGTTAATTGTCAGGCGTCCATTAAAGACCCATGCAAATTGCGGCACTCGAGCCATAATCAAGCCGAAATGGGGGTTTTATGCCATTTTCAAAGTGCCCCCAATAAGTTCAGTCACCTTTAAAGAGACTCAAACTCCAGGAATACCAAGTTCTACTAAATCCAAAGCGATACAGGTGGCACAAAAATTTTTAATCCAGGGGTTAATTGTCAGGCGTCCATTAAAGACCCATGCAAATTGCGGCACTCGAGCCATAATCAAGCCGAAATGGGGGTTTTATGCCATTTTCAAAGTGCCCCCAATAAGTTCAGTCACCTTTAAAGAGGCTCAAACTCCAGGAATACCAAGTTCTACTAAATCCAAAGCGATACAGGTGGCACAAAAATTTTTAATCCAGGGGTTAATTGTCAGGCGTCCATTAAAGACCCATGCAAATTGCGGCACTCGAGCCATAATCAGGCCGAAATGGGGGTTTTATGCCATTTTCAAAGTGCCCCCAATAAGTTCAGTCACCTTTAAAGAGGCTCAAACTCCAGGAATACCAAGTTCTACTGAATCCAAAGCGATACAGGTGGCACAAAAATTTTTAATCCAGGGGTTAATTGTCAGGCGTCCATTAAAGACCCATGCAAATTGCGGCACTCGAGCCATGATCAAGCCGAAATGGGGGTTTTATGCCATTTTCAAAGTGCCCCCAATAACTTCAGTCACCTTTAAAGAGGCTCAAACTCCAGGAATACCAAGTTCTACTGAATCCAAAGCGATACAGGTGGCACAAAAATTTTTAATCCAGGGGTTAATTGTCAGGCGTCCATTAAAGACCCATGCAAATTGCGGCACTCGAGCCATAATCAAGCCGAAATGGGGGTTCATGCCATTTTCAAAGTGCCCCCAATAAGTTCAGTCACCTTTAAAGAGACTCAAACTCCAGGAATACCAAGTTCTAATAAATCCAAAGCGATACAGGTGGCACAAAAATTTTTAATCCAGGGGTTAATTGTCAGGCGTCCATTAAAGACCCATGCAAATTGCGGCACTCGAGCCATAATCAAGCCGAAATGGGGGTTTTATGCCATTTTCAAAGTGCCCCCAATAAGTTCAGTCACCTTTAAAGAGGCTCAAACTCCAGGAATACCAAGTTCTACTAAATCCACAGCGATACAGGTGGCACAAAAATTTTTAATCCAGGGGTTAATTGTCAGGCGTCCATTAAAGACCCATGGAAATTGCGGCACTCGAGCCATAATCAAGCCGAAATGGGGGTTTTATGCCATTTTCAAAGTGCCCCCAATAAGTTCAGTCACCTTTAAAGAGGCTCAAACTCCAGGAATACCAAGTTCTACTAAATCCAAAGCGATACAGGTGGCACAAAAATTTTTAATCCAGGGGTTAATTGTCAGGCGTCCATTAAAGACCCATGCAAATTGCGGCACTCGAGCCATAATCAAGCCGAAATGGGGGTTTTATGCCATTTTCAAAGTGCCCCCAATAAGTTCAGTCACCTTTAAAGAGGCTCAAACTCCAGGAATACCAAGTTCTACTAAATCCAAAGCGATACAGGTGGCACAAAAATTTTTAATCCAGGGGTTAATTGTCAGGCGTCCATTAAAGACCCATGCAAATTGCGGCACTCGAGCCATAATCAAGCCGAAATGGGGGTTTTATGCCATTTTCAAAGTGCCCCCAATAAGTTCAGTCACCTTTAAAGAGGCTCAAACTCCAGGAATACCAAGTTCTACTGAATCCAAAGCGATACAGGTGGCACAAAAATTTTTAATCCAGGGGTTAATTGTCAGGCGTCCATTAAAGACCCATGCAAATTGCGGCACTCGAGCCATAATCAAGCCGAAATGGGGGTTTTATGCCATTTTCAAAGTGCCCCCAATAAGTTCAGTCACCTTTAAAGAGGCTCAAACTCCAGGAATACCAAGTTCTACTAAATCCAAAGCGATACAGGTGGCACAAAAATTTTTAATCCAGGGGTTAATTGTCAGGCGTCCATTAAAGACCCATGCAAATTGCGGCACTCGAGCCATAATCAAGCCGAAATGGGGGATTTATGCCATTTTCAAAGTGCCCCCAATAAGTTCAGTCACCTTTAAAGAGACTCAAACTCCAGGAATACCAAGTTCTACTAAATCCAAAGCGATACAGGTGGCACAAAAATTTTTAATCCAGGGGTTAATTGTCAGGCGTCCATTAAAGACCCATGCAAATTGCGGCACTCGAGCCATAATCAAGCCGAAATGGGGGTTTTATGCCATTTTCAAAGTGCCCCCAATAAGTTCAGTCACCTTTAAAGAGGCTCAAACTCCAGGAATACCAAGTTCTACTAAATCCAAAGCGATACAGGTGGCACAAAAATTTTTAATCCAGGGGTTAATTGTCAGGCGTCCATTAAAGACCCATGCAAATTGCGGCACTCGAGCCATAATCAAGCCGAAATGGGGGTTTTATGCCATTTTCAAAGTGCCCCCAATAAGTTCAGTCACCTTTAAAGAGGCTCAAACTCCAGGAATACCAAGTTCTACTAAATCCAAAGCGATACAGGTGGCACAAAAATTTTTAATCCAGGGGTTAATTGTCAGGCGTCCATTAAAGACCCATGCAAATTGCGGCACTCGAGCCATGATCAAGCCGAAATGGGGGTTTTATGCCATTTTCAAAGTGCCCCCAATAAGTTCAGTCACCTTTAAAGAGGCTCAAACTCCAGGAATACCAAGTTCTACTAAATCCAAAGCGATACAGGTGGCACAAAAATTTTTAATCCAGGGGTTAATTGTCAGGCGTCCATTAAAGACCCATGCAAATTGCGGCACTCGAGCCATAATCAAGCCGAAATGGGGGTTTTATGCCATTTTCAAAGTGCCCCCAATAAGTTCAGTCACCTTTAAAGAGGCTCAAACTCCAGGAATACCAAGTTCTACTAAATCCAAAGCGATACAGGTGGCACAAAAATTTTTAATCCAGGGGTTAATTGTCAGGCGTCCATTAAAGACCCATGCAAATTGCGGCACTCGAGCCATAATCAAGCCGAAATGGGGGTTTTATGCCATTTTCAAAGTGCCCCCAATAAGTTCAGTCACCTTTAAAGAGGCTCAAACTCCAGGAATACCAAGTTCTACTGAATCCAAAGCGATACAGGTGGCACAAAAATTTTTAATCCAGGGGTTAATTGTCAGGCGTCCATTAAAGACCCATGCAAATTGCGGCACTCGAGCCATAATCAAGCCGAAATGGGGGTTTTATGCCATTTTCAAAGTGCCCCCAATAAGTTCAGTCACCTTTAAAGAGGCTCAAACTCCAGGAATACCAAGTTCTACTAAATCCAAAGCGATACAGGTGGCACAAAAATTTTTAATCCAGGGGTTAATTGTCAGGCGTCCATTAAAGACCCATGCAAATTGCGGCACTCGAGTCATAATCAAGCCGAAATGGGGGATTTATGCCATTTTCAAAGTGCCCCCAATAAGTTCAGTCACCTTTAAAGAGGCTCAAACTCCAGGAATACCAAGTTCTACTAAATCCAAAGCGATACAGGTGGCACAAAAATTTTTAATCCAGGGGTTAATTGTCAGGCGTCCATTAAAGACCCATGCAAATTGCGGCACTCGAGCCATAATCAAGCCGAAATGGGGGTTTTATGCCATTTTCAAAGTGCCCCCAATAAGTTCAGTCACCTTTAAAGAGGCTCAAACTCCAGGAATACCAAGTTCTACTAAATCCAAAGCGATACAGGTGGCACAAAAATTTTTAATCCAGGGGTTAATTGTCAGGCGTCCATTAAAGACCCATGCAAATTGCGGCACTCGAGCCATAATCAAGCCGAAATGGGGGTTTTATGCCATTTTCAAAGTGCCCCCAATAAGTTCAGTCACCTTTAAAGAGGCTCAAACTCCAGGAATACCAAGTTCTACTAAATCCAAAGCGATACAGGTGGCACAAAAATTTTTAATCCAGGGGTTAATTGTCAGGCGTCCATTAAAGACCCATGCAAATTGCGGCACTCGAGCCATAATCAAGCCGAAATGGGGGTTTTATGCCATTTTCAAAGTGCCCCCAATAAGTTCAGTCACCTTTAAAGAGACTCAAACTCCAGGAATACCAAGTTCTACTAAATCCAAAGCGATACAGGTGGCACAAAAATTTTTAATCCAGGGGTTAATTGTCAGGCGTCCATTAAAGACCCATGCAAATTGCGGCACTCGAGCCATAATCAAGCCGAAATGGGGGTTTTATGCCATTTTCAAAGTGCCCCCAATAAGTTCAGTCACCTTTAAAGAGGCTCAAACTCCAGGAATACCAAGTTCTACTAAATCCAAAGCGATACAGGTGGCACAAAAATTTTTAATCCAGGGGTTAATTGTCAGGCGTCCATTAAAGACCCATGCAAATTGCGGCACTCGAGCCATAATCAAGCCGAAATGGGGGTTTTATGCCATTTTCAAAGTGCCCCCAATAAGTTCAGTCACCTTTAAAGAGGCTCAAACTCCAGGAATACCAAGTTCTACTGAATCCAAAGCGATACAGGTGGCACAAAAATTTTTAATCCAGGGGTTAATTGTCAGGCGTCCATTAAAGACCCATGCAAATTGCGGCACTCGAGCCATAATCAAGCCGAAATGGGGGTTTTATGCCATTTTCAAAGTGCCCCCAATAACTTCAGTCACCTTTAAAGAGGCTCAAACTCCAGGAATACCAAGTTCTACTGAATCCAAAGCGATACAGGTGGCACAAAAATTTTTAATCCAGGGGTTAATTGTCAGGCGTCCATTAAAGACCCATGCAAATTGCGGCACTCGAGCCATAATCAAGCCGAAATGGGGGTTTCATGCCATTTTCAAAGTGCCCCCAATAAGTTCAGTCACCTTTAAAGAGGCTCAAACTCCAGGAATACCAAGTTCTACTAAATCCAAAGCGATACAGGTGGCACAAAAATTTTTAATCCAGGGGTTAATTGTCAGGCGTCCATTAAAGACCCATGCAAATTGCGGCACTCGAGCCATGATCAAGCCGAAATGGGGGTTTTATGCCATTTTCAAAGTGCCCCCAATAAGTTCAGTCACCTTTAAAGAGGCTTAAACTCCAGGAATACCAAGTTCTACTAAATCCAAAGCGATACAGGTGGCACAAAAATTTTTAATCCAGGGGTTAATTGTCAGGCGTCCATTAAAGACCCATGCAAATTGCGGCACTCGAGCCATAATCAAGCCGAAATGGGGGTTTTATGCCATTTTCAAAGTGCGCCCAATAAGTTCAGTCACCTTTAAAGAGGCTCAAACTCCAGGAATACCAAGTTCTACTAAATCCAAAGCGATACAGGTGGCACAAAAATTTTTAATCCAGGGGTTAATTGTCAGGCGTCCATTAAAGACCCATGCAAATTGCGGCACTCGAGCCATAATCAAGCCGAAATGGGGGTTTTATGCCATTTTCAAAGTGCCCCCAATAAGTTCAGTCACCTTTAAAGAGGCTCAAACTCCAGGAATACCAAGTTCTACTAAATCCAAAGCGATACAGGTGGCACAAAAATTTTTAATCCAGGGGTTAATTGTCAGGCGTCCATTAAAGACCCATGCAAATTGCGGCACTCGAGCCATAATCAAGCCGAAATGGGGGTTTTATGCCATTTTCAAAGTGCCCCCAATAAGTTCAGTCACCTTTAAAGAGGCTCAAACTCCAGGAATACCAAGTTCTACTGAATCCAAAGCGATACAGGTGGCACAAAAATTTTTAATCCAGGGGTTAATTGTCAGGCGTCCATTAAAGACCCATGCAAATTGCGGCACTCGAGCCATAATCAAGCCGAAATGGGGGTTTTATGCCATTTTCAAAGTGCCCCCAATAAGTTCAGTCACCTTTAAAGAGGCTCAAACTCCAGGAATACCAAGTTCTACTAAATCCAAAGCGATACAGGTGGCACAAAAATTTTTAATCCAGGGGTTAATTGTCAGGCGTCCATTAAAGACCCATGCAAATTGCGGCACTCGAGCCATGATCAAGCCGAAATGGGGGATTTATGCCATTTTCAAAGTGCCCCCAATAAGTTCAGTCACCTTTAAAGAGGCTCAAACTCCAGGAATACCAAGTTCTACTAAATCCAAAGCGATACAGGTGGCACAAAAATTTTTAATCCAGGGGTTAATTGTCAGGCGTCCATTAAAGACCCATGCAAATTGCGGCACTCGAGCCATAATCAAGCCGAAATGGGGGTTTTATGCCATTTTCAAAGTGCCCCCAATAAGTTCAGTCACCTTTAAAGAGGCTCAAACTCCAGGAATACCAAGTTCTACTAAATCCAAAGCGATACAGGTGGCACAAAAATTTTTAATCCAGGGGTTAATTGTCAGGCGTCCATTAAAGACCCATGCAAATTGCGGCACTCGAGCCATAATCAAGCCGAAATGGGGGTTTTATGCCATTTTCAAAGTGCCCCCAATAAGTTCAGTCACCTTTAAAGAGGCTCAAACTCCAGGAATACCAAGTTCTACTAAATCCAAAGCGATACAGGTGGCACAAAAATTTTTAATCCAGGGGTTAATTGTCAGGCGTCCATTAAAGACCCATGCAAATTGCGGCACTCGAGCCATGATCAAGCCGAAATGGGGGTTTTATGCCATTTTCAAAGTGCCCCCAATAAGTTCAGTCACCTTTAAAGAGGCTCAAACTCCAGGAATACCAAGTTCTACTAAATCCAAAGCGATACAGGTGGCACAAAAATTTTTAATCCAGGGGTTAATTGTCAGGCGTCCATTAAAGACCCATGCAAATTGCGGCACTCGAGCCATAATCAAGCCGAAATGGGGGTTTTATGCCATTTTCAAAGTGCCCCCAATAAGTTCAGTCACCTTTAAAGAGGCTCAAACTCCAGGAATACCAAGTTCTACTAAATCCAAAGCGATACAGGTGGCACAAAAATTTTTAATCCAGGGGTTAATTGTCAGGCGTCCATTAAAGACCCATGCAAATTGCGGCACTCGAGCCATGATCAAGCCGAAATGGGGGTCTTATGCCATTTTCAAAGTGCCCCCAATAAGTTCAGTCACCTTTAAAGAGGCTCAAACTCCAGGAATACCAAGTTCTACTGAATCCAAAGCGATACAGGTGGCACAAAAATTTTTAATCCAGGGGTTAATTGTCAGGCGTCCATTAAAGACCCATGCAAATTGCGGCACTCGAGCCATAATCAGGTAGAAATGGGGGTCTTATGCCATTTTCAAAGTGCCCCCAATAAGTTCAGTCACCTTTAAAGAGGCTCAAACTCCAGGAATACCAAGTTCTACTGAATCCAAAGCGATACAGGTGGCACAAAAATTTTTAATCCAGGGGTTAATTGTCAGGCGTCCATTAAAGACCC
Organism: Lytechinus variegatus; assembly: GCF_018143015.1. NCBI lineage: Eukaryota > Metazoa > Echinodermata > Echinoidea > Temnopleuroida > Toxopneustidae > Lytechinus > Lytechinus variegatus. The sequence continues at coordinate 14,967,686 of NC_054750.1, forward strand.
ATGCAAATTGCGGCACTCGAGCCATAATCAGGCCGAAATGGGGGATTTATGCCATTTTCAAAGTGCCCCCAATAAGTTCAGTCACCTTTAAAGAGGCTCAAACTCCAGGAATACCAAGTTCCACTAAATCCAAAGCGATACAGGTGGCACAAAAATTTTTAATCCAGGGGTTAATTGTCAGGCGTCCATTAAAGACCCATGCAAATTGCGGCACTCGAGCCATAATCAGGCCGAAATGGGGGTTTTATGCCATTTTCAAAGTGCCCCCAATAAGTTCAGTCACCTTTAAAGAGGCTCAAACTCCAGGAATACCAAGTTCTACTAAATCCAAAGCGATACAGGTGGCACAAAAATTTTTAATCCAGGGGTTAATTGTCAGGCGTCCATTAAAGACCCATGCAAATTGCGGCACTCGAGCCATAATCAAGCCGAAATGGGGGTTTTATGCCATTTTCAAAGTGCCCCCAATAAGTTCAGTCACCTTTAAAGAGGCTCAAACTCCAGGAATACCAAGTTCTATTAAATCCAAAGCGATACAGGTGGCACAAAAATTTTTAATCCAGGGGTTAATTGTCAGGCGTCCATTAAAGACCCATGCAAATTGCGGCACTCGAGCCATAATCAAGCCGAAATGGGGGTTTTATGCCATTTTCAAAGTGCCCCCAATAAGTTCAGTCACCTTTAAAGAGGCTCAAACTCCAGGAATACCAAGTTCTACTAAATCCAAAGCGATACAGGTGGCACAAAAATTTTTAATCCAGGGGTTAATTGTCAGGCGTCCATTAAAGACCCATGCAAATTGCGGCACTCGAGCCATAATCAAGCCGAAATGGGGGTTTTATGCCATTTTCAAAGTGCCCCCAATAAGTTCAGTCACCTTTAAAGAGGCTCAAACTCCAGGAATACCAAGTTCTACTAAATCCAAAGCGATACAGGTGGCACAAAAATTTTTAATCCAGGGGTTAATTGTCAGGCGTCCATTAAAGACCCATGCAAATTGCGGCACTCGAGCCATAATCAAGCCGAAATGGGGGTTTTATGCCATTTTCAAAGTGCCCCCAATAAGTTCAGTCACCTTTAAAGAGACTCAAACTCCAGGAATACCAAGTTCTACTAAATCCAAAGCGATACAGGTGGCACAAAAATTTTTAATCCAGGGGTTAATTGTCAGGCGTCCATTAAAGACCCATGCAAATTGCGGCACTCGAGCCATAATCAAGCCGAAATGGGGGTTTTATGCCATTTTCAAAGTGCCCCCAATAAGTTCAGTCACCTTTAAAGAGGCTCAAACTCCAGGAATACCAAGTTCTACTAAATCCAAAGCGATACAGGTGGCACAAAAATTTTTAATCCAGGGGTTAATTGTCAGGCGTCCATTAAAGACCCATGCAAATTGCGGCACTCGAGCCATAATCAAGCCGAAATGGGGGTTTTATGCCATTTTCAAAGTGCCCCCAATAAGTTCAGTCACCTTTAAAGAGACTCAAACTCCAGGAATACCAAGTTCTACTGAATCCAAAGCGATACAGGTGGCACAAAAATTTTTAATCCAGGGGTTAATTGTCAGGCGTCCATTAAAGACCCATGCAAATTGCGGCACTCGAGCCATAATCAGGCCGAAATGGGGGTTTTATGCCATTTTCAAAGTGCCCCCAATAAGTTCAGTCACCTTTAAAGAGGCTCAAACTCCAGGAATACCAAGTTCTACTGAATCCAAAGCGATACAGGTGGCACAAAAATTTTTAATCCAGGGGTTAATTGTCAGGCGTCCATTAAAGACCCATGCAAATTGCGGCACTCGAGCCATAATCAAGCCGAAATGGGGGTTTTATGCCATTTTCAAAGTGCCCCCAATAAGTTCAGTCACCTTTAAAGAGGCTCAAACTCCAGGAATACCAAGTTCTACTAAATCCAAAGCGATACAGGTGGCACAAAAATTTTTAATCCAGGGGTTAATTGTCAGGCGTCCATTAAAGACCCATGCAAATTGCGGCACTCGAGCCATAATCAAGCCGAAATGGGGGTTTTATGCCATTTTCAAAGTGCCCCCAATAAGTTCAGTCACCTTTAAAGAGGCTCAAACTCCAGGAATACCAAGTTCTACTAAATCCAAAGCGATACAGGTGGCACAAAAATTTTTAATCCAGGGGTTAATTGTCAGGCGTCCATTAAAGACCCATGCAAATTGCGGCACTCGAGCCATAATCAAGCCGAAATGGGGGTTTTATGCCATTTTCAAAGTGCCCCCAATAAGTTCAGTCACCTTTAAAGAGGCTCAAACTCCAGGAATACCAAGTTCTACTAAATCCAAAGCGATACAGGTGGCACAAAAATTTTTAATCCAGGGGTTAATTGTCAGGCGTCCATTAAAGACCCATGCAAATTGCGGCACTCGAGCCATAATCAAGCCGAAATGGGGGTTTTATGCCATTTTCAAAGTGCCCCCAATAAGTTCAGTCACCTTTAAAGAGGCTCAAACTCCAGGAATACCAAGTTCTACTAAATCCAAAGCGATACAGGTGGCACAAAAATTTTTAATCCAGGGGTTAATTGTCAGGCGTCCATTAAAGACCCATGCAAATTGCGGCACTCGAGCCATAATCAAGCCGAAATGGGGGTTTTATGCCATTTTCAAAGTGCCCCCAATAAGTTCAGTCACCTTTAAAGAGGCTCAAACTCCAGGAATACCAAGTTCTACTAAATCCAAAGCGATACAGGTGGCACAAAAATTTTTAATCCAGGGGTTAATTGTCAGGCGTCCATTACTGTCTTATCCAGTGTTTATTTTTCCAACCATTACGTCATTTTAGGTACGGGTCTAAAGGGGATTCCCGAAATTCCTGGATCCCATTAGACGCGTGCTTCCTAAATATGAGGACCCTACGTAGACGGCGGTATTCCACAATGGAGCCACTACGGAAATTAAAATACAAGGAGCAAAATACCACAATCGTGTAAAAAAGTTTAAAAAAGGTATTTGAGTGGAAACGTGAAATACCATCATAAAAAGGCAGGAGCATGTTTGGATTTTTTCACCCATAAAATTATTTTCCCCGATCTGCCCCTCAAATTTGATTTTGGTTTGCTTTTTGGAAGGTGTTTTCTTAGTAGCGTTATGAGCCAAAATTTTTGTGGGGGTTCAACATGGAATATTGCCTAAATTTGATAAAAAGTTGTGAGCGGGCGCAGCGAGATTTTGACATTCCAATCACAAAATCAACGTTTGTGTGACTTTGAAGTAACATTTGAAAAATTATAGGCCTATATTTTTTTACTTATTCCTTTTCTTTTCTCCCCATTTACTTGGGGGGGGGGGCAAAACGCCGATGTCATAAGAGTAATTTCTTAGCTTTGTTCTTAAAAAACAACTTGAAAAAACATGTAATAATATCATAGCCCTATTTAAAAAGTGAGAGCACGAAGCACGAGCTGATTTATTTTGTGACCTTCATGATTGTTGTTCTCAAAATTGAATATAATAATTGGGCAATGTTTGCGAACCTGAAGAACATGCGTATGTACAAAGATAATTACTGTGAGCGCGAAGCGCAAGCAGGCATTATTTTAATATGGGTTCTGGCTTGATCGAAAAATAACCTGTGAAGGACGATTTGCACTTAGTCATAAGACGATACATCTTTCAACTTGTAGTTCAATTTTTTTGACATTGTGACTTAAAAGATTGACATTCTAAGCAATTTTAGAAATAAACGGTAAATTAGGTAAAAAAACAAAAAATACAATTATTGATGCGAGCGCGAAAAATTTGTGATTTAAGATCTAAAAATGGGACGCTTTCTTCATGTTTGTTAAATCATAAAAAGGGATGTTCAAACATTAATGCGAGCGCCAACGGCATATTATTTTAGCACGTTTTGAATAATAATGAAGCTGCGTAACTCAAATCACAAGACATTAGTGTGCGCGTGTTTTAGAGTTAGAAAGCATCTGGTAATTCTGCATACATTTTATTTTTTCCCCATAAAAATAAATATTGTAAGCCCAAAGTGCGAGCGGAAAATATTTGATATTCCGGTATGAAAAGGGTGAATTTAAGCACTATTTAAAGCACTGTATAGGGAAATTGCAAATAGTTAAAATGTATGTGGATAGAGCCCTTAATCATTGTTAATGGAGCAAGTGCGGAACGCGAGCTGATATCTCTATATTTATTTAAACCTAGGATCTGGACGGTCTAGCCGTAAGGACATTATTTTGGTCATCATTATGAAAATGATGACTATCTTCCTTTTCCCTTTCTAAGCGCGAAGCGTCGATATTCCTTTCTGAAGAGGGGACAATTTAGTTATTAGACATTCATGTACATTTTATGAATGAAAATGTAATAAGCCTTATGATTGAGTGAAATTTGTTGATAGTTATTATGAGGCAAGTCAACTGGATGCTTTAAGCACTTTTGAAATTATGAATAGATTCATGAGTTGATATATTTCTAACTATTAACGCGAGCGCAAGTCGCGAGATGATTTTCTTTTGATAAACGTAATAAAAGTGATTTTAAGAAGTTTGTTACAGAATTGATATAAAGAATATTTTGAAATAAACTAAGACAATTATGTAGGCCTACTTGGCAAATCAAATAATACCAGGACACAGCACAAAAAGTTGCAAATGAAATTCACATCATATTAAAAGGACATTTTACAGAGCACTCTTGACAAAAATCAATTGTAAATTAAACAAATTAATAAAAGCTCGATGTCCAAGATGAAACATGTTTCGTATATTGATTTCAAAACTAGATAAAGCAATATTATATCAGCCTATTTAGCAAGATATGTATCTCAACGAACAGACCATGCGAGCGCGAGTGAAACTTGTTTACATTAAACTTTGAATCAGTTTCCAAGTCTTCCCTTACCTTATCTTATTCCACTGGCGTAAATCTGTGTTGATGGGTGGGGGGGGATGACTGAAATATTTTGGCATTTTTTGCAATCATGTATTTAGATATGCAAGGAATTGTCATTAATATGTCCACAGTGGTGTACCGTGGGTCACGGCATTGTGGGGGCACCAGCAAAATATTTGATTCACTGAGTGAGCGCGCGAAGGGCGCTCATTTGACAGTTATACTGACCTAATTGAGAAATTTTAAGGACAATGTCATTAAACGGATATGTATCTCACTGATCAAATAATGCGAGCGCGAAGCGCGAGCTGAATTTTTTATATTCACACCTAAAAAGGGACATTATAATCAAATTTGGTCATCACGATAGGTACCTGTCTTGTTAAATAAAGCGAGCGCGAAGCGTGAGCTGAAATTTTCGCATATTTTGACCCCAAACAGCGAGATTTTAAGGAATATATTTTAGAAATCCATTAAGAGTATGCATATCTCACCATAGTCATCTAATGCGAGTGCCAAGCGCTTGCTGATTTTATTAGAATTACATCTGAACACATGACACACTTTTTGTAGTCATTGCAATCATGATTATCATACGCATCTCACTAATCAGATACTTGCGAGCGCGAAGCGCGAGCTGAAAATTTAGACAATTTTTGATATTCAGATCAGAAGAAGGGACATTTTAAGGACTGATTTTAGAAATTCATGAAGAGCAGACATATCTCACCAATCCACTAATGCGAACGTAATCAGGGACAGGAAATGTTTCATATGTACGAAGATCTTAATATGGGGCAATCACTTTTTGAGTCATGTAAAAGAAGCATATGTCACTACATAAAACAATGATAACTCAAGTGCTAGGAAATATATTGGTTTATATTGACTTGAAAACGGGATGTTTTAGTACTTCAGGATTATATATCTCGTTAAACAGACAATGCGAGCACCAGGAACAATGGAGACGTAATGTAATGTAACATCACATAATATATTATAATGTAATATTACATTATAAATAATAATATTTTTTTTCTTTCCCACTAAGTTTCTCTTCCTTTCTCCCTCTTTTCTCATTTCCCCCCTTTTTTGGGGGGTCAGCCAGAGGGGGGGGGGGTATGTGCCCCCGTAGTTACGCCACTGTATGTAAATATGGCAAAAATACCTCCAATATTATTATTTTTCTTATCCCATGATGGTTCAATGGTTTTATTAGAGATTACATTAACAAAAATTGACTTTCCGTCTTAATCCCTTCCCAAAGACCCCAACATTGATGAAACGGAAGAAACGAGGGCTTCTCTTCAATGTTATAATAAGGGCATAAGTATTTCGTTTGGAAATGGTGAACTGGCTCTTTATTTGCATTTTATGATTCAATAATATTGTTTTATTTGTTAAGCGGTATTTTAGGAAGGATTTTTACCAATAAAGCAACAATCTCTTGTGATTTTTTTTTCATTTTCTTTCGTAAAAAGTGGGGGATGTTTGTACAAGCCACCCCCCCTCCTCGAAAAGTGGGGGGGGGGGGGGTATATCCCCCATCCCCCGGGATTTACGCCAGTGTCTTGTTCACTCGTCTCCTTCTCTTTTCTCCTTCTTTCTTCCCTCCTTTCTTTCCCCTTCTTTTCTTTTTTCCTTTCTTTTCCTGTTTTTTTTTTCGGGGGGGGGGGGGGGCCTCGGGTTTCCTCGCCCCTTAGATCCGCCTATGAAAATTGTGCAACTATACCGGACAATTAAAGTTATGAGGTCACGTTACTTTATTATTGCTTATTAGTTTTATTGCAATTACAATCACAAGCATAATCACAATTTTAAAATGTCTTTGGTAAAATTAATGGACTGAAATCAGGTAGCAAAAATGGATTAGAATGGGTGGTAATTGGGCCTTCCATTATTCATATCATTTTCCTGGGTAGGTCCAATTAATTCGTATTACATACATATTTCAATAGCACATCATATTCAATACATTTTTTAAACTTCTCTTATCTACCAAATAACAGTAAAAGAAAATCCTGCTTATCCGCATTTACATATTAATATTATAAGGGTTGAAATTTCAACACATTTCCCCCATTAACGGCACATTTTTTTTTTAATGCTACCAGCCTCAGTACTAAAATTAATAATCTAACTACGATGCTTTCATTCGAGTATGCAAAGATGAAACTACTTTTTGGTAATTCTCTAAACAAATCAATCTTAAATCATGAAGAGTTCCCAAAAGTTCGGGCATCCACTTATTGCTTCTTCTTTCACGGCAAAATGTTTCTTCTTCCTGCCGGTATTTCGCCAACAAGCCATGTTCGGTTGAATGTTTGAATCTGTAATAAAAGAAAAAAAAGTAGCAACTAACAATATTGATATTATAAGGGTTAAGAGACAACTTCAATTGAAAATAGAAATAATGGTCTGCGAAAGAGAGACTACACGTGATTAGAACGGGAAATCGCCGTGTGTTCACATCGGCGGAAATTGGACAATCTGTGATATCGCGATATCAAAGTGTCTGCTGAGTATGTCCGCTCGCTTCAGGTTAGCATCATATGAATGAATTTGGTGCTGTGACTGGCCGAACGGGTTGATTGCTCGCACTGCTGTGACTGGGAAGTGTGATGTGTGTAAAAATGAGTGTGTGAACTGTGCGGTGGGCCAGGTTAACTAAACAAATTACATTCAAGCAACAACAACAAAATTGAAGCAGATAAACTCTTGACTGATTTCCCTTCTGGCCTGGGACTTGGAAAAAAAAGGGAAAAAGGATTAACAATAACAGTCCTCAGTCCTGAAACTGGTGTCATAATGGCAGATGATAATGAATTGATGAGTGCATCAGAAATTATCGAAGGTGAGACTGAACATGCTGAAGTTTATAAAGTTGTAAAAGTTGGAAACATTCAAAATTAAATAGACCCTCATCTAGTCTAGCAGTTTGAAGAATGATGGAAATGAGTGATGGGCATTATACGGTTGCCTAATTTTCCGTTACATAGTCGTAGATCAGATTTTTGCATCGTGAACTTCAATATAATTTTTCTCATAGGCCTACAAGTGATTTAAGTTGTAGATGGCAAGAAGATCTAAAAAATGAACTGTAGTAGATAATAAACATGAATTCAAATTTATTTATATTCTCATGAGCAAGAGTGTAAAAATTAGTAAAATTTAAACAAAATATATCAATGGTATTATTTCTAAAACAGAGCAGCCTGTGATTTTCAGATTGGAAAAAAAATGATCGTGCACCATGTCAGCACACCATTCACTCGAAACACGATTCTGGGATTTGATGAGAAGGGCTAAACCTTGAGGCCATGACATAAAATTCCTTAATTCCATATTATTTTTTCACCATTTAATTTTGACTCAGATTTTTTTTAAATGAACATCTGTCTATGTAGGCCTTCATGTACAGATCTAAATGTATTGCATTTATTTGCATTGTTTTAAACAGAAAATTGATAGAATAATGCCGTATGTACATTGTATGGTACATGTACGTTCCCCCAAGTCTGCACAGTCCCCCTTGTCTGCACACACAGGTATCTGTGCACTTCTACTAGTAAAAGAAGATACGCAATAAACACCGACATTACTCAGGCAATACATAGATATCGATTGATAAATCTGACTCAAAATGGTGGGAAAACAATGAATTTAGGGCATTTCATGTGATGACCTAAAAATGCAGCCTTTCTCCTCAAAATCCCAGAATCGTGTGCAAGGTGAATGGGTTGCGCAGACATGGGGTACCATTTTTTTTATTCAATCTGAAAATGACTGACCATGGTTTTTTCCAAGAAATTCCTATATTTCTTTCAAATTTTTACGAGATGTTTGTTCCACTTATAATATTAACTGAAAGATTTTGTGAAATGAATAAAAATTTGTTTTAAATCTTAACTCGAATCGTTAGATGTGCAGACGTGGGAACCACCATCATAAAAAAAACTGCCATAGTTTAGCCATTTACTATAGTCAAAGATATTGAAAATGAGTTGTTTCAAATTTAATTGAATAAAAATCTTCATTGGGATGGGGTACATGTGTGTTGTTCAGACATCAATAACAAAATAAAGCAGACTCTAATCTGGTTTTCTTAACATGTATGAATTGATATGTTTCACACATGAATTTGTGTGACCTTTCACTTGTGTATTCGTTGATAAATAATGATATTAGTAAATTACCAGTCATCATCTGTTCTTTTTCAGGTCGTCTCTACTTTGCAACATTAAGGAACAAACCAAGGAGTACAACAAACACACACTATTTCTGTATTGATGATGAATTGCAATATGAAAAGTAAGTTTGTTTTTTTTCCTTTAAAATGTAATCAAAGTTTAATGTAATATGAAATTATTTTAGTTTAAATACTTTAAGCTGGCAATGTGACTAATATAATGAGTGCAGGAAGTCCACTAAGGCTTCTCCCCCAAAATATCAATCTGAAAAATACTGTATTTTACATGAACCTGCATAAAAAAAATATGCTTTAAGAAAAGAATGGGAACAAATATGACAAGCAAGAACTTTAGTTCATAGCTTGAACTTGCATTGAAGCTTGAACCTGCTCTTGGTCAGAGCACAGTATTGCTGTATGATTGCATTCTTGATAAAATACCATTCCACATTAAGTACTCGCATTAAATCAATTACAATTCCTAATTTCATTAAGAAGTTGGGAACTCTCATCTTTAAATATGAATTCATCAACTGAGAGACTACCAATGACAACTCCTTAAGTACATGTAATGTATGTCCAAGTCAATACAGGCTTTATAATTCTTAGTCTGGCATACTGTATGAAATTGAGGAGAAAAAAAATTAGCAACCTGTCCAAATTTTCAGCCTTCATAAACTTCAACAGGATACCCCAACCCCAGTGTACTCTAGCAATGGGAAGTAGCTAATTTAGGGTCAGCTCTCTTGGGTAAATTGTAGGTCCTATTCACTTTCTTTCAACACTGCCCACATTTCTTCCTCTCTTTTTTTTTCTCCTCTTGTCATTTGGTCTGTTCTATCCTTCAAGTAGCCTATATTCTTTCTTTCATTCAGCTCTTTTCTCTCTCTCTTACTCTCAAAATTTGTTTCAATTTCCTCTGTTTATTTTATTTGTTTTTCCTGCATTGTAGTTCTCTTTTTTTTTTATTACACAACTGTAATGTAGCCATTTAAAAGTGTTTGCCCCATATTGATCCATGTTTTCTTTTCACCCAATTTCATTTTCTCTGTATATTTGCCATGTACCATATGACCATGTACTGTGAGGCCTACATCGATCATGATTGCTGTAGCACATGATATGTAAAGTTATGGATAAATTTCTTTTGTCAAAACAAAGCAAACTTTATTTAGGGTAGTATTTTGTCACCTGTCTTCACAATTAAATCTTCAAGTCATGGCAGAACTTGAACACTTCAAATGTTTACATTTTCTGGTAGGATTTTAAACTTTTAGCACCATTGTATTTATCTGTGTAGATCCATTCTTCCCTGTTACTATTTTTCACTCCTTCAATACCCCCAAACAAGCCTATCATCTAGCTTACATAGTAATTAGTATGTACAGTATCTGGGCCCGATATGTACTTCATTGGGGGACAAAATCAATCCAAAATTATACAATTGTTTGTACAATTGATTACTGCACAGTATGTACAGTACTGTACTGTATATCTATCAAATTTTGTGCAAAAGTTACAATCGAATGCAGCTCTGGGCTCTATACTAGCAAGGCATAACGTTTGAGATATATCCCAAGGTCACATTGCATGTAATGTGTAAAGTTATTCAGAGTGCAGATCTGAATTGCAAACCAAAACTTCTGTTTGGCAAAGTTATTTGTCAAGATCTTGTTATTAGGTCACTAGATGCATTGTTAAGACAAACATTGGTTTCTCTATTTGCTTGCTTTCCTGCCAAGTATTTGCAAAGCTGTTCTCCTTTTCTTGAGGAACTTTTCATTATCTGTGACTTGACAGTATATGTTGGCAAAACATTAGCCTACTAGGCTACTACATGTATTTGACTTTGGGTTACTCTAATCTGATACATTGGCGTTTAAAGTTCCATTTACAAAAAGTAAAAGAAGTACACATCTAGCCATCTTTGTATCTTATGGATTACAGGGCTCGAATTAATCCAAGGCCATCCAAGGCCATGGCCTTAGATGCCCTCAGAAATGGCCTTGATGCCCTTTCAAATATTTGTAGACTTAAGGCCAAAATAACTGCCCTTTTTTGCTGTGGCCTTGGTGCCCTGCGGTAATCCAGTGCATGTGCCCCATTGAAAAGTGCATTTATTATTGATGCCCTTTTTTTGGTGGCCTTGGATGTCCCATAAGTGAAAACTGCCTGCCCTTTCCCTTAAGTGCCCTTTTAAAAAATGGCCTTGCCCCTTTAAATTCTTAATTCGAGCCCTGGATTATATTGTAATAGAACTACAAATTTAAAAGACCAAAGTAACTTGTAAACATAAACCATGAAAATAAAAAAACATGATACGTTGCGAGACTTTAAACTTGTAAAAAAAACCTCAGTGGCAACATTATTGTCAATATATTTGCATTTACCTTTATATTACCAGTAACTGTTAATTTTTATGTTTCATTTTGTTACAGCTTCTATGCCGATTTTGGACCATTGAACCTAGCTCTCCTGTACAGATACTGTTGTAAGCTCAACAAGAAATTAAAGGTGAGATTTTTTATCACAATCTTTAATCTACAAAAGTGAGGTGAATACCCTGTTATAGCATTCCCCGTTATTTTTAAAGGGATGAAAATGGGGAGGAGGGGGGGAGAGAAAAGAGGAATTAGACAAAAGTAGAGAGTAATAATAATTCTATATTTTCGTCTAAAAATTATCATGGAGGCCTGTATTTATGCATCTATGAAAAATTGCATAATTTCATTATGCTTGGATAAAGGTTAAAATATGACTTGCTGGTTTCATCATGAACTTTTAATGAATGAGTATGAGTGAGGATTAGTACCATAGGGTGTTCTTGGTTCAATCCAGTGAAGAATCTTCAACCTACAGTAGCCGGCCTGTACAACTGTGTTGTTGATTTACAGCTTTTCCTTGAAATTCCCAAAATGATAGCGTATACGTATGTACATGTATGGTAGGCCTTTATATACACTGATCATGTCATAGATACATGTAGACACAAGAAAAATGCCACATACTTGTAGAAGTCATGATATGCAGTTGTGCATGAGATTCAAACTTTTGAACCTCACTTTATAATATTTCCTGTCAATTACAATGTACTTTATATGAATTTGAACAACAATTGTACTTTGGTCTCAGCTTATGAAGAAAATTTGTAATGGTACAAGTATATATGCCCGCCCCCCCCATGTGATGCACATTACATTTAGTTTTGCACTGAAAAATATTGTGTATCAAGTCACAAGGGCCTGTTGCATAAACAATTTTCCCTGAAAAAAACTCTGGTAAAAAGTAAAAAGTAATAAGGCTATTCTGATTTCTGATTTCTGCCATTGACTTTAACACAGGGTAAAAACTCCGGTAAAAACAACCAGGTAAAAAGTTTTATGCAACGGGCCCAAGGTTTACATAGGAATTAGTACATTGTATGCAATGCAGAATGTACTCAAAAGGTACAAACTTAAGGGTTTGGAAGAGCGTGCCCTGAGCAAGACTGCAGGAGAGTGAGTCAAAGACAGAGAAAGAGAGATAGATATAAAGAAGGGAATAAATTGGGGGAATTGAGAAAGGTGGTTATAATATATGTAATATTGTTTCACCACAGATTTACTTCAGCAAATGTACTGTATGTACAAAATATGTGTACATTATTTCATGTTGACCAGTCCTGGCAACTTTCAGTGGATACACGTGTACATGTACATGTAGCTGCTGATAAATGATGAAAATGAATACAAATGTTGCTTTTGAAATCGTCATTATATTCTGTTGATGCATATAGTGCCTACATGTAGTACATGTAGGCCTGCATACTACTTTTGAATTTCAGTCCAAATTTGTAGATAAATTGAGCTGGAATGCTGGACATACACCAATCTCTTTGTTTTTATGTTATTTCTGAAAATTTTGAGTGGTCAATGGAATAAAGCATTTAATTACATGTTCTATTGAAAGGCACTGTACAATTGTATTTATAAGGATTCTGATTGATCAATAAAAGCTGTACAGTAGCACAGTATCTATTTGGGCCTATAATTTGTGGTGGTCAGTCAGAATCCAACATGATTAGCATTTGCAAATGAGAGAATTCCCAGTGGAACAAGGATCAGCCATGTAATGTTTATTAGACCCCTGTTACATCTGAAAGTTTCCTACCCGAGACCCGACCGAGTCCACTTGCAACCTTGACTGGATTATTGGTGGATTAGCTTCGCGAACGGACCGAGTCCGAAATGTGGTCTGTTTACATCACAGTGTTCATTCCCTCCCCTATCACCCTATCTGTACTGTTTCGAGCGGCATCCGATTGCTGACACCTTTAAAAGGCGCTCTCGATCTATCTCCGAATAATTCGCGCGCGCTAATTGAAGTTACCCGAGATTCTGAAAGAATGCTGATGATCCCAGCAGTCGTGGAAGATATGATCTACTTGAAAAGGATACGTTTAAAATGCTTCTTTTCACTCAAATCAAAGACTTTATCAATCACAATTCACATGTCGCATGCCGCAAAAACATTCGAAGAACGACGGGGCTGGGGAGGGGATAGCACGCACTATATGACGTAATTTGACAGCTGGCGAACGGACCGAGATAGGTTCGAAAGCTTGTGTGCGTTTACATCTACCAATCGGTGGACCGGGGCCGGCCCGATACCTACCCGAGACTACCTCTGGATGTGGTCTCGGGTAGGTTCGCTAAAAGGTGGCCCGAGGTAGGTTTGGGATGTTTACATCTGATTTCTTTCCGACCCGAGGTAGGCCCCGGGCCGGCCCGAGGTAGGGAATCTCTCAGATGTAACAGGGGTCTTACATGTATCTGTAAACATTGAAAGTGTAATTAGTTGGCAGTGTTCACATTGTGAAAGTGAGAGTGGTGACCTCAGGAAGATCAGTTGACTGCAATGTAGGCCTACATTTAGGCCTACTGTACAGAACTGACATAAATGTACTTTGAAATAATATTTTATGAAGATGGTTTATTATAATAGGGTCTATCTAGACTATTGACCTCTAATGACTATAGTGCCCTCCGAAGTATTAAGAGCAATTAACATATTTGTATTCAAGCAGAGTATTTGCAAGTAAGTTAATTACTAAAAAATTATAAAAGTAAAACAAACATGTACCATAGGCCTACATCAAATACATGTAGGTACATGTTAATTAGGGCACCCGGCACTTTTACATTGATTAATGTTATGGCACGAAATGTTGTAGCAGTTCCCAATTACAACCCTCAACTACCTGTTAATTTTTTATTTTGTGTCCATTATGTGCATATACATGTAGATGTCTTTCCATTTCTAAAATTCATGATCTTCCGTGTTTTGATGGGTAGTTGACATATTTGTGTTCAAGCAGAGTATTTGCAAGTAAGTTAATTACTAAAAAATTATAAAAGTAAAACAAACATGTACCATAGGCCTACATCAAATACATGTAGGTACATGTTAATTAGGGCACCCGGCACTTTTACATTGATTAATGTTATGGCACGAAATGTTGTAGCAGTTCCCAATTACAACCCTCAACTACCTGTTAATTTTTTATTTTGTGTCCATTATGTGCATATTCATGTAGATGTCTTTCCATTTCTAATTATTAAATTCATGATCTTCCGTGTTTTGATGGATAGTTGACATCCTTTTCAAATTGAAATGCCCATGATGCAAAAATAGCATCAAAGTACACACTACATGACCAAAGGTCACTTGGCCTGAGCTGTTTGTTGATTCCATATTTGTTGAGTCGACATTGCGCAGGCCTGCATGCATGTATGCTTGGTGATGCACTGAGTGCAGCACAACAATCCCAGACCTGCATGTAATCATCGTACCTGTAGGCCTACAGATGAAATCCATGTTTGCTTTGACAGTTGATATGAAAAAAAAAATGATGAAATGGGAAGTTGAGTAGTTGACCTTTATATGAGCAGGAAAAAGAGAGAGAAGCATCAATGAAAAATAATGTATAAATGATAACAGAGATATGATTATTAAGTTTTTATTTGATGTAGTATTAGTGAAACCCCTTCAGAGTTCATATTACACAAACCTATTAAAATGTGAGTTTTCTTTTGTTCTAAGAGTATTACAGTACGTAAATTTTCATCAGGCATACTGTTTGCATATTTTCTTTGCCTCTTTTTTTTCAGTCCACATCGCTCGGCCGCAAGAAGATTGTTCACTATACTTCATTTGACAGTAAAAAGAGAACCAATGCAGCCTGTCTAATAGGATGCTATTCAGTAAGTACATTGTTGTTTGGGAGTTAGAAAGATATCGTCATGGCGACTTTTTAGAATCTGGGGTTTAAGATCATTCTGGCTGTTTACAAGAATGAGCCCTAATTGATGACAATCTGAGAGAAAAAATGAAAAACCACCTGCTTATTGTACACATTGAGACATTTCAACCCGTTTCTGCCCTTATCTCCTTCCATAACCCCCTTCTCCCCCCCCCCTCTCTCTCTTATCTCTGTTTCTCCTATTCTCTTTTCATTTGTCCCTCTGCATTCAAGAATAGGTCCATGATTCAAGGCATTTATGAATCTACATATACAAATACATACAAGTTTAATACATTTTTATCATAATTAGCACTATATTGTAGTACATTAGTGCTAATTATGATAAAAATGTATTACGGGTAAACTTGTATGTCATGCATTAGACTTCTTCACTATGAAGTTTCGCATGAATGTACATGTATGTAACTTTCACATGCTACAGAAATGAGGCCTGTAGAAGTCTTGGCAAATCCTCAAATTTTGTTCAATGTGCATAAATACAAGAAACAGTTTTCCATACTACAATAACTTTTGATTTTCAGTTAGATATGAATTAAATTACAATAGCTTGAGAAAATGCCATTCAAATGTACATGTAACATTCATGTGAAAATAATGAAAGATTATACTTGTAGTTTTAAGTTGTAAAATAAAAACAAGTTTCTAGTGTTATAGTGCATTTCAACGAGTATCTACCCCCCAATTAAATGCATTAGCAGCTGCCGAGCGGAGCCCTCATACTTTAGCATGCACACCTGCAAACTTCATAGATGATGGATGCATGGTGCCAGACACTTGTTTGTATTCTATTATCCAGTAATGAGTGATTAACATTGTTCATTTACAGGTAATTTACTTGAGGAGAACCCCTGAGGAAGCTTACAGACCGCTGGTTGCTGGAACCAACCCTCCATATTTACCATTCAGGTAAAGTGTGTTATAAACATTATTCCCTTTGTACATGTAGGTGAGAAGGTGGGATGAAAGGGGATAGGGTGGGAAGGGGGGGGGGGGGGTTATAGGAAGAGAAAGAGAAATAGATATTGAAGGAGAACATGCGGAATGAGAGGGATGTAATGTTTCTTTTAATTTCAATATACTCAATACTCAATATTGCGAATATGATACACTATTGACATACAACCTGTATACTTTGCTTTAATGATATAATAATTAATATCAAGAATTTATTATTAAAAACAGCTCAAATTTAATTTCAGAGCCAAACACAATTTCCTTTTTTTTCATGCAAACTTGATTCATTTCATTGACATCTTGAATGTTCATTGACCACTCCATTGAACATAATCATTTGAATGTATACTTACTTTATAAGGATGTGAACTGAAGATTGCCTTGTTTTTAATTGATAAATGTTGTGAATTAAACCTAATCTTTCTTCTGAGACTCCTTTGATTGCTTCCAGATGTTTCATTTGTTTATTTGACAAACAAAATGAATCAATCTTTCTATTTCTGTCTTGAGTGACTTTGCCTCTGAAGTTTTCAGTTAGTAAAGTTTGCAAGAATTTATCCTCATCGTTGCTTTCTCCATCTCCTCCCCCTTCTTGACCTGCTTCTTCCTCCTCCCGCCCCCCCCCCCCCCTCCCCACTCTGCCTTTTCTCAACCTCTTTCTGCCACTTCTAGCAGTTCTACCCACTTCCTGTTGTTCCTCTCGTCCTCTTTCTTGAAACTCATTTGCTCTTTGAATACATTACAATTTATAACAATTTATAAACTTTGGGAGCCCAACGGGGCCACCAAGGCACCAAGTGTTGGCATTTACAGAATTTGGGTGGACCGACTCTCATTTTCGGTTGACCCGGCCACTGCTAATGTCGAGCCCTGCATAAAGGAAAATGATCTTTGATTATTCCTTGGTAGAAATGGTTCTTAGTTTGTACATGTAGGATTTACCTGTACATTAAAAGCAGAAAGAAGATCAAAACAAAACTACAACTTTGACGATAGCATAATATGTAGCCTGCAAGTGCTTAACTCATTTGTTCAGTTATTACCCCAAAGTTAAATATAGTGGATATCTCCTGTATTCATATCTGTTTTGCGAAGGAAATTGTTAATTACCATCTAGATCCAATATTGTTTGTTTATCAGCTATCTGTGTTTGATGCATCAGTCATGTGCTCATGGCTTTGCTTAATTTCTTCTGTCTGCTCAACAAAGTTGGTGGTTTAACTTTAATTTGAAATGGTGTATTGTGATTTTAAATATAAATTTTAAGAGCTATTTTCAGGGGGCAAAGAAGTTACGAATTCTAAAAATACCAAAAGTAGCCCTTACTCCAATTTTCAAAACTCTGGGGGTTCAATGCTATATATCGTTTGGACATAGGAATGAGGAGACATACTTGTACATGTAGGAGAAAGAATAGCCTTAATCTGTCTTAAACAGAAAACATTGATTTATTATTACCCCCTGAATTATTAAAATTATGAGTTAAATATAATATTTTGAAATGAGATGTTGGGGAAATTCGAGAAAATGTTAGGGAATTCAGATATTTAATCTTGGTTATTATAAACTCAATTTTTCTGATTTTCTGGTATTCCAGGGAATAATTTTACTTCTCAAATATGATAAGCTTTTATGGTCGTTTAAGAAAAGAAGTTTTAGTTTTATACTTCAAAGCATAGTGCAGTTGCAATGCCTTTATTTAATTGTACATTTGACTATAATGTCAGCCAAGAGGAATATGGAATCCCTATCAATTTTTTATAGCGTATTTTATGATCTAGACATGTACTCCTCGCAGTGATGAAATGTCAGTCAGTCTTGTTCAAGTTCATATATGGGGGCATTCTGGTCGTAAATTACCTGAAGCCGCAAAGTTTAAAATGCCATGTCATTCATGCACTGCCGAACTCACACGTTTGATAAACAGACACAAGCAGTCATAATCTTGGATCACACGGTAGAAAACATTTTCTCCCTTCTTGCTTTCTTTTTCATGATCATACGTATTATTTTCTGTCTCAATTTTATATACACTGTAGTTTTAATGTGTGTGAACAATCCATGCTATAGTATCACCTACAGTATTATATTATAATGATCATGCAGTATACTTTGATCATCAAACCGAGACTGTTCAGGTAGTGCTGTTAATGGTGACTGGTCCCTTCGTAATTAATTTTTAGCCCAGATATGGTCGTGACGCTAGTTTGATCACATACATGTAGAGTGGAGGGGTGAAAACAAATTGGTCTTCAAAACTGATCAGTTTCATGATGTTCTCTTTTGATGTTAATGAAGTCCGACCGAAGGTACAGTTTGTTGATATTTAGTGAGATATTTTGATCGTAAATTGTATTTTGATAGTTTTTCAGTGTATTTGTAGTAATGGAAAATGATATAATGATAATGATTATGACGGTTGTAATAGATGATCATAATTATGATTTTGATTAGGATGGTGGTGATTATGATAGTTGTAGTGGGGATGATTGTGATGATGATGATGATGATGAGGGTTATGGTGAATTGGTGATGATGGTGGTGGTGGGGGTGTTGATGATGATGATGATGGTGATGGTGATGATGTTGGTGAATGATAGTGATGGTGGTGGTGTCGATGATGAATGACAATGTAGTCGTGCTTGTGATGTGTATACGGTCAATAATGGCAGCCGTTTAGTCGTTTACATTATTATGTGACTTCTTGTAAAGATGGCCAAGGATAAACAAATTCACAAATGAAAGCATGCTATCATGTAAAATGTGAACACAGATTCAATTTGTGAGGGAATCAGGTAGGCGTGATATTGAATTGACATGATGGATGGCAATTTTGTCTGCATAGTCAGAGTAAAATGGCATTATACTCATGCCAACAGTGCAGTGTGAATGTCCTTTTGCCTTTCACATGTGACTGATATGATTGTGCAGCTTTAAACCAGTGCCTGTTTTGCACACTGCTGTGTGAGGTATTCCAATACAACTGCCCCTACTATCAGGAAGGCAGACTTGAAACAGCGTGAATTGAATGATCATGTAGAATTTGCTTTGCTGTGTTCCCTTTCTGAATTTAAATCCTAGCACTGTTGCCATTGATGTGCATGCGTAAACCATATCCATACATTACATTCTCAGAATGTGCTATCGAGTTTACAATGTTAAAAGTTTGCGCAACTTGAGACCCAAATAATGGATCATTCAACCGATTGCATTAAGAGGGGGTATGACTGTTCTTGTCAATCACTTGAAATGACAGATTTTTCCATGAACTTGGGGTGAAGAAACACTGTATTATTGAGCAAGTATTCTTGCACAAACTGACTTTAGGTGGTTTCAGACCACCTTGAAGTTTGTCAGTTCCAGGTATTCTCTGATCGGGAAATTACCCCGATCAGAAAATACCAGGTATTTTAGTAATGTGAAAGCAAACTACGCATAATTTCCCCAAAATAAAAAACCTGCTAAATAGTAGGTACATGGCGAAATTACGAGAACTTTCGCGGGGATTTTTCCAAGGTCGCAGGTATTTTGGCAATGTGAAAGCAATTTACGGGAACTTTTAGCCCAGCGTGTCATTGGGCGCAGGAACTGGGTGGCTGCTGGGCTAGTGATTTTGAATCTCGCGCCTTGCCTGCTTATCAGACCATACTGCGCATGCTCGTAACTTCAGGAACTTATCCCGAAGGGTATGTTTCGGGGTGGTGTGAATGCAGGAATAAATAATGGGTATTTTTTAGCCTAAAAAAGTTCTCGTACATTAATTTAACAGGGATTCTTTGTGATCGAGGCGGTTTGAAACCACCTAGTGTGACATTCTTCATATATGTGCAAACTGTCCTAAATCCATTAGTACAATTTCTTTATGGAATTGTGAAGTACTA
Organism: Lytechinus variegatus; assembly: GCF_018143015.1. Taxonomy (NCBI): domain Eukaryota; kingdom Metazoa; phylum Echinodermata; class Echinoidea; order Temnopleuroida; family Toxopneustidae; genus Lytechinus; species Lytechinus variegatus. The sequence goes on from NC_054750.1 coordinate 14,987,887, forward strand.
ATGATGTGAACACAACTTTTTTAAGCTGCTTCAAAATCATGATTCTAAAACTGAAAGAAAAACCCCTTGATATATTGGCAATGCAATCTATGAATCTATTACTTTCCATCAAAATGAAAAAAAAAGGTGTTTGTGTTGAATTATCAGACAAAATCTAGTATTGGAAAGTCACAATGGTGCACACATTTTATTACAAATACATGTTCCTTTTAGTCCTACATGGATATTGTGAGCTCAAGTTCAAAGAAGTATTCATAGATACACATACAGAATGTTAAGTTGTCATCAGTTTTGTATCTGGTGTATAAACAGCTCTTCTGAAATTGTATGTCAAGGTATTTCCAAACCAGATCCTTTTGTACAGGCATTTGGCTATCAGTTTCCAATTGAGAAAAAGATACAAATAGTTTGGAAGGTCTTCTTGCATGGTTGGGTGGTGATGAATTCATTTATATCCTTGACTTCTATTCTACTAGAGTTGGGTTACCATTGAACTTCTTTTGTTGTCTCTCTGGATCCATTATTGCAACATTATTTGAACTTGTACACATAAAAGGTTTTTGGCCTGTAATAGTTCATCAGAAGTGTTTAGCTGCCATTTGGATGGTAACACACCCACCAGGGACGGTTTCATGAATAATCTTGTCAATGGTTTTCACTGATAAATTTTCTCTGAGCCAATTAGATGCAATGGTTTTAGTTGCTCAGTGAAAAGTCCCTAATTGTTTCATAAAATGCTCCTTTGATAAAATCAGAAACTTGGCCAGCGTGAAAGCAAATCCCTGTAAGAAAATAACTGCTAATTACTAGGGCCATTTCAAAAGTACAAGAAATTACACAGGAATTTCACCACATGGTGTGGTGATATTTCAGTGTGAAAACAAATTTGAATGATTTTTTTTTATACAAGGCAAGATTATGATGAACATCTTTTTGTAAACAAATAGGGCTGACTAGTCTTGCTGGCTCAAAACTATAAAAATTTTGTTGTGGTTAAAAAAAATACCCAATTGGATCCAAAACGGCCTTGGTAAAAACCATCCCCAAAGACCCCAATGATAATGAGGCAGACCCCAACTTTAACATTCCATGTTACACATGGTACCGTGTTTACACAGTGACACGGCTCGGGGGTTCGACACGCGAGCCATGCTCAACACGGCAATTTTATGCTGTGTAAACGCGATCAGTGTGATCCGCGAGCCGTGTCGAACACGGCTTTTTTGATCCGCCAAAATCGTAGGTTTCAACCCGCGAGCCGAGTCAGACTCGGCAATTTTTTCGTGTGTAAACAGAAAGCCGTGTCGAACTCTCTTGACCAGGTCACTGCGCGCGCTTTCACTTTTGGCATTGTTGTTGTTCGCACGGACAAGATTCGATTCCGGCGGTGAATTTCCCGCGTTTAATTTGCGACATAATTCTTCTTCCGTTCAAGATCCGCGAGCCGTGTTGAACTCGCCTTTTTATATGTACGTATAAACGCGATCTCTGATCCCTTCTTCGCAGTGTTCAACCCGGCTCGCGGATTCAACACCCGAGCCGAGTCAGTGTGTAAACACGGTATCAGTTGAAAATGTATAGGGACTCCGACAGTATTTTCTGTTTACTGTAAATTCAAAATGAAAAATTCATTTTAGTTCTTTACTTTTGATGCACTGATTAGTTGAATCTACCTTTGCAAAGTGGAAGTTATCTATGTTTTTGCTGTGTACGCTATCTATGACAAAGTGGAATTTCTTTTTTAAGATCAATTTTGAAATGGAATTACATGTTTTCAGAAACAGAAAAAGGCAAAAAAAAATATTTTTATAGATGGAAAATCACTGTCCCTAAAGATTGCCATTTTGGTTTGATTTCTCCATTGATATTTCTTCATCAAAGCTTTTTAATACTCCACTGATTTCTTTCCTAATTTTGATATGGCTGACAAACCTCCAAAGGAAACAGATTTTGTTCACTTTAAAAGAAACAAAACATAGTACAGAAGTGCATTCATTGTACATGCAAAATTAATATCCTGATTATTGCTTGTATCTGGCCATAAAGGAGTGACCCAGAGTTCCCCACATGAGAGCCTCGATCTCCTCAGCCGGCCCTCCGAATTTGCTCCACTTTTGATTACGTTTTGCCGAAGGGGTAATATTGGCAAGCCATGCGGTCATCATAATTGCGAGAGCTCGTGTTGCCATGAATGCCAGGCAACAGTTAGTGACCATCTTTCGTCGCTGTGCATTTTCATATGAAGGTTTATTATGAGGATGTTCATGATGTCCATTGCCTTATCGGGTATCCTACGCTTTAATTGTGAGAAACTGACTCAACGTAAGGGAGGGAGAGATGGAGCTAGAAAAGAAAATGAGGGAAAAATAGAAATGGAGAGAAAGTATAGTGTAAACAATATCAGAAGGATGGATGATTACATCCTATAATCTATACAGTTAAAGGCAAAGTCCACCCCAATTGGTTGATTTCAATAAAGTTGGACAAAACAAATCATTTATCAAAATCAGATGTAGAAGGTTTAGATTTTAATTTAGAAATGTATATCAGGGCATTCACTTTTTTTTTAAGTAATACTAAAACTTATAAGATCTACATGTATATCCCATTTATTTCTAGGAGTCAATATGTATACTCTATTATCTTTTAATATTCAAATTGATACTGACCAAACGTGGAAAGTTGGAAATATTGTAGGTGAGGATACGTGTACTACTAGACAATGATGCTTGCTTGCACCTTGTTCTTTCTTTGTCTGTGGATTGGTCCTTGTAGAATCATCTCGTCTCCTTCTTCTTTGCTTGCTTTCCAATCAGTGATTATTTTGGGATGGTTGTTGCTAGGTGACCTTTGGAGTGTTTGGAGGGCATCTTTCATGGTCCTCCGTTTGACCAATAGAAACGGAGAGAGCTAACTTGATAACTTGATAGATACATGGACAGGTGGATGTGCCTTTGGCATACCTCCTTTTTCTCTTTTCGTTCCTTTCTTTCTTTTTCATCTTTATTGTCCCCGTCATCACTCCCTTCTCCAATCTGGTAACCTATTGTAATTCCGCAAGTGTGGAAGCCTACTAGTATTTCAGAAACAACTCTGGAATATCCCCAATATTGAGCCTAGAAATGAATTTTGATGGACAGTGTAAAGATCTAATTTATTATTTTTTATTGAATGCGCAAAGGAATTGTCAAATGAAGATTTTTTTAAATCTCGTCATATTTACCCCCCCCCCAAAAAAATGAACAAAAACCGGATATAAAGATACATATAGTGTTACAATTCACACATTCTAGTCACCTCCTTTCCGTCTCCTTTCCATTTCTTAAATGTTTGAATAGTTCAGTACATCTTGGGGTCCTTGTCAAATTCAAATGATTTGCCAAAAATGTCTTGTATGTATTAAAGAAATCCTTCATTTGATCCTTGCTTTATAGTTTACATGTATATACTACTGACATAATAGCAATTCATTTTGAAGCCAAATAATGATAATAATAAATAACGACAAGAATCCATGTTCCTCAAGCATGCAATAAGATCTCTTCTTCGAATGTTACTTTTGCAATTTAGATTTATGATGAGCCTTAAAATGATCAGGAAATCATAAGATTCAATGATCACTTGTAAATGGTCATTGTGATTCTAATTCCAAGAGGTCCCAGCTAGTTTTCCCTATATTGACCAAAGTGACAGTTTGAAAGTTGTTATTTCACTTTAATTTTAATTGCAATTTGTTATTCAATAGTTTCCTTGGGAGATAAAGGTCTGTATTTGAACCCTTGTAACCTACATGTATAATCCCAGTTCTTCCATTCCCATTCAAAAATCATGCCAATGACAATGCTTGCTCCCATTAGTAAATGGACCTGAAAATTAACCCCCAAAAGCTAGCTGAAATTTAAACTAAAATGTGGAGTTATTCAAATGAATAACCACAACATCAAATTTCATTTTCATTCCATCAATTAGCAAGGATCTGGGCCCAAATGTTGTTGATATTTATTTAAAATAGATTCAGCCATCCCCCTAAAAAAAATCAGTTCTTATGGTTCTTATTACTTGTATTTTTCTGATCCTCTACTTCTCCCTCTTGTCTCTCTTTAATTGATGTGTGTGTTTTTTCATTCCTAAAAAATGGAACTTAATGGTAATCTAGCCCCCTCCCCCCAAAAAAAAATATTTCTAAAAAAAATAAAAATGGACCAAAGTGTCGTAAATCGTGGCACAGTTTCGTACAAGTTTCGTTCAAAGCATCACATACTGTATATATGAGCTATTGTACCAGTTCTTACAAAATTCCTTGTGAAATGATTGAGATTTTAAGGAAAACCAACAGTTTTTCTGTTCATACAGTGGGTTTGGTTTCAACTTGTACAGTTCATGCATTGTCTAGAGAATACTATGGAGGAAAAAATGAGGCCTTATTGGATGACATCAAGTTCACTTTTATCGAGATCAGAAACTGACAAGACTTCTAATTGAATTGAATTGAATTGAATACTTCACACGATAACATAATACAAGAAATACATTTGATTACATAGAAAATACAAAGATAATGGCAGTATAAAATAAAAGTGAAGTAACCTGCATGAAAAGCAGAGCTTGTAATGTCTGCAGGTTCCTTACTTGCAGCGTAATATTCTCGAGTTTAGAGATACATTGCTTTCAACACTTTGTAAAGTGATTCGATATTGACATAGCGGTGAGCTTGACCCAGTGTTGGGTGGCTTTAGGAGTAATGGAATCTTCATGTTTACTTGTCTGCTCAATAATGTGGTTTCTCATGTCGGTTTCAATAGTGGCACTGAATCAAGAATATCTGGTTTAAGTAGCCGGCCTGTTCTTTTTTTTTCATACTTCTCCTTCAGCCTCCATTGTTATCCTACCTTATAAAAACATCATTTGTTCTTTAATAATGTACAGGGCTTATTGCAGTCCTTCCACCATAAATTGGTGTGACATTACATGGTATTTTTTTGTAATGCATTTCTATACAGATTTTTCATACATGCCGAAGTAGTTCAGATTACAATGTCTGTGATTATTACATGATGAATGATTTTCTTTACATCTGGAATAAAAGCCCTTTTTTGCAAAGTCATTGATTTTCCTATTGAAAATTAATCAGATGTTCAGAATTTTTTATAAAAAAGTTTATTCAACAGATTTTGTTTTGTTAAAAAAAGAGACAGATCATGATGGAAGATTATGAAGCAACACCCCTTGGATAAAAGCTGGCATATTTGTTTCGTAAGGGATACATAAACTGTTAAGGACAATCGCAACCTACCTCCATTTACGCTTGACATTTAATCTACAAATGTCTGAGAAATCACCAACATTTGTCTTCCAGGAATCCAGGGGATGATTTTTTTATCCTGGTTCATGGTGTCATCTTCAATTCTAGATAGATTCAAGGTGAAGTGGGTTATGAAAATTGGAGCTGGTACTTGGTAAAGGGACCCAAGCCTGCATTCTTTGCAAAATACACTAAAATGGTCTGTACCGGTGTGTTGGCTCAGTTGGTAGAGCGTCCGTCTCACAACTGGGAGGTCTGGGGTTCAAACCTACATGTAGGCCGTGTCAGACCAGAAGACATTAAAAGATGGGAGTTGATTTCGGCTGCCAGGCCCACGATCAATTAGGCAAAACAAATTTTCGGAGTATTTCATTTCTGATGTCTATTTCGAACAATAAAATATGGATTTTCATTTCGGAGTATCAGGGTTGAAAGGGATTTTGTATGCTTGGGTACAGCAAGTTATAGTTCTTGCTAGATGACTCTCATTACCCAGTTACAGTCACTATTTGTGATCTGTGCCTGCTAGCAATTAATTATTACAGGAATGAAATTGCACGGGGCTAGGGTGGCGATATAGCCCCCAAAATGCATAAAAGAGCCCAGGAAACCACAAAAAAAAAACACAATCATGAGACAATGTTAAAGCTTATCCTATGTTGCAGATTTAGGCAGCAAGTACTGAAAAGTAGCCGATGAAAATAAGAAAAAAAAATGCCTAAATTATCCTTTTCTTTTTGTTTTGTTTTCTTACTTTTTTGGGGGGGTGTACTTTTCATAACCTACTGCCTAAATCAGTGACATTGGATAAGCTTTAATATAGCAGTGAATTATAAAATGCCTTGAATTAATTAGTTTTCTTTATGAATTCCCCTCTGTTACACTGATTTAATGCTACCCTACCATATTTATATCAATTTGAATAGTCAGCTGTCATTTTAAAAAGAAGAATAACCTAAAGCCTTCATTTAAATACATCATATATAGATTGAAGGGGGAGGGGTTGTTTTGTTTTGCAGAGTTAGAAATCAGATATGTGCATTATCATCTTACTTTTGGCAAGAAGTTCAATATCATAAACTCTAGTATAAATCGAAAGCTACTGTGCTATAATGTGGTTTTGATCAGTACTTCAGAGCGTCATGTGATGTCATGAGGGATACAGTATGTCTGAAGTCCTTTTGTATGTAAATCATTTGTTTCTATGGGTGCGTTTATTCGACACTTTTTTACCCTAGAATCATGATTAGAATCATGATTCAAATCACGATTCTGCAGAATCACGATTGCGTTTAGTCGAAAGTGGAAATAAACGTCTTTCAAATCACAAACATGAAACACGGAAAAAGGGGCGTTTGGAAAGACGTTTCTGTAGAATCACGAACGAGAAGGGTCGTATAAACGATATCGTGATTTGAATCATGATTCTATGACGTCATTGTGTCGTGCTTCTTCCGGGTTCGACTCAAAGGCGCGCGCTGTGTTTCGTGCAGGTTAATTTTCGTGTAGCAGATTGCCAGTGTACCGGTATATGCCAATTGTCATGTGCATTTAGGAATTATCATTCTGTGTATTGTACCCCGGGGTTGTACTGTAGCGTCATTTGTATATTTCACTCAGGGTGACCAGATTTCACAAAATGAAATACGGTACAATTGACAAACGAAGATCAACAAAGAAGCCCACACAAAGTGTGGGCTTCTGATATAATAATAAGACTTCTGATATAATAATAAGACTTTTGAAAAAAAATATAAAGAATTAGAAGGGAAGGTGAACGAAAGAATGAAGGAGAGAAAGAAAAGAGATGATTGGGAAGGAAAGAAAATAAAGGAAAACAGAAAAAAATAACAGAAAGTTAGAATAAAAGGATGAAAGAAATAATAAAAGAGATAAAAAAAGGTTTCCGTCATTCTTTGAAATGAATATAGAAAGAAAGGAAGGAAGGGAAGATTAATAAATGTCTCGCAAAATAAAGGAGACAATTAAAGGGGGAAAGGTGAGAAAAAGAAGGAGGAAACAAAGAATGAAGGAAATAAACATGTTTTCCTTCATTCTTTGAAAGAAAGAAACAAAAGAAAGAAAATAAAAATAAGGGAAAAGAATAAGAAGGGAAAAATGAAGAAAGGAATGAAGGATGGAAGGGAAGAATGAAGGGGAAGAGAACGAAAAAATAAAAAATAATGGAAGGAGAGAAAGAACGAAAAGAAACAGGAGACGAAGAGAGAAGGAAGCCAAGGTAATTATAAGGAAAGAAAGAATGAAGGAAATAAAAAAGTATATTGGATAAAGAAGGAAAGAAAAAAATGAACAGAGAGAGAGAGAAAAGAAAATGTCGAGGAAAGAAAGATAGGAAATAAAGATAGATGGAACAAAAAAGGGCAAGCAGAAAGGATAGGGTATATATAAAATAAAGAAAAGGGAAAAGTTCAAACTTCAAGTAAATAAAAAATCCAATCATCTAATAAAAATCATAACTTTATTTGGTGTTTTTTTAAATGTATTTTTAAAATTTTAAACATAAAATGTTTTAGAAATGAATAAAATTTCAAAGTGAAACATATTGTCAAACTTAAAAATTAGATGAAACATCGCGGCATCGTGCACACTAAGACTCAGAACGAAAGCTGAAACAACTAGATCTATGAAAAGTCAATAACATTTTCCTCCGATTACATCTCCAAATCATTAAACTGAGAATCCATAGTATAATTATAAGAATTTCCCGCCGATTTTGTGATTATTTTGGTGGAAAAACTGTTTATCATGTGAGGTGTTTGCACCATTGAGAATTTGCTTCGATCCTCCATGCCTAGCTAGTAGCCTGCCACACACAGGCAGGAGACCAGTTCGTTTGCAATGTATTAGCAAGAAATCATCGCAGAACTTGCAAAAGTTTACAGTTATCGATTTAATTGTTGTCCCTGCTTCGTCAGCTGTTGGTTATTTAATGAAAATTCGTCACTTTTAAATGTATTAACTACATTTTGTTCAATATTCTGAAATACGGGACAATCCCGGGAAATACGGGACGTCTGGTCACCCTGATTTCATCAATCATGTCTTCAAGTTCCAAAGGCACAAATTGGACTGACGACGAACTCAGGGCTCTGCTTGTGCTTTGGGCTCAGCCTGAAGCACAAGCATCCCTTACCGGGATTCACAGAAATATAAGACGATCTACGAGTCCCTTTCAGCGGCGCTTGCAAGGGAGGGATTTCAACGGAGATGTGGCACCGCCTGTCGAGACAAAATTAACAGAATTCGTGCCCAGTACTACGGCTACCGAACACCATTTTTGATGAACCGACAAGATTGAATACAAGTAAACAAAAACAATACGAGGTACAATACACGGAATTCTGGAAGTAAAAGTTTTATTTTTCGGAAGCCGAGTTGCACTTGCACAAACGATCGCGCGTTAGCTCCGGTGGCAGCAAAAATCTAGCAGCCGACGTGAAGTTAGAAACACGCGCGAAAATGTTGACCTATACTTCCTGGGTCAAACTGCGCACTGTGATGCGCACTGGATCGGCCCGAATTCAGGGAGAAACAGCGTTAGAAAGATGGTCGTATAAACGCTGATTCTGTCGGATCGTGATTCATGTTGCTGTTTTGAATCATGATTCAAATCGTGATTCCAATCATGATTCTGGGTTGAGGTCGCATAAACGCAGCCTATCAGTCATCAACAAGACTTTAATTTGGCACTACGCATGATGTGTACATTATTAGTTGTCACTTTTATAATCCTGGCAAAACTCTGGCACTTTTGATTTGCAAATGCGTACGTGTACATTGCATCAAAGTGAATTTTACATTTTTTGCTTGGAATCTGATATTTATTCGCAGAACATGGGTGATTTGAAATAAAATTGGGTGTATTGTAGTCCCACATTTAGACTCTCCTGGGTTTTATTATTTTATTTTCAATCCTCATTTTCTTGATAGCTTCCAACTAAGTCAAAAGTCGAACCAATTTCAAGGAAATGTGGAAAATAGATGGCTATTTTATGGATCATGTATTAAGGATGTAAAATTTGAAATTTCAGAACTTTTGGGGAAGATATTTTTTTATCCATTAGCTTATTTGGTTGTCACAATACAAAAACATTTATGCTTTTAAAGGACAAGTCCACCCCAACAAAAACTTGATTTGAATAAAAAGAGAAAAATTCAACAAGCATAACACTGAAAATTTCATCAAAATCGGATGTAAAATAAGAAAGTTATGGCATTTTAAAGTTTCGCTTATTTTAAACAAAATAGTTATATGAACGAGCCAGTTACATCCAAATGAGAGAGTTGATGACATCACTCACTCACTATTTCTTTTGTATTTTATTATATGAAATATGAAATATTTTTATTTTCTCGTCATTGTCATGTGAAATGAAGTTTCATTCCTCCCAGAACATATGGAATTCCATTATTTTAACATTTTGTGCTTCTGGCAAGGAGGTCCTAATCGTCAAATTCATAAAAATTGAAATATTGTATAATTCAAACAATAAAAAACAAAAGAAATAGTGAGTGAGTGACATCATCGACTCTCTCATTTGTATGTAACTGGCTCGTTCATATAACTATTTTGTTGAAAATAAGCGAAACTTTGAAATGTCATAACTTTCTTATTTTACATCCAATTTTGATGAAATTTTCAGCATTGTGCTAGTCTGATTTTTCTCTATTGATTCAAATCAACATTTTTCTGAGGTGGACTTGACCTTTAATGATTTGAAAAGCATTTCGTGACTCTAATCCAGAGGTTGACTGAGATGGAGCTTGCATCAGTCCGGCTATTTCTTTTTTTAAAGAGAGGTGTTACACGCTGTACGTCAAGCTGTGTCTGGGGCCGGCCTCAGTCCACTTTCCGCCAAGCCGTGCCTGGGGGCCGGCCTCAGTCCACTTTCGAGGCATGTATATTAGTGGTCTAAGAATTTAGCAGATAAACTTTATACAAAGCATTGTCAGAAAATCTTCTGCACAAACATCCATTTTCAACTTAAGATCTTGGCTATTGAATAGCTATTGTTGTTTAAACCAAAGATCTAAGGCTTGTTTATTTTAATTGCTTGTCGCTAGGTTTCTATCCAAAGCAATATTCATGCTTGTCTTAATGTTTGTGAGGTCTGCAAACTTTGCAATCCTCTGATCCTCGGAGATAGGCCTATATGACTAGTATTGAAATTAAATGATGGACCTCTACCAAGTATCTTTGCTGGGCTATTAAAACATTTTTAGGGCAGGTTAGAAAAAGCTATATTTCTTAAATATAGCAGTGGTGGCAACCTTATATTATATTGTCTCAGAATGGTTGTATATTCCTGCGGAGAGCTCTTTTTAGGCAAAATGAAGTTGCTATGGGAATAGTCCTCAAAATCAAACTTTTTCTGAGCTCTCCCAGAAATGGTTAGATCCCTACAAGGTGTTTGAACAACCCAGTGATTTAGATTCTGTGAGATTTGCAGGAAATCATGAATTTCACCTTTTTATTTCTAAAATACCCACCTAGTTGAACCTGTCAGTTGAACTATAATACTGGCATTCATCATCATCTAAACTTTGGCAGTGACAAGAGACGCCCACCAAGTATCCATGAAATATCTTCCTCCGACTTTCAAAACAAGAAACTAGAAACTTTGACAAAAAGCCAAGATGGTCACCATGCAAGCATTGAGTGATGGTGAAAAAGTTCATTCAAATAGGTTCAACTTTGTGGCAGTAACGTATGGTATTTTATCATGACACCTAGATAGATCCTTGGCATTTGATTGGTTGTTTGATATCTACCATTTGGACCATTTTACTATGACGTCATCGCCTGTTCAATGTAGGATCCATTTATCGTGCAATTTGGATCCATAAGATTTTGTCCATTGCACGGGCGCATTGTACGTGACATCCCCTACAGAAATTTTCAAGCTTGCCGAAAGCGTGCGACTAGCTTGCGCAAGCTTGCGGCTTGCTAGTAACTAGCATGCGGCTAGCTTAATAAGCGTGTAATATGCGTGCAGAGTAATAGTTAAGCGATCTTTTAGCGAGCAGGGACTGTTCGCTAGCATGCACTTGCTTATTAAGCGAGCGCCCTGCTAGTCGCATGCTAGTTACTAGCAAGCGGCACGCTTAAATTTCTGTAGGGGATATGCGACAATCAAGAGACCTAGCTCGCACTGCATGATCATATTTTGCATCAAAATTGATAAAGTTCCTATGAAAAATAATCTAGTTTTAAGTGTCATATAAACCAAATAATGAATGTTTATGAGTGCAATGGACAGAATACTTCATTCAGTAATGATCCATTCAACTCGGCTACGCTTCATAAGTCGTTGAGTGGATCTTTTCATCTTTCACCTCGTGAAGTATTCTGTCCATTGCACTCATAAACATTCATTATTTGTATATTATTTCAGAGTGCGCTATAATCCAGTTGTTTTCAACGAACCTTTACTTTGCTGTTATCAGTTTGCAAGATTTGAAAACAGATTTTAACTTTCTTTAGTTGTACGCAAGTTTTCTTTTTTATTATCTTTGAAAATGTAACTGAACAATTATTTTGATCACTTTTTAATACCCATTTTGAGTTTTGCTCCAATATTTCTGCTTCGTTTTAAGCTAAAACCCCAAAGTTATTTGGGTTTTAAAAATCGAAAACTAGTTTCTTCATCCAGATGGTTTTGGTTTGTTTATCCTTTGACTACATAGAGTATGCCCAGAGTGTATGTACATGATTGTACATCCCTGTTTACACAACATGCACAATTCTAAAATAATGTTGGAAGGGGAGGGCATATACTTTTTATTTTTTCTCTCTCTCTGCTTCTGTCCCTCTCTTTTTCTCTTTATTTGCTCATTCAGCACTTTATTACAGAAGGGGCAATATACAGTTGGACTTAATAATGATCGACTTTGACTGAAAATTCATTTTTCGATATACTTTGCACTCCTCCGTTTTCATTTTCATAGACAACAATGAGCATTTTCTTTTTCAATTCTGTTTTAAGTAGAATTTTACATACCTGTAGACTGTAGTACTTATACAAGTAGTTATGATGATCAACTTTTTAACTTGGTTTGTTCCACAGGAAGTTATATAGCCCGTCAATTTAAAGATGCGCACACTCACATCCCTCATCCTTCATCCTTGTGTAATCAATTTACAAAGTCATTGACAGAGCCCAATAGATATTACCCATAATCCTCAGCCATCTGTCCTGCTGCATGTCAGCTTAGTGTACCCGTCATCATCTTCTTGCCGCAAATTAATATTGATGGCGAACAAGGCTTTTGGATGGGTCCTTCTGTGCTGCGTTCAATCCACACTTTTTTATCATAAAAACACAGATTTCAGAGATGTCAAACCACGGTTGTGTTTTAAATCAATATTTTTTTCAGTCATAAAGGTGAACATCTTTCAAAATGCAAACTCTGGGAAAAAAGTGTGTTCCGAAAGCTGATATTGAAGATTCCATGGATATTAAAGTGGATGTAATGCGACAGAGATCGCAATTATTTAAACAGACCTTCCATTTTGCACTTAAATTGCGTACTCTCCAACTTGACCTTAACTTCTTGGGGGTTAAATTCAATGATCTGCGGTGTTGTGGGTGGGCTTGAAAAAGGGGGAAAATAACTGGGGTTGTGTTTGCGTTTTGATATAGTATGATTCTTGTTTGTGGTTCCGGCCCAAGAAATTTGATTGAACACACCCTGTGCTATACATGTACTGGTAGGTTCTTAGAAATAATGAGTTGATGTACTTCAACTTCGCAGCTTTGTGATGCGGTTTAGTTGAAAGGTTCAATGCATTGTCTTGATGAGGGGCAGGGGGTAGGGTGGTAGGGGGTTGATAAAGTGTATGGGAGAAAAACATGGGAGAAAAGGAAGAAGAGAATATATATAAATATCTCTCGGTATAGTGATTTTATACCTTAAATTAAGAATCGGGAAAGTGTTACCAGTATATGACCTAAAAAATTCTTGTCACTTTCTTAAAGGCGAATACATAGCTTCATGTAATAATGAGTATTATTATTGTCTGCAGTATGTATAAGACTGGAAAGTTTTGTGTGGAGTATTTTTCCTTCATCAAAGCTTCATGCGAACAGGTGGTTGTTCCAGCATAATCATTATCCATACCTGACGGAGGCCCTCATTAGACAGAGTATTTGTGTTTGCTTCTGTCATTTATTTATAACTTCTAGGCATGCATGTGAAAGGGTATTTTTATGAAGCAACACTTGACCCTGTTCACATGAAATATATAGGATCACACAAGAATCTTGAATCATTCATTGTAATGATTACAGGAATTCTTCTTTAGAATCCTTGTACCATTCACACGTGCACTCGAAAAAATGATTTCAATTCAAATTCCCGAGCAAAGGCAGTATTGTGTCTTTGGTGACTTGTCAATTAAACCCAATTATCTCAGAAAAGAAAGTGCAAAAAGTGCATGACAATTGTATAATGTATGGAAGTGCTTGAATGGTCAAGGAAGCTCCGCCCCTCAAAAGATTTCAGACGTTAAATTCGTACTGTAATTTGAGTGAAACTTAACTGGAATTCACCTCCAGATTAGAATTTGAAATTTATGATTGTGATTAGCGTTTATGATTTTAGTTTGGTTTCACACATGCTAAAAATTTGTCATTAGAATTATATTTCACTGGAATCATTCAAATTACGATTTTGGTAACGTTTGAAAGGGTGGATAGTAGTCAATATCCAGGATGCCTTATGTATGTAAAAAGCATTGTATTTTAAAACGCATTTAAAGTGGAAACAATAACCGATTAAACAGATAAGTACTTTCAACTAACTTGTCTCTATTGATGCCCCCCCCCCCCCCTATCAAGTTCAGTCTTTTTCAATTGCAGTTTATAATAAGCTTTATTAGTGTTTTTTTTTCTTTTGAAAATGATGTTATCTTTTCTTGTAAACACTAACTTAATGTCATTTTAATCAAATACAGGCTTGCATTTACAACAAAAAGTCCTTCCTCCCCCTACTGCCTCTAACATTTGTGATGTTTCTCCTTGTCTTCCGATAATGTAGGGATGCTTCATTTGGTGCGTGCACATATAACCTGACGTTATTAGACTGCTTGAAGGGCATCGACAAGGCAGTCACGCATGGATTCCTCGACTTTGAGAACTTTGACGTGGAGGAGTACGAGCATTATGAGGTAAGGAATGAATCGCAAATTCAGATACTTTGGTCAGATTGTGGCGCCTGGGAACGCCGCAAAATACATTTGTAGAAACAAAATGTCTCATCACATGCCTCACCGAACGAATGCACAGGCATGCAAATCATTCCACATAGAGATGAAGCCAATAGCCTTTAGTTGTACATAAGTGGGAAATTCAATGAAAATTTGTCACTTGTCAAAAATTGTGATACCTGCCAGAGTTGATTCAGCCATGAAAGTTAGTATGGAAAAGAACTCATCTAGCCAAATGAGTAGCTGATCTGCTTGAACTTTCCTTCATTTTCCTTCATTTTCGATAGTGACTTACTCATTGAGCAGAGTGAATCTTTCTTGTACTTACTACAAAAATGAAAAATTTGCTGTGGGTGACAGTGAATCATGTCCTGGGGCCCATCTTACAAAAAATTGTGATTGATCCGATCAATCGCGACTATGGAAAGCCAGCAAAGTCAACATATGAAATGCATGTTTATTCAAACAATTTTTTAGAAATGAATGAATATCCTTAAAGTCATTGTTTTCTTGACAATTTGGTGGGTTTTCCTTTGTTTACAAAGGACATTTTAGAAATTTCATATATAAAAAATTGATGACACTGATTGATTTCCATAGAGTTACGATTGATTGGATCAATCGTAACTCCTTGTGAGATAGGGCCCTGATGTAAAACACAGTTCCATCGTACCTTGAATATCAAGTTACAGTGCTTCATTTCTGGAGTAGTCAAACTATTTAAAACCCATTCCTATCAGATTATTTCCTACCAAGAGCGATTATGAAATATTCGATCTTTGTTTTGAACAAGAAACCAGCAATATTTCATTTCTGATTATCCCATGGAATCTAAGGTCATCGAGAGGTTGCTTCAAAGGCACGCCAAGGTCATTGTCAGGGTGAGACCAGACCAATGTGGGCGTATGTTTTTGTTCTTTTCTTCCTACATCTTGGGTCGCTTCCACTGACAGACATCTGTAGTCATCTGTAAAGTTGGATGACAGGAGTTTTAGGGAGGGGCTTGGCATTGAGAGTATTTTGGATACTAAATGAAGAACCTCGGGGAAAAGAGAGAGAGAGAAGCATTTAGATTTGTGTTACCGAAACAAGGTCAGGTATGTTTATGGTCAATTAAAAGACATAAATCATACAAGTTTGTTGACAATGCATCAAGAACTGGGACTGAACCTTTCTTTCTGTGATTGTGTCCTAGTTTTATGCCTTCAACATCAAAGATATGGACTACGGTTAAAATTATTATGTTACCCCCCCCTTGTTGGTTGGAGATTGATTACGTTTATTTGCACAAGATGAGGGATAAATTCACAAACTACGGTACCCATTTATCTGTTTGAGCTTCTAAGGAATATTCATTTTGAAAAGAAAAAGACATTGAAATGAAAATAGAGGTACATATCAGCAAAGTCCATGGCTAAAAATACTGTTGTTTTTTAATTAATACTAATTTTGAGATGGATCAAAGAGAGATACTGTATATTTGTGTATTGACCGCAGGTTTGTAACTCTCTTAATATGGGGAGTTGACTGTTATTCAGGGAACAGAACAAGTGGTTATGGAATCACTTTTCCCCCATGACTTCATTATTGACTCAAACTTGAAACAGGAAAAGCAATTCTCAGACTTTTGCAATTAAAGATAAGATGGCTTATTTGGCCAGAGCAAGTTTGATTTGAAATCCAATAAATTCCAGTTTATACAATTGTTCACTAGCCAGATGAGTAGAAGTCCATTTCTTCTGACCCCTTGGTTGTGGAATTATGAATTACTGAACTAGGTTGGCATTGATTTGAAAGGATGCTTGCCCCATTCAGAAATTTTGTCCCCCTCTCCCCCCCTTCTCTCTCTGTTCAGCAGTTACTATTATCAAAGTATATTTTTCCCAATAGGTTGGGGTATTTATTTTAAAAAATATTGAAAAGGGGAAATATGTTGATATCGTGGTCCTAAAACATAAAGGTTAACAAATTATGTTTACAATTGATTGTAACTTCAATATTGAATTTGTCTTCATTATAATCATTTTCAGCCCTTACTAGAGTGTGCAGTTATGTTCTGCACATCTCTTCTTGAGAGAGTGATATTAAAAAGAACACTGTTTTGAATTGGATGCACGCACAGAGGGATGATAAAAGTGCTCATGAATAAATGCATGAAACTGATCTGTAGCTACAATGACAATTTCAATTGATGAATTTTCAATTACCAGTGTGCTTTATGCAAGAAACTGGTGACTAGAAAGATGCTTATGAATTCTTGTTCTTATCAATTTCCCTTCTTGCTCTCAACTTCAGATACATGTATACCCACCATATTAACCCTTTCATATTAGTTTGAGAAGGGGGAGGGAACTGGCATTCAATGCCCATTTGATAGTGTTGATTGAAAAGTGGATTTCTGTGAGGTGAAACACCATACAATCAAATCTACATGTACATTGACATGTTGATGATGTAGTCCCAGTGCAGATGAATATTTTTGAGTCATGCACTTGTATGTACCTTGCAACTTGCATACAGAAATAACATTTTTTCAATGCTCCATAAGACTGTACCTCCCACATCATCATGGAGCCTTTGTGGTGTCTGTCGATTTGTGCATCGTAGCAGTAAAATCAGGAGCAAGAAAGAAAGTTAGAAACCGCTTAATGGAGTTATCATGCATGCATGTACTTTGGTATTTTCTTCTTTAACGTTCACATTTGAAGTTTGAACACAACTACCTGATTTAACCGTTAACTGCTACCCTTGTAGTTCTGTATGAATGGGTCCTCTGTAGCATGTAATGCTCAAGATTTCATTAAACACGAAAGGGAACTCCATTCCGACATCCATATGAAAATTGAGAATTCCTTGTAATCGTTGATGCCGCTTGATTTGTATGCACTTGTATGATTCGCCAATTTGATTTGATTCCATCTGCAAATTTACATCATTGGGCATTGCCTAGCAACAAGCATCCTGCTTTCTCTCCTGACCACCACCGGATGGATGTTTTGTGACGTGATGAAGCGTGATGTTTGTTCTGCTCGAGGCTGGGCTTTTCGTAAGAGGAGAGATGAAATAATGTTTCTTTTCTAGCTTATTCCCTGGTCATTGAACTATTCTCCATCCGTTATGATGTGCAGGTAGAGTACTAGCTGCGTGCTATGCCATACTAACCAGATTGTTTGTATTATTCAAGGTATATTAATCTAATGGTTGAAACTGTCTTCAAATATTCATGTGGCACTATCTATCAATCTATTTGATTAATCTACCGGTAGTTGATAACATCTGACATTTACAATAGAAATTTTGTAGTCTATTGGATCTCAATGAAGTGAATGAGCTGGATGATATAGCGGTATAACTTGTGTGCACAGAAGGTATGAATTGGTTAAGAATATTTGACATTTTAATGTTAAACACCAAAGTACTTGAATGAATTAATGAATGTCATCAAGAGTACTGTGGATGAGGATATTTTGTCATGCTAACTGGTTCTTCTTGACAAATCAAATTGTGGGCAATTCCATAAAATGATCAACCTTTTTGTACGTCCGACCCCCATTTTTCTCAAGTTTTACTTCACTTCATAAACTGACCAAGTCATGGTCCTTTGATAACATCACAGACTGTCAGACCAAGAAATCAGAGACAGAAAATTTCATGGAGGTCCCACATACAGGGGGTCGGATGTACATATTTTATGTATAAAGCTGTATACAAAATACTACAGGTGCTGTGATTTTGATTTTGTGTTTGTTTGCTTAAATACAATGTATATTCAGTATGTTTATCCCCCCCCCATCCATGGTTCAATAGTGAAATTCAGTCAAGACATACATGTATACATGTACAGTACTGTACATACTGATTTCAGGTCCAAGGTCCAAAATCTGTGTGCTTGTTCAATTGGTTAGCACTTGGCAGTGCATCAAGCTTTACAGTATTATCATTGATCATAATCTAAACAGTTGGTTATTGACATAGATTGCAACCCAGTGAACACATTTCCCACCAACTGAACTTCAAAATGATCTCTGTCCGATATCACCCGGATCTATCTTGTGCTAACAGTTCCATTTTCAAAGGGTTGTATGATCATTATGTAAACATATTACATTTCAGCCTACTTTCAACTCCTCAATAAATAATACAATTCCTGTTTTCACTCTCTATTACCCCTTTCATAAACCCAATTATGCAGCTAATAGCAGCATAATTTGGTCGTAAAATTGGAGGAGGACTAGAGTTATCCGCATAATAGCAGCATCGGGACAAGATTTTGAGTTTATGAATGCATTTCCAAATAATGCGGATATTTGCCATGGTGCGGTCACAAGGTCACCCTTTTCCAACACAACCGCATCGGAGGGGTGTGTCCAGTTGTCATGACGATTATCTACCTTTTTCAGGACGGGCGCTCGTAAAAATAATGCGGCTTATTTTCGGAGTTTGTGAACGCAATTTTTATTGAATTATCCGCATTACTCTTAGGCGGCTAATTGGAGGATAGGTTTATGAAAAGGGTATATACATGTATTTACAATGCATGAACAGAAGATGTGGTACATGTATGGTGCATACCCAATTGAAAGGGATAATATAAAAATGTATTTTTGAAAATAAATACTTATTTGATATGTAGGCCTACTTGTATGTGTATGTATCTGAAGCCTGAAACTAGGTGAGGGCCCTGTGGAGGAGAAGGGGGGGGATAGGTACATGTACACACTCTTTTATTTCAATTAGCTGATTTTTTTTTAGAATATATTTTTGTGAAAGAAATATATAGCAGGAGTATATATACATGTTTTTTTTTCTTTTTAATTGGTTGGATTTGTTTGACTTCGTAAGATTGGTGGAATTTTTTTTTTGGCCTTCTTAATCTCCATCTGACCTGTGATACTCTAATACCCTTTTCATAAACCTATCCTCCAATTGGCCGCCTAAGAGTAATGCGGATAATTCAATAAAAATTGCGTTCATAAACTCCGAAAATAAGCCGCATTATTTTTACGAGCGCCCGTCCTGAAAAAGGCGGATAATCGCCATGACAACTGGACACGCCCCCTCCGATGCGGTTGTGTTGGAGAAGGGTGACCTTGTGACCGCACCATGGCAATTATCCGCATTATTTGGAAATGCGTTCATAAACTCAAAATCTTATCCCGATGCCGCTATTATGCGGATAATAGCAGCATCAGAGTAATGCGGATAACTCTTGTCCTCCTCCAATTTTACGACCAAATTATGCTGCTATTAGCCGCCTAATTCATTTTTAATGGGTTTATGAAAGGGGTATAATTACTTGTACATGTACTCTAATTACTTATACTTGTAAATTGTACTAATGAAATTTTTTTCTCTACCCTCTCCTAAAAAAAACTTTCATATCCACACGGTTTGAAAGGTTATCAAGCCAAGTAATACTACCTACAGTTAAAGGTAAATGCTAGTTTTGGTAACGATATCAAAATGAATTCGTACAGAATCCAATGAAATGACCACCAAAGTGTCTGTTTGTATGAATAAAACGTATGTGCCAAAGGATTCTGGAAGAAATTGTGTAATTGCTGAGAAATCAGCAAATAAGCACAGGATTCGGGTAGAGCGTCGGGCCCGACATTCAAAGCAATAATTATACACTGTCCCACATGCGCTTATCTGTGTTGGGGATCTTCGGTGTGAACATTTTTCAGCGTAGATTTCAAGATTTCACAAAGTTCAGTTTATGTAACTGTACCAGATCTAGATCCTCGATGATATACTGACAATTAAGCCTTTTTTGTTACAGACTTTCCCATGAAATCAGTGTTTACTGCAACTACTGGCATTTCTCTTTAAGATCCTGTCACAATTTGTTAACTGTGTGTTTTGTTATTGATTTTTAAAATGCTTCCATAACGGATATACATGTAGTTGTAGAATTGAATGAATTTAAATATTTCAACCTAACAAAATTTGATTTGTGTGTGTTTTCTTCCCCTTTCTTATACAGAGAGTAGAGAATGGTGATTTCAATTGGATTGTTCCAAACAAGTTCCTAGCTTTCAGTGGGCCTCATCCAAAGAGCAAAATAGAAAATGGTAATTTTTCAAAGCGTGTTGTTATTAACTCCGTCCTTCCTATCCCCCTGAATTGTAACAGCATGTTCAGATACAAAATATTGTACCAAATTTTCATTAAAAGATGTATCATATGTATTAAATACAGTTTTCCACTTCACTTGTATAGTGTTGCCCTGCTCATCAAAACATGTTCTTTTTTTTCTTCTTTTATTTTGCTATGATATTCAGATACATGTACAAAGATTGCTTGTTATCAAGTACTGTGGCAAAAAATGCTCTGACCTAATACAGAGTGTCATAATGTATTTCCATAGTTGTTAACCAAGTGTATTTTCCATTGTAAAGCTATTAAACTATACAGTTGTTGGCCACTTCATTTTTTTTTTTGAACAGATGGTATGTCCTACTACAGAGCTCTAACTGATTAAGCTAAAAAATAAAAAATAAAATATGGCCATGTTGGTTGCAGACTGTTGGAGCTGACAACGAAATGTCAAATTCATGTAGGCCATCCATGATGAATTCAATTATATGATGAAGTTAAGAAACATATTCCACCTGCACATGAATCAATATTGAGTGCATCTCTGTTCTCTTCTTCTCGTCCTTGCCCCTTTGATTTTCCTAAC
Organism: Lytechinus variegatus; assembly: GCF_018143015.1. Classification (NCBI taxonomy): domain Eukaryota; kingdom Metazoa; phylum Echinodermata; class Echinoidea; order Temnopleuroida; family Toxopneustidae; genus Lytechinus; species Lytechinus variegatus. The sequence continues at coordinate 15,009,103 of NC_054750.1, forward strand.
TCAAGGAACTGTCTTATTTTTATCACTTAATCAACTCACTACTATCTATAAAAAAAGTTTAAAAAAAATGAAATTATTTTGTTGACTGGTTGGAGCTGAGCAAATTGATTCATAATTTCTGATGCATAAAGTGGATCAGCAATGGATTGCAAATTTAGAATTTCAAGATTCATAATTGATTATAAGGCCCACAAATATTTATATTCATCATCTTGAAGGAGCACTTACTCTGGAAGAAGAAAAAGACTTGCAATTGATTGTTGTAAGATTCTTGTAATATCCCCTCCTTCATTTCAAATGTAGTCAAAAATATTCACTGAATTTGTGCATTTACTTGATGAAACTGATCATATTCGGCAAGGGTTATATACACATCTTAACACAATTTATTTATTTTGTTCCTTATACCAGGTTATCCATACCACGCACCTGAGGCATACTTCCCTTACTTCCGTAAGCACAACATTACATCAATAGTCCGATTGAACAAAAAGATCTACGATGCCCGGCGGTTCACCGATGCCGGTTTTGATCATTACGATCTCTTCTTTATCGACGGTAGCACACCCAGTGACTCAATCCTTCAGAAGTTCCTTACAATATCTGAGAGTGCGGAAGGGTCCCTTGCTGTCCACTGCAAAGGTAGGATTTTTGTTGTCATTCTAACTCTTTCCCTTTGTTCAATATTGTTGACTTAAATAGTACACATCATCAACAGCATTAGTAAGAATTACATGCCCGAGGTACCTTTGGCACAGTTCTAACATGCCCAATCCATAGCCGAGGGCATTTGGACTGTTTCAAATGTAACAAATGTGGGTAATTATTTGAATACCTGAGCAAAATTATGTGCATTATATGTATTATGAGATGGAGTTATGAGTCCTTGTTCTTTGATAAAACCATCCTCATCATAAAAAAGCATGACCAGTCATTAGGGCTGTCTGCACCATCCCGAGTTTTCAAATTAGCATGCTGTTTCTGATCTGGCAAATTATCCCGATCTGAACAATCTCAAGATTATTTGCAATGGAGATGCAATTATGGCGCTAGTTCGTAGGATTAATCTCGAGATTGCAATCCCAAGTCAACTTGGGATTTTTTTTGCAAAATAGCGTGTTATTTTATGAATTATCACGCTGATTCGTCGGTGCAGACGCACTCAGGATTATTTATTCATGGCATCAGACCATAATGCATCGATGCCTCACTCGAGCAGGAATCGCTCTTCTTATAGTGGAGACGGGGTTTCTTGAATCTCGAGATTAATCGCGAAAAGGGCCGATCGGGCTAAAATCTCGAGATTGAGCAATCTCGGGATGGTGCAGCACCGACTATTGGAACTAGTCATTAGCACCAGTAAGCAGCAGATTTTTCTGGTGGCTGGATGAAATAAATGACTGGTCATGTCATAGATTTTAGCAAAACGTTTGAATAGGACCCACATCACATATTATCAATGCTTTGTGCACTATGCAGAGTGGATTTGAGTGCTTTACACAAGTTACATTATTTCTTTTTTCCCTTTCTTCTCTCAGCTGGTCTTGGCAGGACAGGTACATTGATAGGATGTTACATCATGAAGCATTTCAGGTTCACTGCTGCTGAAGCCATCGCATGGATGAGGATATGTCGGCCTGGCTCAGTCATTGGGCCTCAACAACACTACATGGAAGAGTGAGTAGGAGTTACCCCCTCACGCTATTCGTAGCCTCTAGCCATAGAGACTTAAACGCGCTGTCACGCCTGCATATTTTAACAAGCTTAAAATAGCAAGTTTTTGCAATTGCCATGGGGACGGATCCTTCAATGGTAAATCTGTGTCGATAATTGGTGAATCAGGGACAGCCAATTGCCCTAAGATTTGGAGCTGATGAAAAATGGCAAAATAAGTCATTTGTCAAGAGTCAAGGACAACACTGATGTTTTGATTCATCGATTTTTGACAAAGCAGCCTTTGTCAAGAATGGCTTCTGATAATAGATTCTCTACGTTCCAGAAAGAGTCTGCGTATTGGTTGCGAAAACCCTAACCCTCCTGACTTATCAATGGCAAGACAATTCAACATTTAATCCTATTTCTTGGTATTGAAGTTCTTGATATCAAGAAAATCATTTTGTGTTATTGAAAAAAGTCAGTTCTTGGTGGCAAGAGTTAAATTGTTGATATCAACAAAAAGAGTTAATTCAGCTTGCCGTAGGTATATCTGGATACGCTGGATAAATCACCCTGATTTGAAAGCCCTTTAACAATAGCAACTTAATCATTTTGGCCCCTGTAATATATTAGAATCGCTATAGTGCCTTTTATGAGATACAAATCACTCTGAGATGCCATCCACAGTCTGCATAGGAGATAAAAACATACAAATGGAAATTTTTAGTTTCATTGGTTGGATATTCCTATTAATGTAGTTACCTTGATGACAAAATCCTCATAGTTCTATAGGAAACCTGTCCCTGTACTTAAACAAACTTGGGCTCTATAATATAAAGGTTAAAGGACAAGTCCACCCCAACAAAAAGTTGATATGTAAAATCCAACAAGCATAACACTGAAAATTTCATCAAAATCTGATGTAAAATAAGAAAGTTATGACATTTTAAAGTTTAGTTTAATTAAAAAAAAACATTTATATGCACATCCTGGTTGGTATGCAAATAGGCAGACTGATGACGTCACCCACTCACTATTTCTTTTCTATTTATTATATGAAATATTCTAATTTTCGCCTACTTGTCAAGTGAAACAAAGTTTTATTTCTCCCTGAACATGTGGAATTACCATTATTCTAACAGTGTACGGTTAAGTTAAAGTCGGTCCTTATTGTCAAATCTGTTAAAATTGAAATAATGTATTATTCAAACAATGAAAAACAAAAGTAATAGTGAGTGATGCACATCATATCGCTGAGTTCATTTTAACTGTTTTGTGAAAAATAAGCGAAACTTTAAAATGTCATAACTTTCTCATTTTACATCCGATTTCGATGAAATTTGCAGCGTTATGTTTGTTTGATTTTACTCTATTGATTCTAATCAATTTTCTGGGGTGGACTCGACCTTTAATTGCTAATTTGAAAGAGCAATTCTTATTGGTTCCTAGTCAGTCTACTAAGCAATGTGTTCATGCTAGAATGATCTGGATGTTAACTGAATAAATATTGAATACTCTTTCATACTGCAAAAGAAATTTAGAAATACATGCCTGTTCACTGATATTTTTATTTTTTTATTTCAGGAAACAAGCATCAATGTGGGTTCAAGGAGACATCTTTAGGAAGAAAGCTAGGGAAGGGCAGATTGCAAATAAGAACAGTGTTTCCAGGATACTTAGTGCAGTAGACGATATATCCATTAATGATGATAGAGGAATATCATATGGGGTATGTAGAGTTCAGCGCCCATTTTTTCCAGGGCCCCATTGCATAAAAAGTTACTATTAAGTTGATTTTCCCTTCCATTGGTAATTACCAAGGTAACCATCCTCAACAACCAATCAAAATCAAGGAGTCCTTGAAAGTTACTAGCAGGGGAAAAAAGTTGTGTAATAGTAACCTTAATGCAATGGAAAACTGGCCTTGTGTTTGATACTGATCATCATCATCTTATTGTCCTATGTTGTCAAGTAGTGCTAAGAAAGTTCTGTGACAATGTATACTTGGTAATAAGTGATATTGATAAAAACTCTTAGAATTTCATCATTATTTCAAAAAATATCATTCTATATTATACTGTTTTCAAATATTCCTAATAGTCTTCAAGATCTGCAAAATAGGAATTGCAAAAAAAAAACCTCTTGTAAATGTTGTTTACAGAAGCTGAATAAATAGCCTTCATTAAAGACTCAGTACCATGCTAATTCCTATTATTTACTGTTAATGCCCCCTTCAAGTTCAATAAAACATCTACTTTTATAGTTTCACTTCCAAATAACAAATTAACTGTTGTTTGAAGAAAAGCTCTTCAGGGCTGATTACTATTCCGAAAGGATCACATAAGATTCCTATATGGTAAGACCACACTCACAATATCACTTTAGGGGACAATAGTAAGCAGTCAGGTAATGTTCACAAGGACAATAGTCTATGGTTCCTAACCTTCTTGTTTTCCTCCCTCTTTTGTCAAGAGAGAAGGTAGTCTAAGTTTCTTTTCAGACCTAGACCTATTCAGAATTACTCACCCAGAACCTGGATCTATTGTGACTGGGTCTGGCTAACCCTGTAATCCCTATTGATTATTGATCTGTTGTTAGTAATCCTTCTCCTTCTTTCACTCTCAACTTACCAAGGTTGTAGATTTATCATGGAGCTCTTTGAAAGGAAGGCATTGATATACTTTTCCTGTTGATTATCAAGGCTGTAATGAGCTGTATAAACTTTCCACTAGGTTAAAGATAAATGCTAGTTGTGTCGATTTCAAAATGAGTTTGTATAGAATCCCATTACATGTCCAATCAAGCGTCTGATTGCATGAATAAAAAAATATCCACTAAGATTGTGAAGAAACTAGCAAAATAAGAATGGGATTAAAGAAAAATGTTGGGTCTTTTCCAAGCAATAATACATGTATTTCACTGTCCCACATATGCATATCTGGCGACAGTTTGATCGTTGTTTTAATTTAAATCATGACTTTAAAAAGTTCTTCTTTTCTTTTTTTAGTATACCCTAACTGTAAAACAGCCCTTATATTCCTTATCATGTAACATATATTTTTGTAATTATTATCTATTCGATTTCTTTATACTTCTGTATTCTCTCTGTTCTGCAAAGCTTAATTGAATAGAAATGAAAATAATGAGTATGTCTGTGTGATTTCTTTATCATTTTTTCATGATGCTACAGCCCAGTGAGCAATACAAGCTGCGGTCCTCGCTGAGTAGCTCGCAAGCCATGACCCAGGGTGACAAGCTTCGGCAGCTAAAGGTCTCAAGGAAAGCAAGGTCCGCCACCACAGGAAGTCTCAAGTGAGCATCATTATTTAAGATATATTTAGGAATATAGCGAAAGGACCTGTTTGTATTCTTACAGAGTTAATTTTGGAGATAATGACCTGTATTCTGAAGTCGGGTTTAATTTAAGCACTGGTCTAAAGTTGTGGTTTAACTCTGGATAGCCAAAAGTGACATAGATGTAGAAGTTCAGTGTGATAGCTCGTATCACATTCAAATTATTTTTAAATTTCTGGGAAGGAGACTTAGAATAGTTGTCTCCACCATCAAAGACGTAGGAAAGAGCATAGCAAACATCAAAAACATTCAATGTAGCTTTGATACTTTTGACTTCCTGTAATTTTAACACAGTTAGACCTTGGTCCAATTTAAACCCGACTTCAGAGTACAGGCCAATAGATTCTATATCAAATACTTCACTGAAAGTTCAGTTTCGAATGCACTTACACTTTATGACATTGCCTTGCTAATAATTCTGTAATTATTGAATAGTCATTTAGTATTGCTTTGGCATTTGTACACTTGAGTATCTCTTTCTTTCATGTCTCCTCCCTTTCTCTTGCTCTCTTTCTCCTGCTTCCTTCTTTCTGTCAACAATTTCTCTTCTTTTATACCCCCTCTCTTTCCTTTTATCTTTCTTTTTGTTTATTTATTTGAATTATGTTACTATTAATTTATATCTTGTAATAAATATCTTATTTTGCCTATTATCTCTCTGCTATCCCTCTTCGTCATCCTCTATCTCTTTTCCTCTCCATTTCTCTCTCTCCCTTTCTGTTTCTTTCTCACTCTCTTTGATTTTCTCACCCTCATGCTCTGTGTCTTCATCTTCTAGACCTGGGAAAATATTGTTTTTGGGCCTGGGTGTTATGGGGATGAAAATGAACATGTCAAGGTAAATCAGCATAACTGATATCTTACTGCATGGACCGAGCCTGAAATATTTCTACAGTACATGTTTCGATGTTTGTTACATGGTTTATTACCAGAACTAACCGTATGCCTGATATTAGCCCTGGCCTCGACTATTTGCGACACAACCCTTCTAAATTGAGCATAAATCCGATTACACTCATAAAACCTATCCTGGTAAATGTGAAGAAAAGAAACTGGTTGGAGAAGAATATCAAGGCCAATACACACAAAAGCTTCATGATTGAATGTACGATTAATCTATACGATTGACTGCGCATCATGTTCAATGCAATAAAAATTACTTTGGTTTGTGTTACCTACCCCCCAATCACCTTCCAACCAGACCCGCTGAGCCCATTGCAGATACTTGATGTGGTAATCTCATCTGCCATGCCCTAGATAGATTTTTGCCCTTTTTGGATGCCTAAGCAGATGAACAGATGAAATTGAAAACATTTTGTGCTGAAAAAAAATTATATACAATGTAATGGTACTGAGAAAATTGTTTTCTCATATTGGAATGTTATGCTTTGTACAATGTAGTAAGACCATCCCACCTCCTTTCCTCCACCCCACACCCCCCCCCCCCCCTTTCCACCTGTTAGTAAATATGGTCAACCATTACTCTGTCTCTGAGATCATGATGGGGAAATTGTAATGTGTCAAGATAAGCAGTTTGTCTGTGTGTTTCCTCTGGCCAGTCAGCAAAGATTGACCTAGCATGAACTTGTATGAGGTGTTACCATATAACAATTTCCGTTGATTCCTTTATTTCTTCAGAATTTAGCGTGTGTGTTTTGGTTTTTTAGCAGGGAGCACTTCACACAGTAAAATAAATAGTGATTCTCACTGACTTTTGTTACAAGCTACTAAAATCCTTGCATCCGATTGGCTCAGAGCAAATTGGTTAATGGAAGTCACTGACCGTGTGTTTCTTGAAACTGTCATGTGATATATTATCTTTTTCTTGGGACCAACCTCTTAACTATACTAATACTCACCTGAATGCTTCATGTGTACAAAAATAGCCCATATTTTTTTCTTGTCTACTTTATGCTGTAATCTTACTGGTGAGACTAACTTTAGACCAACAAAGCTATTACATTATCCCCAATCACATACCATTGGTCGGGTTGAAATTGGTTGTTAGTGTTGCTCTTGAAGCATGCAGTAATTATAGGTCAGGAGAGTTTGAAGTCAATCTCAATATTAACAACAGCCAATATAGTTATTACCAAGTTTGTATATAAACATACTATTTCTTGCCTATTTAGGTTGGATGAAGGCAAAATCCATACAAGATCAACATCCTCACAGCCACTAAGGTAAGCATTGTCTGTGGTTCCATAAACAGTAATAATTCCCATGATTACAGAAGACACCTTGATATAAAGCTGTGTTCATATGCAGTGGCAGGATTCAAAGAGGTGTAAGTAAGCGTGTAAAGTCTCTAGTAAGACCTTAACCCCCAATATACTTCATTCGGTGTGTTTCTACAGAGAATCGTTAAACGGTATTACCCACGTAAAGTATCAAGAATTCCGATAAACTTCCCTGTTGAAAACAGATGAGATACGGTTTATTGATTAACTGCATCGCACAAAATACGTTTTCTCACATTGCCGCATTCTGCGTTGTGGAATGTGAGGTAATCGGATTATTCGCTCTGTAGACACAGGTAGGTTTAAGGGTGATACGTATTTTTGATTCCGGAAAGGATAAATGTTGTTAAAGATTCTCTGTAGAAACACACCGATTGTGTATGACAGATTGAAATGAGATTGCTGGCAGATATTATCCACTTGATATCATGGTGGACTTGAAGGAATATGCCCTATTTTATTCACTTTAAAAATATTCACCAGAAAAAAAATCTGCAAGTTTCGGCAGTAACATTCATTTTTATTTCCCCCATAGTAATACATTATTGACTATATCAGCTCCAATATTCAACTTGGGGGTGCCCAGTATGATTCAGTATTGGGGCCTTTCACAAAAAATCGTAGCCATCATACAGTTGGTCTGTATGCTTAATTGCAATGTAATCGGGAATAAAATCAGCCCTAAGTTCAAGGGCAAAGCTTTGTGTTTAATCACCCTGTTTCAACATTTCTTATGAAATGAAGACATGACTTTCAACACTGGCTTTTTTCCTGAATCAAACTTAAATTTTCTTTCTGGAATGAAATTCATTATTGTATATAGTTATGAGTGAAAAAAATTATGACACTTATTTGTAGGGCTTTTGTAATATTTTCATCAGACTGATGAATTTGTTTCTAGTTTTTCAGATGTTTTCTACAATATTTCTCAATTCATTATTTTCTTCTTTATTGAATTCGCATTACTCCTTAAATATAAACCAACGTAGTCCTCAGTTTCTGCGAACATTTTTGAGGTATTGTATCATTGCCTTTCCTAGCATCATGCCTTCATATTCTGCTAGGCCATTCTTAATGCTAAGTATTTATGCATCAAGCATGATACTTGCTCTAAAATATCTATGTTAATCCTATACTAGTGTTTTTGTTTTAATTAATATTAGGACTAATTTAAATAAGGAAAATACATACACTGTACTTGCACTTGTAATTTTCTAGATTTTAAAAAGTTGTGCTGATATTTAACTTTAACAAAGTTTAAATAGATTTTTTCATATTTTCACTGCAGTATTATTTCTTATTTTAGTATAGAATCTACAATCTCTGATTAAAAACTATTTCATGAATAGATTAGGAGAAATGCCACTTGTGTTACTAATTTTGTATGAAAATTTTAAATTAAAAAACAAAGGTTTAATCTTGCTTCATAATGTGTTAACAGGTAACCGTTTTCTTTGACACTAATGGGTGAAATTTTTTGTAAAGTTAAAATAAAAAGCATGAACCAAAGAGTAAATAGAGATAGTTCTGGTGATAGCTGCTGAGTAGTTGTAATTTAGTCATTTTTGTATTGATAGTATTAGAAGTAATGGAAGAAATAGTAGTAAAAGTAGTAGTAGAAGTAGTAGTAGTAGTAGTAGAAGTAGTAGTAGAAGTAGTAGTAGTAGTAGTAGTAGTAGTAGTAGTAGTAGTAGTAGTAGTAGTAGTAGTAGTAGTAGTAGTAGTAGTAGTAGTAGTAGTAGTAGTAGTAGTAGTAGTAGTAGTACAAATTGTAGTAGTAGTAGTAGTAGTAGTAGTAGTAGTAATGTTAGTTTTAGTCGTAGTATTGTAGAAGTAGGAGTTTTAACCTTAGTAGGAGTGATTATCTGCTGGACATTTAAATGTTTAAAAACATTCCAATATACATTTATGTGAATGCACAAGAGAATAGCATGGCATGCCGTGACAGAGAGATCTGCCTTGCTGTGCAATGGATTTATTGTCTCATCTATGGTTTTATCTATTGAGGAGCTATGGAAACCTCTTCCCTGTTCTCTCTATAATACATTCTCTGGCGTGACATATATATTCTCAAGTGTTGCTGTTTTGAAGTGATGTCAAGCAAAATGAAATTAGTCAGCCAGCGGTTTACCCGCTAGCAAACGGCTCTTTCTTTCTTCATTTATTCTATGGTCATTTTTGGAGTGAGTTTTTACAAGAGGGCCTACAGTGTGCATGTATGGACATGTACAGCATGCTCCTACAGCATTTCATATTTATGAACAATCATTCAGATTATTTCAATACATATTGTAATTGTGATTTTAAAGAAAAAAGTAATTTATTACATGTAAGTAAAAGATAACTACAAGAAGGAAATTATGGATCTGCAGTTGTGCCCTCCCACCATCACCTCAAAGATTATCATGGTGAGGAGGAGATACATTTTAAATAAATTCAATGGTTCAAAGGGAATTCATTCCTGGTTATGTAAATGGAAAGAAAAGGACAGGCTGAATCTTTTTTCAATTCACAACCATACAAGATTTGATGCTTGATGTGCTGCATTTTCTAAAGCAATTTTAGAAACCGAAACTAGTGTCATATGGTTGTCGATGTAAATATCTGTCATTTCAAGAAGGAAATTATGTTAATAACAACCTCTCTTGGAAATACATTTTGGATAAGATTCAAAATTTACCATCGGAAACTGAAACCTAAATCAAAGATTTATTGGTTTTCCTCCCCAATTGTTTGAGATGAATATTGATAATTTGGATTTCAAGAACTTAAGAACATTTTTATATTCATTAATTTCCATTACAATCATACCAGTTATTCCTGTGAGTTCAATAATAGATTTGCTGAAGGAAAGCTTTTCACATGATCATTCTAAAGATATACATGTATTTCGTAATATATTTTTCATGAACTGTTAGTGCACAGTATGAGCACTTACTAGATTGGTTGGTTTTACAAATTTCATTCTGAAATTGTTTGTTTAAACTTGGTGTTTCTTCCTTTGATTGTTTTGTTCTTGTGTACATCTTGAAAAAAAAAGGTCCCTGTCGTTTCATGTTTACTAGATGTATCAACGAAATTCCAGTCGGAGTCCATGTTTTGATTTTAAAACAGATTTAGTCATTTTATTCACAGCATTCAACACTATTCTGAATAATATACATGACATAAAAATTATAAGCAAAATCAAATTTAAAAAAATGGCAAAATTACACTTTCACAAACTGCTCATTTATGTTTTGCATCTAGAGATCATAATACTTGACCTGGGGCGGTATTCTGAAAGCTCAATTAGCATTTTGGTATTCTGAAAAGTCACCTAAGTGCCCCTTTCCTTATTTGGCAGGGTTGCGTTGCTCACACTTGCAATAGTACGCGTTATGACCGTGCGAAGACTTAATTGAGTAGTTACGAGACTTTTGGTATTCTGAAAAGTCTCATAGCGCTCAATTAGCGGACTTTCCAGTGAGGAAAGATAATGGTGATAAGAGGTCCATTAAGTCTCATCATATCTTGCTTAACATGCTAAATGTGGCTTTCATTTCATATAAATATCATCAAATCGGTTTAATACTGCGACCAAAATTAGGAGAAAGGAAGAGAATAAAGAAGAGGGGTATAAAAAGGGAACAGAATAAAGGGGAAGAATGTAGTATGTAGAAACAAGTAAAATAAGGAATAGGGACTACATTTGGTAATAAAGAAATTAAAAAAGAGGGAAAAAGGAGACAAAAATTGTGTACTTTATAGGGAAATATGACTATTATTTTTCTATATTTTATTTTGTTATTAGCATCATTAACTATTTTGTTTTTGCACATTATTTTGACAATAATGAGATCGCCAATCAAGGTAGGTGCAGTAATGTTGAGGGGTGATTTAAACCCTTTTTCTGACAATGAAAAAAATAAACATAGACCCCTTTAGTATTTAAATGAATATAGAATCAAATACCCCCCCAAAAAAATTGTGAGTGATGCCATCGTTTTCCCCACCTATAAAAGCTTAAATGTCATAACGTTTGTACATCATGCAATTTTAATAGAATTTCGGCTTTTTAAAAATTATGCTTGTTTGATTTTTAAAATATTTTTATTCAAATACAAAATAGCTACAAATGGATTCAAATAGGGGGATATGAAAATCAGAACGCATTCAAAAAAAGTACAAAGGTACAATAAATGAGAGAGAAAGGGAAAAGACAAAAGTTAAATTCAACAACATAACGAACCTCTAATCTCGGATGCAAATGCTTTTAACATTATTTTTCAGCTAAATTCTTTGTATTAAGATCGTGGTGCAGTGCACCTGCAGCAGCCGGGCGCTGCGCTGCAAGGAAGCAAAGTGAAGAGACACTGCGCGCTAGGAGAAAATTTTACGTTGTAAGAGCGCATTTGATTGGCTAATTCGGCTCAGTAGGGGAGTGGCCTAAAGGGAGTTAATTGAGCACTAACAGAGTTTTCAGAATACGAATTTGGAGGTACATTAGCGCTCCATTAAATGGGTAACTTAAGAGGAAATTTAAGTGGAAACTTAATTGACTTTTCAGAATACCCCCCCCCCCCTGGGTTACAAGCAGCTCTTAGTCAAGATATGCACAGTTTATCTATAAGCTCTGGAAAGGGAATTTAATCTTTCAATGCCATTTTTTTTCTCTTTTATCATATATTCTTATGGGCAATTGCTTACTTTCAGGATCAGAAGTTACTGCAAAAATATCTCCTATAGGAAACTCTATTTTGATCTCTCTTTTTTTTTAAGATTGGGATCCCTTTCACCAAGATAATGTTTTTTTTTCTTGAGTTGCTGTGTTGCATGAACCAACATGATTGATTGCCAATATCCCATATTTATGCTTCTCTTTTTTTTCTTACCTTTGTCGTCCTCCCTCTATCCCAAAATCTTACCCTTTCATTGTTTTATTTTACCGATTACCCCCACCGCCCCCCCCCCATATATATATTTCCTACCCAAATATATTCCCTAACCCATCCACTGACGATGTTGGAATGGCCACAGGAGCAAAGCAAGTAGTAAAAAGTAAGCAACCGGCATCACTTCAGTCTTTTTGCCGTTATTGTTGAGGATCTGATTCACAGAGTGATGAATTGTGATTTTCCTTTTTTTTTTCAAGCGCTTTGATTTAATAATACCAACCCTAAAGAACGGACCATCTTGCATGTGTCCTGGGGGGCGTTTCATGACCATTCTTGTCTGACAAGTTGTCAGATCTGACATCTTTCCTTGATTCTGATTGGCTGAGAGGCACTGTTACTATAGTAACTGTCGGATAAAATGGGAATTGTCGGATAAAACGTCTGACAAGTCCTTTCATGAAACGCTCTCCTGATTGCATTTGAAGTGTTATCCTATTCATGTTGCACTGTGTTCATCCCCAATAGAGACTTCATTGCACAAAGTTTGCCGTCCATATGATTCCACTCTTTGTCTTATTCACCTGCAAGTCCCCTCCACCCCCCCCCCACCTCTTTCTCTCTTGTGTATGTTTTGCATAATCATGCAATCATATAGCTCATATCATTAGTGTAATCTCTGCCTTCACATTACAAATTATAGCAAATATATCTATATATGATAGGATGCAAGCGTTAGAAATCACAAGCCTTAATTTATCTGTCTTGAGAATTGTATTATTTCCAAAAACGGCAACCTGTATTAGCAGCGTATCAACTCCACCCTAGTCTCAAAGTTAACCATTTTCCTCCAAATCAATGTATCTTGAAGATAGGTGGATTGATTTCCAGTTTGAACTTGTCGTAAACGATTAACTTTGCCTGATTATTTTAGGGGACTACAGAAATACCCTCTAGTAAAAAGGGAAATTTTACATACTAATGAGTTGCTAAACAGTAGAATACCTGTGTATAAGGTCAATGAACCCAATCTAAATAGATTTTCCTGTAAAGTTGCAAAATACAACCATTGAAACATGTTTTGTATTTCATATCAGTCACCCCATGACAGTTTTCAGATGGACACATTAATATAATGTAAAAAAAAAAAACTGGTAGTGCATCAGCCTTATAGTGGCATTATCAAAACTCAGAGTGGCTTTAACTGCTTGATATTTTATACTGTAAGGCTTTCACCAGCCTAGGCTGTCCCTCCAGTGGCCTCCACGATCCATTAAAGATGTATCCGTGAGGTCTTAGATATCATTGAGTGTGTCAATTACAGCTATAAAGTATGTTGCATCCTTGCATTATATAATAGTCTTCCTTGACATCAAGTATGTTTGATTAAAGCAGAAAATTGAGATAAAAATGGACATGAAATGAAGGTTCGGTATTAATCCATCAAAGCATGGCAGAATTATGAATGGATTTAACTTTGTGACGTCATGTACGAGCAAGTCTAAATTCTATGAAATGCAATTTTATATTTTGTGATGATTTGAAATTGAATGTATTTTGTTTCAAAGAAAGGTGTTTGAAGCATATATCTAATATGATTTGATATTGAGTACACATTTTAAGCTAATTTTCAACTTTCTGCATTGCACTTAATAGAATCTATATTGAATGACATATGACTTATACAATCCAGAATAAATCATCCAAATGTAATTTCGCTGAAGTCACAATCGAAATCTTCTGAAAATGAATTTTGCCCAGTTGATTATGGGCCTGGCAGCCACAATTTAGACCCCTTTTATTCCTTGAATGGATTTGGCCGAATGTTCATTAATACTTTTCTCTCTGTTTACTGCTCTTATGAAGACTATCTTGACAAGAGGTGCTTGACTCCACCTTCATCAGGGGAGCATTTCATGAATGTTTATTTTTTTTCTCACTAATTTGCTCTTATCCAATCAGATAACAGAATTTGCAGTATCTGATAACAGTGACCATTTGTTTCATGAAATTCTCCCCTGGTCACAAATAGGCTTGCATGCTGTGCATGATTTTATTCATAACCCATTTTCCCCCCATACCTTCCCTTTTGCTGAATTTTAAAGGCAGTGTATCTGTTTTTTTTTTTTTTTTTTGGGGGGGGGGGTCAGAGGTGTTTTTGTCTCGCCTGCATAGCAGAGCGAGACTAAAGGCGCCGCTTTTCCGCTGACGGCAGCGGCATCGTCAACATTGAAATCTAAACCAAGGTTAAGTTTTCAAAATGTCATCATAACTTAGAAAGTATCTTGACCTAGTTCATGAAATGTGGATATAGGGGTAATCAAGTATTACTGAACACCCTGCCTCATATTCAGGTCATATGACCAAGGTCAAAGGTCATTGAGGGTCAATGAACTTTGATAATGTTGGGGGTATTTGTGGTATTGTCATCATAACTTTAACATTTTATGGATCTACATGTAGTTCATGAAAACTTGGTCATAAGAGTAACCATGTGTCCATGAATATCCTGTGCATGTTTCAAAACGATAATCAGTCTTCATTATATCTCATTCTGATCCAATCTGCAGAATATCATCAGCCACCTCGTCATCAACATCCCCCGTCAAATCTTCCAAAGTTGTCTCTCCTACGCACACCTCCAGTACAAGACGGACAACCAGGCACTCTGTGGCCGCCAACTCGGGCCTCAAAAGGTGAGTTACCTCTCAGTCCTGCTCTCCATACCCACACAAGTAATATCCATCTGTATCTTGTTCTTGAATGAAAGGGCAATTCTGATTGGCTGCTGGTCAGTCATTTGAACAATATGTTTATGCAACAGTGATCTTCATTGGCCATCAGCATTTTGCGATTGACTTACATAACATGTGTGTTATGGGACCCTGGTGCCGAAAGACTTGGCATTGAAGGCTTGCTGCCACTTGGTCTGAAATCTGTTGGTCTAAATGCTAATTGTTTCTTGTTTGCCCCATTTGGTCTAATGACAGTTTGGTCCAGTCATGGATCTACTATCTACTTAATGTGTATCTACTCAAACAATTATCATCTAGGTTACCATTTCATGTATTTCTCTAATGAGAGCTGCTAGGTGAAGTGGTTTTAGAACAAATCTGTGGGAGAGAAAGTGGGTCTAGTTAACTAGGCATTATATACATGTATACAGTACTTCTGTAATGAACGAAACAAACTGTTGCTCCTTTTGGTTGATTTACATTATCCGCTCCGACCTGATTGTAGAGGGCATGCATTGCAAGAAAAGGATTTGAACAAAGGGCTTACAACGAGCTAGGATTTATCATTTTTATCCCCCCCCCCCCACCCCTGAAATACATTGTTTGCAAGCTCCCATTCACAGGGGACCTTGATTCATGAACTGCACTTCTGTGTGCATCAGTTGTATTTAAAATGACAGGTTATTGAGTTCTTGCATTCCTCAAGCATTCTGGATAACATACAAAATATGAAAAATATCGTGGTCTCTTGGGGGGAGGTTTATAGTGGTTTTGGGTTGAGGGTTTTTTTATATATATTTTTTTTTTGGAGCTAATACAAAAAAAAATCATGCAAACAAATGTGCAAAAACTGCATCATGCATCACCATTTTGTTATTCATTTCATGTTGGCTTTTTTCCCATTTCATGCCATGAACTACATGTACGCTTTCATCTTCAAGTTATAAAGGCCTTATATTTCGGTAGCATTCCCTTTTTTAATGTAAGATGGAAGTCCTGAATTTTATATTTTACTGTCAGAGGAGTCTTTGATCTTTCGGTACAGCTAGTCCCTCTTTGGCATATGATGGGTTTTGGGCTTGTATGAATTCAGTATATTGTAAATGATTTTATTGGTGTGAGCAAAATTATTAAATAATCATCCAAACTGTCTCCCAACCCGTCCCCTCCGTCATCATGACTTGGTATTGTGGTTTTGTAACTGCCTATATTTTGTGTTTCCAATGTAAATATGAAGAGATTCCCTGTGAAAATGTCAACGATTTCACAAATCAGTTTGGTGGCTGGAATATTAGATTTGTCCTAATACACTTGTGTGTGTGTTCAGTGTTTGTGTAACTCATATTGGGCGTAGTGCAGTTTATGTCTCACAAAATCCACTCAAGTTCAGTCCCCGAAATGTGATATTTAGAAGTACATGTAGAAGCATGTCATCACCTGTAAAAAGTTGGACCTTCAGTTGCTTATTTTTTGCATTTTATTGATTATTCATATTTTGTTATTTGATATGAAATGTATTTAGTTTTTTAGAAAGGGCAGTTTTGTGTCTTTGTATTGTCGATGAACATTGTTATCATGAAACAGCAAGTAGACCCATTCACAAATAGTAGAATCACATTAGTTGCATGTCATAAACAAGATAAATGTGACATGAATTATTGGGGGCACTGTCAAGATTTATTTTTTTCCCCTTATGGATGGTATGAAGGAACATCTATCAAATTATAACATTTTATGTGACATATATATACTAACACTACTTTTTATATTTTGGACAGTGTGGGGTGCTCTTTAACCGTTCTTCTAAACCCAAAAGAAACTCTCTTTTATTTTGCATATTGCCCTCTCCTCAATTCTCCTCCTCTCCCTCCTTCGTTGTGCCACCTTGCTACCTATCCCCAACATGGCAGCTCTTCAAGGATAAACAAAGAGTATAGCACAGGACACAACGCAGGAGACTACACCACTAGCACCACCTCCTCTTCACTGAAATATACCCGCTCTACACCAGTAAGTAGGATTTAAATGACCCCTGACCTCTGCATGACCACTCACCTCTTCCTTCAACTTTCTTTAACACCCCCCCCCCCCCCTGAATGAAGTTTGTTCAAAGTTCAATGAACTCCCAAGTTTTGTGTCTTTATTTTTTTTCCACTTTTCATTTCACTTTTATCTTGATACATCGAGATTGATTTCTTTCTATAATCTCTCTATGGTATTGGCCTTTTCAAATACTTTTAGCTTGCTTCCTTTCATTTTTTTTGCTTTCATTTTGGTTATGAGTTCTTAATGGTTTCTTTTATACACCTTTACCAATGTGTGCTTTGCTTTTCACTTCTGTTTTTTAATTTTCTTTTTGAACATCACTTTCTTTTATAATATTGCTTTATTTTTATCTTTCCCTTTTGCTCCAGTGTTAGATTTCTCCTCTTATTCCTTTTCTAATAATTTTTGCTTTCATTATTCAACTTAACAATTGGCTAATACTTTTTTTCTTTCTTTCATCATTTTGGATGTCCTTTATAATGGCATCTCTTATAAACTCAAAATTTCAGCTTGATTTGGTTAATTCAAGTTTGGTGTTAACCTTGTGGTATTGGTGTTAACCTTTTGGTGTTGATATTAACCTTGTTGGTGTTTGGCCAATATTTGAACTAACATAGAGAAGACCAAACTTAGCATAAAGTTTGTCCTGTGTACTTGATTGTTGTTGAACTATCAGATATGTTATTTTGATGATTTTGTAAAATCGACTAGGTGTTTTGGGTAGGGAAGGCGATCTGAATTTTGCTTCCAACACCTTCACCAGCACCAACTCTGATCTAATCACCAAACTTGGAATGACCTGTTATTTTGATGTTTGATTCAATTACAACAATGTTTATAATCTAGTGTAGCTACCCAAGGAGTGATACTTACTAAACAAATTTCTGCAATTTCACCAAAAGAATATTTATGAGGAATAAAAAGGCAACTTTATGTTTGTTTTAAATGTATAATTGTGTGAGTTTTGATTCATACAGCTTGTAATTACTTACAAATGCTAGAGATGTTAGAAGTTATAACTTTCTTGCCATTGTTATCAATGGCAAGATATAGTAGCATGTAGCTTGCATTGCCATAACAAGCTTTATGACACAGGGCCCTTTAGAAAAGTGTAAAGGCCCTCTTGTGAGCATAAAGAGGACATGTTTTCCTGAATGACTTTAATACAAGAGTACATAATATGAGCTTTGACTGCCAATTTTTAAACAGCTTTGTTTACAGCATATTATGGCATATGTATCCACTAACTCTTTGTCCTTCTTTCCTCTTTCTTCCTAATTGAAGACATTAATACCTAGCGGAAAGTTGCAGTATCTGGATAGCCGCTTAGCTTATCAACCCAGGAGATACATATACATGTAGGAAGCGACAGTGGAGTTGCATTTCTTTCTTGCAAATTGTGAAAAAAAAATTTAAAAAGGGCTGTTTCCATTCCAGTCATGTGTCATTGATCATTTTGTTTTTGACATTTTTTTTTCAGTTAATCGGCTGGTTTCGATGAGAATTTAGCAATCTTATTTACAATTTAGTGAGATTGATCAAGCTCTATAACACTCACTGGATCTCTGTAGCAAGTAAAAATGAAATAATTACTAGTAGATATCCTTGATTCAGAGAATTCATTCACAGGGATCTACAGATAACTCATATCTGTCAAACAAAAATGTCTTCATTTAAAAGAAGATAACAAAAGAAAATGAAAGCAATCTCATAGGAGTTATCAGCCATTTATCTCTTTTTTGTCAAAAACGTGCAGTAATGAAAATTATATTGTGAAAAATATGTGCAATTAGTGCTTCCATGTAAGTGTGAACTGCACCAGAAAAAAAAGTGCTGGCAGTGAAAATAGCCCTCAGCCAGGTCAAAGGTCAATGCACACGAGCTGCAAAATTGATATTATTTGCCAGAATGTGACATCTTTAAGAATTGATATTTTCTTTCAATTTCATGCTCCATTTACTTGTATGTACTTGTATTGTCTCTTTTTATGACGAAAAAACTTTCTTCCTCTCTGTGAATGTAGCCTTTTGATTCGGCAAAGCATCAATCTTTTTTTTTTTAAGAAGAAGGCCGCATTGTCATGCAGCTTGTGTCGCCATCGTATCTTATTTCTCAGTTTCTTGAATCGTGCATTTTCATGTTCAGGCCTTTTTTTTTATTCAATGTACCTTGCATTTTATTTTCTACAGAAACAAAGAGTTGGCACATGGCTATGAAGCTGGTCATTTTGCTTATCAGTTTTTAAATTTGATTTCAATCTTTCGTTTGACATGCCAGGAATACCTCATGCATTCTTTTTATTTCTCTTTGTATACATGTATCTCCCTGTATGCCCTTCCTGTCTTCACTGGCCTGTATTCTGAAGTCGGGTTTAATTTAAACTCAGGTTTAAGTATGGAAAGCCAAAAGTATCAAAATTTTTATGAAGTTGTATGTTTCTTATGTTTACTGTGCTCTTTCCCGATTCATTGATGGTGGAGACAATCATCTATTTATACTTCCTACACAATTATGAATGATTTGAGAGCCAAATGAGTTGAAAGTATGATATCTCGACTGTTAGTGATTATGTAACAATTGGCTGTCCATACTTAAACCACAACTTTATACCCGAGTTTAATTTAAACCCGACTTCAGAACATGGGCCACTATGTTACTTGATAGTGCTTTGTTTGAAAGAAAGTAAATCTCAGAAATGACCTGAAATGCATTATCTTTCTACTTGAATTTATTCTCAGAAAAAAAAATTGATGATAGAAAATCAATTAAACTTCTTTGATTATTGAAAAGATATCAATATTCTATTGGTGAATTCATTTTATAATACAGCAGCATGAGAAAGAATATGTAAATGCATAGAGAACTATTAATACTATTTATTTATGTGTGATAATGAGTACCCTCATTATTATAATTTTCGAGGTCTAAGTTGATAGTGAATTTAGCAAAATAAAAATAAAAACACGGTATATTCATTCTTCAGCTTTTTATCTCATGAAGAAAAAATTCTTAACCATTAATGAATTATTGTTTGATTTATTGAGAAGGAACCATAGTGGAAGTAAGATCCTTCTTTTGATGATAGGGAGTTCATACAGTGATGGAAAATGAAAATTTCAGGTCTTTTCTTGAATGATATGCTCTGCTAAGGTTCCCCATCTGTCCCTCTTCTTGCACCCTATTTGTGTTGTGTATCGCTATAATCTTTCTTGCTCCATCTCTTCTTATAACAGTCCTCCCGCCGTTCTCCTCGCATAGCTCCCGCCATGTGTCGTTGCTACGAAATGGTCCACGTCTGGTAAACATGAAACGATGCATGGTCATTAAAATCCTTTGCACGCAGTCCATGTATAAACCCGATTTCCATGACATCTGCTGTTGTGACAAATGCTCCCAAATGAAATATGAACATTAAAGCCAAACATCCCAAACTTAATCCTAATTATAATGCTTATCCAAGTCCTCATTGCATTTTGAACGAAATATCCTGTCATAATCCAAAGTGCACATCTTCAGAGAAATTATTGGAGAGGCCAATGTCACAAGAGCGAATGTTGGCTCACCAATATTAATAATGATTTTTTTTTTTTAAACCCGCTTTCATTTAATGTTATTTACTATGGTCAATAAATTGATGTACGTTGTGTGTGTGGCTTGATTTCTCACAGTGTCAAAGGCTTAAAAAGCATTTATGGCAAGATGTAGAAAAATATAGTTCTAGTACTCTCTTAGCTTGCTATATATATTTTTTTCTTTATGAAACTTGCTTGTTGCATATGATTACAAGTTTAGCTTGCATGATGATTAGTTATCAACGTTTTTTCTAGTATTACTGCATGTCCTGAACTTCTTTTACTTTTCATTATTTCTTGGGAGCAAGGATTGCACCTTTTAGTTCTTTTCAGTTGTGATATGAGCAGATAATTTGAAACATCAATTTTTTTTACTAGCTAATGTGTAATGTGACAATTCATTATGTCTTGCTTGTGTAGTTTGTTACTTGTGTCTGCATGTAGATATTACATGTAACTATATGTGATGATTTTATTTATTATTATATTCACTTTGCAGAATTACTTGTATTATATGCATTTTACATGGACGTATATGTGTAAACATACATATGAAATTACACAAACCACTAATTTCAGAGAATTTACAAAATTGTGTGTAACATGCATGTATATGAAATATTCAATTGTAAGAACCAACTCCTTGATGTTTGAGTGGACTTTCGCTTTCATTTTAATACAAGACAGCAACTTAGTGGATTTATTTTAGACACACTAGACCTTAATAGTGCTCAATAACTTCATTCAATGGCATTCTTGATACACACATAGTACAATTACTTAGTTTCATGTAGTATCATCCACCAAATGATTTATCTGCAATATGGTCTCATCACGCTCAAGTTTTAATATAAAAATAATGATAATGATAACAATATATTTACCCAGGGTAGCCACTTCAGTTCCGAAAACTGTTCTCCCAGCTTGCCCTGCTATATTATTACCATGTCCAAGCTAGATTATTAATTCAGGTGCACACAGCTTTTTGAGTACTTCCTGCCGGTACCCATTTACCTCACCTGGGTCAAGTGCAGCACACTGTGGATGAATTCCTTGCTGAAGGAAACTATGGCATGGCTGGGATTTGAACCCATGACCCTCTGTTTCAAGGTCCGGAGGCTTATCCACTGGGCCGCGATGCTCAATATATTTCTTCACTCTCATATCAGATGTACATGTAATGGTATCACAAAGGAGACTAATCAGTTGCTATAGTTTTCAAACTTTGAAAGCTTTATGAACCCTCTCCCCTGAAAGTGTACGGGTCTCTTTAAAACAAACCTAAAAAAGTGATTATAAGATTTAAATTAATTATTGACCAATATGCAGACCGAAATCATTTACAAAAAAAAATTGGTTGTATAGTCAATCATTTGAACTTGTGTCACAGATTATAGGTCTCTCTTAAGGCGACCATACACTTTATGATTGGTCTGCGACCCAATTTCAGAATAAAATGTAGTAAAATTTGATGCTAATACTGAGACTTGGAATATCTCACCGTGTAATGTTCTAAATCACCCTACAAATACCTTTGTTCAAATCTGTGACTGCTATCATCCTTAGAATAAAAGAATTTAATATCTAGTAGTAATGACGTCATAGCAGTCGTATGATTGGCCAAATTTGGAACTTATTTGGCCTCAACTCCAAAATAAAGGCTAGCAATCTTTCAAGATGGTTATAGTATTATTTCAATGAATTTTAACGTCAAATAAAAGGATATGTTCCATTAACATTTTTAGATAATGAGCAAAATGCGATTTGTTCCAAAATCGGATCGCGAACAGTGCGGTGTGCTGTGGCCTTTCCATTTATGTCACTAAAACAATGATAATGATAATGAATATTTAGAAGCATTATAAGCAACAAGTACCATAGTGCATATCCTTCACTTAATAAGAGATATGCCTTCAAACAATAGATTATTTTTTTAGTATAGACTAAGAGGCCTATATGTATCAAATCCAATGAATTTCTCAGGTGATTCAACAGCTTTACTCCAGTACATCATCAACAGATAAGGTATATTCAGTGAGGTATCCTCGGTAAGTTTATTCCAGCTAGATCACATCATCCCTATCATCTTCATGCATTGATCTCTGTAGCGCAAGTGCTTTAACCAGAGCACCCCCCCCCCCCCCCTGATCCTCTGTAAAAGAATAGAGAAAGAGATTTTTTGGAAATATGGGTTTATAGTCAAATCGATTTTTAGCAACTTGCAGAAGCAGAAAAAAATCTATATGCTGCTATATGACAGATGACTTTTGGTCATGATGGTCTGTGATGGTTTTGATTAAAAGTTTTTATTGTCATGAAACGTATTACTGCTGGAATATACAGCCATAGTGGATCATTTTTGAAGCTGCTGAAGACTGCAGTAGACCAAACAAGAAATAATCATGGTATTTCTGTCCAGAGGGGTCATGACAGTCACTCAAGCATCATTGACCGGCTGTGAAAGCACCAGTGTTGCCAGATACTTTTAGTGGTGGAAATGAGTGATGGTAGGTTCTGACCAGCACCGACTACCATAGAGGCAACCCTGGAGAGCACTTTGATTAATTGCACAGACTCAAATTGAATAGAACAAAAAGTGAATCTGCAACAACTCGTCTATCTCATTTTCTATAAGAATTGGGATGATAAGGTACTACTGTAACCCAAACTGGTTTAAAATGTTGATGATGGAAAAAAGTATTCAGGAAAAATTGAATTCAAAGACAAAGGGGGCCCGTTTCATAAAGGACTTGCAACTGTTGTATCTTTGCCATTATGGCAACTACCATGGCAACAGGGCTCAGCAGCCAATCAAAATCAAGGTTACCAGGGTAGTTGCCATAATGGCAGAGTTGCAATAGTTGTAACTTTTTATGAAATGGACCCAAGGTCATATGTTTTGGGGATTATTTTTCTAGTAATTGGAAATGGTGTGTTGCTCTGGTTTTTTAGCACTTTCATTCACTATTCGATTTCTCAGAGAACCATTAGAATATATCTGACATTCTAAGATATTCATTCATTTGACCTATTTACCATCTGAATCATCATATACACACTCCACATGTAGTTGAGTCTTGCCCTCAAATGTTGATTCGATTCATTTCATTCTTCTCCCTATAAATAAAAATACAATACAACACGATTCCGACTGTTTCCATTTAGCCACCGTTCTCATTACGCTTTATAAAACTAGTTTACTGGAAACCGGTTCAGGAAACCAGTTTGGAAGATCGCTTTGCTAGCGTTCCCATTCGATCAGACGAAAGTGGTTTTCAGAATCACATCACGTAAAGCTATATTGTTGCCATGGAAATGCAAATTTGTTCATAATGTTAAAGTTTCATGAAACAACCCTTTTGCATTGGCCACAACTTTCATAAATATATCTTTTGACATCAGTCAAATACATATGTCTCCTGAACAACCTGTACACATATATGTACCTTTCCCTTCTTGTGAGCTGCGTGTGTGTTTGCAGTGAGAGCTTTCACTTGTAGGTTTAAATGAAGTCAACAAAGTAAACAATTCATTGTGTACTTTGACCTGATGACTTTTTACAGTTTTGTTATTTTTTATTGGCCTTGAAGATGTACTCTAAAACTTTTAGAAAAATATCTTTCCTCTCTCTCTCTCTGTCTCTCTTGAATGCATGGGAAAATATAATGTTCACACCCTAAAGTAAATATTATACAGTATGAAATTGAATAGTTCAATATATTATTTTTCTTTATAATTATTGTTACCATTCAGATACTTTGGACACCCCCGTCCCTCTTCCTTGATGATTGTTAATTTTTTTCTCAGCCAATGATATCTGATTCTGATGATGTATAACTGGGTCACAAAGTTTGTTTGATCTTAGGCTATGTATACACATCAGTTTTACTCTTTAGTAAATTCTAAAACTGGCATGCATTTCCATTAGTTTATATATATAGTTGATTTTGAGAAGGGAAGTGCTTATTTTGAAGGGAAAAAAAATAAAAACTTCAAGTTCATTGATATTCACAAATTGTTTTAATTGGTTGTCATGCTTTTGAACAGAGTGCATTGTCTGCATACAACCTTTAAAGCATCATTGCCATAAATAGTTTTCTCCTGTTCTGTAATTTGATTCTCCTGTGAGAACTTGAATTGAGACTTTTTATTTCAAGTTTGAGTTCATGCATTTAAATACCATGATTCATATTTGATTTTTTTTTCTTGATTTCTTGCATTTTCCTTTTTCTTTATTTTGGGTTTGTTCACTAGATAGGCTTTGACTTCCGTTCTGTAAATTCCTAAATATTTATTCCTTTTTTTTTCATTTTGATTTAATTTGAGTGCAGATTAATCATTCTTTTATTTTATAGGGTTTTTTAAACGTTTAATTGAATTTGATTTTTCTTTTATCAGCATTATGTATAATTCATTTTACATTGCTTGTTTTCTTTCTTTCACAATTTTGATTGAGTTTGATTTCCTTACTAATCCTAATTAAGACCTAGGGTTTGTGCACACAAGCAGCAACTTGCCCTTTTTTAATTTTTAGATCAAGTATTATATTTGTTGCTGCTGCTGTTGCTTGTTTTTATCATTTATACATGTGTGTGCATATACTGATACACCTACAACTCCTGTGCATATATGTATATATAATATCAGAGCTGCCAAGTAGTACTGATTTTCCATATTTAGTACTGAAAATAGAGAAGAATACTAATGGTTTCATGCAAAATACTGATTTCTAAAGTTTCAGTTTATGTGTTGTCCTATGGTATTCCTGTGAAAATACTCATTTCCTCACCAAAATACTGATTTTCAGCCTTGAAAATACTGATATGTTCTTGTTCAGGTTGGCAGCTCTGATATATATGTATGTATGCATGCACTATACATATATATATATATTTATTTATGTATGTATTTAAAATAAAAGTGTAATTATTTTTGGTAAAAATTAAATATATGTATCTCTTATCTTGTATTTTATCTCACCAGTCGTACAAGCCCACGTATTCATTCTACTAAATCTGCAGCTCTTCGGTAGAGGACCCCCTCACTCGCTCATCTCTTTCTCTGTCATCATCCATCCGCCATCTTTGTCTCTGTGGCCTTTCTTCAAGACTTTTTCGAAGAACGACTGAAAAGGAAAAAAAAAGTTTCTTCATTCTCAGGAATTTTGATGGAAAAAAAACCTTTACAAGAAATAGACACTATCTTGGAACATTTTTATGTAATTTTAAATTGTGTAATTCTAGGATAAATTGTATTCTATGCCCCAAGTGCCTTGTGAATTTTCTCTTTGGAGATACCATTTACAGATAGTAGGACTGTTTTAGATGACTAACTTCACCACCCTATATCCCCTTTATTAATGAAAGTGTGATGTATTTATTTTCTTAGCCTGTGTACATACATTGTATATGATTTTGAGTATTTAGTATTGCTCATTGTAAATAGAAGTTTTAATTGTTTTATGAAATAACATCGATTATCTGGCTATCTTTAATTTATCAGCTGTCTGTATTCTTGATTTGGCTCTTATTCTTTCTGTCTTTTTGATAGATTTTAGATCGAATTATGATTTACTGATTAGATTTATTTGCATTCCAAATATAGGGTTTTTTTGCAGTGTTTTTAAAAAAGCCAGCTGATATGCATAAGTGATCAAAATATGTGTACATGTGGATGGTATATCTTTTATTGTGTTTATTATTCATAATCATGATCTCTTTATTGCTTACTGTTTTACTTGCTCTTTTTAATTTTTTTTACAGCTTTAGCAATTTTAAACTTTGACCAATAGAAAACCTTTATAACAGAAAAATTGAACTTTTGTCAATAACTAAGTACTCCAGAAAAGCAAAGCAGGTTGACCATGTGTAATATATTGATCACAGAAAAGCAAATTATATAGAAGCATAGGGAGGCACGATTTAAGACCCCATGTCATGTTTGTGTCTTTCATGCATGTCATGATTCTCACATTCAGTTTTCTTTCACCAATTTTCACATTTCACCATAGACAAAATGATGGTGAATGTAGGAAAGCCATCATGAAAAAACGGTTACACTTCGTAATTCCGAAACACGTAAATTGCCTATACCTCGATGTTCGTTAATCCGAACATTTGTGGCGTTATTCCGAAAAAGAAATAAGGTTCGTTGTTCTAAAGGTTCTTTAGTCCGCAAACGAAATAAGGTTCATTAATCCTTTCGTTTTCAGACTAACAAACCTTCGGAATTACGAACCTCATTTCGTTTTCGGACTAACGAACCTTCGGAATTACGAACCTTCGGAATTACGAACCTTCGGAAATACGAACCTTCGGAATTACGAACCTTCGGAAATACGAACCTTCGGAAATACGAACCTTTGGAATAATGAACCTTCGGAATATCCGAAGCTTCGGAATTACGAATGTATGCGGAAAAAACATAGTGCCCGTATTGAGAGATTCTTGCGTAAAAGACGTGACACAGACTTTTTACAGGTTACCTTATAAATTCTCCCCTTACTGTCTTATTCAAACCAGATCCTGCTGTAATTGGATGATTGGCAACCTTAAAAGCTCTGATATAGAGGATTTTTCATTGTTAGTGATCAATAGTTTATCTCACTACATTCCATTACAAACATTGATACAAAATGTGTTTTCAGAAATCTAAATTCTTTATTGCTCTCAGAATGTGTCATTACAAGTGTGTGTTTCAAATAGGTAGATATAATTGCCTGACATTGCAGTAGTTTAAGATGGGTGTGTTTTGAAATCACATTTTAAAAACGTAAAGTAAGCAGATGTTGGACCCACTTATAGATGTAGCAAATATGTGGCTTTTGTAAAGTGTGTGTAACTTTACAGACAACTTGGGTATATAAATCTGTAAAAAGAAAAGTTATATGCAGACAGTGGGAAATCTTACTTGTTTCTTCATAATTTAGATGGTAAAACTTGTTCCAAAACTTGAATTGAAATAATGTAGCTATGAGTGCCTTTTGATCTGGAATCATTCCCTTAGTTTAGAAAAACATTATAGGAAGCTTCTATAGCAATGCAGTTTTATCTTAGTACTTTTAGAATTCAACGCAAGAAGTTGAATACCGTACTTTTTAATAGAAAGACATTATGATACCTGACAAAGCTCACCATGTATAATCTTGTGTAGCATTACCCTGCTTAGCATTGCATTCTATTGTCAATATACCGGTAAGCCATTTTTTTTCCAAATATGATGAGATGCAAGCTGTGTGCTACTGTATTAGCATCAGGCCACCAGCATTTTCTGAACACGACCAAATCCTTGTCCATGGCAATGCCCCAGAAGTGAGGAACAGCAGCAAAATGTGAATTTTCAAAAATTTCTGGGGGTTACTGCCCCCACCCCTGCAGAAAACACTTTTGCTGACATTTGTATTTTTCCCACCAAAACTTGATTCTTATCAACCTTCACGTTACTGGAATACATATTCAAAATCCTTCAGATTAATTTTACTTCCCTTTGAAAATACACCTTTTGTGAAGTTTAAAGTTTAGCATATAGTTTTATGTTTACCAACTTTTAGAGAAATAAATGTATAATACTTTAGAATGACATTGCTACCTATCAATATATTTTTAGTAAAGATAGGTCTGAGGACGGGGGAGCATTGAATTTCCATGACCATTGTTATAAGCTACCAAAATCCTTATGATTGGCTCATGATAGCAGAGAGTGGAAATCTCATACTATTTGCTTTCTTGAAACACTTACACATGGATGCTGAATAAAATGATCACCAATTAAAAGACTATGGCCCGTATTCTGAAGTCGGGTTTAACTTAAACTCGGGTTTCAAGTTGTGGTTTAAGTATGGAGAGCCAATTGTTACATAAATCACTAACAGAAGAGATATCATACTTCAGTTCATTTGGCTCTCAAATCATTTATGATTGTCTAGGAAGTATATACGGATTATTGTCTTCACCATCGATGAATCGGAAAGAGCACAGTAAACATACAACCTAATCAAAGAATTGATACTTTTTGCTTCCCATACTTAAACCACAACTTTAAACCTGAGTTTAAGTTAAACCCGACTTCAGAATGTCGAGAGGGATGGGGCCCACAGCTGGCCTGTAAGCCATAACTAATACTCAACCACATGTTGGAATACTCAAAAACAGATGTAGTGTAGAAGAGATATAGCAGCTTCATTTAGACTATGCACGTAATATAAGTGGGAAGAATAGTGAATATATTGCACTTTTTAGCAAGTAGAGTTTTATAGTGTGTAATACTGTATTATCTGGGATATATTTTTATATATAACATGTAAAGTTTTATTCAAAAAGGAAAAATACAGAATGTTACAGTATATTGTATTTGTGCTCATGGTTTATTTCCTTGCTACTAGTACGTGTATGATATTACAAACAGACAATGGTTCATGCTATTTGAATGTTGGTCATGTACATGTATTCATTTACTATGACTTTTGTCGTGGTACAAAACTTTACTATAATTCTGCTTTTCATATGTCCTTAATGTTTTGGTCAATGCTTCATACTGGTGGTATTTAATTTGGATGTTCTTCTGTTTAGTATTCACCTCTGTGTTTAGTATTCACTATTGTAGCTTTGTCATTTAATAATAAGATAAACAAGTTTCTTGTTTTCATCTATTAAGATGTAAAAAGAACTAATAGAGGGAAAAGTTAAAGAATTTCTATAATGAAACATTATGCAAACAGAAATTGTGAAAAGGGAAGAAAAAAACACTTTGTATTTCACTGTACCTGTTTACCAAATGATTCAAATAATTTTTTTTTTGTGGGGACATACAACAGGATTTCAATAACCTGTTCTCACTGAAAAAAGACACATTACCCATACTAATTGGAATATATATAAATTGCTGAAGCAGTTCATCTGGTTTCTCATTTATAATTTATTCTTAGTTTTTTACTTGTTGCTACTTTTAGTCTCAAAACTGAATTTTATTTTTTCATGAATGTGAATTTAGCCCATGGTTAATGTCAAAACAAATCAAGTGGAAGCATAATTTTTTTTTTTACATCATTTGAAATTCCTTTTAAAAAATATTCATATCCTTTGTCAGGAATCGAGAGAGTTGCTAATGGTTTTCAGATGTCGCTGAATTGTTTTCAAAGTTTATGTAGACTTTTATCCCCTTATGTAATTTTATTGATTGATTCGACTGAATTGCTGTATAGTTTTAATTACTCTGTATACTCACAGTACATGTACTTTTTTATTTTCCCTTTGTAAAATCAAGTATTCATGTATTTATCATGTTCAATTGGGTATAGTCTCTACATGTAGATCATGATTGAAATACCAAAGAATCTTTGGATATTTTTTTTCTTGTTTTTAACATGTTCTTTCTTTTTCACACCCTTTTACCGTTTGTATCATGTATCAAGAATGTAATGCTTAGTTTGCTGTGTAAATCATTATCTATAATCTGTAAGCCTGGTTTAAAATATTTTTTTAATGCCATATTGAGTAATTATGTCTATTCTGATCTTTTTCACAATTATTGATCTTTAAATACAGGTACAAATCCTGTTATAGGGGGACAATTTCATCTTTAAATGTGGGTGGAAATGATTTTGGCCAGAGCTTTTCAAATTACATAAAGATTTCATTTTGTTTTACGCATTAGAGGTTTTGAAATATGTAAATCATTGATTAATGTTCTTAGTTGCTTTGTATAGAGTTTTTTTCTCAAGAAAAGAAAATATTTAAACAAGATGGAATAAGCAGTTACCCATTCTGGGTGTGTCGCCAATTGAAATTTGTGAACATTTAAAGGAAAATTTAGCATTACTATGAATAAAACTTCTGTGGAAATTCGCAAGATTGTAAAGAAATAAATTCTTCATATCATTTATAAAATTTTCTTGTTTTCTCACAGTTAGTAAGCTTGATATAACACAATTTGTACCCACATTGACCGATGTATCCATGAAGATTAAAGATGGCTTGCTTAGATTTCTATTTGCTGTGGAAAAAAGATAATGATAATAGCCACTTGGTCTAATTCCAGTTGGTCAAATTGCCATGTTGTATGACACCACAATGGGCTACTCCCATTTGCTTTACGATCAATCTGGCCTAATTGGCACTTCAGTAGTCTGATCCTCACTTGGAGCGATTATCACTTCATCGACTGAGAGTACTCCTTGTCTAGATAATCATTTGAAATGAATGTTTATCTCGGATCATTCTAGTTTTAAAATGGTTCTCATTGATGGTTTATGGGCTTCTAGTCTGTAATACAATTGTTCAAATACCTATATTTTCCAAGACTCAAAGGCCCAAATTCACAAAGGTGGTTTTGAAAACCCACGGTTGAGTCCATGGTTTATGCAGATTTCCTGTATAAATGACGCTTAATTTAGCGCATATCGGACGTGTGTATAAAAAATGTCAAATGCTGATGTGCGCTTTTGTCACAGTGCGCCAAATCGACGCCTGTTACCATGGTAAGATACGCTATTTTATTCATGAGTCCACTGTTTGAAGAGTGGACTCATGAAAAAAAAACAATGGACTCATGAATAACCACGGCAACAGGTGTCAATTTGGCTCACTGTGACCAAATCGCGCATCAGCTTTTGACATTTTTTATACACGCGCCCGATACGCGCTAAATCAAGCGTAATTTATACAGGAAATCTGCATAAACCATGGACTCAACTGTGGGTTTTCAAAACCACCTTTGTGAATTCGGGCCAATATATATAATCCCATTCATTCTGCATTGCATGTTGTAGACAGAATTGGTTAGGACCATATTGAAGGAGACCAAATGGCTATTAAATATGATTTAGAGGTATGTAGAAGTGTGAATGCAATTAGATAATGTGCTTCCTAGTATAATGTCACAGATATTGACAGGAAACTTACTTATGAAAATGTCTAGTTCTTTTTAACGTTTTTATTAATTTTATTTACTTGTGTAATTATGATTCTCCCATTGTTTGTAGGATTTAATTGCAGTGTTAGTTAGCAATATGAATTTAGATGACATGATGTTAGGAACAATTATTGCCAATTTTACAGTGTGATTATATTTTATGATTATCTTATCATTTTTAATGATCAAATTATGATTTATGTGTGTACTATTCCTACTTTATTTTGAGATATTTTAGGTATATTCTTGAAAAGTATATATTTTACAGTACATTGTTTTATTTCTATGACAAATTTTGTAGATGCAGTGTAACATGGTGGGTTTTGAATTGCATATTATTTGACATGAAACAGGCAAGAATATAAAAATAATAATTTGAAGGAGCTGTGATTCTTGTCATGTTAGGTGGAGTTAAACGTGGTTCTCTCTCACAATGTATACATTTATGTAATCATTAAAATGTCAATTATAGTATTTTTAGAAATTTACACACCAGTATGAATGTATCTACAATATTTTGTTATATTTTTTGGCCTTGTGTGGTGTTATGTCTTATTTTTTAAAGGATTTATGTAATACTGGATGGTTTTCATTTAAGTGCTTTGTACATTTCTGCTTCATTTGGTTGCTATCTGTCATGTAGCTTTATAACACTAATGATCACGAAAGAAGTTGGTAGGTTATTTTTTTACCATTTCAGTTTTAAAAAGCCTATATTATGTGTATATAAAAGATTAATTAGTCCAAATGAAGAGCCATTTTGTTTGTGATGTAATGTTGTTACGAATGAGTGAAATATGTTTCAAAGATTATGTGTTGTTTTCTCTAGAATTTTGAAGGAAATATACAAGCTCTATTCCAAACATTTTGTCACAAACGGTGATTTTTTGCAATTGTATATGTTATTTGAGACTGATTGTGAATATCACACTTGCTATTAAACAAAGCTCTTGTTATTGCATAATCTATGTTACCTTTGTTTATTTTTGTCATCATTTGTCATATTCCTAATTGTTCTATAGTTGTGTTTGTGGTGGTAATGATAATAATATTTGAAATTTAAAAAGCGCATAGTAGTCAAAAGACTCTATGCACTTTACAGATATATATTAAATTAATTTGAATTCTCCATTAAACCTAAAATGTGTGATACAAATTAGAACAAATTACATCAATACATAAAAATTACATTATTAATGAAAACTGTTAACATTTAAGAACATACTTTATCGAACATGATAAACATTTTTAAAATAAGTAGGTCATGAGAATAGATTTAAATATGGAAAAGGATGGAGCAGTTCTAATATTTAAAGAGAGAGAATGGTACAGTCAGACCATTGAAACTGATTTCGGGGGGGGGGGACTTTTATTGGCGAGTGGATACCATGTGTGACCCCAAAACATGTAAAAAGGATCTTTTAAAAAAAACTATGTTTATGGTCCAATTTGCGAAAGTATAGATATGGGGCTGACTATGCAAGAAATCAATAATATATTTCTATGGTTTTGGGAAAAAAACACTGAACCTTCCAGCTCTGCCCCCCACCGCATTCCACTGCCCCTGATGTAGTCAGCTGCAAGGAATATTCGTATAATGTATGGTTGGTATTCAGATGGTCTAACAGATTGTCTAAAGCTGTCATGCTAAATCCAATTGATCTACCACCAATTTAGTAGAAGTGTTGTGGCTCAGTGGATAAGTCTCCAGACTCAGTTGAATCATAAGGTCCAGGGTTCAAATAACATCGCAGCGATATAGCGTCCTTTTAATTGGCAAGGTGTTTATCTACATTTGCCACTCTTCACCCAGGTGTAGTAAATGGGTAGGCCTACCAGTTAGGACAGAAATCCTTGAATGTTCGAGCGCCCGATAAGGATAGCCGTGCTCGAGCCAGGGTAATAGTATGCAGCTAATAGAACCATTTGTACTATATAAATATATTATTATTATTGTTATTATTATCAATACAGGTCTCATGCTAAGATTTTCTAATTCACTTCATCTACTTAATTTCTTTGCACTTTCTCACTTTCTGATAATTTGGTCGATAAAAAAACTCATCTAACCGTAGGATTTCATGATCTTTGCTCTAGCGACAATACCTCTGCTATTGATTCCACACATTATTCAATGACTAGCAAACCTATAACATGAAAATCCTTCTGCAACCCTGATGACCCTGGCATCGGAGACGAAATAAAGCAGGGGAGCTTTTCTCGGGAGCAAATGTTGTGTTGTCAGTGTACTGAGTGTCATTAGACCAAGGAGATGATTCAGCCCAACAGGAAATTGACAAAATGGTAAATAGGGCGAAGATCATGTCTAATGTGTTTGTTTAAATAAAATTGGGGATGCTGTGTGTGCCCCCCGGGGGGGGGGGGCCACTTACATTGATGAGTGGATACCATGCGCGACCAAAAAAACACGCAAAAAAGATGTCCTTTTCACGATAGGGCACGTTACGTACGTAACGTGATAAGGGTGTAAAAAACACAAAAATAATGAAAAAAGGGTATCTATTTTACTAGGAAAATTACGTGTTTAGGGTCGAATTGGCGGGGATGATGAAACAAAATTAATTTTTTTTTATAAAGGATGTCCTTTTTGCCCCAACACTACGTGTTTAGAGTCCTATTTGCGCGATGTGTAGAAGCTGGGGTCGTACTAAACCAAATAAGGTAAAGCCGACGACCGAAAGACCCGTAACAATAAAACATTCCTGTACTTGTTTTTTCATATACTTTGTTAAGGGTAGGGTATCACACGCCAATTTTCAGAATATGGAAATTACGTGTTTAGGGTGCTTTTCGAGACCCCATGGTCGCGCATGGTATCCACTCGTGAATGGAAGTGCCCCCCGGGGTGTGCCCACTGTGTAAACCATATTCTAAAGAGTATGGGAACAAAGCCTTAAAACGACAAAATACTATTTTCAAAGGGGTATAATGATAATTTGACAAGTGAACAAAATCTGGTCCAATTTCCCCTCCTCCTCCCCTCCATCTCCCTTCCGCCTCCTCATCCTGCTCCCCCTCCTCCTCTTCCCCCTCCTAGCTCCTTTCATCCCCCCCCCCCCCCCCCCCTCTTCCACTTCTAATACCTCCCGCTTTCCCCTCCTGTTATTCTCTCGGCTTCTCATGTTTTAGTCTAAGATTACAGATTGATCGATTTGACCGCTCTTATCTTCTATAATTAAAAGCACAAACTATATTTTGAATTTCCTATTGTTGTAAAACAATAGGCCTATTGACTGAAAGGCCATTTAAGCAGAAATTTTAAGATCATTTTCTCCGCAATTTCTGGACCCTTAATTCCCCGTTCATCATTTCCTCCCAAACAAACCTCGAGATGGCGCTGCCACCCTTTTTTTTGTAAAGTCTTCACACGCAATATGGCCACTGACTGGAATGAGCGAATGGAGTAGGCAGAGCACCCTTTTTTTAGTGTAAATAACTTTATTTCGGTATCCTATATATGATAGAGGAAGGAATGTTCTCATCTTGTGTCACGTTATCGTATAGAGAAGTCTAATACCGAGTGTAACGTGTGGAAAACAAGGAATAAACGTTGCAAATCGGTTCAGGTTCGTATCATTGATTGTCCACAGACCACAGCTCAGTCGAGAATTTTACATGTAAACACTCTGCCCCCAATTGCACGCACAGTTTTAAGCACAGTTTTGTCCAAATAGGTAGTGCTAGCTAACACTAACAGCAGAGTTAGTCATGTCACTTAGTATGAAGGGGAGGGGGGGGGTTAGAAAGAAAATCCTATCACCTCGCGCATGGCAGTGTGTCAATGACAATGTAGGGAGTTTCAGTTGGATTAATCTTTGTTCGTATGGAAGTTTTAATATCTAAGATCAATTCAAACATTTGACATGTTTGATTTTGAACATAGGGCCTAGACAGGATGGGTGGATTCAAGGCTCCACATTAACTTTTTTTGGTGGTGGCCCGTTCGGGCCACCAAAACCTTCAAATAATTTTTTTGGTGGCCCACTAATAAGGTTTGGTGGCCCGAAAAATATAAAGAAAAACATTAATTAAAAATGAATAAAACAAACTGAAATATTCTGCAATCACCAACACGTACATGTACCACTATTCTTTTTACATCTTGTATGAAAATCGTGCTTGCTGTTATTTTACTTTGCTTATTTTGTGGTAATATATAAATTGTTCTATCATTGTAAATATGAAATGATTGAAAGAGAATAAAAGAATTGTATTGTTCCCAGGTTGTGTAGATTTTTAATCTCTGTATAGACACATACTCATAATGGTAAAGTAAATAAATAGTGCATATATCAAACTCAGATAGATTTACAAAACAATGATTTTTTTCCTTTCTTCCTTTTTGATTGTAAAACCTAGATTATGCAGGCCCCAAATCCAGTTTATTTTCTCTTTTCCAGCATATTATAGCAGGAGAAAATCACATGCTGCAGAATTAGAACAATGTGTAAAAGGGGGAAATAAACAAAAATAATTTTTAGAATAGTATATTGAAAAAAGAAAACAAAAATTGTAAAAATGAATACGGTAAGTGAAATAAAACAAAAGAAAAAATGAAGAAAGAAAAAACAAAGAACAGGTCATAAAAAAAATTGAGAAAAAACAAAATGAAAATTTAAGAAAAATAAAACAAAATTATCAAAAAATGGGGAAAATTATTATTATTCAGTAGAAACATGTTCTTTAATCAGGCATTTTCAATGGGAAGGGGTATAAATGGTTTAATCACTGAAAAAATGAAAGAAAAAAATAAAATGGCAAAAGTTATCTGGAAAAAACAGTGAGAAAATTCCCTATATTTGACAAAATGATGGAAAAAATTCACATGTCATATCAATGAAATGCCTTCCCAAAGTGGTTACTTCCTTAAGAGTGGTTTAAGAAGTCATTTGTAAACAAGAAAGAAAGAGCCGCGGCCTATTTATTTTTGGCTCAAAGAGACACAGCTTCGAAATAAACCAAATATCAACATACATACAAATGCACATATGGGACTGTGATGTACTCACCTATGTGTTTTATGTGTATTAATGCATTTGGAAATCGGTCTTTTTGAGTCAAAAGAGAGGTCATAATTCCTCCTTTTAATGCTTGCAATTAATCAGGTTTCAGTAATATGGACTGTAGAAGGGCATTTCATTGGTGTAAAATGTGACTTTGACGTAGATTTCCAAAGTTCTGGGGAAGATTTCTTAGCAGTAACATTTCGTATCGCAGCTCCCTGGGTCTGAATAGTCTGCTCGCACACAGCTAGCTGCATTGGTATGTATGCTAGCGGTAGGCCTACATGTACATACTGTCATGACTATGCAATCTTTGTGTGTGTGTAGATTAACAAAAAAGGCGCATGACAAATTGGCTTGCAATTTTAACTGTAGAAGGTTGATAAATGCATGCAAAATCGGGAGAAAAATTGCGCTACTTTGAAAATTATTGGTTGCCCGATTCGGGCCACCAAAACTTAACATTTTTTCAATAATGGTTGCCCGAGATGAATTTTTGGTGGCCCCGGGCCACCGGGCCACCGCTAATGTCGAGCCTTGGGTGGATTAGAGGTCTACATTTCTTCTTCAGGGTAGCCCTGTGTCCTTCACGTTTATGATAATTTATGTTTATGCTTCAGAAGTTCAGTAATGTCAATTGGTGATGTTTGTTGTATAAGGTTTATCGTTAATCACAACTGCAATGCATCATGGGATCCAAAAGGGGACAATCAAGCTACATATGTAGCTCTGCGCATGCGCACTACGGACAGTCTGAAGTGCGCATGCGCAGAGCAGCTAACGGTCCCTTTTTCGATCCCATGATGCATTGCAGTTCTGATTAGCGATAAACCTTATTCTGAACACTATCACTGCTTTAATTGTTAATATTTAGTAAGTTAGCTGAAAGTGAAATCTGTTCATTCGCATGGTTCATTTGATTTGCGTACATTGGGAGGAGTTTTTATGATGGGGGGGGGGGGCATGAAAACTGCATTTTGTTTACAGATGATGAAAACTGAAAATTTAACAGACTGTCTTAAAGATAAATGAAAGTAGTTGCAGTAAGCACTGAATTCACAAGAAAGTCTGTAAAACCGGGCTTAATTGTCAATATCATCCAGGATCTCGATCTGGTACAGTTACATAAACTGAACTTTGTGAAATCTGGAAATCTACGCTGAAAAATGTTCACACTGAAGATTACCAACACAGATAAGCGCACGTGGGACTGAATGTCGGCCCGAATCTTGACCCGAATTCCGTGCTTATTTGCTAATTTCTCAGCAATTGCACAATTTCTTCCAGAATTCTTTGGCACATATTTTTGTATTTATACAAACAGACACTTTGGTGGTCATTTCATTGGATTCTGTACAAACTCATTTTGAAATTGTTACCACAACTGGCATTTATCTTTATTCTCTAATTTGTGGTGAAATATTCCAAAGTCAAAGATCATTAACCAAGAAGAAAATATCACAAAACTCACAATGACACTAAATAAAAAAATCCTGCCATATTTTCTGATTAGAGACCTCTTACAAGTAACATTACCTCTTGATCATGTTGATTTTTCACTGCCGGATTTGGAAGGAGTCCCAAAGCTGCCGTGTCAATTGATCATGCAAAGAAATTGCATCTACTTTGCCTAATTCGTATTATATAGGGAAAAAAATGAAGTGATTATTGCTCGCGTAGCTTCAGCCATTCAGAACTTTTTTTTTTGGCTTTGTCCTATGGAGGAGCTATAGTGAATCAAGACAGTCGAGCCGAAACAAGTAACAAAACAGAGACTGAAGCTTTCGGTCTATGTTAGAGTGTGCCATGAATCTTGTAAAAATTTGAGCGAAATAAATTTGATATAAACATTCACCTTCCTTTGGCCTGTCAATAATAACAATGCATGGTGCACCTGTATGAACACACATTTACTTACACAATTCTTGGGTTTTGATGAGAAATTTGACATTTTGAGGCTGTTCTTATTCCTGCTTGGGCAACTGCAATCAACTAGTTGAGTTTTTGTTTTTCACCATTTTGACTTGATTCTATCTGCCTCTATTCTTTGTATTTCAAATTTGTTGGTCATTGCATTCCTTTGATTAAAATCACAGATTCACGAAAGTGGAGACAGAGCCACAATATGAGACCAAAATCTTTAGTCTCTGTACCATAATCCACTAAATTATGTTAGGTCCAATAGCACTAAAACTTTCTTAGCCAGCCCAAATGCCTCAGTTTCGCCCATTTTAGCAAACTAGTTTTAATTTTTGCCAAGATTCCTTTTGAACCTTTCATTCCTTTAGCACTTGAATTTCAGCCATATTGGGCATCAGGGCCAACCCTGTATCTATCCTTGATCTCAGCAATGTCATTTTCAAACTTTCAGTCAGATTTCATCTTTGTTGTCGTTCAGATATGAACTAAAGTTCACAATCAAAACTTTAATAGTCCGTGTCCAAACTACAGCGAAGATGAAGTCTCACCAAGAATTTGAATCATGTCATGATTAAAACTAAAATGCCCAATGTAGCAGAACTCCGTAATCGATTACTCACTTCCAAGATGCTACCCACCTTTTTTCTCTCTAGATTGTGAAATAACACCTTGAACAATGTCTACAAACACCGATACATCTGTCGGACCCGGTGCTGATGCAACACAGGGACAGGACCGACAACCCTCTTCATCTAACCTTCCAGACTCTAACCCTCAAACTGATAGTTCTTTGCCCGACAACCAGCAACAGCAGGAGAACCCTCCGCCCCAACCCCAACAAGCTGCTGCACCGGAAGTGGATGCAGAGCAGGCATTGCCGAATATTCCTGCTGCACAGAACGCTAACAACGCAAGAGCCAACAATAATAACAACAACAACCCGCTTCTCAACGTTAGGGATCGTCTCTTTCATGCCCTGTTCTTCAAGATCGCTATCACCTATGCCAGAGCTTTTCCCCCTCCTGTTAGAAGATTCTTTGAGTTTGCAATCCTCCTTAAGGTAAATGTCTAATATATGATTTTATTTTTTATTAATTTAAACCTCTATGGAACACACTTAGTATTTTGTCTAAATCTTTGGTTGAATTAAAATGCCAAATTTCCCTCCATATATGGTCATACCGATTACCGTCACCTGTCTATGAAATTTTGACCAATCTGCTATAAAACCACCATAAGCTTTGGTTCACTTGAATGGTTCACCCCATTGAAACATGTATCATGTATACACCTGTCCATAAAAAAGCATGCTCTTGAAAATGGAATTTCTTGTCTCCTTTAAATCATTACCTTTCTCAATCTACCATTTTGATATGTTATAGAAAAAAATATATATATTTAGATATTTTGTGTATTTGACAGAGGTTTTTTATGGCAGAAGTTTTATGCATCAGGCCCCAGATTGAAAATCTACCATTTGTAAAATTATCTCTCTCTACAACAGGCCTTGACTGCCCTATTTGTTCTTGCATACATTCACCGTACATTCTCTCGTTCACCAATCAACTGCCTTGCGGACTATCGTGACAAGTGGCCGAGGGATGGTATCCTGAGAGTTGAGATCGTAAGGAATCGCAGTGATGAAAGTCCCATATATGAAGTCTCATATGGGAGAAGGAAATTAGGTATATGAATTGTGATTTCACTTCTAATGAAATTCTTGATGAATGATATGATTAAAACTAATATGTAGTGCATAATAGTCTCAAAACTCTCTGTGTGCTTTACAACT
Source organism: Lytechinus variegatus (assembly GCF_018143015.1). Taxonomy (NCBI): domain Eukaryota; kingdom Metazoa; phylum Echinodermata; class Echinoidea; order Temnopleuroida; family Toxopneustidae; genus Lytechinus; species Lytechinus variegatus. The sequence continues at coordinate 15,049,224 of NC_054750.1, forward strand.
CAAATTACTGAATTATACAAATTATTTATTAAAGGACAAGTCCACCCCAACAAAAACTTGATTTGAATAAAAAGAGAAAAATTCAACAAGCATAACACTGAAAATTTCATCAAAATCGGATGTAAAATAAGAAAGTTATGGCATTTTAAAGTTTCGCTTATTTTCAACAAAATAGTTATATGAACGAGCCAGTTACATCCAAATGAGAGAGTTGATGACATCATTCACTCACTATTTCTTTTGTATTTTATTATATGAAATATGAAATATTTTTATTTTCTCGTCATTGTCATGTGAAACGAAGTTTCATTCCTCCCTGAACACGTGGAATTCCATTATTTTAACATTTTGTGCTTCAGGCAATGAGGTCCTAATCATCAAATTCGTAAAAATTGAAATATTGTATAATTCAAACAATAAAAAACAAAAGAAATAGTGAGTGAGTGACGTCATCGACTCATTTGGATGTAACTGGCTCGTTCATATAACTATTTTGTTGAAAATAAGCGAAACTTTGAAATGTCATAACTTTCTTATTTTACATCCGATTTTGATGAAATTTTCAGCATTGTGCTTGTCTGATTTTTCTCTTGATTTAAATCAACATTTTTCTGAGGTGGACTTGACCTTTAAACCTGAAGGCCCAAATTCACAGAGGTGGTTTTTAAAACCATCAAGTGAACTCATGGTTTATGCAGATTTCCTGTATCATTTTGTCACAGTTCGCCAAAATGATGCCTATTGCCATAGTTATACACGCTATTTTATTCATGAGTCCACTGTTTGAAGAGTGGACTCATAAATTCAAAACAGTGGACTCATGAATAAAATAGCTAATGCGATGACAACAGGCGTCGTTTTGGCGCACTGTGACAAAAGCGCGCATCAGCATTGGACATCTTGTTTATTTACTCGCTAAATAAGCGTAATTTATACAGGAAATCTGCGTAAACCATGGATCAACTGATGGTTTTCAAAACCACCTTTGTGAATTCGGGCCTAATTGGTTTGTCTTACAAGTACTTAAATAGACATCAAGGTATAGCGATGAGCAAGTAATTGTCATTTGTGAAGGAGATGTCAAACAAATGATTACTTCGTTCATCTGGATAAAGCTTTGAAAGTTCCAAATTTAGGCTGAGGAAAGCGGATGTACTGAGGTAGTGATAGTACCGTTCATGCCTACAATCAATCAAATATTTTGTGTTCTTTTTTTAAGGATTTTCTTTTACAGCAATATTAGAGAAGCAATCAGAATAGAAAAGAGAAAAATCAAACCACTATACCCTAAATTCAAAGAAAGTTAGAGTACCGTACAACACTTCCTTGGTGACTCTGCTCATGTGTGCTTATAAAGTTTTTATTGTAGTGCACAGGATACGTATAGATCACAGTGCATTTTTCATCCAAGTAAAGTGCGCTGTCAAAGACTTTCCATTTCTGCGACAATGTATTATCCTATTTGAACTAGTCCGTGTAAAGTGCTTTAGAATAATATAATGTGTAGGAAGTCAATTCACTATTATGCACAATGAATTTGGTTTATGAACTATCCTTTTTATATGACGTATTATGGTATCACGCTTGGTGTCCGTTTTTTCCTGTCTGTCTGTCCGTTAACTTTTCCTTGTAAATGCGATAACTTCAGTTTGACGTAACTGAGGCTCATATATTTTGGTGTGTATAATACTAGCATGGATCCCAGGAAGCCTATTGATTTTGGGGTCAAAAGTTCAAAGGTCAAGGTCACAGTGACATATTTTCATCTTACCCTTCTGCAGTCCTTGTAAACATGATAACTTCAGTTAAAATTAACCTAGGCTCATGTAATTTAGTGTGTATGATACTAGCATAGATCTCAGGAAGCCTATTGATTTTGAGGTCAAAGGTCAAGGTCACACTGACATGTTTTCATATTACCCTTTGGAAGTCCTTGTAATGCGATAGCTTTAGTTTAACATTACTTAGGCTCATATAATTTGGTGTATGATACTAGCATTGATCCCAGGAAGCATAGATTTTGAGGTCAAAAGGGTTAAAGGTCACAGTGACATGTTTTCATCTTAAACTTCTAAAGTCCTTGCACATGCAATAACTTTAGTTCAACCTAAATGAGGCTCCAATAAGTTGGTGTGTATGATATTAGCATGGATCCCAGGAAGCCTCTTCATTTTGAGGTCAAAGGTCAAGCTCACAGTGACATATTTTCGTCATACCCTTCTGAAGTCCTTGTTCACGCGATAACTTTAGTTGAACTTAACCTAGGCTCATATAATTTGCCGTGCATGAAGCTAGCATAGATTCCAGCAATTCTATTGATTTTGAGGGCAGAAGGTCAAAGGTGAAGTTGCCACCTTCTACTTTTCTTGCTTGACCAGTAACTCAATATTTTGCGTTACAGGGTGTATTACGTGCTCGCCTTGGCGACACTCTTGTTTAAAATTATCAAAATTTTGTCTATTCACAGGAGGCATGACAAAGATTGATGACGATGAGATGCATTATGCCAATATGACTATGATGCCACCATACTGGGAATACCCGGACGTCTTAAAAGCCGACGATGCCTTGCGTAAGCGAGAGGAAGAGAACACCGATACCATCCAGACCTCGTTCTTTAACGGTCTCTCATGGCAGACAACAAACATCACGATAGACATGTCCGCCACACAAAAGCTTGAGAAAAACATGCAGCCGTTTCGTGAGACTGTGTCAGAGTTTGAAATGTTCACAAGAGCAGGTACCCGTAATTCTTTCCTATTTTGCTACATTTTTTCTTGGTGAAATTCAAACGTTTTGAATAATGACTCGGTGTAGAAAATTTCATTTGTTGAAGGTACTGTAATTTTCATGTTCAACCTTCCTTTCTCTTACATTTATTTGTTTGCTTGCTTGTTTGTGTGCTTCTATTTCTTCTTTCAAAAATAGTACAATCCATGTAGGAAATATGTGTGCATATATGCAGTATACATAAAGGATAATATTTAAGTATAGTTGTGTAACAAATATAAAACAAGGATGTAAATTTGCTTTTCTTAATAGAAGTATGTAATCAAAAGCAGGAAGGGGGACATAAAAAAGTTTTATTTACAAATTCCTTTTGGTTGAATTGCTTCAATACGTGTTATGATCGTTCAAAACTTTTTCATTCAGTCTGGTTTTATATCATGTGTTTCTTGTTTGTATATAGTTTGGCCAGTAGATGAGTACATCATGGAATATTCATTGGAGTATGGTTTTCTAAGACTATCATCTGGTACGAGAGAGAGACTGGGTATCCCTGTCATGGTTATTCAACTTGGTAAGTCATACATTGAGAGTATACTTCTTTATCCTCAGAAAACCATGGCTTAAGTAAGAGAAAGTAGTTGCAGCGAACAATTATTTCATGAGAAAGTCTTTTAAAACAAGGCTAATTACCACCATATTTGATATAGGTATAGATTTAGATCTGGTACAGTGATATAAACTTTATAAAGATCTGGTATATGAAATAAAATTATATTTGTAAAATCATGAAATCTTAGCCGAAAAGTCAATAATTCTGATGATGACACAAAAAGGTCCATGTGGGATATTGTATTAATATCGCTCAGAAAAATACCAGAAATTTTGTGGAATTCCCTGCTTATTTTGCATGAAATTTCACATTTTTTCCCCAGAGTCATTTATTCATACATACAAACACCTGGGTGGTTATTTTTATTAGATTCTGTTCGAACTCATTTTGAGATCGTTACCACAACTGGTTTTTATCTTTAACCCTGTAATGACTGCATCCTTCCAGTCAGTCAGTACCACCATGCCTTACCCTCATGCTTACACTGTCAAACAAATTACATCTACCTTCCAATGCCAATGGTGAATTGTAGCAATAAGAAGAGATTTTAATCCCAAATTTGGGGGAAAAAAAGACCTAATCTTTAAGCCTTCAGCGCTACTTTCTAACCTAATTGTTTCATCTTGAAATTAGGGTCAGGTTGGGAAGGAAAAAAAACCATCACTTCCGTCACGAAACAATGTTTTTGTTTGTGTATGAATGCAGTGTAAGCACAGCCCTGCAGTGCATCACACCCTACAAACACGTAGAATGGGGGAACGTTTCATGAAAAATGTCTGTGATTTTTACTGACTAGTTTGCTCTCGGCCAATCAGATGCAAGGATTTACAGTAGCTCCTATCATCTGTAAGTGAAAATAACTGACTGAACTTTTCTTGAGACGCTCCCCCAATTTACCTTGTTTGGGAGTTTGTTTTCATGTCTTGTAAAATATTTCTTAATGATTTCTCAGATCCCACACAAGATGAATGCTTTGGCGATTCCTTGAGTCGATTCCTCCTTGATGAATTCCTTGGTTATGATGATATTCTCATGTCCAGCGTCAAGAGCTTAGCAGAGTATGAAGACAACAAAGGTACATACATTTTTTTTTTTTTGGTTACAAGTTTCTTTTATCTGGCAATATTAGAAAAGGGTGAATTATTCCTCGGGAAAGTTCTCAAAAAAGTGGCCATAAATAAAAGTAGGAAGTGTATGTAAAAAAATGATAATTCAGTGAAATGTATGAAGGAGCTTCAACGTGCGTGCTATGTTACCTTGTTACTGTTCACTTATGAGAGAAACACAGTGATTAAACAGGGGCCAATTGCAGAAAGAGTTGCAATCAATCGCAACTCTAAAAATCACGCGCCACTTGATTTTCAGCCAATCAACAGCACGCATTTGGGACTTGCGATTTATTTTTTTTGCTTGCATTTAAACGCAACTCTTCCTGCAACAGGCACCAGGTGTTGAGTACACTTGTTGACCACCCTCTCTGGATTAATACGCACGAGTGATGTCACAATAAGTGCTCAACTATTGTGACATTTTGGCTACCTTGGCATTATTATAAGCACCCCCAAACACCTTTGATTCTGATTGACTTAGCATTGTCACCTTTGTTCTTACCTGAAATGCTCCTGATCTATGACCAACGGAGCAGTTTTCCTTATAGCATATATTCAATTGATTTTATTCCATTCAATATTAAAAAAGTTACATAATCAGGTAAGAAATACGGTTGTCAAAATAAATAATACAATGATAATGAAATTAAATGATTGAAATGGAAAATGGTTGTTGTAGAAAACTCTAAAGGGTTTTGTCATGACAGCCACCACAACATTATTATATGAACCCATTTAAGGCTGAGACTGCATATATGTGGGCTGGAGTCTATGAAAAACATATCAAAATTATTTAGTCTCCAATGGGTTAATCTTAGACCACCCATGATCTATGGCTTCTTCCCAATTCCCTTTCTCTGTGAATCAGGTTACCTGCGCAACGTTGTGACGGGAGAGCATTACCGCTTCGTCAGCATGTGGATGGCTCGTTCCTCGTACATCGCAGCCGGGTTCATCATGCTGATCTTCACCATATCCATCTCAATGCTACTAAGATACTCTCATCATCAGATCTTTGTCTTCATTGGTCAGTACATTCAAATTTGTATCTTTTCTATCATAATATCTCTTGGAAGTTTTGTCATACATCTGGCTTATTTTATCTTGCCCTTATTTCATCAAAGAAAAAAGGTTGAAAAATCAAATATGTATTAGGAGTTTATAGCTGCGTTGTACTGTAATCATTCAACTTTATTGGCTGATAGTAAACCTGTTCCATGATTTCTGGATATGTAGTTATACAAAGTCTTTATGAAGCGGGAATGAGTGATGTGTATTATTTGTTTTATAAGTTAATGATTTGGATCCTTGTAATGTGATTCTTTAAAACCATGACCACTAAAAAAATACTTTACTTATGGCTGTAATATCACCAGTCATTAAAAACTATATGCATCAGAAAATTGAATTTGTTTACAAATTATTAAAGCCTCTTCATTTTTACTATCTTGTCCGCGGCAGACTGCATTCACAAAATAAGTCAGAAAGAAGAGGAATCAAGGGTATTTGAATTCCAGTACATCGTGACTTGGCCATGAACCAGAATTCCCTGGTGGTTACTTCGCTGCCCGCCAAGCAGTAGATGATGGGTTCAAATCCCACTGGTTCCAATTTTTCTGACTTATTTTTTTCATTACAGATCAAGCATGGGACCTTAAACACATACAGGGTTCCCACGGTCATGGAAAATCCTGGAAAAATTTATGGTCCTGGAAAGTCAGGGAATTTGGAAAATTTGTGAAAAGTCATGGAAAAGTCATGGAATTGCATTTACCTCATGGCTATGGCAGCTTTCTGTTTTGTCGTGTCTCGCAAAGTTCTCTCATACTTAATTATCATACTCTGCTGTGTCTGATTTTGGAAACCATGCCCGAAAGCAAGTCATGAAAAGCAGCAATTTAGTCATGGAAAAGTCATGGAATTCTGTTTTCAAATTTCTGTGGGAACCCTGCACATAGGAGTAATGCCAATTTTTTTTTTACAAATCATAATTTCTCCTATTAAAGCCGCTTTATGTAGAAAATTAAATGCCTAGTCTCATGTACATTGTTGTTTTGTGTTTGATGGCACTCTTATGCAACCAATCATTTAAACAGTTATTCAGTAAGGTTTCACTAAATGTTATGGTATTTTTTTGATGCAGTTGACCTACTACAAATGTTGGAGATGAATACAACAATTGCGTTCCCTGCTGCTCCTCTGCTTACAGTCATCCTTGCTCTAGTTGGTAAGTAGGGATACCTCTGGCAAGATATCCATTAATTTAAATTGAAGATGAATTATAATGAGAGTTTTAACCAGAAGGTTACGAAAGATTTTTGAATAATCCTTTATTAATCATTTACCCTAAGAAAAAAATACACATATGTGTTCATATGTATATATGTGATTTAGATATGTTACATTTTCTGCATGAGGTTAGGGCCCCATAACAGAAAGTGTCGCAATTAATTACAAAGAGTTTATTAACAATTGTAGCACCTACTCTATCAAAAATTATGCCCTGATATGGAAATATTTTGCTTTGTTTTTATTTTAAAGGTTTATCTTCTCTTGGTTAAAACTTTTTACGAAATTCAATTTTTTTTTTCTTCTAATGGATATTTAAACGACAGTTTAGCTTGTGACTCAGCCCTAGTTTTCAATGGAACTTTTAATTGGAACAAGTGGAAATTTCCTTTTCATGATTATTCTCTGATTGATCTTTGCTTAGATATTAGAACTATTTTATGTTCTAACTATATTTCTCTATTTGTGTGTTTAAGGTATGGAAGCTATCATGTCTGAGTTCTTCAACGATACAACCACGGCATTCTACATCATTCTCATTGTATGGGTAGCTGATCAATATGATGCTATCTGTTGTCATACACAGATCACTAAACGTCACTGGCTAAGGTATGTAAATGAATATGTATTGTTACTTTGATTATATTTTGAAAAAAATGTTGAACGGAAATAAATAAATCTAAAGGTATTCATATGGTTCTACAAAGATGAAAATTTGATGATATTGTTGAAGTTGATGATGGTGGTGGTGGTGGTGATGATGTTCGTGGTGGTGGCGGTGATGATGATGGTGAGATCTATCTGCTGTCATACCCAGATCACTAAACGACACTGGCTTAGGTATTCACAAGGTTCTAGAAAGATGAAAATTTGATGATGATGATGATAGTGATAGTGGTAGTGATGATGAGATATATCTGCTGTCATACGCAGATGACGAAATGTTCAACGCTAGCTAAGACATCCACAGGTTCAAGTTATATTATGTAGAGTGGATAATTGACAATATTGGTGATGGTGAAAATGGTGGTGATAATGATGATGGTGGTGATGATGATGGTGGTGATGGTGATGTTGATGGCATTGGAGATGATGGTGATGATGCTAATTATGATTAATATTTATTATTCTGTAAAAAATAAAACTTTGTTTTAGGCAACTGCCTTCATATATGTGTTTGTCATTGTTTGCTTGTTTTTCTATGTATTAGGTATATTGAAATTCTTAGCGCTTTTGCCATTTGGGAAAAGCCCTTTTAAATTTGGAGTATTATTATTATTTTGCATTTAACATTACTTTTAAACATGATCAGGGATTGCCAACATTATTTTTTTGTTCATAGTTTTGAAAATTATTTTGAATGTTTTAATGTTTATAATTCCAATCTTTTCGATGTATGTGCCTTTATCTTCATTTTTGTCTCACCTGCATAGCAGATTAAATCTTCAGGTGCCGCTTTTTTATGGCGGCGGCATCAACAACATCAAATCTTAAACAAAGGTTAAGTTTTTTAAATGACAGCATAACTTAGAAATAATATGGACCTAGTTCATGAAACTTTGACATAAGGGTAATCAAATATTACTGAACATCCTGCCTGAGTTTCAAGTCACATGACCAAGGTCAAAGGTCATTAAAGGACAGTAAACTTTGGCCAAGTTGGGGGTATTTATTGAATTACCATCATAACTCTGTAAGTGTATTGGTCTAGTTCATAAATCTTGGACACAAGAGTAATCAAGCATCACTGAACATCTCATGTGATTTTCAGGTCACATGACCAAAGGCAAGGTCACTAAAGGTCATTGAACTTTGGCCATTTGGACGTAATTATTAGATTGCTGTCATAACTTTCAAAGTTTATAGATATATTTTATGCAATGTGGACATTGGGGTAATCAAGTATCACTGACAATTCCTAGGTCACATGATCAAGGTCAAATGTCATTTTAAGGTCATCATTGTATGAATGGTGTTTTTAATTTTTTTTTATTATTTTAAAGTAGTTTTCAAAGTCAGCACTGCTGTTATATCGAGTCGCGTGATGCAGATAAGACTGCCAGAGGCACTCCACTTGTTACCTCTTGTTTGTTCTTTCTTTCCAGATTCTTTTACTTGTACCATTTTGCATTTTATGCATACCATTATCGCTTCAATGGGCAGTACAGTGGCTTAGCACTCATTACATCCTGGCTTTTCATTCAGGTGAGTTTATTATAATATGTCATGGATTATGTTATTCATCAGAAACATTTGCTTTGGTGTCAGAATGATATATAATGTAGTTATTTGTATAGGTGCCTGAGACATCGGCCGGTACTCTGAAGTCTAGTTTAAGTTATACCATGGTCTAACTCTGCTAAATTATGGGAAGCTAGCCTTTCAGTCACTGTATGAGCAGATATTTACAATGCTTGACTAGTACAATGACGTATCCCAACACAAACCAAGTTATTGCTTTAACCCTAAAAAGACTGGGGGCTGATTCAGCCCCCCCCTCGACATTTTTCGCGATAAATCCGCTGCGCAAAATTTTTTGACCGCGTCGCTCGCTGACTTTTTACTTTCAAGTCTCGCGCAACTTTTGAAACCAAAATTGTGACCCCCGGGTACGGGGTTCCAAAATTACGCAACATTTTGTAAGTGCATGCAGACCCAAAATTACTCAAAAACGTGAATTTGTGTACAAATCCAATGCAAATAGTGTTCTTAGCCAAAATTCATAAATGTTTCATTATTTTTTCCTTTTACTGCTTAAAATCAATTAATTTTATCTTGTTTATGGTCAAAATAAAGTCCCCGACAATTTCCATTGAAAAAACAATAAAAAACAAAAAGTCGAAAAACAAAGAAATACATAAGAAATTTAGAAAACAATAGAATACATAAGAAAATAAATTTGATTTTGAAATTTTTTTAAAATCAATTTGATCAGATGCCTATCTAGAGTATGTGAAACAAAAATTAGCATTTCAGGGGCATTATTTTATTAATTAGAGCAAACTTATGATTTTACGCATAAATTAGCATAATTAATGAGACATGAGATATTTTGCCGAATTTGATGCTATAGTTTTGTAGATAATGCCATGGGTAATGCGTGTGCCAATTTTCGTCGCGATCGCGCGATCAACGGCCGAGATCATAAGGGGGGGCTGAATCAGCCCCCCCCCAGTCTTTTTAGGCGTCGAAATAGCCCAGTCTATTTAGTGTTAATAGGCACTGACAATTGTACATTTGTAATAACATAACAGCAAAAAATGATAGAAATGATTTATTAATTGCAGCATGTGAAAATGTGATACCAGCAAATAGATATGTCATGAATATTAGTAGATATTTAATCTTGATTAATTTTACAGGATTTACTGTTTGATATTTACTGATTGCTGCTGTTGTCCTTTTTCAGCACTCCATGATATACTTCTTTCACCACTATGAGTTACCTGCCATCTTACAGCAAGCTAGGCTTCAAGTGTTGCTACAACGCAACCAGCATGGTGGTATGCATCCTCGTATCAACATCAATATCAACCTGGGAGAGAATGCGCCGCAACAACAGCAACCCCAGCCAGGCAACACTGATAGACAGGAGGACAATAACCAAGGTGGAGGTAATACAACACCGAATGGTACGCAACCACAACAGCAACAACAAGCCACACAACCTGTACCTGGTGTTAATGTGGCTGCTGTTCAACGTCCAGTGTGGCGGCAACGTCGCACGCTTTTCAGCATGTACCTTGGGGCGTTGCTCTATCGGCGGCCAGCAACCGCCAACGCTGCGGTAAGCCAACAAACAGAGGTGGCTTCATCTGCAGCAGAAACGGCCACTTCAAACTCAGCAACTCATGCTACAACAAATACTGACAATAGCCTCAGTCGGGAATCGCCCGAGAGCAGAACTGTCACAAATCTCAGTGACTCAAATCAAAACAATGCATCGCAAGGAGAAACTGAAATTAGTAACGCTTCGTTGATGCAGAACACACTACCAGAGACGAGCAATCCTGTCTCATCAAGTACGAGCCAATCGGACTCTAGTAGACTTGATACATCAAAAGGAAGCAGTACATTAGCATCATGTGAAAACCTTTTACCTACAACTCAAACTTTGCCAAGTAATACACTACAAGATTCTATGTTATTGGAAAGTATATCACAAGCATCTACAACTATTAAATCTGGTAATGTTGAACAATGATAGTACTCAGTGGTGCATATAAAAAGCCAGTTCCAAAGGATACATTCTAGGGAAAGGCTGTAGCATAGGTAGATGATATAATTCTGCAGAAAACCTCCGTTATATCTGTACTCGATCTTTTAAAGATTGATATTGGGTTTCTGCATGATGGTCTTTCCAGCTATCAGCAATGGTAGGTTCATTAGAACCTACTTTGCTGTAAGCTGAGCACCATATCATAAAGCTTGTCAACTCTAACAAATGGTCATTCTTTACCAGATTTTAGGACATTCTTTGTATGTTTACCCTTTAATTGATAAATCTGAGGTTTTCTGCAGTATAAATTTTATTGATGTTTAGGTATGAAATGGGCATGTAAATATATATCTAACCAGTCAAATTAATTTTTCTTTGAAACTAAATTTTGATGATTTGAAATAGTATGATCCTCCTAATGAGATGCATTTATTCTTTATACTACAAAGAAACTCTAGATTCTTTATATCAGTTTTGAGTCTTAAAGCTGCTGATTAAAGAAGTAAAAATTTTAATAAAAACGTGTCAGCGCATTGACTGAAGTGGAGATCTAATCCCTCAAAACATTATTTACAAAATTGCTAATTTTTTCTTCTCTCTTAACTTTACATAGTCTCTCTTTTTATTTTCCACTCTAACAATACCTCAGAAAAATACCACATATTGTATCAAAATTAAAATGCAGCTTTTTCATATTCAGGAATAGATGTCTCACATGTCACTTTAATCAATTAAATTTCATGTTAAAGACTTCAGCTTATAAAGCAATACTTAAAATATATTTGCTTTGAGGCTTACAAACATTTTTACATTAGTTTCATGAAATCAAGGAGAATTACTTAGAAGCAAGAATTACATACCTAGGCTTATTTTGTAAATTGTTACAATCATTTTTGAGGCACTTTATATCATTATTGATTCAATGACGTTTAACTTGCTCTAATACTCAGCAATGCTTAAATGTTTACACCCTGTATTAACTGAACGTCAGGAATGCGGATTATGTATCCTCGATTTAATTCTTTGGGCAGTTTGAGAGCTTTATCAACTCGCAATTGATCACCGATGGTGATCAGTTATATGTTATTCCTATATTCATAAGTCATATGTTTTCCTTCAGCAAGAAATTTACTCACATTGTGCTGCACTCAACCCAGATGAGATGAATGGGTACCTGGTAGGAAGAAATTATCAATGCTCAAGCATCCATTCAATGTAGCCGTGCTTAAGCCAGGGTAATAATAACATTGTCATGTTGAGCATATCCCGTTGGGAGAACAGTTTTCGGAACTGAAGTGGCTACCCGGAGTAAAATATGACCTTATTATTATCATCATTATTCTTACATTATCACCCATGTTGATTCATAACCTGTCATTTCAGATCTTATCACCAGTGCACACTTTCACTCGTTAACATATGTGATGTTCCTCATTTACAGCAATAGGACGTGTGATCCATCACAATGCACAATACAAATCGTCCTTTGTGAAGTAAAACAGGGGCAGCGGAACCAGGGGATAGGAGGCTTCAGCCTCCTCCCCCATTTTTCATTAAACGCTACAAATGATTGTGATTTTATGCATGGTCAGCCCCCTCCCCCCACCCCAAGCATTCAAAACTGTTTCATGCCCCCAGTATAACTTCCACGATGTTAAAAATAGCTCACTGTATTATGCTCGTTTCTAAGCTCTGGAAATTAGTCATAACCAATCAGTTAATCAGACGTTACAGAGACTCATTTTCCATAGTTAAATGGTGGTTGCCAGTGATGATTATAAGTGTTATCCATCACAGTAAGCAATTAACACACCGGGGGGGGGGGCACGTAGAGTAATACTTAGGTTGGTCATTTTCAGAATCTATTGATCTTGATTTTTCCATATGCATTAATTATTTTATCATAATTGAAATAGTTTATGTATTGACATGTGTCTCGTATCATTGTGTTAATATGATCTTCCAGGTGCACACTTATCTTCTAAAAGTCAACAGTAAGCATCATAAGAAAAGAATATCCTGGATGGCAGCCTTAAACACATGTAGTGCACTTTAACCTTAAGCTTTTGTAACCAAGTAGTCCATGTCTGTTTTCTGTTTATGGTAACTCCCACAGGAACTCCGCAGGACAGCTTTTTGCTGGTAAACACCAAGCTGGTATATAACCAATTACCTAGGAAACATTTTACGTCAAAGTTAATCAGTCATTGTGGCTGGCGTTGTAGACGACAGATATTGCTCTTGGGTCTTTTTATCAAAGTGGAGACAGTGGTAGAGTGGGGATTGAACTCACAAACTTTCGATTATGGGTCCAATGCTTTAACCAATGGACCACACGACCGGTTGATTTTGAAACCTATGAGAATTACAGCATTTAGTGGTCAACAGATCAGGTCTCAAAATTTATTTCAATTCCATAATCTGTACACACGTGCATTGCCAATAATTCCATTAAGGTTTGAGTACGATTGACATATCATTGAAGTTGTATTTTTTTGTATTGGACCTGGAATCCTTGCATCATTCTTATTAGAGTTATCCTATAACGATTTATATAAGAAAGTAGTTCCCAAGAATTAATGCGATTGAGGAAGAATGTAATACTAAAAATAACCTCAGAAGTAATTCTTTATTAAAAGGATTGCTCTTGATAAAGATGATATAGAATTTGACACTTCTTTGCATTTTATGTGAATTGTGCAAAAGAGCAGACATGTTTTGATTGTCTGTAGTTTGTTATTGACTGTTTATCAGTTGAACGATTCTCTAGGTTCTGTTGCCATTATTGTCCATATTTAAATTAATGAAGTTCTGAAAAGTAACTTCATTCAATTTAGGGGGCAATCAGAACATCTTTTCAAGTGGTATCATCTGAATGTTCTGTATTACTCTGTATCCAAAATCAAACTTTAAGAATGAAATCATATTGACTAGGTTTTTTTTAAATAGTGTGAAAAAGGTGCTAGATATATATTTTTTTCATAAGAAACTAGTCTTATTTTCGGACATTTAAGATTTCAATGATTTCTCGAATAAACTGTTGTAATGAATATTTCATACAAAACATTCACCTTAAATCTATAAGGTTTCTGTTTGAGAAATGTATCATTTTGTTGATATTTTAGAGGTCCGGTTTTGTATTTTTCCTTGTGTATGCTCAGTATTTAAAAGGGACTTGCAACTATCAATGCTGCATGACCCCAGTGAAGAATGTTCCCTTCTAATTTAAGATGATAACTATTTTAGAAAATGTGTCCCTTGTCCAGAAATCATCTCATTTGGTTTTTGAACACTAATTTTCTCTCAAGTTTTCCATGCCATGATATTGTTACAAGTAGATATGCACTTAACAGAAAAAGCATACTTTTCATAATACTTTATTAATCAATATGCTCTTGCACCATGTTGTTGAAATCACTCATTTCCCTTACAGACGCTAGATGGTCCCATCTTTGAATATGTGTTTTGAATTGAGAATTTCCCCTTTCAGATATAACTCTTCAAAAGCACTTTGTCCGTTTTGCATGGAGTCAACACAGTAATAATAATAATAAAGCTTCTCACAAATCTAAACACTGATGTGTGTGGTTAATTGAATCATGCCATTAACTGTGCACTGTATGAGAACATTGATTTTACACTTTTTTGTTGTTCAAATAATTCTTTGATTAAAATATGCATTTATTATATGTCACAACACTCTTATACTTTGATTTATTTTGTATGCATAGAGAAAGAGTGAAAGAGGATGGGTTCTTTGAGATTTGATGATCCAGTGAGTAATGAGCATATATGGCAACCAGGGGAGGGGAATGGGGTATTAACAACAACCAGTGAGAGAGAGAGAGATTTATCAATATTTCCCCCCACCCCCTACTGGTCTGTATTCTTGAATGACCTAGAGTTCCTTGGATTAATTGAATAGCATAATGAACAAAATGTGTGTGCCGGATGTAAATTTGGTTATCAAACTAGTATACAGTAGATTTGTTAACCTATGTTCGCCTGTAGGTAAATAAGTGTAGATCATATGTTTCTTTGATTGAATTATATGGATTTTATAAGGTTACTGGCCCAGACCTCTCCTTTTTATACTTTACTTTTTTTCTTCCTATTCACCCTCTTTACCTAATTTCTCTTTTATTTTTTGTCTTGTTCTTATTTACTGTTTCATTACTTGATAATTCATAGGATTAATTGTCCTTGTGGTACCACCCCTGTTATTAGAACACAACCACAGACAAATTAAGATGCGAATATCAGAAAAGAAACTGAAGATATTTTTTTTAATTATAGCACTGTTTGTTTGACTCGAGTCACGATCAACAACACTCCACGGTGGATTATCACCATACGGTGGAATATTTTTCCATTTTTATTTATTCGATACCTCCACCTTAAAAAAGGGCAGCGAAGTTACAAAAAAAACTAAGATTCGCAACGTAAAATTGGGTATTCGGGTAAGTTTTGCTTTGATTTTACACTAACCGTGGTACACAAGTATGCAAAATTTTATTCAATTTCTTGATCGAATTGTTTTGAAGTTGTCTTACGAATATGAAGTGTTAGCCGTGTACAAGCTTGTCAAATGGACAAGTTTACGGTAGCCTTTTTAGTTTGAGTCCTCTTGCGCAGAGACCGAAGTACAGCCGGGATGGGTTTTTATCACCCATGGGTTCATATCGCACGTACGTGCAAAGCGCCAACTTAATGTGTTCCGCCATCTTGCTTGTTGATTGCCGATAAAATGCGCATTTTCAGATTTTTTTACGCTCTGTCATTATCCATGACTGAAACATTGACCAATCAAAAACTAAGATTCTATAAGAAATATGAATATTCATATACGAAAGTATAAACATAGATAATTTAATTTTATGTGAAATTTAAACACAATTCTTCAAAATTGGGTTAGTTTTATGTCTGTAAAATGACCCTTAAAACCAAAGTTTTTTTTCGAAAAAATAAGGGTTTTCCCAAGTTGTCATGGTAACATGGCCTGAATTACAAAAGCTTAGCAAACACTTTATTTCAGTGATCGAGGATGTATTTGTTTACGGTATACGTCTACAAAAGTTATAACATTTTTTTCCAGACCATGGATGAACTTTCAAAAAGAGATATTTTAGGCAAGTTTTTACGATTTCCGGCAATTTTCTGACATAGGCATTTTCAAGACATAGTTTTTACAGAATTAGAAGAAGACATCATGGATTTTCCTAATTATCACGACGGATATGCAACTTACTTGTAAATAAATCAAACAAAGTCTATGATTTATTTTCGATAATGCAAAAAGAGACATTCAAGTCTCTGATTGAGAGCCGCAGATTTAACATTCGCACGGCGCAATGGTAACGTTTTCGCCGAATTCGTTGGGGCGAAAACACCAAGCGAGCCGTCCCACTCACCAGTCCCGAACGCTGCGCTGTATGTTTGATGATATATCTGGTGCCATTTCGTGCTTATAAATTTGTTTTTTCTACAATGCCACTATCTCATTAAAATTATTTGTCATGATAACATTGAAAATATTATCGTTTAATGGCCCAAAGGATCGACTGTAATAAAATACACTTTGAAATATTGTCAGAGAGTGATTAGTTAGGTGATGTTTATGGTCAGAATTTAGTCATGGCTTCGGGTGAACTTACGCGAACGCGGTCACTTGCTCACGGGGCGAGTCGGCCTGGCAATTTGGTGGAGGGCCGTTACGTGCAGTGCAGCAAGAGCAGAGTTGGGGAGTTAAGTAAAAATACTTTGAAATAAGTAATCTGCAACTATTTTTTGTCTTACTCTTATCCTTTTAGATTAATTAGATAAGAGATTAAAATTCTAAAAGATTAAATCCAATTTTAGACAGTGGCAGAACAGAGTGGTGCTTTATAATTTAATGGGGGGGGGGGTCGTGCATATATGCCCCCAATTCAGAAAAAAAGAGGAAAAAGAAAGAGAATCTTGTGAACTTGTTCAATTGGATTTTTGTAACCAAAACATCAAAATTATGCTCATGTCGGTTGCAACTTACTAAATTCTTTTTAAATTTTGCCTGATCGATACGCCATATCGTGTATAACCCCCAATTTTTTTTTGCTCGTTCATGTCGTTACGCCACTGATATAACAGCTAGTTTATGCCAACATTATTTGGTTGCGGGATCAATTCAGCTATAGCTAAACATTTATACTTTATGCCTGTTCAACTTCATACAGGTTTAGGCCTGTATTTATGAGATATTTTTAAGATCTATGGGTGCCTTCATTATTTTCATTTTCAATTAAAACAATTATTAATTATGTATTAATTTAGTATAAACCTCCATAATAAATTTTATTGTGTTAAATCGTGCCATTTCTGTTATATTAAGCCCTTGTAAAAACATGCTCAGTAGCAGACCCCCTCCCATATATAAACACAATATAAATGTATATAAAATGAATTGACCCCCCCCCCGGCTTCCCTATCGAGGACAAAATGAAAAAAAATCAAAATAATTGACCGCCCCCCTTTGACGAGGCAGCTGTCGGTGGCATGAGTGGCATGATGTCTTCTTTGACTTTTTTGCGTGTAAAAATAATACTGAAGAAATATAGGGGCACTCTAAGTGTCCCCCATGAAAATCAATCTGGATCTGCAAGTGCATGGGGCTGCGCCCTCTCCAACGTCATAACTTCACCATGGCTCCGTAACACAAAGATTAGCGATCAATCTCTAAATGAATTGGCTAATCAAGATCAATGTTACACGTGCATTTGTCGCAAAATACTGACTAAGAACCAATCAGAAGCGTTCTTTCATTTTTGCTATTCATCGTAAACCTTTGTGTTACGGAGTCCATATGTTTACGTCCTAGCTCTCATATTTTTCATCTCCCTGATTTTTGGAAGAAAAAAAAACAAGGCGAAAGAAAAGAGTGAAATAAATCCAATACGATTAATCTTGAGTTTCTTGAAAGAATTATACTTTTATTAAATTCTACAACCATGATGAAGAATAAACAGCAATCTTGATAAATTCTGGGTTTTTTTTTCAAAAAATAAGAACCAATTAACCTTTTTCTGATTTTTCTGTCACTTTCCACATTTTGAAGAAAAAAAATTAAGTTGTTCATCGACGCCCTGCACTGATGATGAAACTGTATCCCCACTGGGTCCTCTTAACTCCCCCCCTCTCTCTCTCCCTCCCCCCCCCCCATAAAGCGCCTTGCTCATTTCTCTTGTCTCACCTTGACCTTAATAGTTAATCTTAACGATTTGGCGGTACTGTCAAACGTGACTGGTCGCCATCATAGCTTCATCCCCAACAAACACGGAACAAACAATCACAACAATATTCTGGTGTTCGACCCAACATCATTCCGTTCAATACGCGTAAGGCCATACGTGGGCATGCACAAACAACGTGGGTTCTCAAAAACTGACCCGCGTTTGGACTGAAATTGTGATTAAAATAAAAATGTTATAAATATCACAAAAATATGGGTATAATAACGGATATTTGATTAACGGAAAAACATCAATCGCTTATTCATAATAATTCCGGAAAAGATTTGAACGAGGTTTTTATCAATGGTAATCAAGAGGAATTAGTGTATAGATGAATGGCGCTCAACGTTAGCCGGGTGAGGGCGCGCGCCAAATCTGGCCAGAATCTGGCAATATGGCGTCGCCCTTTAAGCTGACGTTGGGTCTATGGCTCGTGCACGTACGTGATCGTCTCGCGAGTGAAGGATTATCAGTCATACGCACGCGACACACCACTACACTTCGAAAATACAGTGGGCTTTTGCCCACATAAAATATTATGTATAAATAAATATTCCACATCCTGCTATGACACCGAATCATTTAGATCCTTCCGTGACTTCTCCTTGAAGTTTCTTTCTAAAAATATGTATATTTTCTTGATCTTTAGTGAAGATTTTACGGAGATAGAAATCAGTCAGCGTTGATATCAATTTTCTCCTGAAGAGGGCGCGCGATTTATATTCATATCAAAGACACGACAAGGGAAAGAATAGGCACCTACACTATTTTACACGCATATCGACGCAAGGCATTACGCAAAGTCCGTGAAGTGTCCAATCTTTTCATTGTATAGACTTTGGTATACCGTATACGTATTATTGACGTTCGTCAAAGCTTGTACTGCTGGTTTCTTTCCAGGCACGTATATTATTTTCATTTTTTTTTTATCAGTCATCTTTTTAAATTAATGCAAATGAGTGTTATCATCACCAATAATAATCATTAATTATGTTTTTTGAAGGCATTTCATGAATTGGTGCCCATAATTAGTAAATTAATCATGAGGATTGCGCATTCAAAGAATTTAGATACAGTTATAAAATTACCGAGGAGCTGAATCAAGGTTGTGAAATTATTAGCGCCACCAACGGGCTTCCTTGTATTTCCGTGGAAGAGACAAGCGAAGTCACTTTCGAGGCCGAGGTAAGCAAAATGTGCTTTTTTTATCGGATTATTATTTTATTATTATTTTTATATTCCACAAACTCTTGCCACTTACCGGCAAGAGCCCCGGTGCGTAGCGAGAAGGAGCTTCGGCAAATATTACTTCAGCAATGAAGCGATGTTTGCCGACTACTTCGAAATCCAGGGTCAAACACGGTCTATTGTACGAGGTTAGTACATACTAACCTCGTACAATGTGTGAGTGCGATTGATTTTTTGTCTTGCGTTTAAAAGCAACTCTTTCTGCAACGGACCCCAGCTAGTGTTTGTGGAGCTAGATCTAGTATAGGCCTACCCAGATGTTGTGTGTCCGGACAGGTTGTGTGTACGGACGATCAATTTTAGAAAGTCATTTGGAAAAATTTACAAGTGAAGTTTCATCAATTTTTAGTACAAAATGTTAGGAAATATTGTAGAGAACAAAATAGAAGATGATTACATCTACTGAATTCATATTTTTAGTGTAATCCAAAGACAGCTGGCAGACGTCTCTTTCGAGGATTTTTTTTACATTTTTATTTTATTTTTTTATTTATGGCTCACTATCGCGCATGTAGCCACCATTTTATAAAGTTAGGGCCTAAATAAGGGGTTAAAGGGGAATCCAACCCAAATAAAAACTTGTTTTTATAAGGAAAAGAAAAATCAGACAAGATGATACATGAAAGTTTGAACAATATTGGACAAACAAAAAGAAAGATATGAATTTTTAAAAGTTGTAAATATTGGTAATCACTATACCCATGGAGACTTCAAATTGGCCGCATATGGGATGTCATAGTGATGTAAGGTAAGGACTACTCTTCCATGTACTCCAATACATATTATGGCTAAAATGTCATTTTTCCCAAAAGTTTTATTTCAAATTATATTTTTCTTTCATGAGGACATAAAACAATATACTACATGGGTTATATTTAGATTACTGCCCCGGGGACTGGGTATTTAATAGAAAACCACAAATCCCTGATAATAAAGTACATGGCCTATGGGAAAGTTGTCCTTGCCCCTTGTCATAATTTACTTACCCAGTTGCCAATTTGAAATCTACATAGTATTAGTGATCTCAATTTTAAAGCAGCTATAACTTTCTTATTGCTTGTCCAATTTCTTTCAAACTTTCACCATTCTGTTTAATTTATTTTTCTCCTTCCCAACACAACATTTTATGGCCAAGGCTGGATTCCCCTTTAACATTAACAATGCAAAATCCCCCTGACGGGGCTCTTCAAGTTTTGTCTTTATGTCATACATATACAAATATATAAAAAGAACTGTACCAAAATAAAGATTATTATTCCGTTTTGGCCTGAAATGTACCAAAACGGGGGAAAATAAACTTACATGTATGCCTATATAAGGGGAAAAAACAGTGACTTACTTCAGCTGTCATGCAACTTCACTTCCCTGTTTTATCTGAACTTAATAAACATATGCCATGGCCATTGAGTCCCCTGTACAGATCGAGCTAGAACTTCGGTCTCTGTATTTGGTGAGTGGAGCCAAGAGAGTTCAGCGGAACAACCAACATAACAGAGACCGAAGCTTTTGGTCTAGTCCTAAACTAGACCAAATGCTTTGGTCTCTTATGTTGGTGTACTGCTGAACTCTGTTGGCTCCACTTAAACTAAAAGAATTTAAAAAATTATAAAAACTCCTCGAAACAGAAGGCTGGCAGCTGTCTAGTTTAGGACATGCCAAATAAATCTTTACAAGTACCGTAGTCTACACGTATATTATATACCGGTAGCCTTATCAGGACTCAGGATATTCAGTGAATGAAAATTGTCACCTGACGATGGCCTGGCTCGCCATGGCATGTTTTGACGCTGATGTTGGTATACTAACCTCGCACTTGTCTAGTGTGAGTGGACGTGAGTGTTGATGATATTTATTTATTGATCACATGACAAAAATGGGAGTAACTTAAGTCTTTACAATCCGAAGTCATTATCGATTATGAGAGCATGGATTCACACTGTAGTGTGTTAGAATTAGGCATCAAACTTCAGTTAATGACATTTATGATTGGATTCTAAGGGTAAGCCCCACAAGATTTGCATGTGTCGATACTATTGCTGTGAAGTGTGTAACCGTGAGAAACATAAATAGAGCTATTGTGATGAGACAGAACTAGGAATTAATAATGAATGTAAAGAGGGAATCAAAATGTAAAGGAGAAAGGGGAAAGAGCAATGTAAAATGAGATAGAAAAAGAGAGAGAAAGAAGGAAAACAGAAAAATGATAGATCAGTGATATGTATGCCTACATGTGTTTAAAATGATAATGTCTAGATTCACCTGTTTAAGAAAAAAAACTATAGTTATTTGTTGAAATTCCTTATTGATTGGTGGCATATTAACCCTTGAAGAAGCATTGAGAATAACATTGACAGACACTGGGCTCCAATGACAAATCTCTCCTATTTCATAAGTTAGGATGGTAGGGATGCCATGACAGGTTGACCACATTCCTCTATGCTAAGTTTGTGATGCTCTATTTTCTGTTGGGCGAAGGATATCTATAACCAAATGGGGGAGTAGGAGCCGTAACTGTTCACTGTTGATCTTGAGTTCTCAAATACCGGTAGTCTTGGACATCTCAATGTTTGGTGATGTTAATTTTCTAGTTGGTTGTGGAGACGAGCGGTTTCCTTCCCTGAGTCGATGCCACACACTTAAAGCTTTCTTGTTTCACTCCAGGTTTAAATATGATTTGTTTTTATTTTTTTTAAGAATTTGAACTTTTTTATTTCTTTATATTTTTGTTCAGATTGCTTGCCAATGGAATAATTGGAGGATTTCCATGTGCGTTAAAAGTAATAGTTTGTTGTGCATTTATTCCAGGCACAATCTCTCTTGAAGACTGAAAAGAGCTTCAGAATATCTCATACACAAGGTCTAAAAATTCACAACCTATTATCACTTATGTTTGGCATGGCAAGCAGATTTTTGTATTCCTGGATATGTCGAATCAAATGCCCCTCAGTCTTTTTCCTTTTTTATCATAATTATATGGTGCTATAATTTCTTTTGTAATTTAGTATCAAGTTCGAGCTGAAACATAATTGAAATGGACAAAGAAGGAGAGGAAATTCCAGCTGTACCTGAAGAAAATTTTGCTGTTTATGATGGGAATACAGAATGCAGCGATCCTGGTAGTAGAGACGGACACGAACCAGATAACGGATCTGAGGTTGTGTAAGTATTTGTTTCCTTCAACTATCATTGGTGCTTGTGTTTTAGTGTATTTACCCCAATACACTTTCAGCCTACTGAGAGGAAAGACGTGCAGGTTATCCAATTAAGTCTTAGCTCCCTTGTTCAAGTAGTGTTATTACTAAACAAAATTATAATGATGTGCCAATTATGATTAAGTATTGTAGCTACAAGTAAACTTGCCTAAGCTGAATCTTTTTGACCATAGAAATCTGTTTGACTTGGGAGACATTTATTTAGTAAATGTTATTAACAACATACAGGTAACTTTGCCTAAGTCGACCTTCCATAAGTCAAATAATCACCTACGTCAAAGCAATTTAGGCCCGTAAAACAAAGCTTAGCAATGATCTTAAAACATTTTTATATGATTGATTGCATTGATTTCAATGTACAATTCATTGTGAAAATCAAGCGTATGATTAAATGTTAAGTTTTGTGTAACGGACACTGATTAGTCAAAACGTGTTTTATACCTCTTCTCAGTCAAATTTTGCATATGTCGAACAGATATCTCTGGTCCCAAGAGATTTGACTGCGGCAGTTACTTGTAGTATTCATAATCATGGCTGAAAAAATTGCCTCAAATTGGGTGAAGATCAATTCATGGAAGGTCAGCTTATCTGAGTTTACCTGTAAATGCGACATTAACCTATTGATGACTGGATCCTTTGTACAGGAACCACCAAGTATCAGCACGCTTTGATAGTGCCGTTACTCTGTGTTCAAGCTTGTCCGCATTCTTTTTCTAGGGTCGATCAAGCCAGTAGCAGCGGCCTGCAACCAGATAACGATGAAGGCCGGACAGGACCAACCCCACCTAAGAGAACAACGAGCCAGACTGAATTCAGATCCAGAGGCCCATCAGAGACAGAGGCAGGGATCACCGATGAAGATGGTGGTATCAATATTGTCAAACGACCTAGGTTACCATCGGTCAATTGTCCGGAGAAAATAGTAACTAGCAGGGATGGTAATGAGTTTTTGTCTCACCTGCATAGCAGAGTGTGACTATAGGCGCCGCTTTCCGATGGCATAACTTAGAAAATGTATGGACCTAGTTCATGAAACTTGGACATAAGGTTAATCAAGTATCACTGAACATCCTGCATGAGTTTTATGTCACATGACCAAGGTCAAAGGTCATTTAGGGTCAATGAACTTTGGCCGAATGGGGGTATCTGTTGAATTCCCATCATAACTTTGAAAGTTTATGGATCTGATTCATGAAACTTGGACATACATGTAATAGTAATCAAGCATCACTGAACATTTTGTGCAAGTTTCAGGTCTCATGATTAAGGTCAAAGGTCATTTAGGGTCAATGAACTTTGGCCGAATTGGGGGTATCTGTTGAATTACCATCATAACTTTGAAAGTTTATTGGTCTAGTTCGTTAAACTTGGACATTAGAGTAATCAAGTATCACTGAACATCCTGTGCGCATTTCAGGTCACATGACAAAGGTCAATGAACTTTGGCCGAATTGGGTGTATCTGTTGAATTACCATCATA
The DNA here is from genome assembly GCF_018143015.1 of Lytechinus variegatus. Taxonomy (NCBI): domain Eukaryota; kingdom Metazoa; phylum Echinodermata; class Echinoidea; order Temnopleuroida; family Toxopneustidae; genus Lytechinus; species Lytechinus variegatus. The sequence continues at coordinate 15,073,386 of NC_054750.1, forward strand.
ACTTTGAAAGTTTATGGATCTGATTCATGAAACTTGGACATAAGAGTAATCAAGTATCACTGAACATCCTGCGCGAGTTTCAGGTCACATGATCAAGGTCAAAGGTCATGTAAGGTCAATGAACTTTGGCCATGTTGGGTTTTTTTGTTGAATAACCATCATATCTCTGTAAGTTTATTGGTCTAGTTCATAAAAAGTGGACATAAGAGTAACCATGTATCACTGAACATCTTGTGCGAGTTAGAGTAGTTTTCAAAGTCAGCACTGCTGCTATATTGAACCGCGTGATGCAGGTGAGACGGCAAAAGGCATTCCACTTGCTTGTCTTGAATTTTGATGTTGGTGTTAATAAGCTTTCTATGGGCTGCTAACTTTATTCATACATGTAGAGCTCAGGATCAAATATTCAGAGGCAAATCAGTTTCACGATATGTGGTCATCTTGTAGCAAATATTTATTTTCTGAGGACATTGTAATGATAAAAATATCGGGGCCGTTTCATAGAGCTGTTCGAAAGTTAAGAGCTACTAAGAATGACTGGTGATCCTTGTGGTAAATGATGGTCACCATGATACGGTCACCGGTGATTATTTAGCGTGTAAGAAAGGTTCACCAGTCGCTCTTAACTTACGAACAGCTCATGAAACACCAACCTGATTGGAGTAGAGGAGAAAGGAAGTGAAAGAACACACCAAGAAATCTTTCAAGAATGATTTAATTGAAAAATATATATTTGTTTTCATTCTTGTCACAGATCATCTGCTTAGACCTGGCCAGTGAGGTGAATAGAGTACCTTTTCTGCAAAGAGATGGGTAAGTATGGACAATGTCATTCAGGGCCCTGTTAAAGCATTATGAAATTCCATCTTATAATCAGATACACTTTGTGTCAATATGGAGGTTCTCTTTTCAAGGTATCAAAAACTGCAAGCTTATGAAAAGTTGAAAGAATTACTGAACCTCGAACTTCTGGGACTTAGTAGTTTAGACACAGGGGTGTTTCAGTTTGGAAATCAGGCCAGCTGTTAGTATAGCAGGCTAAGAAATATGAAGTATTTCTTAGGGCAATATTTGAATGGGGGCAAATTCTTTCATTTCAAGGGCTTCTTTTTCACAAGAAGCTATGATTTGGTAAATCTAAATGTTGCTTTTCTTGTAGGAGAGATTGTTTCCCCCAAATATGAGGAATTTTAGGGGTGATTTTTGGCCATGATGAGGGAGAAAATTGCTTATTATTTACTGTTTGTTAAAGTCCACCCAATAAAAAGTTTATTTGAATAAAAAGAGAAAAATCCAACAAGCATAACACTGAAAATTTCATTAAAATCGGATGTAAAATAAGAAACTTATGACATTTAAAGTTTCGCTTAATTTCACAAGACAGTTATATGCACATCCTGGCTGGTATGCAAATGAGGATACTATGACGTCATGCACTCACTATTTTTTTTATTATATGAAATATGAAATATAATCTTTTCCTCATTGTCAAGTGATACAAAGACTAATTCCTCCCTGAACACATGGAATTAGCATTGTTTAATAATATATGGTTCAGTCAAGTTGGTCCTTATTGCAAAATCTTTAAAAAATGAAATATTGTATAATTAAATCAATAAAAAAAACAAACAAAAGTGAGTAATGGACATCATCGACTGACTCACCTAGTTGTGCACATCACTGTTTTGTGAAAAATAAGTGAAATTTTAAAATGTTGTAACTTTAATATTTTACATCCGATTTTGATGAAATTTTCAGCACTAGGGTAGTTTGATTTTTCTCTATTTATTCAAGTCAGCATTGTTCTGGGGTGGTCTTGACCCTTAATTTATTTCCAGGTGATTATAAACCTGAAGTCAGCAGACAGAATGTAACATAATTCCTCTTTTCTTTTGACAGGACTAAACACCTACCCATAGAGTTGGTAAAAAGAGCTTTGAGTATCTTTATAAGAACTAAGAGTAGCATCAACCCACGACACCAGTTTGCATTAGTGGTGCTCCAGGAAAGTGCTGTGTGGGTAAGTGAATTCATTTCATTTGCAGGGGTAAATACTAAGGCTTAGTAAATACATCAGCAAATAGTTGGATTAAAAGAATCCCAGTGTGTTCGCTCATCCAATATATTTGAAAATATAATCATAGGAAATTAGTTATTGATTGTAAACCTTTGGCGAAGCGTAGGACTTGTATTTTAGAACTGTAACAATGGTAAAGAACAAGTGGAGCGCCTCTGGCAGTCTAACCTGCATCACGTGATTCAATACAGCAGTAGTGCTGACTTTGAAAACTACTATAAAATAATTATTCACAAAAAACACCATTCATATGATACAATACTATGTTCATTGTCAATAAATGGCATTTGACCATGATCATGCCACCTAAGACTTTTCAGTGATACCTGACTACCCCTATATCCACATTTTATAATCTATATCTATAAACTTTGAAAGTTGTGACAGCAATCTAATAATTATGTCCAAATGGCCAAAGTTCAATGACCTTAAATGACCTTTGCCTTTGGTCATGTGACCTGAAACTCGCATCAGATGTTCAGTGATACTTGATTACTCTTATGTCCAAGTTTTATGAACTAGACCAATACACATACAGAGTTATGATGATAATTCAACAAATACCCCCCATCTTGGCCAAAGTTCATTGACCTTAAATGACCTTTGACCTTGGTCATGTGACCTAAAACTTGCACAGGAAGTTCAGTGATACCTGTTTACTCTTATGCAGAGCTGCCAAGTAGTACTGATTTTCCGTATTTAGTACTGGAAATAGAGAAGAATACTGATGGTTTCATGCAAAATGCTGATTTCTTAAGTTTCAGTTTATGTGTTGTCCTATGGTATTCCTGTGAAAATACTGATTTCCTCACCAAAATACTGATTTTCAGCCTTGAAAATACTGAAATTTTCTTGTTCAGGTTGGCAGCTCTGCTTATGTCCAAGTTTCATGAATCAGATCCATAAACTTTCAAAGTTATGATGGTAATTCAACAAATTGCCCCAACTTGGCCAAAGTTCATTGACCTTAAATGACCTTTGACCTTGGTCATGTGACTTGAAACTCTGGCAGGATGTTCAGTAATACTTGATTAACCTTATGGCCAAGTTTCATGAACTTGGTCCATATACTTTCTAAGTTATGCTGTCATTTCAAAAACTTAACCTTCGGTTAAGATCTGGTGTTGACTACGCCACCGTCGGAAAAGCGGCGCCTATAGTCTCACTCTGCTATGCAGGTGAGACAAAAATTCAGCATGGTTTATAGTTTTATCATCATTATTACATAATATTTTGTTGTAATCATTATTATCATCATCATCGTCCCCATCATCATAATCATCATAGTCAATATCATTATCGTCTTCATCGTCATCTTCATCATTATTATCATCATCATCATCATCGTAGTCACCATCAATATCATAGTCTTCTTCATAATCATCACTACCATCTTCAACATCACCTTCATCACCATTATCTTCATAATAACTATTATGCTATTATTCTTCTTGATTTTCTCAAGCTGCAAGACTTCACTTCTGACGTGGAGGAGTTTCTCAATGTAATGTTTGATCTGACCAGTGAGACACAGGATTGCGAGTCATGTGACCTCACATCACTCTTTGAAACCATGTAAGTAAAGCATCAGAATTTAACAGTATACCCTAACCAGGCTGGGCTATCATAATTCACAGGATGGTTGTGCTGACTGCAGAATTGCCCTAAAAATCAGTTTGCCTCTGTTATTATTTTTAAAAATTTAAACATTTGTTATCATTTTAAAGCCAAGTGGGCAGTCTTGCATGAGGAAGAGTCCTAAAATTCATACTGAATTGTTAACATATTACTGTGGATGTAGATCCAGGAAGTTCTGATAGAGTATGAGCTAGGCCTCATTCTGAAATGTTGAAAGCCACTTGGAAACAGTGTCAGGGCCATGGATGGGGAGGTGATGATTTTACCTGATAATGTGATAAGAAGACTATACATTAATAATAACATTATGTGTATTGGTTCTATTGATTGAGAACACAGGAAATGCTGTATATATTTAATTCTCCAAGAAAGCTAACACCGTGATGAAAAAATTCTCCTCGATACGTCATAGTGTGAGAAATACCTTAGGTTTTTTTAAGTTTTCTGTTTTCGGATATATTTTCTTATTGATTTTCAAATTTTAACCATGCATTTCATATCAATGTACTTCACTTACGTTGCCAAATGCCATTTTTACTCTATGTTAAATGTCAAATTCTGAGTAGAATAAACTTCCAAGTTATATTTCCTTGTTTCTCACAGTGCAAATAAAGTTGATCTACCAGTGATTGATGATACTGAAGTCTTGCCTCCTCCATACGTCATTAGAACTCTGTTTTTCTATGGAAGGTCAGCTCTCATTCCAGAGTTTATCAGCGGTCGAGAAGTGAGTGCCAGATAGCATATTTATAAATGTTTGGCTGAAACTATTAAAGTCTTGAGAAAACCTGGGCAATTCATTGTAACGGCTTTAATAGGAAAAATGAAAAAAGTTTTGAAATATATTACTGAAAATCCCTTTTAGAATTGTCTTAATATTTCCCTAGTTTATATCATGCTATTTAATTTTAATTGGAAGAGTGTTAGGTGAGATTTTTGCTTGATACTGTATCTGATAGATTTAAGCTTTCTCTTTAGATGAATTGCAATCCACATATCTCTCCTTATCTTATGGCTTGTATTTGATCTGTTTATTTATGTTGATAATGCCAAATAAATTTGTGATAATCCATTAGTCCATATTAATATATTTTCTATTATTGTTTTCTCTCCCTTATTTAGGCTCAAGTAGCCCTATCAAATTCACCATATTTCTTCTTTGATGTCTTCTATCTCCACGAACCACCATCGGAAGAAAACTATTGCAAGGTATATGAGACAGAATGATGTTAAAGGGAATTGTGATAGATAACATCTTTCAAAGAACTAAAGAGTGATGAAATTTTAAAATTTGACTTTGTGACATCATATGCAAGTAGCAACCCCATGTGACATGTAATGTAAATTCCCTAAATTCAAATTTTTAAATGGTTCATGATAGTACCTGAAAATTTAACAAAGATTGAAGAGTTTTCAGTTATGACATTCTTTTGCCTCGAGAGAGTTCTCTTCAGGAATCAAGAGACTGTGAAGTTGCTAAAATAAAGCTTTTTCTGAGCTACCCTCATATTTAGAATGTCATAACTGAAAATAGTATGCAGCACTTAGAAACATTTGTATTAAAGCGCTATATAAATGTTGCATATTATTATTGTTATTGTTATTATTGTTTATACATTTATTAGTTTTGAGATTGGCTTTAACAGTCCAACGAATTTCATCCCTTTTTACTACCAGTATTCATCTTTATTTTTTTTGGTCTTATATGCCCATGCAGGACATCTATGATGTTTTCCTAGACCTTGACAAGAACAATACGTCATACATCCATGAGGTTGGACGGATGATACCACACCTTTACAACAAGATGGCTTCATTAGTGGCTCATCCGTTACAGAGACCTGAACAAGTGTTTGCTTCATACTCGCTGGAGATAGAACAATGAGGGCATTCCAATGAAGGATTGACAACATGGAATCTTGAGGAATCGTTCATTGGCTATGATCATCCACTATATGACAATGACAGTATTCCAAAGATGAGTTAAAACATGAACAATTGTTTGCCTCGTACTTGCTTGACAGAACAGTGAGAACATTCCAACGAGGAGTGGACAACATGTAATCTTCCAGATCAGTCCTTCATGTGTGGCACACTGGTGCAGAGACCTGAACTAGTGTTTGCTTCATACTCGCTGGAGATGGAACAATAAGGAGTTGACAACATGGAATCTCAAAGAACTGTTCATTGCCTTTGATCATCCAGAGAAATTGTTAACATTTACATGATTGTTTGTGGCTTATCTGTTATAGACTTGAACATGTGTATCTTCGTACTTGCTGGACAGCGATGAGATAATTTCAACCAGGAGTTGACAATATGGACAGGTAATCGCTTCATACTTGGTGGAGACAGAATATTGAGAATATTCCAAAGTGGAGTTGACAACATTGAATCTTCAGGATAAGTGTTTCATTGGTGGCTCACCTGTTATAGAAACATGAACAGGTATTGCTTCATACTTGCTAGACACAGAACGAGTTTAGTTTGTTCCATTGAAGTGGTTAACAACATTGATTCTGGAGGATTGCATCTGTTTATTCTGTTGTTCATCCTCAGAAACTGTTCGCCTTTGCAAGATAGCTTCATTGGTGATTCATCTATTATACAGTCCTGAAGAGGGGATGTTAGTGTTGGATCATCTATCTGAATAAGTCATAAGGCGATCATCGCATGTATCCTGTATCTGGAACAGAGACAGGTCATTCTTTTGAGGACTGTACCCATTTTTTTGTGACTGATCTCCAGAATTCATTTCAAGTCAGTCTGATATTTTTAGTACGAAGTACAGTCATCCAGTTTACATCTGGGTTAATACTGGAAAGAGACTTATTAGCATCTTGCCAAAAGATAATACTACTGCAGTGTGATTGAAGCCTTTATTTATTCTGTTCACAATCAGGCAACTCACCTACTGATACAGAGCTCCCTTCAGTGATTTCCTACCTTATTGACATACCGTAAAGGTATTGCAAGTCACAGAGTACTTTACTTTCACTTTTCTACTATAAGCAGGATCAGTGTTTTTATGTGTCCCATGATCTTTTTTTATCATTGATTTTGAATACAGTACTCAATATTTCATATATTGCATCTTTAGTTTGTTTTTCATGCCTACGGAAGGCGATTGCTGGAGGCATTATATGTTGCCAATACATTGCTAAATTATGGAGTAAACTTTTTTCTGATTTCAGACTCCTGAAACACATACATGTATGAGGAAAGATTATTGAATTTTAACATGTGTGCAGTTGATAAGTAGGAAGCATCTGATCAAACATGGTCAATTAGGGTAGCAAACACAAGCTTTCATTTCAAATAAAAGGGTGAAGGTAAGTTTCTTGCTTAGCTAAAATTTTGATTTGTGAGGGTGAATGACAAATCCCCAGACCTTGACAGTATTTCATTGGTGTCTTATATGCAGACCTAATGCAAATACGCCATGATCTCATTGCTCCCTTCCCCAAAGGTTATAGCAGAGCTGCCAAGTAGTACCGGGTACTGAAAAGTGAGAATACTGATAGTTTCTTGTAAAATACTGATTTCTAAAGTTTCAGCTTTTATGTGTTGTCCTATGGTATTGATATTTTTTTTAAATACTGATTTCCTCACCGAAATAGTAATTTTCAGCTTTAAAAATACTGAAATGTTCTTTTTCTGGTTGGCAGCTCTGTTATAGAGTAGGAATATGCGTATTAAAGCAGAGTTGTCAGAGATGCACCGACTGCAGATCACCAATGCACACACAAGGCAATGGCACTAGCCTCTTACTAGATGGCAGCACAATCGCGTCAATGCATAAGGTCAAAAGGCGAGGTGGATGAAAACTGTAGAGGTGTCACGCACGTAAAACATTCCCCATAGACTTGTGTGTTAAAATGGCACTTTTGAAAAATTCATTAAAAAATAAATGTGAAATTAGAGGGTGGAATGTTTACTACCATTGGATAGGATATATATCTGACATTCCATATCTGACCAGGAAAGGGTACCGTAGCCAGCTCATTTTAAAAATAAATCGCCATTTATGAAGATAACTATGAATGGATCAAATTCATCAACTGAAACAGTAAAATAGCCCTAATTAGTCTGCCAGTCAAAGAACAGTTCCATGTCACTTATTTATCTTCCCAATTTGGGCAAAGGAAGTTCAGTAGTTACCATTTCTAGAATCAGTGTTAGATTTTTAATCATATACATTTTTGTCAATCAGCAACATCAAATTGAAAAAAATTGAATGGGTTGGGTCAAACGAATATCTTTAACCCTCCTGATGTAATTAGGCTTGTGGCACCTAGACATGTAGGAGCTACATGGAGCTAAAAAAAAATGGATGTTCATTCTTGATTTGTGCTGGGAAGAGAACATTTTGCCTGGGTAGTGCCAAGGACGATGTCCAAAAATATTGCTGCTGTTGTTTATAGAGAAAAACTAAAGAGTGATCATGGTCAGATTTCTCTGACCATGATCATTATATGAATGAGTCATTTAGACTCCCCAATATATTTTTACTTTATGTATGTATGCTTGTTTTATATTCAATAAAATTGAATTTAAGAAAAGAAATTGATGTTATGGCTCTTTGAACTTCATCTACATCGTACAAAAACATTCCAGTTAAGAGCGATTCGTATCTAAGCTAGTCCTTGTAAATTGTAATACTAATCTTCATAACGAGCCTGAAGGGTGGAAGGTGACCTTAAAAAAGGGTAAATGATAAAGAGACAAACATTCAGAAGACCTCAAACTTTGAATGCTGCATCATCACAATTTATTATGAAAACAAAGAAACATTTCATATATTTTCTCTTGTCAGACCAGAAGCCTACCCCAAAGTAGCCACCCCATTTCACATAGAAGTTTTAACCCCAATACATACTCTGTTAATTAATATAAAGATTAATTCTTCTCAATGAAATGGGGTGACTATTTTGAGAGGTTCCTAGCCTTATAAACATAAAAACTATTTTTGACTGAATCAGAACAATGCAGCTTGTTCAATAGATAACCTATCTGAAGGTGGTAGACAAGATTCCAACCAAAATCGAAAAAATGAAAAAATAAAGTAACATAAATAGAGACATGAATGCTTCTCTTGCAATCATATACAAAAGAAAGTGAATATTGGTTGAGATCTTTAAAAAACAACTAAATTACCACGAATTACCAGAAACCATGATAATAAAATACATGAAAATCATGTATCAAATTTAGTTTGATTTTGAAAAAGTAAAAACTATTCACTAAAAAGTATGCCTGTGGTGAAAACATGAAATGGACACGGATAATGCTATAAAGGAAAGTCAACATTCACAGTAAAAATCTGTGGAATTGAAGAACAAAGAAAAATATGAAGTGGCTGCATTAAGCAAGGCAAAGCATTCATATAATTCATTGTATACCAGCAAGAGTTGCAATAATCACAATCCAAATAAAAACCATAATTTAACATCCCAACAAAAGCATCAAATAGAACAAGTGACTAAAATTACACGGTTCATATTAATGGACATAGTGCCATGATAAAAATACAATAAATCATTAAGTATTGCTCTTTTAGGAAAACAAAAGTTTGTAGAAATGGACTATGATATCTTACAGTCACTTTGGTATGAATATCTTGTTTATCTACCCGACATCCCATGAAACAATATTTCACACCAAAATCTGAATTTTGAAATCTGTACCAAAGAGAAAATGTCTGAGATTGTTTTTTGCCTTGGCAACAAATCATACATCCCTGCTTCATTCTCTAAGCCGGTCACATCGCAGGAAAAATATACCATCTCAAACAAGAACATTAAAAACTTCACAAATCCATTTCCGGCAGCATTGACATTACATAACTATCAATACCACTCCTTCATAAAAATATGAAGATGTTATTGAAATTTTAGTACTTGGTACATGCGTGATAAGGAAAAAAATTATTTTTTGAAATGTGATTACACACGCAGGTTGAATGGAAATGAAGTGTAGTTTTCATCGCCCCAAAACAGTCTTACCCTCTCTTTGAAGTATTAAATCCCAATTTTAATCCCAATAACCCAGCAGATCCCAATTTTAATCCTGATAACCCAGCTGATGATATTAAGTGCAGTCCAGGGGCACGTAACACAAAGCTTTAAGCGATTAATCATTTAGTTGATTTGTATGCTTGATTTCACATAACGATCAATGTATTCAAGCATAAACAGCCATACAGTCAAGCACAATGCTTTGTGTTACCTGTCCCTGGTGTTGGTGTATCAAGCTTCTCCCAAACAGGTTTGGGTTTAGAAACATTATACCAATCGACATCAAATGGAGCCTATCATACCACAACCCTTGTTGGGTGATGCAGCGTACTTTCAATCCCCCCGATATATGAATAATAAAGTCTTTGATCCAAGGATTATTTTACAATTCATCCTTAGGAAGATCAACATCTTCTTCGTCATCCTCGGGTAGCTCTTCGTCATCCTCTTCAAAATCACCCATATCCAAATCTAAATCATCCATTTCTAAATCTTCTTCTTCTTCATCTTCATCATAATCACCTTCCTCTTCTTTCCTCTTGGCCTCTTCCTCCTCTCGTACTTTCCTCTCCTCTTCGTCTTGTTCATCTTTCATTTTCTTTTCACCTTCCTGCAATTTCAATGACAGCACAATAAGAAAAAGAGGGTTACTGGAAAAGAATACAAGGTCTTTTCATGTACTACATACTTTTTTTTACTTCATTTATTAATCCTTGTACTTTAGGAATGCCCATGTTCAATTAAAACGTTCAGGAGAATAATAAAGTTATATCACAAATGATGGGAATGTCATGAGCAATCATCAGGATGCTGAACTGGGGTGTTTCATCAACGTCTTAATAGTCTGACATGTCGGATCTGAAAACGTTCCTTGACTTAAATTGTCGTAGAAGCAGTTGTCTGATTGTTATTATACGAAGACAGATTTTGTTTTTTGAAACATGTGACAAGCCCTTTTATGACACACCACACTGGGCTCCATAAAGGGCTTTGAGATGTGAAAATGATACCCATTGCATAATCAACACCAGGGCCATAAAGGTTGGTGATTAATCATATGCTTGATTTTCACGATTGAATGTACATTGTAGTCAATGCAATCAATCGTAGAATAATGATATACAATCATTGCTAAGCTTTGTGTTTACAGGCCCCAGGTGACGTTAACTTGTGCAGACTCTTCTTTTTGTTAAAGATTAGTCGTCAATTTACACACGTTTACAGCTCAGTGTGCAAAAGTGAGAAGTCGTCGTCGAGATTAGCTGTTTCAAAACGTATCAACAGATGAAATCAGTAAGCATTTTTCTCAGCAGGACTTGCTCAGCCCCGAAAGATGGTTTGGTTTAATGCCATTTCATCATTTCACATCTGTCACAAAATTTTTCATGTAATGTATATTACCATATTAGTGAGTGTTGAGGTTAAACAAATTAATAATGTTCACTTATATGAAAATAACCGCTTACCTTTGTTTTTTCAAATAATTCTTTTGCTTGTCCCTCTGCTTCTTTAAGATCATCTGTTACAAGTATATTGTCGAAAATTGTTCCTGCTTTTACCTGTGGTACAAAACAAACGATTATCAGCTCTTTGATATTCTTATCTTATTCTTTTCCTAAGATCTGTCATGTGACTAAATGTTCCCCAAGACATTACTTGTCATAATGCATATAATGGGAATCATCATCACATTTGGTTGAATGTATTCTTTCATACCAACTGGGTAAAATTACAATATAACTACCTCAATGAATAGATGTGGTTAATTTTTTCTATACGAGGTATTAATCTGACGATGTACCTCGCCAACCCCCTCCCCCCATTTTTGTTCATGACTATATGATTCATCAATATACTGACTGAATGGACTTTTAATTCCCGTTCTTTAACCATCCACCAGGGAGGACAAATCCTCTATGACCATCTTTGCAGGTGTTATCATAAGCCAAATCAGTTTTATACGAGGCCCCTGGTCTTTCATGACATAAAGCTTCCCTGGGCCAATCAGATGCAAAGATTTCAGTAGCTTTTAACAATAATCACTATTTGTTTTATGAAATGCTTCCCAGGAGTCTTGACCTCAAGGGAGCTCTCCACTGGGAGAATGTTCCTGTGGGAAACAAACTTGAGGGAATAGTCTGTTAGGGGTACTCATGATGTTTTTGCATAAAGAAAAAAAAAATCTTAGTATTGAAATTAGATAAGCCAGTTGATGGAAAGGCATCAGTAGGAACTAATCACAATTCCACTTTGTTATAACTAACAATAGGACCATTCCATAACATAACCACTTTTTTGTACACTGACCCTCACACTTTGAACTAGTAGGGCAATTCCAGAAAATAATAATCAATTTACTTTTTGTACACCTGACCCTCATAATCTCCACTAATGAATTGCTTAAGCCCAGAAAGGTCCCACCTACAAGGGGTCGGAGGTCAACATTTTGAGGGCATTGCTCAATATCATAACGAAGCCTGGCTGAATGAATGCATTGAACTGTTGTGTCTGCTTACCTGCCATAAATCAAAACCAATAGCACCAAAGTTTTCATATCTGTAAAGGTTTTCATCGGCTTCATATTCAGGGTTCTCGATCTCGGGATGTACCCATTTTCCTTTGTAGTTGGGGTTGTCAATTTTCTTGGGTGACCATTCTCCCTGAAAAAGGAAAAAAAAAATTTTTTGTTATGATCAAGAATAGGTCAAAATACATCAAGGATTGAAAAGCAGGACGTTACCAACTTATGAGCCATTATTTAGAGAGTTTGGATAGCTGCAGAAAGGGATATCTCTTATCCCGAAAAGACTATTATGAAGTCAGTTATTCTGGACCCATCTTAAAGCAGGGATCTCGGTCGTCGATCATGCGAGCACCGCAAAAAATTGAACAGTGGTGATGTGCAATGTAATCTACAAGGCTGTATGGTTCATTATTCCAGAAATGATAAAGAGTTTATATGTGAATTAATTATGCTAATTTATGCATTAAAAACATTGCATAAGTTCAACAATTAAATTCCATCATATATCGTCCAGCCCCAATACATGAGAGCAAGACCAGCACAACTGTAATTCTATGAACTAGCACATCAATGATGTGGAGCTCATCTGGCATCTCGCAACGAAATTTAACACAATTTTAATTTCAGCCCAGTTGACAATGTAGTGAATTACATTGGTGACATAGATTGAGGATATAGAATTGAAATTGATGAAGAAATGACATAGAAACATTTTTTGTGATCTATGAATAAATTTCATATAAATTAAGCATAAATAATTTTCTAGTCAAAACTTCTTAATTCTGTGTAGAAACATGGTGAACCTCATGCAGCTCTACCAGATGGAAGAAAAAAAATCAAAATCTGTCAACAAATAAAGAAGAGGCATTTTCTGTGATTTTTGAATAAATTTCGCATAAATTAGCCTAAGTAATTTTCTACTGAAAATTTCAAAATTCTGTGTAGAAGTTTGGTGAACCTCATGAAATTCTACAAGATGGAAGAAAAAAAATCAAAATCTGTCAACAAATAAAGAAGAGGCAGTTTCTGTGATTTCTGAATAAATTTTGCATAAATTGGCATAAATAATTTTCTACTGAAAAATTTCAAAATTCTGTGTAGAAGTTTGGTGAACCTCATGAAGTTCTACCAGATGGAAGAAAAAAAAAATAAAAATCGGTCAACAATTACAGAAGAAAAAAGCATTTTATGTGAATTATTAAAAATATGAATATATTAATTTTGCATAAATTAGCATAAAAATTGTTCAAGTCAAAATTTCAAAATTCAGTGTAGAAGTTTGGTGAACCTCATGAAGCTTTACCAGATGGAAGCAAAAAATTCAAAATCGGTCAACAAATAAAGAAGAAGCATTTGTTTTTTTATTTGAAAAATTTGCATAAATTAGCATATTTAATGAATTTCAAAATTCTGTGTAGAAATTTTGAATCCCCCACCTAGTGCTATCATATAGAGCAAACAGAATTGAAATCGGACTTGAAATGGCGAAGAAGAAGCATTTTGAAATTGTGGACAGACAACGGACGCCACGAGCTCATTTGGCCCTTTGGGCCGGATGAGCTCAAAATCATGTATAAAAATGTTACAATCCATTGTAAATATCATGCATTACATCTTTATGTTACACCCTCTGAAGAGTATTAGGCACGCCTTGAGAGAGGTAATACTGACCTGGTAATCTGGATTGTTAATCATTGGTGGTTCCCATTCTCCATCCATCTCATCATCCCAATCTTCTGGCTTCTGGGCATCGGGGTCAGCAATGAATTCTGGCTTGTCCCAATCCTATGCAAGCAGAAAACAATGTCTTGGTTATTTATATAAAATACAATGAATTCCGGTTTGTTCCAATCCTACGGAGGTAAATATATTGGTATTATTCATGAAGAATTTAAGCACTGTAGTACGTGACATGCACATAAAAACAGATATAGTCTGATCTTTACTTTACAACCAGGTCAGGTTTGAGGATTGTCTACAAGATTCTCAATTTTCCATTATGTACTTTGCGCACACAAGCACAAGGCTCTATGATATGCAAGGAGTCCCTGCTACAGACACAATGGAATTATATTTAGATTTTTCATACCACACCTTCAGAAACGACAACCTATCCATTTTTTTTGTTCCTTTGTAACAGCATTTTTTATTCATTCAATTTTTATTTATTTTTTTATTCATTTTATTATTTTTTTTGGGGGGGGTTTTGCCTTGCTACCATCTATCAGTCAAAAGTTTATAGGGGAAAAGTCGCTGTTATGGCAAACCTTTAAAGAAGTAAGAAAGTTTGTAGAGGTTTCCAAAAATATGGGCTGTGGTGCCCTTCATGCTGTCCATGTTTCAAGAGGAGACCCAGAAAATTGTATTTCATGAATTTTATAAGCATCATGCATGCTTCACAAGTTGAAGAGTCACCATTTTCTCTCCATAGCCCAGAGTACTAAGCGACTATGTGGACGATTTTGACTGCAGTCATAATTATCGCAGCAATTTAGTGACAGATCAGCTTCAAAATCTCTGGTGATCCATGTATGACCTGAAGGTTTGGAATCATGATGACATTATTAGCTGCAAGAGAATTAAAAAAAACATTTTAAGATCCTGGAAGATGTTAAAGAATCCTACCTCTGGCTTTGTGTCTTCAGGATCATCAAGTTTCTCATTATCGTCCCAGTCTTCTGGTTTTGATGCATCAGGATCCTTGATCATCTTAGGTGGAAGGAAGTCCCAATCATCCTCCAGGTTACCCGACTGAGCTTTCTGGTTGTCAATACGCACCTCATAGGTGTTATCTGGCTTGACGATCAGGGTGTACAGATGGGTGAATTCGTCATCCTGTAAGCAAAGATGAATGACGATTAGAACTATGATCACTTGGTCTTCAAGCAGCCAGTTTAGACAATTCACAAGGCACTCTACATACAGCACCCTGATAAGAGTATAAAAAGCTTGCTTTTCCAAAATTTCCTCATTTTCCTGAAGACGACAGGAACATTCCTGTAGAAACACTGAACTTGGGTGGTATTTTTCAGGACCAACACACGTCCACAAAAGAAGACATGGTGACCTTGAGAAATGATGTCAGTTGGTCTTCTTCTCAAATTGGCGAATAAAGTTAACACCTTATAAAGTATCAAGAGATGGAATCAGAAAGCATTTTTCTCAGCAGGACTTGCTCAGCCCCGAAAGATGGTTTGGTTTAATGCCATTTCATCATATCACATCTGACAAAACATGAGAAGTAGACTGCACCGAACAGCAATGTAAACTACCATACTGATGAGCAATAAGGCTTTAAAAATCACATCTTTATCTTCTGAACCAATTAGAATTAGTCCACTTAAACTGATTACAGTACTTTTGAAACACATGGGGTCAATGGTGCTGGTACACACACCAAAAAAACTTGATACACCATGGGATCTTTAAGGACCAGGACCCAGGAGTGTTTCACAAAGGTTTAAGTGTGGCTAGAGTCATACTTTATCCAACTCACAACCTCAGTTATGACTATGCAGTTATGTACATTCTCTGTGCATGATCTGTACTAACGAGTTTATGTGTATATACCACACACACGTGGGAACAAAAGTGTGATTTATATGGTCACATTTAAATCTTCGGTAAACGCCACAAGATTAATGTCTGATCATTTACCTTGCATCGAATATCCTTCTTAATAAGAAGATTTTTGTCCTTGTAGTTGAAGATAACATGAACCTTCTTGGTACCAGGTCCACAGATGTCAGGCCCTGTTCAATCAGAATCAAGAGACACATTCAATTAATTCATTCACTTTCCACATAAAAACACATGAAACTTCAAAATTAACTTGTTAAACATTATAGAGTCATCATTAAAGCCTGATGCTTGACAAGGATGACCATGCGTGCTAACAGATGGTAAGGATGCAGTAATGTTACTTGATACTTGATGTATTAATCCCTTTGGCAGCTCATACAGAAGCTATACTGTTCTCATATAACTCACTGCGCATCATTGAGAACATCTTTGAGGAAAGTCATATTTGTTTCATTTATCTATACAGTAAAATCAAATAGATTATGGCTTCAAACATAGTATTATGTGAAGAGTAGGTGCATTATTCTAAACATAAAATAAGGAATGTCAGATTTCACTTCCAAGTATGATTCCTGAAAAGTGGAATTTTCTTCAACCGCACATCAAATTGATAACTGTATCCTCATAGCATACATGCATTTATTGTATTTTTTTGTTTTTAATAAAAGTGGGAAAAAAATAAAATAAATCGAAGAGAAATGTTCTTACCAAACATGATGTTGTAGGGAGAATCACCATGCATGTCTTTCTGGTCCAAGTCCGATGAAAAGAGTTTGACGTATCCACCACCACAATCAATCTTCTGCTCGTGCTTTACAGTGAACTGAATGATGAGATCCTTGCCCTCATTGCTGAACTCTTTCTCAAACTTTGCAGAGAGGCCATAAAACTTGGCATCCTGGCTAGTTTGGATACCTTTAAAGTTGAAGTCAAATCAAACAATACAGCATAGGATAAGATTTTTTAACTTTTGAGTGTAAAGTGATCAGGAAATTAGTTTAAAAGGAGGGGAAATTTGTTTTGTAACAAATCTATTTTGTGTAAAATAGATAGATAGGCATGGATGACAGCATCATATTTAAAAATCGGGAACTAGCTGACCCCAGCTAATTCAGGTCCTTCTTGTTTAATGTTGTACACTCTGGCTTTTTTAGGCCTCCCAGACCCTACATTGCATGTTGCTTTCATTAAAATCTGTAAAATAGAACTGAAGATGTGTCAAGAACATTTTAGTTAAGAAAAGCCAATCTGAAAAAAAAGATCAAGACAAAAGTCTTACCCTTATCTTTCTCAGCATCACCGTAGAATTTTCCCGCAGTCCACTTGAACTTGCCAGCATCATTGCCTTTGTTTGTGGATTCAACCCAACGAGACTCCCACGCTTCTGGAAGGTATGAAACAAAAAAATTGTTTTGCAACTTGCATCAACTAGCAGTCCATGACTAAGCAGTTGGGAGTATAAAATGATCATTTGAAACATAGTATAATAAGATAGCACTGTCATCTTGTGAATATTTTTCACCGTATTGCGCAATGGCGCATGCAATGACGAACACTGCTTGCCACTGGCAACAAGAGCAAAACTTGCATCATGCCCGATTTGTAAACACTATTCTCTTACTAATGATAGGAGAACAACAACAGTTAGTCTAGCATTTGATCACAGTGTGACTAAAATTTCATTGTTATTGTTACAAATCAATATGAAAAGATCAGATTCAAGACCAATGCACTCACAACATATAGATTCCCCATTTTACCAAAATATTGGTCCGGGTGATCTACCCATCGAAACAGTGCAAAGTGTTTTCCATGACTAAAGCCAAGATGGTGGTATAACAGATCAGGTCTAGAATTCTGCCGCATGACTCGTGAAGCGTTCAAAGCTATTTGAGAATATCACTCCAGTTCTCAAGTAATTATACTGGCTGCCTGTTAGGCAAAAACTAAAATACAAAGTTCTACTCTCGGTTTTATTAAGCTTATAACAAACCACATGCCAGTGTACCTATCTCCTGGAGGTGAAGAGATCATGAAGACCTCGTCTTCAGGGAATGTTCACCAACTAAACAAGTTTGAGTGAAGAGGTCCTTTGCCGACAGAACTGTTTGTGTTGCGGCCCCTCATTAATGGAATTCACTTCCAGTGAAAATCAAATCTTGCAAGTCGCCAAAACTCTCTTACAACAAATTAATGACTTAATACCTTATGAAGTAAACATTTGCTTTTTTAAACTGTTGTGGACTTGCTTGTTACTTTGACTTACAACTTAGTAACAGATAACTGATATGTGTAATTTTCCTTGTCAATTTGTTCAATTTCTATTCTATGTATGGGATCTGGAATTTATTAATATCATTTTTTTTGTATCTAGTGTAAGTTTTCCAGAATCCAGTGTTCATTGTGCACCTTAGTGTCATTTTCCACAAATATGTGAGCTATACATTATGGATCTAGCATGACTGAATCTTGAATTATTCCAGGCCTAGATCTAGAAATAATATAAAATTAGACTTTTTTTCACACAGAAAAGTAACATTTTGTGCAGAGTGATTACTGATCTAGATCACTTTCATAATATCATCGACATCGTAACTTTACACATTTAAGGCCCAGAATCCGCCCTCCCCCCAACATTTTTCATAATAAATCCGCCGCGCGAAATTTTTCAACCACGGGGCTCACTGATTTTTTACTTTCAAATCTCGCAAAACTTTTGAGACCAAATTTGTGATGCCCGGTTACACGATTACAAAATTACACAACATTATGTAAGCGCACATGTCAGACCCAAAACTGCTCAAGATTCAAGAACGTAAATATATGTACAAATCCAATAAATACAAATTGTATGGGTATCACTATTTCGACTTTTACCTGTTTACTGATTAAACTTAGACTTAGTTAGGTCTAATGTTAATTTTGTTGTTTATAAGAATTAACGTTAGCTGATCTGCACAAGACTGCAGCAATTTCCATTGAAAAAAAAAGAAAAACAAAGAAAGAGGTGTATAGTCAAAGGTTCATCAAACCGTACTTCAATCACCATTCAACACAGCCATACTTAGGTCATTCATCAAGATCATCACTCAACAACTTGACGTTGAACAAGCACCAGTTTGGTTGACCGGGCCAGATCGGGGAGCAAGGAGTGGGATGGGCACCTACCGGTACCGTTGGCGATAGCCGAACATGCAGGACCACAGGCAGGGTAAGAACTTACCGTCGTCAAATTGTTCCGCAAAATATGTATCTGCATTCGTGTATGCAGCAAGCATCAAGCAAAAACATGCCAAAATTATCCTCATCTTGAAGCTGTAACTGTAAACAAGTATGGAATGCGTGTGCCACTGAGAAAGTACAGAAAAAATCTGCACTATTCGATGGTGATTTGCAACCCTGCGAGAGATGTTGTGATGGTAGACGTACACGTGAAGTCTGCAGCCAAATGTCGAGCTGTGATTGGTCAACTAAGAAGGAGGGTCAAGTATTGGCCAATCACAGCGGACCACGCGGCGACGAAGTTCGTGACCCAGATGCGGAAGTTACGAGGTCGTTTCTTCAATCCAATGAAATCGCTACAGCAAAAAAGTCATTGAGAAAGATGCTGCGTACATGTGGCAAAACTTATGAATATAATTTGACAAGATTTAATACTAGTATAGTATCTGCCCTTGTTTTCTTGGTGCAATATATTTGTTAACACTACACTCTACCATAATTATCGTAGTTTCCTTTGTTTTAAGATTGAACATTGATAGCTCATATTTTTCGGTGTAAATGATATGTTTTATGTAACGTTATTGTTATGGAAATAAAGATTCGCTGTACTCTGGAATTAGAAATTCTAGAATAAAAAAAATCGTTTGTTTGTTTGTATTCCTCCTATAGTATAGAGGGAGTGCCTCGCGGGATGCCTCGAAGCCAGACGAAGTCTCATCATATATACGCCCTTCTTTGGACCTTTGGATATTATAGGTGATGAATTTCATTATCTATAATTTGTATGCCCGTTTTTCAGTAAGGAATGAAGCCTTAATTTACTTGCTAAGAAAACTGATTCACAGATCGGTTGAATAAGCTATTTACTATAGAGAAAAATTGCTTTCAGATTTGTGAAAATAATTATGCTTCACTTGGCATGCACACAAACCCCGGGGGCCACTTACATTGACGAGTGGATACCATGCGCGACCAAAAAAACACGTAAAAAGGATGTCCTTTTCACGATAGGGCACGTTACGTACGTAACGTGAAAAGGGTGTCAAAAACACAAAAATAATGAAAAAAGGGTATCTATTTCGCTAGTAAAATTACATGTTTAGGGTCGAATTAGCGTGGATGATTAAAATTAAAATGTTTTATAAAGGATGTCCTTTTTGCCCCAATACTACGTGTTTAGAGTCCGATTTGCGCGAGGTGTAGAAGTGGGGTCGTACTAAACCAAATAAGGTAAAGCCGACAACCAAAGGACCCGTAACAATAAAACATTCCTGTACTTGTTTAGGGGTTCATTTCAGGGAATATTTGCCAAGAGTATCGTTTTGTTTCTAATACTTGTTAAGGGTAGGGTTTCACACGCCAATACTTGTTAAGGGGTGCATTTTCAGAATATGGAAATTACGTGTTTAGGGTGCTTTTCGAGACCCCATGGTCGCGCATGGTATATCCACTCGTGAATGGAACTGGCCCCCCGGGACACAAACCCAAGCAGAAGCGGTGCATATTTGGAAATCAAAACAAAACAACAAAAACTTTAGGAGTGCTGTTATATACCCGAAGACGTCGATCTCATGGGGATAAGGGATTATTATGATAAAAAATATTATAATAGTAATAGGCCTAATAATAAAACAACAACAATGGTATCATACATGATCATAATTATGATGATTGGTACTTTACGCATGGTGATCATTGATGGCCGTCGTTCCCCCCCCCCGGCCCCCCCCCCCATGATTTTATGTTACTTTAATTAAACCACTACATAAGTTGAGAATGAACCAAATTTCAGAAGAAATGGGAAAAAAATGACATCCTCTTTTTACCCCTTCCCGAAAGCGCGCGGAACTGTGCCCCTTTTAATAATGTACCACCCGTTTGAATGTCAAGTTTGTTTTAAGTTTTCTCATTCTTCGGGTTCATAATGTATAATACAAAAGTAATGAGAATTTAGATTAAAAAAGAGTGTATTAAAGGGAAATAACAATGAAGACTGATACTCTGGCAATTTCATCCAATATCAACTTCAGCCCACGCTTCGCGATCGTCGAAAGCTAACATAGCCTACTAAAAAAACACCATCTGTCTACCCCCCCCCCCCCCTACTGATGCACTGAGACGTGGGGCTAGAACCTTGTACCCATACCCCGGGGGGGCCACTTCCATTCACGAGTGGATACCATGCGCGACCATGGGGTCTCGAAAAGCACCCTTAACACGTAATTTCCATATTCTGAAAATGCACCCCTTAACAAGTATTGGCATGTGAAACCCTACCCTTAACAAGAATTGGAAACAAAACGATAATCTTGTCAAATGTTCCCTGAAATGAACCCCTAAACAAGTAAAGGAATGTTTTATTGTTACGGGTCCTTCGGTCGTCGGCTTTACCATAGGCCTAATTGGTTTAGTACGACCCACCTTCTACACCTCGCGCAAATCGGACTCTAAATACGTAGTGTTGGGGCAAAAAGGACATCCTTTATAAAACATTTTAATTTTGTTTTATCATCCCCGCAAATTCGACCCTAAACACGTAATTTTCCTAGCGAAATAGATACCCTTTTTTCATTATTTTTGTGTTTTTGACACCCTTATCACGTTACGTACGTAACGTGCCCTATCGTGAAAAAGACATCCTTTTTACGTGTTTTTTTGGTCGCGCATGGTATCCACTCGTCAATGTAAGTGGCCCCCCCCCCGGGACCCATACTTCCACGCCCAGAATAGAAATTTTAAAACGGTCAAATAATTATAGTACAAACCTGTATGACAAAATCTATGACAAAATTTCATTTTGTATTTAAAAAGTCAAAGCCATTTTCACTCACTCAGTCACTCGCAGCCTTTTTTTGGGGGGGGGGGGGGGGATAAATTACCTTTTACGCCATTTCTGGAACCCGTCAAATTTTGGGGCCATGGCCAAAAAAAGTTTCACTGGCCAAGAAAGGAGAAAAATAATGAAAGATGTGAAAATAAAAGGGCGAATGACACTTATCTATCACAAAATTTGACTTTGTATCTATAAGGTCAAAATCTTTGCTCGTATGCCCGCAGCCGGCTTTAGAAAAAATATTCTGCCCTTTATTACGCCATGTCTGGTCCCAAAAAATATTAGACTCCTAAAGCCACAGACACCCCCCCCCCCCCGAAAAAAATCCCTTTTAAAGTCCTGTGATGGAGAACAATGTTTATGTCAGTCATCGGAACACCAATCGACACCCATAGCCCATGGCAGGTTAAAGTTGGTTAAAAATCCTGTACTTTTGATTTTTGAGGCATTATGGATTATTATGGATGGTACATTTTTGACGGTACATGTGCAACGGTACGATTGTTGTACATTCAGCCTCCCATTTGCTTGCTAACAAGCTATAAAGTAGGCATCATAAAATATTTCAAGGCTGACAAAACAAAAATTTTCGTTTCAACTGTTTTCTGCCCCTAACTCAAAACGTCATTTCATAGACAGGATTTTATCAAAGAAAACACCATACAGTATAAAGTAAGTGCATGTGTGTTTGTTTCTTTGTCATTCTTATATTGGAGGGAAAAATACAGCACAAAGTCATTCAAAATAATGAACAAACACAAATTTATAATGTGGGCATAGGTCTTTATTTCAAGAAATTTATGCACATTTCCATAAATCTGGGCACACCACTGTGAAATACCTCTGCAGTTAGAAATGAAATATTTTGTAACTGCAACATATCCAGATCTTTTGAGAGAACACATTCCTTAACACCAGTTCTACATATAGGCCTATTATATGTTTTCTTCTTTAAAAAACATTTTGTAAGCCAAAAGATATATCCAAATTCCATAGCCATTTTTACTTTTATTTACTTGAACATCACATTACACTAATTATCTATGTAAAAATATTTGGATACTGATAAAGTTACCGCATACAAAATTCACCCAATAAATAAAAATGGTAGTCGCCTTCACCACTCATATAGGCTTATATACATATTATATATATATATATATATATATATATCCATAAATCAATTCTTTATTTGCAATTACATTTTAATAAATATATATTAAAAAAACAATGACATACAGGCAAAAATCATATTATTTTGCAAGCCTTCATGATACCAGGGGGGTGTTTCACAAATATTTAAGTATGACTTAAGTCGCACTTAAATGTTTTGTTGCGCGCAGTATAAAAGGCATGACAGCATTGGTCAGATCATGCCAAGAGGACGCGTACTACTGCGAATTGATCAATAAGATTGCGCGTTGCTTATAATGTACGCGTCAACATTTAAGTGCGACCTAAGTCATACTTAAATCTTTGTGAAACACCCCCCAGGTCAAACATCTTGGATTTACTCCAGATAATTTTCATTTGGTATTCTCAGGATCAAGCAAAATAAAATCATACACCATATGCTTATAACATATGATTACAATTGTACATGGGTGGATCTATTCATCAGTATCACCTATTCATCAATCTCACCAGTAGTATAGTGAGTAGAGATCATTAATAGTCTACCATCAAACACTGCAAAATCAAATCTCTCATGCTAGATAATCATGTAACAAAGAACCATCCAAGAATTAACCAATAACAGGCCACCAAATCAAACACTTCATCATTTGTACATGTGGGATCACACAAATTAAAGACAGCCCCCCCCCCCCCCCGAACTAACCGAGAATCAAACAATAGGCCACCAAATAAAACACTGAATTATTTTGTACAAGACCACACAAATTAAAGACAGCCTCCCCCACCCCAACCATCTGAGAATTAAACAATTACAGGCTACAAAATCAAACACTTGATCATTTTGTACAAGACAGATCACACAAATTGAGGACAGCCCCCCCCCCCCCGAACTATCCGAAAATTAAACAATAACAGGCCATAAAATCAAACACTTGATCATTTTGTACAAGACAGATCACACAAATTGAGGACAGCCCCCCCCCCCCCCGAACCATCCGAAAATTAAACAATAACAGGCCACAAAATCAAACACTTCATCATTTTATACACGTGGGACCACACATATTAAAGACAGGACCCCCCCCTCTTTCCATGTTAAAATTGCAAATTTGCAGAGAGATTAAAGGAATGCATTAACCTTTAACTGATAGATTGGTACCTTTCTGAAAAGAAAGAAAAAATATATAAATGTATCACAAGATATTGTTTTTTCCAAGGTATTTTGTAAGATGTGACAAATTTTTCTTGTAAAGATAATACAAATGACGGCATACTGTATTGAAAAGTTTCCTTAAATGCAACTAGCAATGTAAGAGGCCGTTCTCATTACGCTTTCTAAAACTAGTTTACTGGAAACCGATTCAGGAAACCAGTTTGGAAGATCGCTTTGCTAGCGTTCCCACTTGATAACACGAAAGTGGTTTTCAAAATCACTTCACGTAAGGCGCTCTTGTTGCTATGGAAACGCTCTCAGTGGGGTGACACGTTTCGCGCGAAATTCGAAACCGCAGCATAGGCATTCTACACCTGTCGTGTGGAGTAGCGCGCTCAAAATGTGCGAAGATCGCTTCCCGAAGAACGGTTGTGTCCTCAATTACGCTAAAACCAGTTTAACGAGGCAAAGCGATCTTGAAAACTACATCGCGAGGTGGTTTTCCAAACTGGTTTGGAAGATCGCTTCCAAGACCGCTTTGACCGTTCTCACTACGCGTTAAACTAGTTTCCAGTAAACTAGTTTTAGGAACGTAGTGAGAACAGCCTCTAATTCAGTCCTGACCTATGAGAAGGAAACAATTCAATGAATGCAATATGCACAGTCCCACAGTATGTACATAAGGAGAGTACCGGTATTCTATCTTGACAAAAAATAGCTTCCTCAATACTTTCTAACCCCATTACCATTTGGAAAAATTCCCATCATAGGTTCTTGTTCACTACCCAAAATTTCAAATTTACAAATCAACACTAAACCTTGTTATCACACAGCACATAGAAAGACAACATTCTTCTCACAACTATAAGATAAATAAACTGGTATAACAAAGTAGTACTAGTGCATTGAATAAAAATAAACATGGTTCATACACTCATAAATAATGTGTCATAGAACAATAGGTAAAGGTTAATTATAAAATTCCATTCATCCCTGTAATTGCATAATTCTAATTTCATAAATGTCCATATTTTGGTAGTCATACGTTAGCAATTTCTGCCAACCTCATACCAAGCCACAGAACTTTGTTTATAAGCAAATAAAATAGTAGATACTTGAATTAAATGAGTATCATATGATTAGAGAATAAAACATGAGTTGAGTATATTGTGATTTGTCTGGGTTAGTTTGAATGAGACGTTGTTACAACTATTTAACAACTCGTCTGTTCAAGTAAAATATAAATTCTTGAAAATCGCAGTTTCCTTTTATCTTTGATTATTTTGGGGCATTGAATCAGAAAGGAAATCATATTTATCATTTTTAATACACAAATTAGATTACTGTCAGTTACCATAATGCTATCTCAAGAATGCACTATTTTGGTGGGAAATTAAAGGCGCCATTAAAGATTCTTAGGAAAATGTAATAATGTACATGATCATAAAAAAAAAGAAGATGGAGGCTATACAAGGAGAATAACTGGTTCAATATGTCAACTGGTAAAAACCTTTCAGGCTATGTCCAGAGAATGATAAACAGAAGGTGATGTCAAAAGGTATTCCGTCATGTCCACTTTTTACTGCAATTACAAGCAAACATCGAATTTGACCACTAATTGAGGTGAAATTTTGCAGCCTGCAGGGCTTGCAAATTAATCTAGTCATCACACAAATGTAATGTGAGATTATCCATATACACGTTATTATCAAACTTATTTTAAAATGAATTTGCAACCAAAATTCATCAATCTACAGAGGTGTACATGAAATTGGTTTACTTTATGGAACAGAATGTACATACATGGAATCTGTTTCGCCTGATCTATTGATTGCAAATTTATGCAATTGATGACAAATGTTTTTTTTTTAGCAACACCACCTAAACCCAATCTACCCTGATGAAACACTAATCAAGTTTCGATTCTGATTCATTTTTCTCAACATCATTGCTTTCCATTTAAAATGCTGGTAAAAGAATTGTCCAGTTGTAATTACATCTACACACATCCCTCTCTTGAAGATACAACAGCATTTTGGTGAACAAAGTTTAAGCAAAATAATTTGTTTCGAAGCAATTTTTTTTCTCCCTCATGGAAAAGCTTCTGTGTAACTACACATCTCTTGACGGACCAATCACATTTCTCCTTCACAGCAACAAGCTGATTATTATGTCACTTTCAAGGAGGTTAGCATTGCACATTGCAGATGTGTTTCCATAGAAACAAATTGAATACTTTCTTGATTTTCAAACCATTTTCACACAAATTGGATGGTGCAGGAACAAATTATTTTGTTCAAACCATTTTGCCAAAAAGTGATGGTATTTAGAAAAGAAGAATTGTGCATTTATTTTACATCTATAGTCCTACTCTTTTGTCAAATTTCCAAAGAAAAGAAAAGAAAAAAACTAAATTGAGGCTCAATCAATAAGTGACCCTTCTTTTGGAAAATACTGGTAGAGAATATACATATATGTCAAATAAGGCCATAAAATGACTCTAAGAGGGAACTCGGCAAGAAATTGCTCATTTCAAACAGGAGTTGATAATAAACATAAGAAAAATTGGAGATGACATTGGGCAATTTCAAGAATATTATTAACCATATGGTGTTGGTGTTGAAATGATTTTTAAATCTGCATGGCACAAAACTTAAAATACAGCTGGTCCTGAGGCAAATCTCATGAGTTTTATCAATGTAAATTTTTTTAAGAGGAAGCACCAGGCCAAAAATCTTCACAAAAAGAACAGATAATCCTTATCTTAATGCACAAGATAAATGCCAGTTGTGGTAGCGGCCTCAAAATAAGACAAACAAAATCAAATGAGATAACTACCAAAGTGTCTGTAAGTATAACTCGAAAATGCCACATGTTTATGAAAGTAAATGTGCAATTGTTGAGAAATTATCAAAATAAGCATGTTGATGTCAGGTTCGTTTCCAAAGCAATAATAATCCACTGTCCCACCTGTGCCTATCTGTGTTGGTGAGATCAGTGTGGTTATTTTGCAGCTTGTGTTTCATGATTACACACAGGGTTCAGTTTATGTAAATAAACCAGGGGCCCCATTTCATAAAACTTGTTATAATAACAAATTCACAATAACAGTTAAAAGTTACTGAAATCCATCACTTTGATTGGCTGATAGTAAACTTGCTACAGAAACTGGGCATTTGTTATTATACTACTACCTTGATGTAGTGAAAAATCAACGGTGATTTTAAAGACTTTACCACAAAATAACTGCTTACTACAACTAAATTGTTTTACCTTTTAAGTCAAAATAAACACTAGAAAAGTTACCCTGTACAGTGACTAGCAGAAATACTCATCAATAAGAAATAATTATATCAAACAATAAACTTCACAATTTACAATATACAATAATACAACAAAAATACAATACTCAAGAACATTCATGAAAAAACGTTGATAAGACTTTGTCAAAGAATATGATCTAGATTTCTAGATTCCATTGTATGTACAGTTTACATACAGCAGCTGGACAGATATCTTAACTTTAAAAATACCTCTACAAGTTATTATTCCTAGATAAAAGTCTTCATTTTATTTATATCATTTACAGTAGGGGAAACCCCCTTTGTCAACCAGAGTTCCCTGAATTCACTGTAACATTACAATCACACCTCCTTTCAACTAAGCTGTAGTATATACTTCAGTACTGACTTTCAAGATACCATAACGTGGCCCCGATTTCACAAAGCTTATTGACTGATCGCACACTTAGTTGTACAATTGATTGCTCATCAATGCAACCAAATGTGGATGTTAGCCCGATGGTCAATCGTTAAAATAAGATCACCCTGAGGTAAAAAAAAAAAAGAGCTATCAAAATGAACAAGAATATCTAAGCAAATAAGGAGCTGAGGATGCAACTGGGTCTGGTTTCACAAACATTGCCATACATGGAAAGTTACAAACTTCTGTTGCCAGCTACTGACACAGTACGTTTTGATTGGTTGAGAGCCAATTTATCATACATTTTTATCAATCATTGAGTGTTTAATGGAAAGAGAACCTTGCTTATAAAAAAAAATCAAATTTAAGACTTTGAAACTCTCCCTTCGGAAGTGCCTGTGGTGACAATGAACAATCAAGGCCCTGTCTCACAAAGAATTGTGATTGATCCAATCCATCTTAACTGTGGAAATTCATCACTGTCACAATTCTTTAATCGGGAAGTATACAGTATGTGTACAGTCAGTATTCAGAATGCAGAAAAGTAGCCGTCAGAGATTAAGAGGGCCTTTCTAGTGAAATTCCTGATAAAAGCCGCAGTACAGACTCTTGTTGCAGTAATTAATCATGCATTCTCATGAATTTTCTTTCTATAATATATTTAGGTAAAAGAGAATATGAAATTTAGTTGTATGAAGCAAACAAAACACCAAGCTCTTTGTATATTTTGTTAGATATCCCTCAATTCTACATCTACAACATAAACATACTAAGATCTAAGCAAGAAGCACGCATAGGAAGAAATCTCAAATTGCATATAGATTCATTGTTTACTAATGAGCATGGTCACATGCCATGCTCAGCTCACATAGACAAAACAAGATGCACCAAAATGAAAAGGATTTCTTTACGACAAACAGGCAATTAAATTTCTATGACTTCCTAAGGCTTTTATTCCTTGAATGTATTTATTCAAACCAGCAATTAAGTCAAGTGTACTGCTTCTTAAGAAGGGTATAAGAGTTTTAATTTGCTTAATTCCAAACTTAGCTTCGTTTCTGTTCTATTCAGAATCTGTAGGCCCACCAAAATGTTGCTCTTTTATCAATTAATGGCTTTCCAATAGTCTTGACTTATGAAACATAAGTGCACATTGCAGGGCTGCCAACTCTCACGCAATCTGCGTGAGTCTCACGCATTTCACCCGATTCACACACTCTCACGCTGATCATAGGAATTCTCACGCTGAATCCCGAAAATAGAGAGAAAAAGTTTATTAGCCTATATATCGGATATTCAATAACATTATAACCTGGCCAGGCGAGAGTTTCAAAGTTTTTAACCACACAAGCGCAAAGCTAATATACCATCAATGCAAATTGGTTTCGGTTTGCCGCGCAAAGACAAGATATTGAGTTGCGTATTCCGCGTGTGAGTGCGATGGCGTCGAAATTTTACTATGAAGCGGGGGTTTTGTGCGCACGAGGCACAACGAGCGATCGAGTGTCAATGCAATGCCATCAGCCATGCCATGCGATAGCCCGCCGGCCAGATGCCGTGCCACGCCGGTGCCCGCGCAACTCAATATACTTCTACTTCAGATTTCAGCCAGTAGGTAAGTTGTCTCTTGTCTTGTCTTGAAAATATGTTTTGATCAGATCCTTTATATGCCATTATTATGATAGTAAGAATGACTTTGGAAGGATGCTTGTATAGATTGTTATAGTGCTTTGAACTATGTTGTGTGTATTCTATTGAGAACGAAATTTTGATTAAATTTTTCTCTAAAACGAGTGTGATTGAGGGTGACACTGACTGTCTGTGTACCACTACACGAGCGCCGACCTAACTTAGATCGACGGTGTGGCTGACGATCTGCGTTAGATGTTAAAGTATTTTAATTTTTATTTAGTCTGTGTGACTGTGCATGTTGGGTGTATTCTGTATAATTCAAGAACCTATATTTCGTAAATTGGTATCTTAAACTCAATTCTAGTGAATAATTGACAATAATAATAATGACCAGATGATGAATAGTAGTGGCAGCGGAAGCAACAAAATTAACTGGATGAGAGGTAGGGAAATGGCTTTGACACCCAGTATGGACAGCCATCATAATGACCACTTGTTCTAGTATCGTCTTGGGGAGCAGCAGATAATCACAGGTTGAGGTTTCACTGCTATTATAAAGAGAGTTGATATGGAATAATGCACTTAAAAATTTGGATTTTTTTTCAAGGTAAGTGAACTTCATTAAAAATAATCAATTAACCTATTTGAATCTTGCCTTATGTATTTATGGAATCAGAGTTAAAAGTATGTGCCAGATTGCACCATTTAAATTGCGAAATTGTAAAAGCTCCCTACCGTGGAAGGGGGAACACCCCCCTTACACACCATACCCCCCTCGGGCGCTCCGCGCCCTCGCAATGTCTCACTCCAAACTCTTCTCAAAGGTTGGCAGTACTGACATTGTCTCGTAAGAGCAGTAGACAAAAAGCATAGAATACACTAAGGTTTTATCCCTGAAGGCAATCGCATATCTTACAACTTGTCTATGATCCCATTTTGAAACGAATAGCACCTTGCTCATTTCCTGAAAATATAATTTAAACAAATTCAAATTTCAAAGTAACTGTAAGAATACTAATATAAAAACTTTGAGTAATTTTGAGTTTTAAATTGAGATTTAAGTCCAAGTTGGTTTCAAATCATAGCAGGTTACACAGTTGCTATGATGTCATTAACATCAGATATCAAACCCTTTTTCATTCTCATAAGAAGTATAGCAATGCCATGAATTTAACCTCAGTATTCACATTATGATTTCAAAAAAACGTTGCAAAGTAAGATGTTCCACATGAAATGCACAATTTTTTATTCCAAGATCTTGTCACAAACCACCGTAAGCTCTGAGGCAGCCTTTAGGTGCCTTGCTAATACTCAGTGTAATGTCTTTCGAGCGAGAATCCCACAAACATCTTTTCATTGCCAATCCTAACATTCATCATAGACAATAAATAAAAATCAAGGAAAGTTGTCAGATCTGACAACTTATGAAACAAAAATTGTTGATGACATTCTCCCGATCAGGCCTGGATCATCAATAGACTGGAACAGGCCGCTGTGACGTCCTCCTACAGAAACAGGACTTTAATGAGGATACGATTCTACTCATGACCATTGGCTAATTAGACGCAATGGTCTGCCCTCTTCTAACAATAGTACACAAGTGATCATGAAATTGATGAAGGCAAGATCATGTGTTTCCAACTGGACCCAGAAGTGTCGCCTGACAGCAGAATAAAAAAGAAGTCTGTTGTGTAATCAACAATGCTATTGGTTCTGCATGAAATGACAACAAATACATAAACATTCTTAGAAAATTTATACCGATATACCCAATTCATGACATTTCATGCAAATTCAGATAACTACTAGAAAAAATGCATGATTCGGAGGCATATTCACTATAAATTTAAAAAATCCATGATGTGGAGTGAATCCTTCAGTTCCTCATTTCTGTAGCTCAAAAGTGAAATGATGGACTTGGGGTGTAGCAAGTGTCACACTGGAATATCAGCACTGACTTTGCCTTCATTGCACAAGGGTTCATCTGTTCTTTAGTGGGAATGGCGCCGCTCACAAAATTTTGTAGTTTTTTCCAGGTTTTTATACTTTTTTTTCTCACTTCGGAAGAGCACCGTCTTACTCCACTCATTCAGAGTCTTGAATGTTAGTTCTGAGTCTGATATCAGCATGCCTCTAGGTATCCACCCCATCGTAAGCGATATGTCCCGGTCCTCCACCGGACTGTCTGGCTGACAGCGCCCTCTAAGAAGAAGAATATGGTCATTATTTCCCGGTAGAACCACGCTAATGCATAATCAACCTTGGTGAAGTTGAGTGGTCCTCGCTGTGGAAGAGAAGAAAGAAAGAGAAGAATCAAAACGCATGTCTAATATGATCGTTATGATGATGATGATGGTCTTTATGGTGGTGGTGGTGATGTTGATGATAGTGATGGTTGTTTTGGTGGTGATGGTGATGATGATGAAGGTGATGATAATGATGATGACGATGATGAAGGTGATGATAATGATGATGATGGTGGGGATGATGATGATGATGATGATGATGAAGATGACACAGAGGATACTGGCCAGCTCACACACAATTCTCCACTTCCTAGTGGAGTATTTCAACCAAGGATATATGAACACTAACAAGCAAACTTAGAGTACCTTCACATCATTTTTTTAAAACCTGGATAGAGAGGGACAAATGTAGATTAATGTCTTACCAAAAGAATGTGATCGCTCTTCTCTAGCCAAAGACGCTAAACAACATATCAATCAACAAATGAGTTTTGAGACAAGTCTAGCAAACTGCTTGGAGAAGCTTCATGACAGATATTCCACCCAGCTTCAGCAGCCCAAAAATTCAGACTCCAGTAGCATTTTTTTGCAGACAAGCTACGCCATGACCAGATATAAACCCGAACCCCTTAGATTTCTCCAAAGAAAAAAAATAGGGGAGGAAAAGGAGAAGAGAGGGGCAGAAAAGGGATCAAACCTCCTAACTGTAAACCCTGGCCCACCCTTGATACCGGCCTGGAGCTCCTGAATTCGAACTAGATATCTTTTCCCTGAACCTACATGGCAAGGAGTCAGATGATAAAATTTCAAGTTCCTGGTGACAGCCCCAATTACCATAATGGCAAAGTTAACCATTTATAATCAAAAGTTCTTTATGAAGAAAGAGGGGGTGAGGCAACAAAGAGTACATATTTTCGGGGCTACTTTTTCACAACCTTCTGCCTAAATCTCCAACATTGGATAAGCTTTACAAAATGTCTCTTTTGAGCATGTGGGGGGAAGAAAATCGCTGAAACCCCCCCCCATGTATTTTCCCCTCGAGCATGTCCTGGAGTTTACCTGAAGTACTTTGAGTTGGAAGTAATCCAAGATGAACCAAACAAGGGTATGGCAGATGAAGACTATGCAAGGATCCCAGCTGACTAGGTAGTAGAGGGCCCATGATGCGGCCACGCCGAGCATTAAGCACTCTGTTATAGGTTCCATGATGATGGTAGAGGGAACTGTGCTAATTCTCACCATGGTCCACCTGTTAACGACCATAAAAATTATATTTCTCAGTTTAGTATTATTTCATTCCTATGTATAATCTTTATTTCTTCATTAATACGGTCTTATTTTATAAAACTTAAAAAACAAATGAATTTAAGAAAGAAATATTAAAGCTTGTGTAAAGTTTTGGTAAATCCACCAAAATGCACCTATCACTATTGCAATTCATTGCTAGCTAATATGAATGGATATGCCCTATAACAGTTATGATGTGGAGGATATGAAATGAAAATGTGTTTTACAGGATAAATTTTGCGATTAAATCCTATTCCAAATCATGGAACAGGCTGAAACTTTTAAGATATGTTCTTTGTCTGTAACTTTTGGATATCTAATCACTAAATTTATAAGATAAGTGCTTGAATGCCCATTTTTTTAATTTAACACAAGCATCGCCGAGAGAGGGAGCTATATATCCAAGATTTGAATATTTGAAATTTTCTCAGAGAAGTGCAGTTGGAAAAATATCTAACGGTCTCTACGCTTCAGTAAGACTGTCATATTAGATGATATTAGAAGATATTCGATTATCAATCACATTATTGACCCTTTACCAAAGCTATACACAGGCTTTAAGATAAGAATGAAATCCTGACTCCAGGAGGGTGTTTCATCATCACCTGTCGTTTTTAAAGTTGTGAGATCTGACAATTTTTCCTTGATTTTGATTGGCTCATCATGTAACTTCAAATAGGCTTTTGAAGGAAATATAAAATTGGTGGAGATGTCTTTTGAGACCTTTTTAGTTATTTTTAAAATGTGCTTGTGAATAAAGCATAAAAGCGAACAATTGGATGAATATTATCAATAAACTATGAAAATGTAATCGTAAAATGTTTTATTTCTTATACCCCTTTCATAAACCCAATTATGCGGCTAATAGCAGCATAATTTGGTCGTAAATTGGAGGAGGACAAGAGTTATCTGCATTATTTTGATGCTGCTATTATCCGCATAATAGCAGCATCGGGACAAGATTTTGAGTTTATGAACGCATTTCCAAATAATGCAGATAATTGCCATGGTGCGGTCACAAGGTCACCCTTTTCCAACACAACCAGATCGGAGGGGGCGTGTCCAGTTGTCATGACGATTATCCGCCTTTTTCAGGACGGGCGCTCGTAAAAATAATGCGGCTTATTTTTGGAGTTTGTGAACGCAATTTTTATTGAATTATCCGCATTACTCTTAGGCGGCTAATTGGAGGATAGGTTTATGAAAAGGGTATTAATTGGATAGCACACCATCTAAATGTGTGTGTTGGCCTTTATGGCATTGCTTATACTCAGGGCAATGTCTTCCAGGTAGGCTCCCGAAATTCTGAGAGTAAATAAGAAATAATCCAAATGTTCTTGAAATTATTTTAAAATGAAATCTTACCTGACCATTCGTTTCCTAAACGAATTTAATGTAGAACAGCCAGAATTCTGCATTGCAGGAAATAAACTCAATCTCTGCTTAAAACCACTGCACATCAAAAAAAAAGAAAAAAACATTTAATATTAGCCAAAATATATACATATTGAAAATTGAGAGATATAAATATTATTTTTTCATGTAATCAAACAATCTTTGACACTAAACTAAATTCAGTTTTTCAACATGATTTGCAGGAAAAGGTACAAAAAAATACAGGGAAATGAATCTATCCCTAAATATCAAAAATTGAGGAATCAAAATCAGATACAATGTAAAAAATTCTGAGAGAAAGGTCATGGATAGCAAACTAATTTCAGTCAGGTGACCACCTCAACTCAAGTTTCCCATAATTCTTGCAATTTCCTGTGCAAGGTATTGTCTGAGAAAATGTGATTGATTCCCCCATTACAATAGGCTCATCAATCACTTTTCTTTCCTTATAAGGAGTTTTCTCCTCAAGGCAATTCATAAAAAAAGGCAAGAATGACAGGATGATTTATATCCCTAATTCACACTTTTTTGGAGATTTTGACAGTAGAAGATTAACTCATAAATCACAAAGTTTTCCAATCAGCATTATACTGGATTTTGCACCTGATCCACTTGTACAGTGGTAAGATACATGCTCAAATGCCACTAACCTGCCCAAAGTTTAAAGTAAGGTGTGACAGGAAAATGTCGAAATTTTTAAAAATACAAAATATTTTTGACATGATTGTAATCCACAGTCTTACAATGAGTTATGATTGATCCAAGCTAGCTCCACTCCGGAAATCCAATATATATCATAATTCCTTATAAAGGAAATGCACACAATGTCTATTCGGAAACAAATAACACATGGACAGATACGCTCGGAACAATTACGCAAGCTGTGTGAGTAATTGTCGCATTTAGACAACATTTTGAATAAAGACATAATTTCCAGCTATTGGGGTACCTTAATTTGTCATACTTGCAATTGATCCAATCAATCATAACTCTTTGTATGACAGAGTCCAACATGCCAAGACTGGCAGTACAATGTAACATGATAACTTTTTCATAAAACAGTCTGTCAATTATTTTCCGAACAAATAGAATATACTCTGTGGTGGTACATGTGGATAAGATTCCCAATTATTTTTATTCCCATCAGCTTACGTTTACATATAATCTTTGCAAATTAATGTATTGTTGTGCATGAGCTTATGATTTGAAAATCTCTCTTTTTTCAAAAAATTTATTTTCATTATTGAAAATTCAGTCCCACTTTGTTAAACCAAGAAAATTGTGGGCATCATGTAGCACATAAGTATGTTTCAGTATCTGATGATGACTCATTGAATTCTCCATTTTCTTCATAGTTTTTATAGTGTTAGAATCAAATTCTGATACATTAAACACCATTTGTTGTCAAAGATATGTGTCATAGTTGACTGCTTATTACTAGAGGTACATACAATGTTTTAAAACTTATCCCCCCCAAAAAAAAAAACAATTCATTGTATCCACCTACCTTTTAAAAACAGCTATACCCATATAATAGTCTTCTGAAATGTACTTTGCGAATTCTTTTAAGCCACCCGCATCTTCCAAGATTGATTTCCTGACAATGTTAAGCATTCCTGAGACACAGTTCACTCCAAAAACACATGCTGATATGTACATTCTCGCATGTGCTCCACCAAAATAAACCTATAAAAAAGAAAATAAACAGCATTTATTATGAGTTTAATACTTCAGAGAGACATCACAGAGTTATACATCTTTCATTGCAATGATTCATTATAAAAGCCACAATAATTCAATTATAAAAAAAATTAAAGCTCCCGTTTTATTGAAATAAAAATGAGATACATTTTATGTTGCAAACAAAAAGTGGTGTTCCACAAGTGTCTGACTTAAACCAAATTCTCTTCTTATGCTAAAGTCACTTTGCAAAATTTTGCAATAAAAACATTTGATAATCACTCGTCACAAGACTTTATCCAAGAAAAAAATGTCAGCCCTCAAAAAATGTGCCACTAAATGATGCAGTATTTGGTACCCTGGGGTACCAAATAATAATCCGCCATTTTGTTGAATTATTTATTTTATTTTTTGTGCTGTACCCTGGGTTACCAAAAATGTGTACAAGTATATTTTAATGTTTTGTACAGATTTTTTTTTCCTTTTTAGTGATCTTATGTAACAATTAATGCATGCAAATGATAACTTTATTCTATTTGTTTACTATTATTGGCATAAGATTGTATCAAAGAAAGGAAATAGGCGTTGTGATCATTGTCCCCATCATTGTCATGATTGTCGCACCGATCGTACGACTGTGATCGACCATGACAACAATGTAACTGTACACTATTACAACACGAGAAGGCGCTGCACAACGCCGTACCCCGAGGTACTACGGTACCCCGATGTACAGCGTGGTGCATCAAATGAAGAATTCCAAAGATGTGATTTTATAAGCTCAAAGATATAAATTACCTTATCTAACGTTGACGAGAAACCAGCTTTGTCATGGACAAAAGGCAGCCCATGGACCATACCAACGTTCGGTGCCATTCTTGAAACCATATTGGTTAAAGTATCAGGTGAAACTGAAAAAAAAAATGTAGAAATGACAAGCTTGCTTTAATTGCCTATTTGTATCAAATAAAATCCAAGCAATCAGTCGTTGATAAAATACATGAGTAATAAATAAATCATCATACCAAATAATACAAATATTGACTCTTCTACATCCTCTGATAAAGGAAAGGCCATCAGGTATAGCGTACTTGAGCACATGTGTGTATGTACAGAGTAATATCCAGTCAAATAAACATGTACACACACAACACATGATCAAGAATTACATGTAGTTTGATCCAATCTGACTACCCTACACATATTTTTAAAATCTTGAATGAATTGTAAATCAAAATATGAATTATAATCAGAGCTGTCAACCTATATAATAGAGTGCAAAATACAGATATGAATGAACAGATTGTTTTTTCCCCTTAACATACATGACATAAAAAGGTGTATTTGGACATGTTGAGATGCCCTTTTCTTTAATATAAAATGTACATGCTTGCCAAGCACATTACTAGTACTTGCCACTGCCAAACATTAGTTCACCACTTGTCTTTTGTGTGTGGTGTATACCACAAGTATGCATAATGGCTATTCGCGCTTAAAGTTGGTTTAATTGTTGAAGATGCATTTGTAATTGTAATATAATCTTTAACTTGAAACTATTTTGGCTTTTTCATGCATGTTGCAGCTGTATAATCAAGAAGAAAAAGATGTTATAAAAAAAAATATTTAAAAAATGTGTGGAAAATAGGTACTGTATTTTCCCAAAAAAAATCTTTTCAAGAGGGAAATGTTTATTTCATTTTTGTTTACAATTAAAAACTGGGTCAAATTGGTCATTACAATATTTCCAAAATTAAAGTTGATCAGGGTCCCGTATTACAAAGGTTAGCAAGTACGCTTGATTTTTTACAATTAATTGTACATTGTTCTATGATCATTGCTAAACTTTGTGTTACGGGTCCCAGGTGATAAAAGTGATTTGATTGTACGTTAAACACATTAAATTGAAGTAGTACGTAAATTCTTCATAAGTGTGGCATAATAGGTAATGAGTTCATAGTTGAAAAATTGTGAAGAGCATTTATTATCATTCACATATTACAAAAATTAATCAATTCACATTTTGCATGCAGTTCATCAAAATAAATAAAATGCTCAGTTGGTTTATTGATAGTAATTATCAAAAGATAGTAGTGGAAATTACTGCAAACAAAAGCTTGTCTCAATTCTCAGTCATTAAAAGTAGGCCTAAATGGGAAAAAAAGGGCAATTTATCCAAGATTGTCACCCTTGCAAAAGAGCACTCCTACAGAACATGC
Source organism: Lytechinus variegatus (assembly GCF_018143015.1). Taxonomy (NCBI): domain Eukaryota; kingdom Metazoa; phylum Echinodermata; class Echinoidea; order Temnopleuroida; family Toxopneustidae; genus Lytechinus; species Lytechinus variegatus. The sequence continues at coordinate 15,111,727 of NC_054750.1, forward strand.
TTATTGGTTTCAGGAAAAATTATTTCTGAATGAAGAGATTGGGAAAAAATTACCAATGAATAGAAAACAAAGATTTCTCCCTGATCACAAGGTGTAGTCAGACCATCATGATCACCAGAATATCTGTTAAATTACCATAACTTTTTAAGGCTGAATATACCCATTATTATCATCATTATTATCACATTCACACCACCCAAAACCGCATACATTCGTAATTCCGAAGCTTCGTTATTCCGAAAACGAAACGAGGTTCGTAATTCCAAAAGCTTCTTAGTCCGAAAACGAAATGATTAACGAACCTTATTTCGTTTTTGGACTAACGAACCTTTGGAACAACGAACCCTTTTTCGTTTTCAGATTAACAAACCTTCGGAACAACAAACCTTATTTTGTTTTTGGATTAACGAATCTTCGGAACATCGAACCTTATTTAGTTCTTGGATTATCGAACCTTCGGAATAACGCCACATAATATTCGGATTAACAAACCCTTGTACGTTTTCAGATTAACGAACATCGAGGTTTAGGCAATTTACATGTTTCGGAATTACGAAGTGTAACCCCCAAAACATACCCTCCTCGGGATAAGTTCCTAAAGTTACAAGCATGTGCAGCATGGTGTAATAGGCAAGCAAGGCGCGATATATCATTAACAAGTGGAATGCCTCTGGCCGTCTCACCTGCATCACGCGGTTCAATATAGCAGCAGTGCTGACTTTGAATACTACTCTTACTCGCACAAGATGTTCAGTGATACATGGTTACTCTTATGTCCACTTTTTATGAACTAGACCAATAAACTTACAGAGATATGATGGTTATTCAACAAAAAACCCCAACATGGCCAAAGTTCATTGACCTTACATGACCTTTGACCTTGATCATGTGACCTGAAACTCGCACAGGATGTTCAGTGATACTTGATTACTCTTATGTACAAGTTTCATGAATCAGATCCATAAACTTTCAAAGTTTTGATGGTAATTCAACAGATACACCCAATTCGGCCAAAGTTCATTGACCTTTGACCTTGGTCATGTGACCTGAAACGCGCACAGGATGTTCAGTGATATTTGATTACTCATATGTCCAAGTTTAATGAACTAGACTAATAAACTTTCAAAGTTATGATGGTAATTCAACAGATACCCCCGATTCTGCCAAAGTTCATTGACCCTAAATGACCTTTGACCTCAATCATGAGACCTGAAACTTGCACAAAATATTCAGTGATGCTTGATTACTATTATGTCCAAGTTTCATGAATCAGATCCATAAACTTTCAAAGTTATGATGGGAATTCAACAGATATCCCCAATTCGCCAAAGTTCATTGACCCTAAATGACCTTTGACCTTGGTCATGTGACGTGAAACTCATGCAGGATGTTCAGTGATACTTGATTGACCTTATGTCCAAGTTTCATGAACTAGGTCCATACATTTTCTAAGTTATGATGACATTTCAAAAACTTAACCTCAGGTTAAGATTTCAATGTTGATTCCTCCAACATGGTCTAAGTTCATTGACCCTAAATGACCTTTGACCTTGGTCATGTGACATGAAACTTTATTAGGATGTTCAGTAATACTTGATTAACCTTATGGCCAAGTTTCATGAACTAGGTCCATATACTTTCTAAGTTATGATGTCATTTCAAAAACTTAACCTCAGGTTAAGATTTGATGTTGACGCCGCCGCCGCCGTCGCCGCCGCCGCCGCCGGAAAAGCGGCGCCTATAGTCTCACTCTGCTTCGCAGGTGAGACAAAAAACGCTAGCACAGCAGCCACATACGGCGCCTGCGCCCAACTACATGCTGGGATAATATTTCCTGTAATTTGCTTTCACAATGCAGAGATACGTGACCTTCGAAAAATCCCTGCGAAAGTTCTAGTAATTTTGGCAAGTACATGTACCTATTATTTTATTAGGTAATTTCTTTCTGGGTGACCGTGATTACGCGTAATTTGCTTTCACACTGCCAAAATACCTAAAACTGACTAAACTTTGAGGTGGTCTGAAACCACCTAGAGACACAAATTGATACAATTAATACATACTAAGTGTACATTAACGACAATGTAAACAGAGGAAATTCTAATGACCTCACATTGGTTTTCACATGAGCAGAAAAATGACATGAATAGTTTGGCAAAATGCCAACAAGGACCTTTATGTTTGATTTTGGAAACAACAATGTATGCTTGCTTCATCGAGTCTGCTGTGCAAACTAGTGCTGCAGCCGAACCGCCGAACCGAACGGAAGTTCGCCGAACTTGGCACTTCCGAACCGGACCGAACCGAACCGAACTCAAAGGCCTGGTTCGGAAGTTCGGTAAAAAAAAAGTATGTTTGAATGCAATGCGTGAATGTGATGACTACATAGATTTAAGTATAAAATCAATAAAATATATATTGGTTAGTGATTGTGCACAAAGAGAATTCCACTCAATATATTTTTAAAATCCACTATGATAGCTCCCATCTTGTCTTTGATTGAACTGTTATCAACTTAAGAATATTTTATTAACATAAATATATTTTTTCTTGATAAAATGAGGGGGCATTTTGAAGCTAAACTCGGTATAAAAGTGTGGTGTAATTACGTATTGCCGTAATCGATCGTGATTGTAATCGGACCTAATCATTTTGTATTTAATAAAGAAAAAGAATCAGACATAAATTCATTCCTCGTAAATGACAAAGTATGACAGTTTCGGTCTCGTGTTTGATTAAATTTTTATCATTTTCAATTTTTTTATAAACATGAATAGGCCTGGGAGTAAACATCGATTGATCGAATGGTTCGATTGGCATGCCGCCAATCACCAATCGATTAGCAAAATTTACACTAATCGAATGTTCGGCAGATCCCGATTATGACGTTGGGATACCTCTAATACCCAAGTAATAAAAATAAAATGACAAGAAAACAATGATGACAGCTGTTTTTTACAGGTTTAAAAATTATGTTACCGAGGTAATGTTTCAAAAATTATCAATGATTGTATCACATTCACAGTTACATACCAACATGATAGCGCTCCGAAAATGTTAATCCCACCCGACCTTGCCCTCATACACAAAATAAGTCATTGTGTGCGTGCACAATAATAAGTAAACACATAACCAGCTCACTTGAGCTGATTGGACCTTCGGATAGCCAATGAAACTTTGGGAAACAAAGAAGCGGAAGGCATGTGGTTCCCTTATCAGGAAAGGTCATGACTTCAGAAATGAATTGACCCCTCCCCCATCTGTGTGTGTGTGTGCGTGTGAGGGAAAGAGAGAGGGAAGGATAGGGGGTGGGAGCCGGAGAATTTCTTTCATGTTTCAGAACAATGCAACCTTTTTTATATCCCCCTCAACCAATGAAAACTACATTCCAACACGCGCCCGCCTTCACCAGTACTTTCTCGACTAGTCTCCAAAAATAGACCCAGTTATACATGTAGGTTCAAATGATAAAAAAATCGTTATTTTGAAAGGTATTTCACATGAAATATTTTTTTTTAATACATGTGTAGCATCGTGGGCAGTGCCACAAGTGGAGGCGGGGACATGGTGTGGGCAAGGGATGAAAATTTTCAAGTGAAATGCTCCACCTGGGCTCAGTCTCAAAGAATATACTTCATGAATGAGTTGTTTACGTCTTTGGACTCGGCGGGGCTGATTCATTTATATGCAGGGGTGTGGCACTTGGAGGGATGAGTGCATAATACCAGGGTACCAGTATTAATTTAGGAAAGATTTTCATTGGGACAATAAACTGAAAGATTTAATCTCATTTCATGAAGTTTCTTTTGATATAAAAAAATCATGGAGAAGGGGGAAAAGGGCCTCATTTATGCTAAACATGTGACTTTGATGGAGATTTCTTCATGGGGGGGGGGGTCACCATAAAGTAGGACAACTATTGTGACTTAAAAGACGTAATTCCCGACGAACAATCGAATCATTCAATTATTTTTCCAGGAAATAATCGAATGGTAATAATGACAATCGTCCCAGGCCTAAACATGAATACATTTTTTCCTTATAAAATGTGGGGACATTTTAAGCTTAACTCAGTTAAAAAGTGTAGTTGAATTACGTATTGCTGTAATCGGATGTACATTTAATTGAAAAGACATAAATTAATTCCTTGTGACTGACAAGTATATTCCACCTTCTGAAATTTCCATATTAATATAAAAGATAAATAAATAAGAGATGAAGGAATGAGGGTGAAAAAAACAAAAAAGATAAAAATTCAAACCAAATCAACGCATGTTCCCTGATCGATGTTCCGGAAATGGTTGGTAAGGAAAGTTGAAACAGGAAGTCCAAACAACCTGCTCTCGGTCGCTATTATACAGGTAAAATTCGTATTCCAAACTTGAAACGTTTTTCCATTGTCAATATTTTCTTAAAAGTGGTTTAATCTGGCCAATTACTGAGAATGAAATGATAAATTATCAGTTCCGTCTTAGTTCTGACGATCAACGCCGAGTGATTTCACAACACTAAAATATGCAGTACAGTCCCATGTACTCATTTTCGTGTTAGAAATATGTTTGAAGTCACGTAGCGTCCATCTTTCTGGACCAAGAATGGACTGATATTTATCTTTTTAAAGTAATTCATTGACCAGATTTTACCACTTTTCAGAAAATAGGTACTTTCTAAAACACTCGTATTCTTTGGAATGTGAATTTTACCGGTATAATAACAGTTGAGTGGAGGTTGTTTGTCTACTATTTCGACATTCCCGATCAACACTTTCCAATTTGAGAAGCTGCGTTGGCAATGACATCGTAATCGATCATGATCATAGCTACATGAAATAATCGTGAAAAAAATATTCTGATCTTTGTAATTCTGTTTCTGTCCTGATTCTCTCATTATCAAAATTTTTTTCTTTTGATTTTTTTTATTTTCATTTTAAAAATGAAAGTAGAAATGACTTATTTTTTGTTAATTAAAACAAAAGAAAGTTCAACAATTATCTTAACTATTCTTTTTAGAAACAAAATTTATTATTAATACATGACGGATCATGCACGAGATTACTTGCTTGTAGGTCGGCGGTCTTTATTTTTTGTGTTAAATTTAATTTGGCATTTATTGCCGAACCCCGAACCGAACCAAAGTTCGGAAAAAAATTGCCGAACCCTGCCGAACCGAACCGAACCCGAACATGCCGCCTGACTTGCAGCACTAGTGCAAACCCTTTACTCGAATTAAGGGCCTGAATGTGCAACCTACTCAAAATGCCTTGTGTATAAAAGGCCCTGTGCTATCATTGCATGGAGACACAATTGTTGATCAGAGTTTCAATCAGGGTCTGTGCCTGCCGCATACATTCGTAATTCCGAAGCTTCATTATTCTGAAGGATCGGATATTCTGAAGGTTCGGATTTCCGAAGGTCGTTATTAAATCTGAAAACGAAAAAAAAATGAGGTTCGTAATTCCGAAGGTTCGTTAGTCCGAAACGAAATGATTAACATACCTTCGGAACAACAAATCTTATTTCGTTTTTCGGATTAACGAACCTTCGGAACAACAAACCTTATTTCGTTTTTCGGATTAACGAACCTTTGGAACAAAAAACCTTATTTCATTTTCGAATTAACGAACCTTTGGAACATCGAACCTTATTTCATTTTCAGATTATCGAACTTCGGAATAATGCCACAATTGTTCGGAATAACAACCCTTTTACGATTTCGGATTAACGAAAGTCGAGGTTTAGGCAATTTACATGTTTTGGAATTACGAACCTTCGGAATAAAGAACCTTCGGAATTACGAAGTGTAACCGTGCCTGCAGACTATGCTTCACCAGTGATGTGAATCATAAAGCACATACGCAGGTTTTCTTCCATTTGCACAGGTTTAAGTAATTTGAAATTTCTGAAAATGCATGAAATTTTAAACACAGGACACATGGGAAAACAGCTGGCAAAGGTCATTTCAAACTTTGAAAAATAATAAAGTATTTCAGTTTTTGAATATGCAGGGAATCAGGGATGCCATTTGCACAGTCTGAAAATCACTAAGATCGTCCCATGAGAGAAAGTTTTCTATGGTTTCATTATATTTGCTCTGGCGACAATTGCTCTATTCTAAATTTCACACAGTATCCTGGGTTGAAGACTATTCCTTGCTCTCAACCTAACATAAAACCCCACTGTACATTGTATGTCTTTAATACACGAAAATAAGCTCGGAGCAATAGTTGCAGGAGCAAATGTTGTGTCAGCATTTTCTATGGACAAAAATATGTTGAAAAAGCCAAAGTTGAGACTTATCTGAAAATGACATGTTCCTCTCTTCTAGACTTCTCACTTTTAATAATGGTAGACTGTAATGCTTTTTTCATAACTATCTCTTAAAAATCAACAAAATGATCTCTTTCCAACTGATAGGCCCACATTACAGAAAGAATTAGAGTAATGTGTGGCCAAATCCTAGCAAATTTCTATGATAACCCCGGTACCGATCCTTTCCAATAGAAATTAAAAGCCATGTCACCAGTTACGTGAACATGTACTATTACATTTTAATACCAGCACGTCATTTGCAAGTCAACAACTCTGGTATTTGAATAATTTTACAAATTTATACTATTTGCTGTATTCTTCAATGAAATCATCATTACGCCCACAGCCCACAATCATGTTTGTCTTTCAATATCACAAGGGCAAGGTCGAAAGTAGCAATTCTAGGAGTTCCTATTAGAACCATCAGAGGGCATATGACTATGACATCACAATATTCTCTTGTGATACTACGTGCATGTTCACAATAAAATACACCAAATATTGCTAGAACCAGTCAACCTTTTACAATGGCAATATCCCAAGTGAAACATTTATACCAAGTTCCTTTATCCTAGCTGACAAAACAACTCAATCTTGATATCACATGACCATCCTGATTCTTTAGGCATTCCGGCATTGTGATATGAATTCCTCTTTAATAGCTATACCATTAGCCAAATTTTTTTGCAGTGGTTTTTCCACAAGTTCACATTCACACTCCTGTAGCTACATGTACATGTACATGAATTGACATGCATAATTTCCCTGCCTTAAAAAAAATAACAGAACTTAGTTTAACGTTAAGAAATTAGTTCAAATCAAGGGAGCAAGTTACAAATTGTCGCCTCAGTTTAAGTCCAAGTATGCAGTTGATCGACTTCTCAGATATCACATGGGATAAACCTATTTGGTCTTTGCTGTTTGGTCCAACCATACATTTACAATAGGCTAATAACTATTTTATTGTCAATTCAAATTTAGTCTAATTTTCATTTTTTTAATACCTACTATTCATTTTTTAATTTGTAGACTTGGTTCAAACCACTTTCAAATCCAATAAACTAGTTTATGACCAGGGACTCCCAATTCCCTGTTTAGAACATGTGGATATTAAAGGGATGGTCTCGGCTAAAAATATTTATATCTAAATAAATAGAGTAAAATTCCCATAGCAAAATGCTGAAAATTTTACCAAAATCAGATAACAAATAACACAGTTATTGAATTTTAAAGTTAATCAATATTTTGTGAAAACATTTATACATGTATGCACATCATCATGAATATTTATTAGGTGGGCTGATATCATATCTCCGCTTTCCTTTTTCGTATAAATGTTATTACATGAAATCATAATTGTTTCATTTTTTCATACATTTGTAAACAATGTGTCTCCATTATGATGAAATAAGTTGCGGTAATAAATAATTAATGCACTTAATCAGTTGTTGTCAATTCAACTGTTTTAGCTCTTGGTAAATTTTATTTTGAATAAACTTGATTTTATATGGACATCCCTTTAATATGCTGACTGGAAATTAATTTATAGCAGATAAACTTCCCCATTCAACAAACTAGACTCGCATACCTTGCAGGAAGTGAAGCATGTTTGAAGTTGCTAGGAAATAATGTCTGACCAATGCCTACGTAAAAAGTACTTCAAAGCGATTGGACATTCTGCAGAGCTATAATACTCAAGTAACACTAATTTGATTTTATTGATATTAAAGGTAAAAAAAGAAAGTACATGTATTCGCAGCAAACAATTATTTCATAAGGAATAAATAAATCAAGGCTAATTGGATATCTACTTGGAAACCTCCCTTTGTAAAATCATGAAATCTTCACTCAAAACCAAAAATTCTGATGATCACTATAAAAAAACAAAAAAAAACCATATGTGGGACAGTGTATTAATATTGCTTGGAAAAGTACCAGACATTTGATGGAATAATTTCTTGGCAATTACGCACTTTCTTCCAGCAGATATTTTTTTTATTCATGCATACAAACATTTGCGTGGTAATAGTATTGGATTCTGTTCCAACTCATATTTAATTTGTTACCACTACTGGGGCCCGTTGCAGAAAGAGTTACAATCAATCGCAACTCTAAAAATCATGCGCAACTTGATTTTCAACCAATCAACAGCGGGCATATTGGGACTTTGGGATCGATTTTTTGACTTGCGTTTAAATGCAACTCTTTCTGCAACGTACCCCTGGTATAATATCTTTGAGGGATGGTCCAGGCTGAAAATATTCATAAATAAACAGAGTAAAATTCACATAGTAAAATGCTGAAAATTTCATCAAAATCAGATAAAAAATAATGAAGTTATTGAGTTTTAAAGTTTATCAATATTTTGTGAAAACAGTTGTATGCACATCGTCATGAATATTCATTATTGAGATAAAAAATATTTCTAGCCTGGACCATCCCTTTAAACTAAAAGGTGGCCAAAAATTGATTTGGTACCTCTGAAACCAGTGATTTTCACTGACAAACTGATTGATTGATACTCGACCAAAAAAGTAGTAGGTATGTGCGGCGGGTGAGACAAAAAACGGGGGCCTTGGAGCGGGCTTATTATAAAATGGAGGGTCCTCAGAATGGGCTTCAGAACTACAAATGTTTGTGTAAACGGGGATCCTTGGAACGGGTCGCCTGCGTGTGAGTGCCTATTCATCCCTATGGAACGGGCATACATGCACGGAGCTAGCCCAGCGGCACGGGCACTGGGTGCGCCAGCGCAGAGGCGATGGTCGGACAGCGCTTTGCGGCCGCTTTTCACCAAAATTTCGGATCATTGTAGCAGATCAATATAGGGGCAAGTCCAAGAAAAGGTCAACCTAGAAGGCAAAATTTCATCTTTAATTTAAGAAGTTATCTTTGGTGGGGTAAGAAAGCCCAAATGTTGAATTTTAAAATTTCATTAAGAAAAACGTGACAATATGCATATTATGCTAATTTGGGGCACCTAATTTGCATAATTGGTAAAATGGGCGTTACGTATGGGACAATTATAAAAACTCATAGAAAATGAAAACAAAACTTGTGAGATTTAGTCATAGGTGGGACATGGACCCCCTAACATCTTATTACTTTTGAGGGAAAAAAAGTGGTGTCATCTAATTAATTATGCAAATTAGGTCTTGTCCAAGGATGGAATGTCCCATACGTAACATTTTGAAGATGTTTTTTTAAGTTATTTCTCATAATACAATACTTGTATTGTTGCATCTCTGGGAAGTTCTAATTTATAAAGTATGAAAATGTTATACCACAAAAAGTTTCAAAAATAGAGTTTACTTTTTAATTAAAAGTTAATTAAAAAATTGTTACGTATGGGACAACATGTTACGTATGGGACATTTACACACAATGTCAATGGGGAGATTTGTGTACAAAGTAAATGGAGATAAACAAATTTCAAGAGTGCTCTAAAAAATAATAATAATAATAAACAGTTCTTGTATAGCGCATATCACAATTATGAATAATGTCTCTATGCGCTTCCAAAGGACTTGGATATTATTACCCCAGCTGTAGCTTGGCTGCCGTAATTACTATGATTACACCGCACACGCATTTCAAGGAATAAATTCCTGCCAGGTACCCATTCACCTCACCTGGGTTGAGTGCAGCACAACCCAGTGATTATTTACCTTTTCTTTAATTCTTAAAGACTGATTTGTTATGAATACTGATTAGTGAAAACAATTGAAGTGAAAAAATTGTGAAAATGGAAAAAAATGAAAAAAAACAAAAAAACAATAGAAACACATAAGAAATTCATGAAACCATGAAAAACAGGAAAAAAAATGTTGAAATGGCGTACATGTATTTCCTTTCAGTCATATCAAATATGTCTCAAAAGAATATTTTAAAAGACAGAAACTTTTCTGTTATTTCCATATTTTAAATTATTTCATTTTGTTAATTATGGGGAAAATTGTGTACGTTCTCTATGGGGACAAAATGTCCCATACGTAACTGTCCCATACGTAACATGTCATTAATTTGTTTAATTAGAGTCTGTAATTAGAGGGATTTGACTTATGACATGAAACTTGCCTTAGATATACTAGAGTATTGTGACTTCTATCACACTAAGTTACAAGTTGTCAAATGAAATACTTTCAGAGAATTCTCAACTTGAAAAAAATGTTTTAAAAATTGTCTTTTTTCTGCGTCCCATACGTAACGGCCCATCTTTTCTCTCTAAGAGGTCAAGGTCATATGTCACCATTTTTTCCATGATTATTCTTCTCCTAGATGTCTACCATCATGAGGGTATTCAGTCTAATCAAAGTCAACACTATTTTTCAGGTCATTGAATCCTCTGAAATGTCCCATACATAACGCGCGCGAATTGTTGGACTTGCCCTTAGCCGAAACGTCATAACTGAAAATATGCGAAGCTTTGGAGCAGATTTTTTTCTTCTTTTTTCTCGATAAGAAGAAAATGCTATGCTTTGGAGCGGCTTTCTTTCTTTTCTCAATAAGCCAAAAATGCTATGCCTTGGAACAGAAATTTGAGTGTAAAAATGGGGGTCCCCTCTGTGGCACATACCCACTATGCAATATTCCCCCCCCCCCCCCGCTCCCCCGGGGTGGAACAGTATTGGAGAGTTGACTAGACCCTGATTCTGCAGTTACCGTGATTTATGTTTTTGTTTTGAATCATGATTCAAATCAAGATTCTGGCTTAGGTCACATAAATGCAGCCATAATGAAACTGTCTCTTGGCTGTACACAATATGGGATTCAATTTCATTTGGAAGAGACAAACATTTTACCTAAAAAAAAAAAAAAAAAAAAAAAGCAGGTGAGATTCCTACCTGATATACGACTATCGCTGATCATAATGATGTCATACTTTGAAGCCTTGTATCCTGGAAGCATGTTTTTGACCTTTGGATTGATCCCAAATTCTGACCCACCTGTGAGTAAAGAAAACAAATTATCAATTAATGACCTACAATCTAAAAAGTAA